>NC_082709.1:165421016-166068099 GCF_030144855.1 Hypanus sabinus | reverse complement strand
GGCACAACATCACTGGCTGAATGGTCTGTACACTGTTGTACTGTTCTATAATCCATAATGTTCCAAGCAAATTGTATCAGTGAGTCCTTAAGCCAAAATCATCACCGACAGTTTCATCTGACATAACTAAAATATTGAAAATTTAGAATTCAAAATAAAGCTTAAGAAATCCAAAAATGTTGTCAAAGTTAGTCACAGTAAAGCTGACAAAAATCTGGAGATTTGGGAAGATCCAGCATTTAAAAAGCTCCTTTGTCACAAAGTGACAATAAAATATTAGCAAAATACATATACATTCATAGAGAAGATAGGAGCACGTACTGGGAAAATAACAGAGCCTTTCAAGTCTGCTCTGACCATTCAAAAAGATCCCAGCTGACATACTTCAATATCACTTTCTCGCTTTTCCCCAAATAAAACAAATAACAAGCTTCATTAAACTGTATATCTGGCTTCCACAGTTCTTTGTTGCCAAGAAATCCACAGATTTATTGTCCTCATGTCAATGACTAGCCTTAATCCATGGCTGTCAGCTCAAGCCAAAGGAAACAAATTATCCACCCTGTGATGGCCTGGTGGGATCACTCACATTCTTCTTATCTTCAGAAAATGTAGCCTTACTTGTTCCAATTGTTCTTCTTAACACATCTAAAGAAAGAATTGTATAAACACCCTTCACATCCAGACATAACAATCCTCTGATGAGAAGGTCAAAATTGGACTTTGTATGAGGTCTGGACACACCAGGGACCACGATTTGACGAGTCTTACTCCAGCTCCTTATAATAAGGATCAACATTCTTTAGAGATGAAAGTTTGAAAAGGGACTATAGAGCAACTTCTTCATGCAGATGGTGGCACATATCTGGAAAGAGCTGACAGAGGAAGTGATTGAGGCTGATACAACAACAGTATTAAAAAGACATTTGGGTAAGTACATGGGTGAGACCTTTTTAATGCCATGGACCAATTCCATTAAGCAAGGGCCCTGTGGATTCCACGTTGGGAACCCCTGGCTTAGAGGGATCTGGCCAAATGCAGGCAAATTGGAATAGCTTGGTGGGCACCATGGACAAGTTGTGCCTAACTCGTATTATTGCTGCTTGGCTTTATTGCATAGATGAGCAGGGCCAAAATATTACACCTTAATATTACTGCCATGGTCATTTGGGCTGTGGTATACTTGGGCCGAAGTACGTTGTATTCGTCCTGGCTTCTATCTGCCATTTCAACTGTTTGTCCTGCTCAGCTGGTAGCTTTGTGATTCTTGTACCAGGACAATCACAGACATTTGTACACCAACATTTATTGGCCTCTTGAGTTTTAGAAGATTTGTTTTTTTTTAGTACTCAAAATGGATTTTTTTCTAATTTCCCCAAATTATATTCCACCCATCATCTTCCTAATCACTTTATACATCTCCCACATGACTCATTTTCACTCCTAGCTTTGGATCACCAACAAATGTGGACTCCTTATCACTGAGCCCCCCAAGTAAATAATCAGAAAACATGGTAAATGACTGAGGCTCAAACATGGACTCTCTTGGCAACTCACACTTTCAATCCATTTATTTCTGCTCTCCCAGTTCTGTCCTTTAACCAATGCTTTGAATTTGCTGTTCCTAATGCTGTGAATATCTCGCACCTGCTTTTCCATTAAACGCATTTTCAAAATGTGTCCAGTTGTAACTCCTATCTACACTCTCAAAATTTTTGCTTCAAAAGATCAATGATTGTTTGTGTCTCCTGTATCAACATATTCACCCAGTTAATTGTCAGGATGGAGCTCCCAGGACTGGACACCATCTATTCCAGCAGACTCAGGAGGAAAGCAATCAGCATAACCAGAGACACCACACACCCCGGCCACTCCCTCTTTGACCCGCTGCCATCCAGCAAAAGGTTCAGAGCACTAAAAGCCGGAACAAATAGACTGAGGAACAGCTTCTACCCCAGAGCTGTGGCCTCCATCACACCACTCCCACAGAACAATGACTGAAAC
The DNA here is from genome assembly GCF_030144855.1 of Hypanus sabinus. Taxonomy (NCBI): domain Eukaryota; kingdom Metazoa; phylum Chordata; class Chondrichthyes; order Myliobatiformes; family Dasyatidae; genus Hypanus; species Hypanus sabinus. The sequence continues at coordinate 166,066,095 of NC_082709.1, read as the reverse complement.
TGTGAGCACACACATGCACACACAAGGACTCAAATACTCACAATAACAGCACTTTGTGCATTATTGTGATATTCTGGTGCTGCTGCAACTTATTTTCTGCTACTTATCTATTTAATACTGCTTTTCTATTACTGTCTTGAATTTATCTACCACTTTATTTAATTACCTGAGAGGAAGCCAAACAGAATTTCATTGTATCTATGTATAATGACAATAAAGATCATTCATTCGTTCTATAAACAGTTCTGCATCACTTTATCCACATTAGTTGGATAACTTTATTCATTTTTCAATCCATAGGAACCATTTTATCATCTAGGGAGCTCTTTCTAAATTGGTGCCATACTTCCCACATTAAACCTGTGCCTACATCTAAAAAATTCTGTATGGAATGTAAATGACATCATCAAAGGCCTTACAGAATCTAGAATCAGATTTATTATAACTAACTTATGACATGAAATTTGTTATTTTACAGCAGCAATACAAAGACATTTAAAAAATCTATAAACTACAAAAATAAATAAATAGTGAGGTGGTGTTCTTGGGTCCATGAACGGTTCAGAAATTGATGGCAAAGGGAGAAGAAGCTGTTTCGAAAACACTGTGTTTTAAACAAGGACAATTACCCATCAAAATTGAAATAAACTGCAGAGAGTTGTAAAATCAGTCAGCTCTGTCATCAGTACTAGCATCCAAGACATCTTCAAGGAGCGGTACCTCAAGAAGGCAGCGCTCATCATTAAGGATCCCCACCACCCAGGACATGCCCTCTTCACATTGTTACCATCAGAAGGATGTACAGAAGCCTGAAGGCTTCTTCACTCAGCAATTCAGAAACAGCTTCTTCCCTTCTGCCATCCAATTTCCAAATGGACATTTAATCCATGAGCACTACCTCACTACAGCTGAAGGGTCTCAGCCCAAAATATCAACTATACTCTTTTCCATAGATGCTGCCTGGCCTGCTGAGTTTCTCCAGCATTTTGAATGTAATGCTTGGATTTCCAGCATTTGCAGATTTTCTCTTGTTCGTGATTGGCTCACTACTTTTTTTTCTGTTTTTGCACTACCTATTTAATTTAACTATTTAATATTAATATAGTGTACATATATATATACTTACTGTAATTCCATAAGACCATAGGATACATGAGCAGAATTAGGCCATTTGGTCCATCGAGGCTGCTCCACCATTTCATCATGACTGATCCAATTTTACTCTCAGCTCCAACCTCCCGCCTTCTCCCCAAATCCCTTCATGCCCTGACCAATCAAGAATCTATCAACAGTATTTTTCAATATTCATCATCTAATGCATTGTACTGCTGCCGCTAAGTGAACAAATTTCACAACATACAAGTATGCTGATGATATTAAACCTGATTCTGAACAATGGATATAGACAATATCAATATTTAGTGATCCTTCGAATACTCTATCCACGCCCTGTTTACTCCTATCAGGTTCTCCACTCCCCCTGACCTCTTCAGTTTCCTGTGTTCCATGGAAAATAAACCTAAGGTTATTGTTGAAGGTCATGTTGAAAGGGTGACATGAAATAAATGAGAAGACTCTTGTCTAAAATAGAAACTTTTAAGCATCTCAAGCCAAATGGCTTCTTTCTTTGTAAACTGCTACTAACTCTATGAACCATCATCTCTCCTTCTTAAGTATTCTTCAATAGGTTTCAATAGATACACAATGCCAGAGAAATGTATACAATATACATCCTGAAATTCTTTTTCTGCGCAGACATCCACGAAAACAAGAGTGCCGCAAAGAATGAATGAGTTAAAGCGTTAGAACCCCAAAGCCCCCCAAGACCCCCTCCCAAGCACAAGCAGCAGCAAAGCAATGACCCCCTCCTCACCCCCACCAGCAAAAGAAGCATCAGCACCCTCCACTGAGTGCTCAAACGTGCAGCAAAGCATCAATTCTTTAATGATTACTTACATTTATATTTCCATCGTCAGTCTTCTCCCAATAAAATACATTGTAAATAAGATCCCGATAATTTAATCGAATGGATCTTTCATCCTCACGGACTGGATCTTTAATGCTGACGTGTAACACGCCTGCCTCTGACTGCACTGTAACTGATGGAGGACCAATCACAGCTTGAAAAAGAAGAGGAAGATTTTTTTTACAATTTGAACATTTTAGTGTAGACTTCAATAACATTCACTGTATAGTACTAAAAAAAAATGTTCAACTCTCAGCTATTAGTTTTAACTACTTTTCTTCCTATTTTCTCTTTACTTTGCCATTCATCCCTGAAGATAGCAATTCATGCTGAGGTTACAGTCCCAAGTGTCCAAGCCAACTTTCTACACATGTGAGGTTCATAAAACAATTTTGGCAGAGCTTTTTGTCTGTGTATCATCCAGGTGAAGCTATTGCAAAACAATCTGGAGCCTGAATCTTAGGCTACAACACTATGCAGCTCGGCAAGTTACTGCAGAGCACTGCGAACGCTGCCAGATTTCCACAAAAGCCAGCTTCCCCTCCCTCCCTTCTGTGGACCTCACTCAGACACTCTTTCTCCCCCCCCCCACCCCACCCCATTGGACAGAAGATAAAAAAGTCTGAAAAGTACACACCACCAGGCTTCTAACCCATTGCTATAATACTATTAAATGGTCCCCTTGACCTCACAATCTATCTTGCACCTTATTGTCTGCCTGCATTGCACTTTCTCTTATCAGTAACACCTGATTCTTCATTCAGTTATTGTTTTCCCAATCACTTTTATGAAATGATCTTTATGGATGGCATGCAAAGTAAAAGTTTTTCACTGGACCTCAGCACATGTTACAATGATAAAGCAATTTACCAATTTGCCATATCTCACATTGCACTGCAAATGATCAACACAGAACAGGCAGCAACACAGTGATATCTGCCGTGAGCTGCTAGGTTTACAGAGTATGCACACCATTCATCCTGACAATGGCAAAACCGAGCACACTAGGGAAATAAGAAGATTGATATGACCATTGCCTCTATAGTGTGAAAAAAAATCGGCAATTCAAAGGCGTCACAGCTCATTTTGGTTTTTTTTTTCTTAGGCAATTTCAAAGATGTTCAGTCACTGCGCTGGGGAGGTGGCACGGCAGCACAGTGATCAGTGAATCGCTTTACAGCTTGATTCGATTCCCGCCGCACTCTGTAAGGAGTCTGTACATTCTCCCTGCGACCGCGTGGGTTTCCTCCGGGTGTTCCAGCTTCCACCCTCATTCCAAAAGTGTACAGTTGGGGCTAGTAAGCTGTGGCCTTGCGATGCTGGCACGGAAGTGTGAAGACACGTCTGCCTGGCACAATCCTTGCTGATTTGACATACATGTGAAAAATAAAACTAGTCTCATCTAATCTAATTAATAAAGTGTAGATTCAAGTTCCTCTCTAGAGGCTTGAGCACAGAGACAGAAACTGACACCCTGACAGGACTGTGGGGATTTTACACTCATGCAGATATAATTTTGTTTTGAGATGTTAAACAAAAGGATCATCCATTCCCTCAGATGACACCAAATGTTCCCCTAGTTTCTTCTTGAAAATCAGCAAAGGAAGCCTGCCAAGTGCTTTTCTTAAAGGGAATCAGATTTTCTAGGAAGCTTCATATAAGGCCATAAGGCAGAGGAGCAAAACAGGCATTTCAGCCCAACAAGTCTGCCCTACCTTTTAATCGCAACTCACACCCTGGTAGGGTCTCCTTCAAGTCACACATCATTCTCATTTGAAAATACACTGCCGGTCATCCCTTGTCACAGGGCCTACATCCAGGAATTCTCTCCCCAACAGTAGTGGGAATAGCTCCATGTGCTTTGCTCCTTGCAAGTTGGTTGCCTTGTTTTCCACACTTAAACTGAACCCACACATCAAAATACTGTGGGTTTGAGAGGGAAATGGTTCAGCCATGATGAAATGGCAGAACAGACTCGATGGGTTGAATGGCCTAATTCTGCTCCTATGGTCTTAGGATATTCCTCTCTGCACCTTGTGGCACATCGGGCGACAACCTTGCCATTTCTTTAGCATTTTTTTACAAGGCTGAGATGTTAGCTTGATGTTCAGACCAGCACAGATGGAAAGCATGCAAGGAGCTGGCCGGATTTGAACCCGGGACCTCTCACCTCGAAGTCCGGTGCTGATGCCACTATACAACTATAAACGCAATCATGAAGGGCCTTCGATAAGAGCTATCTTTAAACAATGGCAGCTACAATTCATTTACGGATCCAAACAATGCTCCATTCAGGATGCCATTGTGGCGACTCATTTCCTAGCGTATCCGAACCGACTCACAATTAGATAGCCTACGGGGGTTTGCGAGCACAGAGCTTTGGAGCCTCTTCGCCATGGGGGGCCGGTTGACAGAGGCTTAAAAGTGAGGCTGAAGTTTTCGAATAAAGTTTTTTCCTTCGACTGCAGTTACCGACTCCGTGTCGTAATTTTAGCGCTGCGTGTAGCACACAGCTACAATTGGTGACCCCGACGGTCCAAACGATTTTTGGACCAGAAATGACCGACGCCGCCTCTGTTCATGCGGTTTCGTTGAAACTGCCAGGTTTCTGGACACAGCGACCGAACCTATGGTTCCAGCAAGCCGAAGCCCAATTCCACGTTCGCCGGATCACCTCAGGAGACACCCGCTACTACTACGTGGTGAGCTCCCTCGACCAGGACACAGCGGCCCAGGTCGCGGAGTTCATACAGTCGCCCCCGGCAGACGGCAAGTACACGGAATTCAAAGCCCTGCTCCTCAGGACTTTCGGACTCTCACGGCGCGAGCGGGCTGCCCATTTACTGCACCTGGATGGCTTGGGCGACAGACCTCCATCGGCTTTAATGAATGAGATGTTGTCTCTGGCCGACGGACACACACCCTGCCTCATGTTTGAGCAGGCTTTCTTGGAGCAGCTGCCCGAGGACATACGCCTGCTGCTGTCCGACGCGGATTTCAGTGACCCCCGGAAGGTGGCAGCCCGGGCGGACTTGCTGTGGAACGCCAAAAAGGTGAGCGGGGTGTCCATCGCACGGATCTCCCAGCCACGCTCCCGGCAGCAAATCAGTCCAGGCCCGGCCGCAGAGCCCGCCAACCCCCGGCCCAAGGAACACTGGTGCTTCTACCACCAGCGGTGGGGTGCAGAAGCCCGCCTTTGTCGCCCGCCCTGCAAGTTCCCGGGAAACGCCAGGGCCAGCTGCCGCTGATGGCTACAGCGGCTGGCCATCGGGATAGCCTCCTGTATGTGTGGGATAGAAGGTCGGGACGCCGGTTTTTGGTCGATACTGGTGCCGAGATCAGCGTTTTACCTCCGACGAGTTACGACACCCGCAGCAGGGCACCGGGGCCCCCCCCCCCCCGAGGGCCGTGAACGGCAGCACAGTAAGGACCTATGGCACCCGTCAGGTGCAGCTACAGTTCGGCTTCAGCCAGTTCACGTGGGACTTCACACTGGCCGCCGTAGCCCAACTGCTTCTGGGTGCGGATTTCTTGCGAGCTCACAGCCTGCTGGTCGACCTGCCCAGGAAGAGACTGGTACACGCCGAGACCTTTCAGACGTTCTCCCTGGGTGCAGCCCAGTTGCCGGCCCCTCACCTCGGCTCCATCACGCTGTCCGACAACGTCTTCACCAGGGTCCTGGCGGAGTTCCCATCGGTTCTGGCACCGCAGTTCACAGCAGCCATGCCCAGGCACGGCGTACAGCACCACATCCCGACCCAGGGACCACCCCTCCACGCCCGTGCTCGGCGGCTTCCCCCGGACAAGCTCCGACTGGCGAAGGAGGAGTTCCAGAGGATGGAGGAATTGGGGATCATCCGGCGGTCCGACAGCCCATGGGCCTCCCCCCTGCACACGGTGCCCAAAGCGACGGGAGGCTGGAGACCATGCGGCGACTACCACAGGCTGAACGAGGCTACCACACCGGACCGCTACCCTGTGCCGCACATTCACGACTTTGCGGCAAACCTGCACGGCGCACGGATCTTCTCCAAGGTAGATCTCGTCCGGGGATACCATCAAATCCCGATGCATCCTGACGACGTCCCCAAAACTGCTCTCATCACCCCATTCGGCCTTTTTGAGTTCCTCCGCATGCCGTTCGGCCTGAAGAATGCCGCACAGACGTTCCAGCGGTAAATGGACGCGGTGGGACGGGACCTGGACTTGGCGTTCATCTATTTGGATGACATCCTCATAGCCAGCGGCAGTCGTCAGGAGCATCTGTCCCACCTCCGTCAACTCTGCGCCCGACTGAGTGAGTACGGTCTTACAATCAACCCTGCCAAATGCCAGTTCGGACTCGATACCATTGACTTCCTGGGCCACAGAATTACTAAAGACAGGGCAACCCCTCTGCCCGCTAAGGTAGATGCGGTCCGCCACTTCCCCCGACCCACCACGATCAAAGGCCTTCAGGAATTCGTAGGTATGGTCAATTTCTACCGCCGCTTCCTCCCTTCAGCTGCCCGGATCATGCGCCCCCTGTTCGCCCTGATGTCGGGTCCGAGCAAGGACATTACGTGGGACGAGGAGTCCGCCGCCGCTTTCGTTCAAACAAAGGAAGCTTTGGCGGACGCCGCAATGCTAGTACATCCCAGAATGGACGCCCCTACCGCCCTCACAGTGGACGCATCCAACACGGCAGACGGTGGGGTGCTGGAGCAACTCATCGCAGGTTGCTGGCAACCCCTGGCGTTTTTCAGCAAACACCTGCGACCACCCGAGCTTAAGTACAGTGCTTTCGACCGGGAACTGTTGGCGCTCTACCTGGCAATCCGGCATTTCAGGTACTTCCTAGAAGGTCGGCCCTTCACCGCGTTCACGGACCACAAACCGCTTACCGTTTACGAAAGCGTCCGACCCCTGGTCGTCCCGCCAGCAACGCCACCTGTCCTACATCTCTGAATACACAACGGATGTCCGGCACGTCTCGGGTAAGGACAATGTCGTGGCGGATGCGCTCTCTCGCCCTACCGTTCATGCCCTTTCCCAAGGGGTAGACTTTGAGGCACTGGCAGAGGCACAGCAGGCGGATGAGGAGATTCCAAGTTACAGGACCGCAGTCTCCGGTCTGCAGCTCCAGGACCTCCCCGTGGGCCCAGGTGAGAGGACCCTACTCTGTGACATCGCCACCGGCCAGCCCCGTCCCGTCGTCCCGACAGCATGGCGGCGACGTGTTTTCGACTCCATTCATAACTTGGCGCATCCCTCCATCCGGACAATTGTCCGGATGGTTTCCAGCAGGTTCGTTTGGCACGGACTCCGCAAACAGGTCAGTGAATGGGCCAAAACGTGAATGCACTGCCAGACGGCCAAGGTGCAGCGGCACACCAAAGCCCCACTGCAGCAGTTCCATCCCGCCCACCGGCGTTTCGACCACATTCATGTGGATATCGTGGGCCCCCTGCCAGTGTCGCGCGGAGCGCGTTACCTCCTGACTTTTGTGGACCGGTTCACAAGATGGCCAGAGGCGGTCCCGCTCACCGACACCACCTCCGAATCTTGCGCCCGAGCCCTGATCGCCACCTGGATATCTCGCTTTGGTGTACCAGCCCACATTACCTCCGACAGAGGCGCCCAGTTCACCTCCAGCCTGTGGTCAGCTATGGCCAGCCTTTTGGGGACTCAGCTGCACCACACAACTGCCTACCACCCACAGTCGAACGGGCTAGTGGAGCGTCACCTGAAGTCGGCCCTCATGGCCCGCCTGCGAGGAGCCAACTGGGCGGACGAGCTTCCCTGGATCCTACTCGGCATCCGCATAGCGCCCAAGGACGACCTGCACGCCTCGTCGGCGAGTTGGTATACGGCGCGCCCCTGGTCGTCCCCGGGGAGTTCCTACCAGCCCCAAGGGGGCAAGAGGAAGAACCCGCAGCAGTCCTGGGCAGACTTCGCGAGAAGCTCGGTAACCTGGCCCCCATACCCACTTCACAGCATGGGCGGCACCCGAACTGCGTACCCAAAGACCTACAGAACTGTAAGTTTGTGTTTGTACGAAGGGGCGGGCATCGGCCACCGCTGCAGCGGCCATACGAGGGGCCGTTTATGGTGCTCCGGAACAACGGGTCCACGTTCGTGCTGGACGTTGGGGGGAAGGAGGAGGTTTTCACGGTGGACCGCCTCAAGCCGGCCCATGTGGACCTGGCGCAACCGGCCGAGTTTCCGGCGCCTCGGCGCAGAGGCCGACCTCCCAAGCAGGTTATGGCCCAGACTGTGGACATTGGGGGGTGTATCGCCGGTTCTGGGGGGGGGGGGGTTATGTGGCGACTCATTTCCTAGCGTATCCGAACCGACTCACAATTAGATAGCCTATGGGGGTTTGCGAGCACAGAGCTTTGGAGCCTCTTCGCCATGGGGGGCCGGTTGACAGAGGCTTAAAAGTGAGGCTGAAGTTTTCGAATAAAGTTTTTTTCCTTCGACTGCAGTTACCGACTCCGTGTCGTAAATTTAGCGCTGTGTGTAGCACACCGCTACACCATATCATTTAGACACCACCAGATTCTACAAGATTTAAAATAATTTCAGGGTAATGGAGTCAGGAGAGCATGACTAATATTTATAAATCTCTTACTGTCTTTATATGGATAAAAGGGCTCTATTTCAACCCATTCTGATGTTGCACCTTCTAGCTCCGTTCTTACTCTTAGATGATACTTTGCAAAGAAAGCAAGATTATCCAGCAGATCGCATTCAGTCACGGGAGTGTGGGTGCAGTTCAATGCATCAGTCCAATTGTCCTTGGTTGCTCTTTCAAAGCTCCTGAGAAAAGTAAAAACATTGCAATAAGATCACGTCCAAACTCAATATTCCCTTAATTTAATATTTTATAAAAAACAGCTAAATCAGGAATTGTGTTTCCAATGAGGCCAGGCGGCTGTGAGCTCACAAGTTCACTGGAGACTAGAGGGGTGTGTTTGTGAGTTAGGGAGGAAAGGGGGCTTGTTTTGTTTTGCTGCTGGTGTTGGTCTGCTGAACATTGTGGGCATGCTATGTTGGCACCAAAATCTGTGGGCTGCTGGTTGTTAATGGAAAGAAAGTTTTTCTTTGTATGTTTTGATGTACATGTGATAAACAATTCATCATTTAATACCATCATGGCTGACCTTTTATGTCAGTACCACTTTCCTGTGCAAAACCTCACATCCCTTAACATCTGAAAACACAGTGATCTGTATTGATTCAGGTGACTAGAGTGAAGACACTTTCTTAAGTACTTCCCAAATGAAGCAGTTTGTTTCTCATTTCAGTCATGAATGGCTAACCCTTTCCTTTCAGACTGTTACCTCTGGTTCCAGACATCCCCTGAAAATCAACTCCTCATCTTTTCTGTCAGAGCCAAGGATCTAAACTCAAGGGAGAAACACCTCGCAAAATCTGTTATGTTTTGTAACTCCACAACGTAAAACTAATTGAAGGAAAAACATGGAGCCGGGAATAACAGGGCCCCAAACAGTCCTTCCAGGTGAGGCAACACTTCATTTGTGAGTCTGTTGGGGTAATCTATTGCTCCCGGTGCGGCCTCCTCTACATCAGCGAGACCCAAAGCAGATTGGGGGACCGCTTTGTCGAGCACCTCCACTCCGTCCGCCACAACAGACAGGATCTCCCGGTTGCCACCCACTTCAACTCTGCTTCACATTCCCATTCGGATATGTCCAAACTCAGGTTGGAAGAGCAACACCTCATATACCGTCTGGGTAGTCTCCAGCCCCTTGGTCTGAACATCGAGTTCTCCAACTTCCAGTAATTCCCTCCCTCTCACTTCATCCATCCCAGTTTCACTCTGCCTCCTCCTCCGGCTGCCTATCCCCTCTCTCATGATTCTGCCTTCTTCTACTACACAGTGCTTTCACCTTACATTCCTTCTTCACCTTTCCTGCCTAACCCCTCCCTGCATCCCCTCCCCCACCCCTTGATCTTTCCTCTGATTGGTTTTTAACCTGACACCCACCTGCCTTCCCCTTCCCACCCTCCCCCCACCTTCTTTATAGGGCCCCTGCCCCCTCCCTCCTCAGTCCTGACGAAGGGTGTTGGCCTGAAACATTGACTGCTCGTTTCCACGGATGCTGTCCGACCTGCTGAGTTCCTGCAGCTTGTTGTACGTGTTGCTGGGAATAAATGTATATGTTTCGTTTTTACTTTAGTGAGCCGTGTACTTATAATGAGGTGGCATGATGACGTAAGCCATTCATGTACTTTTACATTCAACCTGTAATAAATTATTTAAACAAAGAATACTTAATCAATATCTAATATTTCCCATATATTACTGGCAAATACATTGGATAGGCACATGGATGTACGGAAGATGGAGGGATATGGACATGCTGTAGATAGGTGGGATTAATGTTTGGGCATTTTTGATTTGCTTTCTAGCTGGTTTGTGGGCTGAATGGCCTGTTCCTGTGCTGTACTGCTCTATGTATTAAAATATTAAATACACAAGAAAATCCCCAATGGACTAGTTTACTATGGAGCCAAGCACAAAATATAAATCACAAGTTCCTCAAATGTTATGAACTTTTTAGTTTCACCATTCACTTATTGTGGTTGTGTACTGTAAACAATTGTACTATACACCCTGATCTAAAAGATTTAGTATGTGTGCAATTTATCAAGAACAATATAAGTGTCTGCCTTTTTCAATGGAAGAATAACAGGTCATTATTCATTTAAGAAAGGGATCATGTGTTTCATCACAGCCAAGAAGACTCATCAGGTGTAGTCAAAAGGTAAGTAGACTTTTCCTCAGAAGCTTGACTGAATGGCCAAACTGACCACACAGAAGACTGGTAGAGAGCCAGCTGTCAGGTTTCTTAGAACTGAACTACTGAGTTCCCTTGAGAAAAACTCTGTGGAAATCCCCCAGTGTGTATGTGCAAGGACCGTGATCTCTCAGTTTAGTCCCATGTTAATGAGTGAAGGAACAGGAGTGGAACAACAGTCAATGTATGCCTGCAGATACTCTGTAGGAGTTTGAATATCAAATCCCTGGAACTCCAAGCAGGTTCCATAGCAGGACTGACATGTTTAATATGGAATGTTTGCACATCATAACATCTGTTTATTCAATCAGAGATGATAAATTTTGGTTAAACAATTCCTGAAATCATCCTTGTCAACCTCCTCTTGACTTTCTCTAATGACATCACAGTCTTTCCAAGATATGGGGATCAAAACTGGAAGCCATAGAAAGGGTGCAGAGGAGATTTACAAGGATGTTGCCTGGATTGGGGAGCATGCCTTATGAAAACAGGTTGAGTGAACTCAGCCTTTTCTCCTTGGAGCGACGGAGGATGAGAGGTGACCTGATAGAGGTGTTCAAGTTAACAAAAGACATTGATCATGTGGATAGTCAGAGGTTTTTCCCCAGGGCTAAAATGGCTAGCATGAGAGCGCATAGTTTTAAAGTACTTGGAAGTAGGTACAGAGGAGATGTCAGGGGTAATTTTTTTTTTTACACAGAGTGGTGAGTGTGTGGAATGGGCTGCCGGCAGTGGCGGAAACGACAGGGTCTTTTAAGAGACTCCTGGATATGTACATGGAGTTTAGAAAAATAGAGGGCTATGGGTAAAGCCTAGGTAGTTCTAAGTTAGGGACATGTTCAGCACAGCTCTGTGGGCCGAAGGGCCTGTATTGGTGCTGTAGGTTTTCTATATGTTTCTATAATAGGCAAAGACGACACACCAGCATCAGGTTTAGCACATGTTCAGCAGGACACTGAATAATTATAGCTCTTTTGGGCCATCAGCCCGAACACTCACAGGAGCACTCCCTGTATTTTAACCTCACGTCCTATTGGTCAGCATTGATTCCTACCCTTCCATATGCTTCTGATGCAAGGCACTAGGGTAATCTATCTATTGCCACTGCAAAACCCTCCAAAGTGACAGGAAGTTAAGTTAACCAACATCAATGTATTTTCCCAGGCCGACATTGCCAGCATTGAATTCAGCTCCATTGGACAAGCCATGTCATCTACATTCCTGGCATCAGTTTCCTAACCTTCTATTCTGAGTGTTACAAGGTGGACAGAGAGAAAGAGCCAAGTATGTTCTCACAGCAAAGAAGAAGCTTATATGTCGGCACTCAGAACCTGGAGGCTTCTAGTCTGGGCTACGTGCAGAAGACTAGCTTAAACATCAGATATAATGCATCATCTACCAAATCATCTCCTGATGCCACCAGGCAGCTCAGTTCCCCATTGGTGGTACCACTGTTAAAACAGAGTGAAAGCACTTCACTCTGATCCTGAAAAACTGCCTGCAGGAAGCGACCAGAAAAGCCTATATGCTCTGCTAGGTAACATGATAGTGGGAACATCCAGTCTTTCAACAGTGCCTGGTAATAAACTGCAAAGAGGAGGCAGATGAAAGCACCTCGCATTAATTAACTGTAAATAATATGGATTTAGGGTTTGAAAACGGGTGCTGATGTTTGCTTTACCATCCCACTGTATTGTTAACCATTACTGTATGTTTATTATCACTAATAAAAATAGTTTCAATAGCAATACCCCAGCTAGAGACCATTTTACTTTCCTTACCCTTGAAATTGTACAGAATAGGTCACCGGACTGAGTTGAAGAGCATCTGCCTCCCATGTCATAACATGTTTTAAGTTATAAGAAACAACCTTTATGTTTCTTGGAGCCGATACTAAACAGAGAAAGCAAATATTAGAAGTTATTAGGAAGAGAAAATAAAAATATTTTATTTTTCCAATATGGCAAGTGATTTCTCTTTAGTTGTTAACCTTGAACTCACATAAGCACATCCATTGTTAGATGCTTCATCTCAGTAAAAGACAATGGAACTGTGAATACAATCAATAACTAACACTTTCATGCATTGAGCATAAGACCAAAGACGATCTTATTTTAATATATAGCCATATATTTTAATAAAAAGTCAATTTGCAATGCAAAATAATTTAGGTTAGAAATGTAAATTGGAAAGTAGAAGGTCTACAGCACTGGGGCCTCCTCACGAATCCATGCAACCACTTATTATTTAACACGGCTGGCGCAAGTCACACATGCATCCACAGTAAAGGATGTAGGGTTGTGGCCTAGTCTAGTCATGCACATTCCCACTGATAAGAAAAAAACTGATTCTCCTGCAAGACACAAGCTTGGGATTAAAGGATAAGACAAAAGCAAACAACAGTTACTTGAGGAACAAACTTATGTGCTAGTGACAAGCAGTAGATTCTATTTCTACAATTTCAGTTTGTACGTCCACTGTGGGAGAGGGGTACAATGGGAGCAATGTAAGACATCGCTCAGCAAATACTTGAGATCTGCACCAGCAGAAACCAGGGGTGGTAGTAGGGGCAGATACATCAGGAGCGCTAGATAGAAAAATGGAAGGATATGTAGGAGGAAAAAGTTAGATTGACCTTATAGTAGGTTGAAAGGTCAGCACAACATTGTGGACTGAAGGGCCTGTACTCTGCTGCCAAGTTCTAAATTCTTAAGCTGAAAGTGTTATAATCAATTTGGATGATACTTTATTGTATTGTGAAGCTAAGCTAATAGTAACACAGCAGCATCTTCAGGCAACTGTGTAAATGGAATTTCTATAAGGAAAATAACTGCATTCCTTCTATTCTCTGGAAGTGACATGGCTGCTGCTTAATTACTTTTTATTTCTTGCACATGGTAATTTACAATAGAATTACAGATCCATTCAATGGTTTTGTATGAACAGATGCTCTGCCACAGCTTAAGGATATTTTGGACAAGACCTCAAAATAATGAAGGATAGTCTGATTAGGAAATTTGGAGGTTTCTTTTTCCCCTGTCAACAGACACTATAGTAAGTGGCTGCATTTTCTGAACTACTCCCAGACCTCTTAAGGAGGACTTTAGCAAAAAGTGCTTGAGGAATTCTGTAGATCAGGCAGCACCTATGGAGGGGAATGCAGAGTCAGTGTTTCAAGCCAAGGCCCTTCCAGTATTTGCAGAATCTCTTTTGCCAAGGAGGACCCTGCTTACAGAGGAATGTGATCAGGCTGCAGTTCCACTTTGTAGTTTTGCCTTTGTTGTATCCAGTGCCAAGCTGCCACCCAATTTTAATCTATTGCCTTCTGCTGCGTTTGGTCAGCCAATAATCCATGATTTAGATTCAGCTACGTATGTAACTTTCCTTCCCAAAGTCAACCAGATGTTCCTTTTTTTTTCCATCCACTATTTCAGGTACTAGGTTTTCTTTCTCAATTTAGTTCCAGTGTCTCAGTTACAGTAGTCAGGCTGTGAATTAAGCTCTATAAGTCTGAGTCTGTGGTAATTAGATTCAGTAACAAAATACTAAACAGTCGTGTCTGGGATAGGAATAGAAATGAGTGCTCGTGCAACACAATGACATTTTAACATTTGAATACTGGCCTGACTAAATAAAAGATACATTCCTCTCTACATGTTGAGTATAAAAAGCAAAACCACTTGGGAAACAGCTTAGCAAACAAAATTTGTCATGTGCTTATCTGTCCTACCTGCTTCAACCCAGTTTGAAGTTTCACTTCCATGTTCTGCTCTCACTCTTAGGTCATAGGGTGCATCGAGAGCGAGGCTCTCCAACTTGCATTCTGTCTCCATGATCTGCATGCAGTTCTGTGCAGCTCTCCACATTCGGTTCTCTCCTCTTTCTAAAGACCTGAAGCACAGATCGCAACAAAAAAACAGCAATTAAAATAAATGATACTCTGAAATTAGGACAAAACTTGTGCAAAACAGGAAGTTATCAGCTGGACCAAACAATTATTCAGAGGCAGTGTTTACAACATCATTCTGCATAAGATCCCATTTAGTTAGGGCAAAAGTATAGTTCTATGTGCTCTACTTTAGGCAGGATATCAGGATCATAGAGTGGACCTAGAGAGAGAGAAAAAAAATCACTGAAACTTGGGCCTGAGGGGAACAGCAAGTAGAACTGCAGCTTCATGGCTCTGCTGATCCAGGTTCAATTCCGACCTTGGGTAGTTGGTTACGTGGGGTTTCCTCATTGTCACATTGGCAGCTCTGGATTCCTCCAATATTCCAGATCAAGTGGATTGCCAGGTTAAATGGCCACTGTAAATTGACCTTAATGTATAGTGGTATTGGTAGAGTGCGGGACAATGTGGATGCAAGTGGGACTGGAGTAAATTGGTGCTTGATAGTCAGTGGGTGGAAAAGAAATAGAAGCACGTTGTGTGTCAAGCGTTCTTTTCTTTAAGTTTCAAATGTTTTTTGTTCTTATATATACAATACAAAGGTAAAGATAGAGATAAGCTTTATTTGTCATATGTACATCAAACATACAGTGAAATGTGTTGTTTGCACCAAATGACTTAAGCAGGGATTGTGCTGGGGGGCAGCCTGCAAATGTCACAATGCTTCCAGCACGCCCACAGCTTACTGACCCTAACTATACTGTACGTCTTTTAGAATGTGGGAGGAAACTGGAACACCCAGAAAAAACCCATATGGTCATAGGGCGAACATAAAATCTCTGTACAGAGAGCATCAGGAATCAAACCCTGAATGGTGATCTCCGGTGCTGTAAAAGCGATTGCGCTAGTTGAGATACTAACAAAGATCTTTAACTCTTTGCTGGTCACAGCTGTGAGGACCACCTAATCTATTTATTGTAGAGATACAACATTGAACAGGTCCAATGAGTGGGCCAACCAGCAGCCCACCTACAGTAGGAGTCCCACAAGGTATTTGTCTTCATGAGCTGTGGCACAAAATGTAAGGACAAGAGAGGATATGGTACAACTTTATAAAATGCTGTATAAGCCACACCTGAAGTATTGTACGGTTCTGGTTGGCATACTAAAGGAAAAATTATGATCACACTGGCAAGATTGCTGAGGGAACATTGGGATAAAACATTTCAGTTATGTGAGGTTACACAAAATGTAGAACAGTACAGCATAGGAACAGGCTCTTCAGCTGACAATTTTGTGCCAAACCAATTAAATTAGTATTCAAATGACCAACTAAATGAATCCCTTCTGCTGACACAATGTCCATATCTTTCCATTTTCATCACATTAACGAGCCTACTTAAATATCACCTAACAGTCCCTACACATCTGTCTCTACCACTATCTAGGCACCACATTCCAGCCATTCATCACTCTCTGTGTAGAATACTTGGCCCTCATTTCTCCTTTGAACTTCTCCCTCTCACCTTAAATGCATGCCCTCTGGTATTAGACATGCCAGTCATTGAATAAGCTAGATCTATGCTTCTTGAAGCAAAGGACACTGAGGGAAAGTTGAAGGATGGAGACAGAGTCGTAGAACACTACAGCACAGAAATAGGCCCTTTGGGTCATCTAGTCTGTGCTGGACCAGTAATCCAGTCCCATCCACTTGCATCCAGACCATAGCCTTCATACATGCACCCCCCATCCCTCTCCCTATCCAACTTGCTCAAGTGTTGAAATGGACCCCGCATCCACCACTTGCACTGACTTCATCTACATTCCTGATAACTTCCTGGAAAAACTCCACGATTGGCTGAACACGACTTACCACATAAGAAGCCATGTTGGCTTTTCCTAATCAGTCTCTGTCTATCCAAATACTTATACATCCAGTCTCAGAATACCTTCTAATAACTTTCCCACTACTGATGTCAGCCTCACCAGCCTATTCTTAAAGACTTTGTTAAACATTGGAACAACAGTAGCTATCCTCCAATCCTCTGCACTTCACCCATGTCTAAGGATGTTTTAAATATCTCTGTTAGGGCCCCTGCAATTTTTGCACTTACCTCCCACAAAGTCAGAGGGAACACATTGTCACGCCCTGGGGATTTATCCACCCCAATTTGCCATAGGATACAAACACCTCCACCTCTGTAATCTGTACAGGGCCCAAGAACTCACTACTGCATTTCCTCACATCTGCAGACTCTGTATCCATCTCCCAAGTAAATACAAATGCAAAAAAATCCATTTAAGATCTCTCCCATCTCCTTCAGCTGAGCTCCATGCATAGATGACCATTCTGATCTTCTAGAGGATCAATTTTGTTCCTTGCAATCCTTTTGCTCTTAATATATCTGTAGAAGCCCTTAGGATTCTCCTTCACCTTGTCTGTTAGAGCAACCTCATGTCTTCTTTTAACCCTCCCGATTTCTTTCTTGTTCTCTTACATTTCTTATACTCCTCAAGTACTCCATTTGTTCCTGCCTGCATATACCTGCTATGCTTCTCCTTCTTTTTCCAGGTCCTCAATATCTCTCAAAAGCAAGGTTTCCTGAACCTGTTGTCCTTGCCTTTTATTCCGACAGGAAGATACAAACACAGCCCTCTCAAAAATTCTCTTTTGAATGGCTCCCAGCTATCAATGACACCTTTGTCGGAAAACAGCCTGTCCCAATCCACACTTGCCAGATCCTTTCTGATACCGTCAAAGTTAGCCCTTCTCCAATTAAGAATCTCAACCCAAGGACCAGACCTGTCCTTTTCCATAATTACCTTCAAACAAATGGCATCATGGTCACGATATACAAAGTGTTCCCCTACTCAAACTTCTGACACCTGCTCTGTCTCATTCCCTTATAGGAGATCTAGTATTGCATACTCTCTCACTGGACTTCTATGTACTGATTAAGTAAGCTTCCCTGAAATCACTTGACAAACTCTATCCCTTCTAGGTTGGGGAATCCCAGTCAATATGTGGAAAGTTAAAATCACCTACTACCACAACCTCATATTTCTTGCAAAAGTCTGCGTTCCCTCTAGAAATTTGCTCCTCTAAATCCCGCAGATTGTCAAGTGGTCTATAATATAATCCCATTCACGTGGTCTCACCTTCTTTATTCCTCAGTTCTACCCATAAAGCCTCATTTGACAAGCTCTCCAGTCTGTCCTGTCTGGGCACTGCTGTGACATTTTCCTGACCAGTAATGCCAATCCCCCTTTAATTCCTCCCACTCTATCATGTCTAGACCAACGGAACCCCAAAACATCGAACAGCCAGTCCTGTTCCTCCTGTAACCAAGTCCCACTAATGGCTACAATGTCATAATTCCATGCTGATTCATTACCTAAGCTCATCCACCTTTCCTTCATTACTTCTGCAGCTCAGAACATTAGTCCCACTATGCTTGACCATTTGAGTCCTGACTTTATATGTCAGCTTAACAACATCTTTCTCCACACACTGGTGAAGAAGGACACTGATAAAAGGTTGTGTATGGAGACATGTATGTACTTCGATAATAATTTTACTTTGAACTTTTACAAGTCCAATGCACTCCGAACACACTTCCCTCGTTCTCTCCACTTTAAACTTACGCTAATTCAGCACTATGCTGCCAAAATCTTAACTTGCACCAACTCCCATTCACCGGCCTCACTTGCACTTGATAAGTGGTTAAGCAATGTCCTGATTTTAAGACACTTTTGTTTTCAAACTTCCTCTTTAGCCTTTCTCTTCCTTATCTGCGCAAGGTCCTCAGGCCCTAACAATGTCTATAACCTCTGCACACCACTCCTGGTGAGAAACAGCAAAAATAAATTAGTGAATATAGCTTTAGTGACCAAGATCCTACGCTCAAAAATTCCCTTCCTAAACTGCTCTGGGTCTCTTTACTCCCTTAAGATTCCACTTAAAACCACTCTTAACAAGCTTTGGACATCCCTGTCTTTCTCAGTATCAAGCTGTTATGAAGGAGTCTGAGACTTTTGTTATATTAGAGGAGCTAGCAATTTGTTACTGCTATAGCTTTTGGCAGTTGGCATAGATTACCCAACAGGAACCTTGGAGGACTGCCAACAAGAAAGTCCTACACTTGACTGACGCTTGCTTCTCAAACAAACCAGGCAAATGAAGTTCTGGGAAATACAATTGTAGACCACATACAGACAAGGTTGTGTAAGCCTTGGCATGAGATCAGAAAAAAATAACATGCAAGATTCCCACAAATACTTCGACTTGCTAATCATGGCCATAGTTCCAACTAACTAAAAATGAGAAGTCATTCATTTCAATGCAAAAAAAAAGAGTAGAAAGGAGGAGTAGTTCTTAAAATGGTGAGAGACTGATGTGTTTCAGAGGGAGCTAGATGTCTCTGTATACCAGTCTCAGAATATTAACATGAAGGTTCAGCAAGCAATTAGGAAGAAAAACAGAATTCTGGCTCATTTTATAAGATGACATGTGCACAAGAAATAAAGACGTCTTACTCCAAAAACATAAGCTCCAGGTTCAAACTTCAAGGCACATTTATTATCAAAGTATGTATACATTATACAACCTTGAGATTTATTTCCTTACAGACAGCCACAAAACAAGGAAACCCCAAGAGAACCCCTAATAATAAAGAAATCAATTACAGTAAGTATGCATGTATATTAAACAGTAAAATTAAAAACAGTGCAGGAACAGAAATAATACAGTATATATAGCTAAAGTACTTTTGCATAGTACTGTAGTAATTTTATCTATTGCACTGTACTGCTGCCACAAAAAAACAAACTTCACAGCACAAGCGAGTGATTTTTAAAAAAATTGGATAGGTATATGGACAGGAAAGGAATGGAGGGTTATGGGCTGAGTGCAGGTAGGTAGTACTAGGTGAGAGTAAGTGTCGGCACAGACTAGAAGGGCCAAGATGGCCTGTTTCTGTACTGAAATTGTTATATGGTTATATGGTCATAAGATAAGCTTGCCTGATACAGATATCTATTGTGGTCTGAGAGTGGGAAGGGGGCAGGGAGAGGGGAATCATGGCTGGAAAAAGAGGAAGGGAAAGGTGGGGGAGCAGGAAACACCAGAGAGACATTCTGCAATTTTCAATAAACTGATTTTTGTATTCAAATCACCTTGCCTGGTGTCTCAGTGTTGGATGTGTCTGTACCTGCATCACCCCTGACACTCCTCTGTCACCTGTCCCACAGCCTTCCACCCTTGCCATCACAACATCCTTTTCTCCAGCCAGATTTACAAACTTGCTGTCTGTTCTACGTTGACAAATACAATACTGTGCAAAAGTATACATATATGTGCCTAAGACTTTTGCACAGTACTGAATATGTATATAGTATTCATAGGCAATGATTTAGGAAAACAGTTAAACAGAGATTACCAGATCTCTTGCACGGTAGCATAACGTTAGCGAAACACTTTACAATGTCAGTGACGAAGGTTCAATTATTGCCACTGTCTGTAAAGAGTTTGTACATTCACTTTGTGACCACATGGATTTCCTGCACTTGCACTAGTTTCCTCCCACATTCTAAATACATACAGGTTAGGATTAGTAAGCTGTGGGCATGCTACACTGGTGCCAGAAGCATGACGACACTGCAGCCTGCCAACAGCATAACCTTGGGTGGTGTTGGTCATTGACGCAAATGGCTCATTTCAGTTGTATGTTTCAAAGTACATGCGACAAATAAAGATAATCTTAAAACAATCTTAATTTAGGATATACTTTGTTGATGTTGAGTGGCACAATACAACTACCTGAGCTTGTCTTTGATTGTATCAATTGAATTCCTTACACAAAATGTTACTGGAACACATTCCACATTGATGTGCTGTTGTAGAGGTAAAGCCATCCACAACAACTTATTAAGCATCACCCCAATGCAGAATCAGAATCAGGTTTATTATCATATAGTGTGAAATCTGTTGTTCTGCTGTGCAAGACATAAAATTATTCCAAGTTACAAAATAAATAAATAGTGCAAAAGACAAATGATGAGGTGGTATTCCTGGGTTCATGGACCATTCAGAAATCTGATGGTGTAGGTGAGGAAGCAGTTCTACGTGTACTTGTAACTAGACATCAACAAAAAGTAGAAGAGGATTTTATCTAAAGAGATTACTTCGCAAATTAAATCTAAAAAGACACTATCGGAGGATCAAAGGAGGAGAGGATCAGTAACTTTAAATTCCTGGGTGTTACTATCTCAGAGGACCTGTCCTGGACCTATCACATAAGTGCAACTGAAAAGAAAGCACGACAGTGCCTCTACTTCCTTTGCAGTCTGTGGAAATTCAACAAGGCATCAAAATCCTTGAAAAACTTCTATAGATGTGTAGTGGAAAGTATATTGACTGGCTGAATTATGGCCTGATATGGGAACACCATTGCATTTGGATGGAAAGACCTACAAAAGGTAGTAGAACTGGCCCAGTACCTCACGGGTAAAGCCCTCCCAACCACTGAGCACATCTAAATGAAACACTGTCATAGGAAAGGAGCATCCATCATCAAAGATCCTCACCACTCAGGCCATGCTCTTTTCTCTCTGCTGCCAATATATAGAAGGTACAAGTGCCTCAGGACTCGCACCACCGGGTTCAAGTACAATTACTACCTCTCAACCATCAGGCTCTTGAACAAAAGAGGACAATTACACTCATCTACTAAGATGTTCCCACAACCAACGTTCTCACTTTAAGGACTCTATCTTGTTATTCATGGTCTCATTATTTATTGCTATTTATTTATATTTGCATTTGCACTGTTTGTTATTCATTGATCCTGTTTACAGTTACTGCTCTATAAATTTGCTGTGTTTGCCCACAGGAAGAAAAATCTCAGTGTTGTATGTAGTGATATGTATGTATCTTGATAATAAAATTTACTTTGAACTTTTAAATGTGATATACTATATGCTATAGCAGATGGTACAGTGTACTCATGAAGATATAATTTTAAAAATATACTGAATAGATACGAGTTCTAAAAATCAAATTTCTTCAACATTAATCTGTTTTAAACAATTTACAGCTGTACAGTTTTGCAGTTATGGACTCACTTACCTGATCGGAACCTTCAAGATGATAATCACATGTGACTGATTCAGAGCTGTAGTAAATCCTGCATTAAACTAATTTAAGAAAGCTATTTGGCATTAAAAATTAATCTCTTACTTTTGAACAGAGTATGTCAGTGGACCATCTTGGAAAGGAACAGGATTCCATCTGAGTAACCTCTTTGATTGGATCAGGCTAATAGTTACATTTTCTGGTTCCGGGACCTTTCCCAGCACTGTATAAACAGAAAGTAACAACATTGAATTCTTAATTTCAAAGAAAATAAAACTTTTTTAAAATTCAGAACAAAGTAAAGGGTTAAGACAGAAAGCTATTTATTGAACAATGGGTCCATCAGACTCAGAGACAGAAATTCCTAATTGTGCATATTTTGATCCAGTGCTAACTTTACATATCCACCCAGTTCTCGTTAGGAATGCAAACATGACATTATTCATGATCAAAGAATGTGCCTTGGAGGCATGGGATTAATCACAAACTCACTTAGGCTTCTAAATACCTAGATTCCAGAACATGTGAGCAAGTCACAAGATGTCTATTAATCATCCCATATCAACAGCACGCTCACATTTCTATTTGCATTATTTGTGCTACCTTGAGGATCAAAATCTCCAGTGGAAAAAGTCAGATGGTTGTATACAGCTGAAAAGCTTTACCTGTTGTTAGAACTAAAAGCCTTCTTAGGTTGACAACTAGATGGAGTTAGAATTGGGTGGAGATGTGTACTGCACGTTTTATTTTTTTACAGTTAGGCTTAGAATCTACACGATACGCTGTTGTGGGAAAGCAGCATCCATCATCAAAGATCCTCACCACCAAGGCCATGCTCTCTTTTTGCCGCTGCCACCGGGAGAAGGTAGAAGGGTCTCAGGATTGGCACCACCAGGTTCAAGAACAGTTACTAGTCCTCAGTAGGTAGCTCCCACTACCTATTAAATGCTCCAAATGGCATGCACCTCAGATAGCCTCTGACAACTAAGTCCAGCTCCTGGCTTTCACATGTGGCTTAGCAACTAAGCCCCGCAGAACCGTTTCTACTGACAGGAGAAGGGCCAAAAGCGGATTACTGACACCTTAAAAGTAGTTGCTTCAGGTAGATGGGACTCATCAACCACGGTTGGCAGCTCATCTAGGAAAAGAAAATCTCTAATCGCAAACCTCCGCTACCTTGCGGTTATACCCACTCACGGGGAAGGCTTCAGGAGTAAACCCTGAAGAAAAATCCGGAGCTGGAGTTGCTAAGACAGCCGTACATTGAGTTCAACGTTGACTGGCAACTCCTATGACACTGTTGGTATCAAACAGTATTGGTCTCTGCCATCCCTTTGGGTTCAACAGATGCGTGAAGAAGGGAGCTTGCTACCTGGGTAACAGCCTGCTTAGGCTTGCGTATCTTAGGACACAACATGCAATTTCGACCCTGACTGATGAAGGCCTCAAACAGACAGATCTATAAATGCCAAACAATTAAGACTTATGGGAATCAGGATGGGAAACCATGACCTTAATGAGTAAGAGACTAGGATCCTTGGGTTTAGTGACTCTTATCAAAATATCTTTTGTGTCTTATCTCAGATAATTACGACTGGCCTCAGTATTAACAAGTCTTGTGCTGAGGAGTTGGGTGATAGCTTGTGTATCTGGACAGCTAGGATGCAATATCCACAGTCAACCCTGACAGACAGAGGCCTCACCGACTCACTACCATCAAGCCCTTTCATTTGTATTTGCACTTGCATAGGTTATTGTCTTCTGGTTGATTTTTCCTTGATTCTGTTTCTACTCTATAAATTTGTTAAGTCTGTTTGCATGAAAAGACTGTCAGGGTTGTATGTGGTGGCATATATGTACTCTGGTAAGAAAATTTACTTTGAACTTTATTTTGAGCTTTGTACTAAAAACTACTCCTCACATTGAAATGCCTTACTATGAATGACACTGGAGAGCAAAAAATCACATCTTAACTGATTTTCAATTCATGCTGTTGCTAAAAAGACAATAGAAGGTCTGCTCTTGATTCCTTAGCAATGAAAAACAGATGGGGACACTCTCCAAACCACTGCCCATGAATAACCTGACTGTTTATGGAGACCACTGATTTTCAAATGGTCACTGCATTCCAGGGTTTCTGCTTAGAGGGATGGAGAGTGGGATCTGACCTCTTGTTTTAAAGTGAAACTATCCCAATTAGTGATGATGTAATGGTACCATGCTTGCCTTTTTTTCTGGCGTTACAATCAGTAAGTTTCCAGTGTAAGGTAGTGTAATATTTAAAAATTCCCTTCTCAGTGACAGAGCAGTCTGTGTACTCACCACTGAACTAGAAGATTTAGCACCACTTCCAGGAAATGAACATATGATCAACATGGTCACTCCAATACTGCATGAGGGGAACACTGCTTTGTCTTAAGAGAAATAAAGAGAAGGTGTTTTGGGCCAAGACACTCCATCAGGACTGATGAACGGTCTCAGCCTGAAACGTCAACTCTATTCCTTCCCGGAAATGCTGCGTGACCTGCTGAGTCCCTTCAGCATTTTGTGTGTGTTATTTCCAGCATTTGAGGAAATCTCTTGTGCTTTTGTCTTAAGAGCAGATTTTCTTGCTAGAACACATAACAAAGCCTCCCTTTGCTTCAGTAGATGTAACAGAACCTCTAACATTATTTGGAGAGTAAGGGAATTTTTCGAACCAGTTTCACTACAGTAGTTGATCTGATCATCTGTCATGCAGTTCTTTGAGGGATTTTTGTCTACTGGCATTTTCTACCAAGTTTTCTCGTGTGGCAATGGTACCTTTCTTCTAAAAGTCTTAAATGCAGTAAAATCTTTTGGACTATCCCAAGGTTGTGCAATACCCTATATGAATGAAAGTCTTTGTACAATAGTGTAGCAGTTAGCATGACATTATTACAGTTCGGGGCGTTGGAGTTCAGAGTT
This sequence comes from Hypanus sabinus, assembly GCF_030144855.1. Taxonomy (NCBI): domain Eukaryota; kingdom Metazoa; phylum Chordata; class Chondrichthyes; order Myliobatiformes; family Dasyatidae; genus Hypanus; species Hypanus sabinus. Next base: position 166,041,355 of record NC_082709.1, on the reverse strand, counting down.
CAGTCCTGGCATCCTCTGTAAAGAGTCTGTATGACGTCTTTGTGGAATGTGCGGGTGTTTGCCAGGTGCTCCAGTTTCCTCCCACAGTCCAAAGGCACACTGGGTAAATTGGTCACTGTAAATTGCCCTGTGAATTAGGTTACATTATTCAGTGTTGTCGGGGGTCATTGGGGCAGGTCTGCTTGATGGGCTGGGAGGGCCTATTCCCCACTGTATCGCTAAGTAAATAAATACCCCAAGCTCTGAAGGCTTTGAAGAGTAGATACATTTCTCACATCTGAGTGTACTTTGGAGGCAATTATCCTCCATGCTCGTCCAAAGTTCCTGCATACATTTTGGTGCACAAAAGCAGAGACCAATTACTGGCTAATATGTTCCTTATTCACACAAGAATACCTCCCCGCACAATCATTCCCTAAGAACAGGTAATCTTCTTGCATTCTAACTTTTAAAAACAAAATTCAGGTGAAGTTCCATGCAGAGGAATAAATAGTCAACATTTCGGACCAAGACTCTTTATCAGAACTTAACTATCCTGATGAAGTCCTTTGTCTGAAATGTTGACTATTTATTTCTCTCCATAAATCAATCAATTTATTTATTTATTTATTTATTTGTTTGTTTATTTATAGTGATACAGTGCAGAACAAGTCTTTCTGGCTCTTCGAGCTGTGCCGCCCAGCTACCCCAGGTTTAACCCTGGCCTAAACACAAGACAATGTACAATGACCAATTAACCTACTAACCAGTACGTCTTTGGACCTTGGGAGAAAACTGGAATGCCCGGAGGAAACCTACTCATTACTGGGGAGGACATACCGTACAAACTCTCTACAGTTGGTGGTGGAACTGAATTCCGAACTCCGACGTCCCAAGTTGTAATAAATTTGCGTCAACTCCACACTGCCGTGGCACATTCCTCCAGCATTTTCTGTGTTATTCTAGATTTCCAGCATCTGAAGAATCTCTTGTGTCAGTTGATTACCCATCTGTGTTTCTCTTCAGATCTTAAATTTTTGTCTCCTAACCAGTGAAATCTGAAGTATGGAGTCTTTATTATTTTGTATATACAGCCTGATACTTTATTTATTTAAGTGCTAAAATTATCAGGCTGCATAAAGACCCCATGCTTCAGATTTCACTCTTTAGCAGATCGGCGTTTTCCTTACCTTTTTATTTAGTTCATTGCCAGAATTAAGTAAACACCTATCCCCTAAATAGTGAAACCTGAAGCACGGACCCATGCATACATCAGAAACTACAGCATATTTTGCACATTGACCTCAATCTTCCATTTCTTATCAGGGCACCTCAATAGTACAAGCCTAAGGATAAGCACCATCTGATGTACAGGCAGAATCCTAGACAGAGCTCTTCTCATGACCCTCTTTTTCTAGGCATAGTTCTTTAACAAGCATTTTACTGCATGATCAATAATCAGTTAATCACAAGCCCCATTCTGGACAGTTAATGATTGTCTGAGGAGAAAAGGCTGGCTGCCACAGCGCGCTCTGACAGGATGTCGATGCTGCTTCTTAACGACAGATCAGGAAGGCTCCGCTTTAGTTAAACACCTTTCTGCCATGGTAACCACCTTTCAAATTATGCTAGATGGCAAACTGTAGCTGAGAGCACACCCATAATTTCAGCCAAAGAATTTTCCTCATGCTTATACTTTGAAAGCTCAAACCAAATAATAAGCGTTGTGTTGAAAAGTTACGTAACTTTTCAATAGTGAATTAATTAAGATAGAATAAAGGGGTGGATAGTGAATATTTTACAATAAGTGTATTAGTAAATATAGAAGATTTTCACAATCTGGTTACTGAATGACGGTTACATTGGGCTCTGATAATAGTAATTTTTTTCATGATCTTTTGCTTTTCCTGTTTGGTTTTTACCTGAGAGAAAAGGTTGGACAAATTAGGACTTTATACCCTGGAGTATAGGAGAATGAAGGGAGATTTGATAAAGGTTATACAAAATTATGAAGGGTACAGATAGGGTAAATGCAAGCAGGCTATCTTCCACTGAGTTTGAGTGAGACTAGAACTAGAGGTCATGGGTAAAGGATGAAAGATGAAATGTTTAAGAGAAGCATGAAAGGGAACTTCTTCACTTGGAGCGTTGTATTCAGTTCTGGTGCAAGAAGAATGTGTAGACTGGAGCGGGTGCAGAGGAGGCTTTCCACAAGCTGCCTGGCTTGAAAGACGTGTGGTATGAGGAGAGTCTGACAAGCTGGGGCGACTTCTATTTACTTAGATGTACAGTATGGTAATAGGCCCTGTTTCTCTAGACTGTGGAGGCTGAGGGTAGATTTGATAGAAGTCTATAAAATTATACAAGGCATAGATTGATAAAAAGTTTGTATCTTTTTCATAGAAATGAAATGTCTAATATTGGAAGGCATGTATTTAAGGCACGGGCTCCCTACCATGAACCGAGGGGAGCATGGACCCCAGGTTTGAAAGCCCTGATTTAAGATGAGGGGATAAAAGTACAAAGCAGATATGCAAGTCTTTTTTTCCACACAGAGTGGTGGAGACCTGGAATGCAGGTAGTGGCAGAGCTTTTCAGAAACTCTTAGATAGGCACATGGATCTTCAGAGAAGGGAGATATGTGGTGAATCTGAGTGGAAGAGGGGTTAGATTAATCAAGATTTAATGGTTTTATTAGTTTGGCACAATATCAGGGACTAAAGGGAAAGTCTTGTATTGTGTAGTTCTGTGCTCTGTGTTCCACGTTTATACGACTCTGCAAAAAAATGTAACTGCCTGAACATGGAAATCATGAACCATTCAGCAAAAGCAAACATTTTGAGAACACAGTCGGTGGAGATGAGCTGAAACAAAGTGAATAATAAAGAACAATAAATATATAGGAAGGAGAAAACAGAAGAGAAAATAAATTTGATTTTAGTGGTTTGTTTTTAATGTCTCTGACATTTCCTAATACATTTCTCAACCACCTAACCGCTTTTTGAACTTTGGTTATCTTAATGATAACCATGATCAGCACTGACTTTTCAGTATTACTGTGGCAGATCGTGGCTCAAAAACAGAAGGATCAAATACAGTGAAAACAAGAACAGCTGAACTTATCAAGGATGGAGAGGGAGAGGGAGAGATATTTCCAGAGGAACAAGAAGCCCTCAACATAGGCTGTATCCATGCTGAAGTTCTGAAACCCTGGCAGACAGAATCTTCAGTTATAAATTCACATCCTCAAATGCCATTATTGCAAAGAGGAACCTCAGAGATATCATAATCCTGACCACCTTTAACAAAAAGTAATGCAGTAAGCACAAAGGAGACCCTGTTCTGTGTCACTGATTGAGTCGTTCTCAACTGTTTCCTCCTACAGGTCAAACGAGACCTGGTTGTCATTGTACACCAGTCATTGAAGGCGGGCATGCAGGTACAGCAGGCGGTGAAAAAGGCAAATGGTATGTTGGCATTCATAGCAAAAGGATTTGAGTACAGGAGCTGGGAGGTTCTACTGCAGTTATACAAGGCCTTGGTGAGACTGCACCTAGAGTATTGTGTGCAGTTTTGGTCCCGTAATCTGAGGAAAGACATTCTTGCCATAGAGGGAGTACAGAGAAGGTTCACCAGATTGATTCCTGGGATGGCAGGACTTTCATATGAAGGAAGACTGGATCGACTAGGCTTATACTCACTGGAATTTAGAAGATTGAGGGGGGATCTTATTGAAACATATAAAATTCTAAAGGGATTGGACAGGCTAGATGCAGGAAGATTGTTTCTGATGTTGGGGAAGTCCAGAACGAGGGGTCACAGTTTAAGGATAAAGGGGAAGCCTTTTAGAACCGAGATGAAGAAAAACTTCTTCACACAGAGAGTGGTGAATCTGTGGAATTCTCTGCCACAGGAAACAGTTGAGGCCAGTTCATTGGCCATATTTAAGAGGAAGTTAGATATGGCCCTTGTGGCTAAAGGGATCAGGGGGTATGGAGAAAAAGCAGGTACAGGGTTTTGAGTTGGATGATCAGCCATGATCATACTGAATGGCGGTGCAGGCTCGAAGGGCCGAATGGCCTACTCCTGCACCTATTTTCTATGTTTCTAAAACAATCCCCGCCCCCACCAAATCACAGTGGGGATTTCTTCCATCTAGAGGCCCAGCGGGAATGATATTCACTGCCTATCAATTCACAGAGAAATGCAGGGAACACCATTATTGTGTCCGCTTAATGACTTCCCTAAAGCCTTTGACTCTTCCAATCAAGGAGGACTGTGGAGCACCCTTTCCAAACTTCACTGGCACGGAGGTTCGCTCTATTCTTTTGTCTGCTTCTCGACGGTGATTGTGACCAAGTCTGTAACTAACCCAGTCTCAGCGCAGGCTGACGTCAAGTAAGGGTGTGTCATCACTCTGATACTTCCCTCTATCCTTCTCACCTCAGCTCTGCACCTCACATCTAATAAGCTTCCTGCTGGAGTAGAGTCAATCTGGAAGATAAAATCAGAACCTACATCATCACTATTCCAAAACCAAAGCCACTCTAGCCTCTGTTATTGGCCAGAGGGAAAACATGATGACTGGAGACCAACCTCCAAGTGATTGTCCACTCATTCCATGAAGCACATAACAGGCTTTAGGTTTAATACACGCAGAAGGAAGATTCCCAGCCAACTGCCCCACTGAACATCAGTATCCTCTAACAAGAAACCTCTCCACTTCAAGACACTGGAAAACATGAACTGCTTTTCAGGAGCCACCTACCAGTGAAGGCAAATGTCAAGGCAAAGTTCTGATAATCGTCAGTGCATGAACACAATTTTTGAGTGAAGAAAAGCATTCTATTTAAGTTCAAACAGAGAAAGAAATTAACAGGCAGATGGAAGAAAATAGTTTTCAGAGCCTTCTTGAGTAAGTTTAGCCGTCCCATTGACTCATGGGAATTACTGGGCCAAGATTGTTCAAAGTGGAGCAGGGCTGGACCAGTAGCATTGAGAACCTTGTGTCCATCCATCGGAAGCACAGGGGAGGTCAGAATAAATTGCAGACAGAGTGGAAATCATCCACCCACTCATCACTGAGGCAAAATCTTTGGCTCCGGTACTGGCAGAACTGGACTGGAAGCAAATCATTCCCAGTGCCAGAGAACTGCTGATTCAGAAATGAGATGTTAAATTTACCGAATTATTTACAACGTCGAGCGAATAGGCCTATCCGGCCCTTTGAGCCACGACGTCCAACAAACCCGATTTATCACCAGTCAATTTACAATGACCCATTAACCTCCAAACTGGTACATCTTTGGACCCTGGGAGGAAACCGGGGCACCCGGAGGAAACCCAGGCAGTCACGGGGAGAAGATACAAACTCCTTAAGGACAGGGTGGGGTTCAAGTTCAAGTTTAATTATCATTCAACCATACACAAATATAGCCAAACAAAACAGCTTTCCTCTGGGGCCAAGGTGCAAGACACATTACAAACAGGACATAGGACACCAAAAATATACAGTCACAAAAACAGTAAGTCCGTGAATGGCATGGCCTGTGGAATGATGGTCCATGGGATGTTGTCCTGGTCCAGCTTGATCTTCCATAGAGTGAACACTGGAGGGCTAACCCCCAAGCCGGATGAACTCCAGTATACCTGGCACGCCTCTGCTCTCTCCCACACCACACTACACCAATGTCTCCTCTCCCGGACGGCTACAGCAGGTGGCAGCGGGGCATGCGGGCCTGGTCCTTGCCACAACTAAAGCAGCGCAGCTTTCCTGCTGTCAGTCTCAACAAACGAACCAGTGACTGAACTTACAGTATTTTACATCGGTAATGTCCAACAGGACCTTGCAGTCACAATAAAAAGATGCAGAACAATCACCGTGCAGCCCCTCGGCACAGCAAGCCCAGGCAACAACACGGCAATAGTCACAAGTTCAGCTCCTTTGCTGTCGAGCAATTCACTAATGGGAGAGTCCTGGAATACCCAATGTTGTTAACATCCAGTAGTGTCTTGTGATCATAAAAGAGACATAAAGCATGAACAATTACACCTTTCCTTGCATTCGGAGTGGCTGCTGCCTCAAACCATCTTACTGGAAAAGTTGGTGATATCAATATGCTCAGTATTGATGTGTGGCCTCGGTCGCAGCGAGGACTAGGCCTGAGGCTGCGTTGACGCCTGTCTACAGGCACCAGGATTGAGGCGTCAAAGCTACTACACTCCACCAAGGTCAGTGTGGTGCAGCGCCCAGGTTGAAATCGGTGCTGCCCCAACCCCCAGTGTTCGCTTGGCGGACGTCAAGCTCTGCGGAGGTCAACTGCAGAGTTATGCAACACTCAATGCACTCAGAGCATCAAGTCGCAGTGTCACCTGTGTACATCCACCAGGAGGGAGAAGAGGCAGAGCTGGTTTTCTCAAGAGGGGTGGCGTGCCGTAGTACCTGGGCTGCGGAAGGGAAGAGTGGGAGCCGGTGTGTTCCACTGGAGGTGATGTGGCATGGTGCATGGTGTCCACATTGGAGTCAGTGTTCCCCAGTGTTTGCTCAGCAGAAAACAAGCTCTTTCATGGTCATCTGTGTCATTCATGGCTCGAGTCTGGACTCTTTTATTGCATGGCTGTACCTTACAGATACCTTTATGTTCCGGCTATTTTGTACATGCTATGTGTGTTTATGTAGCTGTTAGTAAAGTGTTTTGCACCCTGGCCCCAGAGTAACGCTATCTCGTTGGCTGTATTCATGGGCATTTGTGTATGGTTGAATGTCAATTAAACTTGAATTGAATTAAGAAAACTATTGTAAAGGCAATAGCGTTAATTTGATCCATTGAGCAGCTTCATCAAACTAGTATGCTAGTTTTTTTTAGTTTGAAGACACTTTTTCATCTGTGTACAATTTGTAACAAAGTAAACGTTAACATGGACACAAGGGAATATGGACAGATGTGAAAAACATGTCATAGTCACACACACACACACACACACACACACACACATTTTCAGATTTCAACCAACGTTAGCAAAGGAGAGCAGTTCTGGTTTAGGACAGGTGGCTCTTTCAGAGATATTGATTACTTGCGGTTTAAAAGTAGGGGGTTAGAATATAAATCTAAAGAGTTTATGCACTACCTGAGCAGGAGTATTGTAAGAATTCTAGCCACAGTCCTTCCAGAAAAATTTCAAGACCTTAGAAAGGATACAAAAGCACTTCAGCAGGATTGACCATAGATGAGAGATTTCTATTGTGTGGAGACTGGAAAAGTTAGGACCATAATTCTTGATAGAACTGGTCAAGAAACAAACTGATATAAAAGGATTTCAAAATGATGAGAGGTTTTGATGGAGCAAAATAAGATCCTTCACTGAGTTGCTCAATAAGAAAAGAGATTGTTTCTTGCTAAGCCTCGTACATGCAAATTATTTCCATTTCCTTTCTAAGGCCTTTCCATTATCTATATGGGAAATGAGAGTACTCACTCTGTCAGGTTCCAGGATACTAAATCTAAAAAGCTGAGCAAATACAATATTTTAACTAATTTTCAAGTGGAATTAGAAAGATCCTTTGAATTTGCAGATTTGAAATGGGAACAAAGTGTAATTGCAGGTATGACAAAGAGTATGCACATATGACTTATATGAAGAATGCAGACAACAAACACAAAATGCTGCAGGAACTTTGCAGGCCAGGCAGCATCTATGGAAAAGAGTACAGTCGATATTTCAGGCTGAAACTCTTCATGGAACCAGAAAAGAAAAGCTAAGGAGTAGGTTTAAAAGGTGGGAGTAGGGGAGAGAGAAACATCAGGTGATAGATGAAACTTGGAAGGGGAGGACTGAAGTAAAGAGCCAAGAAGTGGATTGGTAAAAGAGACAAAAGGCGACGGAAGAAAGAAAAGTGGGGAGGAGCACCATACGGATGGAATGGGTGGGCAAGGAACTAAGGCAAGAAAGGGAAAAGGGGATGGGAAACAGTGATGGAGGCATTACCAGAAGTTAGAGAAATCGATGTTCATGCCATCAGGTTGGAGGCAACTCAAATGGAATATTTGTTCCTCCAACCTAAGTGTGGCCTCATCACAACAGTGGAGGAAGCCATGAATAGGCATATCGGAATGGGAATGGGAAGTGGAATTAAAATGGGTGGCCACTGGGAAATCCCATTCTTGCTTATAGCCTTCCGTCTTGTTCACTAGTCAACTTCCAAGCTCTTAACTTCATCCTTCCCCCTTCAGGTTTCATCTATCATCTCTCTCCTCTCCCCTCCCCCCACCTTTTAAATCTACTCCTCAGCTTTTCTTCTCCAGTTCTGCTGAAGGGTCTCGGCCCAAAACGTCGACTGTACTCTTTTCCATAGATGCTGCCTGTCCTGCTGAGTTCCTCCAGCATTTTGTGTACTGCTCAGATTTCCAGCATCTGCAGATTTTCTCTTGTTTGTGAAGAATATGGAGCTGCATTTTATGTGGAGGCTGAACATATCAGAAAGGCTTATTGTCCCCTAAAGCAACTTTGGCTCACCAAACCAGAATTTCACCATACTCTGTTATGTATATAATATTTAAGTAATATTTGAGTTATTTTGGATATGTATATATAAGTCATTGAAGCATTCGTGTTCATTTAAATAATTCATTACAGGTTATTTGGATAAAAACATGAATAGTATACAGGATCACACTACCATTTGATACGTGCGTGTCTCGCTTAAAGTTAAACTCACATTTCAGACTGCTGTATCTTCCTTTGCATTAGTTGAATGTTTTGAAGTTATAAAGTATAACATACTCTCTGGCTAAAACTCACCCTCATTCTGCAGATTGCCTCCATTTCACTTGCTGATCTTTCCCATTTTCATTCTCAGCTTCCAGCTTCAGACAAGTCAGCACCAATCCTCGTTCACCCTTAGCATAGCTCCAGATAAACAGCAACAAAACTTGACAATTTATAGAGTCATAGAACACTACAGCACAGAAACAGGTGCTTTGGTCCATACCGAACCACTATTCTGCCTAGTCCCATCAACCTGCACGTGGACCATACCCTCCCATCAATGTAACTATCCAAATTTCTCTCTCAGGATGAAATGAAATCTGCATCCACCACTTCCGATGGCAGCTCATTCCACACTGCCACCACTCTGAGAACAAATCTCAGAGCCCAGATATTTTTGGGAGGTTCGCCTTCTCACCTTTCACCCTTAACTAATGATTTCTCGTTTAAGTCTCACCCAATCTCAACAGGAAAAGCCAGCTTGCATTTACTCTATCTACGTCCCTCAATTCTGTACTCCTCTATCAATTTTTACCTTATTCTCCTAAATGCCAGGCAATAATGTCCTGATCTAATCAATATTTCCCTATAATTCAGGTCCTCAAGTCCTCTTAATTTCCTCTGTACTCTTTCAATCTTATTTATATCTTTCCCGTATGTGTGTGACTTGAACTGCACATAACAACTGCTCCAAATTAGGCCTCACCAACATCCTAACAACTTCAACATAACATCCCAATTCCTGTACTCAGTACTGTGATTTATGAAGGCCAATGTACCAAAATCTCTCTTTACGACCCTATCTATCTGTGACACCACTTTCAACAAATTATGGATCTGTATTCCCAGATCCCTCTGTTCTATTGCACTCCACAGTGGCCTAGCATTCACTGTGTAAGACCTGCCCTAGTTTGTCATCCCAAAGTGCATTTCCATCCTTAATTCACAAAACATCTCTCTAAAACAAAGTAACACACACAGGGTCTTGGCCCAAAATGTCATCTGTTTACGCTTTTCGTAAGAACACAAGAAATAGGAGCAGGACTAAGCCATCTAGGCTGTCGAGCCTGCTCTGCCATTCAATAGGATCATGGTTGATCTGGCCATGGACTCATCCCCTTAGCCTTTTCCCCTTAGCCCTTAATTCCCCAGCTATGCAGAAATCTACCCAACCTTGTCTTAAATATATTTACTGAGATAGCCTCCACTGCTTCATTGGTCAGAGAATTCCACAGATTTTCCATAGACGCTGCGTGGCCTATTCAGTCCCTCCAGTATTTTGTGTGTGTTGCTTGAATATCCAGCAGCTACAGATCTCATTGTGTCTGTAAGACAAGTTCTGCATAACCAGATTCTCAGATGTCTAATCACAGAAAATTAGGGGAAAAAAATAAATGCCCAAAATTTTTCTAAATAAATCACAGAGAAGATTTACTAGAATGTTACCTGGGTTTCAGCACCTAAGTTACAGGGAAAGACTGAACAAGTTAGGTCTTTATTCTTTGGAGCGTAGAAGGTTGAGTGGGGACTTGATAGAGGTATTTAAAATAATGAGGGGGATAGATCGAGTTGACGTGGATAGGCTTTTTCCATTGAGAGTAGGGGAGATTAAAACAAGAGGACATGATCTGAAAGTTAAGGAGCAAAAGTTTAAGGGTAACATGAGGGCGAATTTCTTTACTCAGTGAGTGGTAGCTGTGTGGAACGAGCTTCCAGTAGAAGTGGTAGAGGCAGGTTCAGTATTGTCATTTAAAGTAAAATTGGATAGGTATATGGACAGGAAAGGAATGGAGGGTTATGGGCTGAGTGCAGGTCGGTGGGACTAGGTGAGTATAAGCATCGGCACGGACTAGGAGGGCCGAGATGGCCTGTTTCCGTACTGTTATATTGTTATATGGTTATATGGTTAAATAAGTTTACAACACAAAGATTCTACTTCTTTCACAGTGAAATAAAGTACATAAGGTGAGAATCCTTTTTTCCCTTGGAGGGGGTATCCAAAACAAGAGGCATAGATACAATGTGAGGCTAGGTGGTGTAGAGGGGATGTGAAGGGGAAAAACTTTTTCCTCACACAGAGTGATAACAATCTGGATCATGCTCCCTGAGAAGGATGTGGGCACAGTGATTCTCAACACATTTGAGAAATATCTAGACAGGCACTTTAATTCCAAGGCTTTGAAGTCCACAGATCATTTCAATTAAATGGGACTAGTATTGATAAAAGTGTGTGGTAGTTAGGGTTAGTATTAGGTGAGGTGGACAGAAGTGCTTGTTTCTATTGAATACCAATACCAGCAATTATGTAGCACATGAAAGTAATGTAGTAGACACTTAGTAGAGGAGGATCTAACAAGCTTAATGGCTATTTTTCCATTATTATATCATCTTCTTCCTAATTAGGGTTTGCAATCAGAGGTCCCTCTCTGTAGAATATTACTTAATCAGCACTTTCTCCACATCCACATATTATTTTCAAATCTCTTTTCTCTGCTGACAATTTTGGTAAGTGTTGAACCTAATTAACGTCAATGTTAAAAGCTTAAGGTATTGATCATAAATTTCTGTAAACTTCTTAGTTCTTATTGTAGTTTAATCTGCTCTATTGAGGAATCAATTGGCAAAGCCACATGAATTTTAGCTCATATTTAGAAGTCCTTTTGGTTTAGATTCATTTCATTTCCAAGTGTTAGCATGCCCACCCCACCAAATGCCACAGTAACGTAGCAGTAAACATGATGCTATTACAGCTCGGGGTGTTACAGTTCCAGAGTTCAGAGTTCAATTCTGGTGCCATTCCGTAAGGAATCTCTGCACGTTCTCTCCTTGAAACCCATGGGTTTTCTCCGGGTCCTCCGCTTTTCTCCCACAGGAGTACCAATTAGGTTAAATGATCAATGCAAAATTGTCCATGATCAGGTTAGGGTTAATCAGGTTTGTCGGGGGTTACTGGATGACGTAACTTGAAAGGCTCAAAGGCCCTACTTTGGCTGTATCACTAAATAAAATGAAAAATGCTTTCCCTGACTCCTCCCCCCTCCCCCCCCCCCCCCCCCACCACCCACTTCCAATAATTTCCACGAAGATTCACAGCAACCTCCCCAAAATATCTGGGCTCTGACATTTGTTCTGCACAAGTTTCCTACACAAAAAGACCATGGTATTCCCCAAACACCAACAAAGTTACTCTGTAAAATTTCCCTATAATTTTTTTTAAATGACTAGCTAATAGAAGGCAAAGTTCTCCATAATCTCATGTAAAAGCACAAAATGGTTTTAAGTTCACAAGTTTGGAGAGGGTGCAGAGGAGATTTACAAGGATGTTGCCTGGATTGGGGAGCATGCCTTATGAGAATAGGTTGAGTGAACTCGGTCTTTTCTCCTTGTCCTTGGAGTGACAGAGGATGAGAGGTGACCTGATAGAGGTGTGTAAGATGATGAGAGGCATTGATCGTGTGGATAGTCCGAGGCTTTTTCCCAGGGCTGAAATGGCTAACATGAGAGGGTACAGTTTTAAGGTGCTTGGAAGTAGGTACAGAGGAGATGTTAGGGGTAAGTTTTTTTACGCAGAGAGTGGTGAGTGTGTGGAATGGGCAGCTGGCCACAGTGGTGGAGTCGGATACGATAGGGTCTTTTAAGAGAGTCCCGGACAGGTACATGGAGCTCGGAATAATAGAGGGGCTATGTATGGGTAACCCTAGGTAATTTCTAAGATAAGGACATGTTCGGCACAGCTTTGTGGGTCGAAGGGCCTGTATTGTGCTGCAGGTTTTCTATGTTTCTATAGTGCAGAAGAGGCTCACCAGGATATGATTGGATTTGATAGTATTAGCTATAGACAATAAACAGTAGGTGCAGGAGTAGGCCATTCGGCCCTTCTAGACAGCACCACCATTCACTGTGATCATGGCTGATCATACACAATCAGTACCCTGTTCCTGCTCTCTCCCCATATCCCTTGACCCCGCTATCTATAAGAGCTCTATCTAACTCTCTCTTGAATGCATCCAGAGACTTGGCCTCCACTGCCTTCTGGGGCAGAGCATTCCACATATCCACCACTCTCTGGGTGAAAAAGATTTTCTGCATCTCTGTTCTAAATGGCCTACCTCTTATCCTTAAACTGTGGCCTCTAGTTCTGGACTCACCCATCAGTGGGAACATGCTTCCTGCCTCCAGTGTGTCCAATCCCTTAATAATCTTATCTGTTTCAATCAGATCCCCTCTCATCCTTCTAAATTCCAGTGTATACAAGCCCAGTCGCTCCAATCCTGTGAGGAGAGGACAAACTTGGATTGCTTTCTCTGGGGTGTCAGGGACTGAGGGGCAACCTGATATAAGTATATCAAATTATGAGAGGCATAGATTAAAATATTAATAGACATATTTTAGATAAGAAGGGAACAAATTAAAAGGCATATTGCTAGTTATCTGGAGTTTTGCATACAGTTTTGGTCACTCCATTATAGGAAGGATGTCGGGGCTTTACAGAGGGCGCAGAAGAGGTTCACCAGGATGTTACCGAGATTAGAGGGCATGTGCTATCACGAGAGCTTAAATAAACTTGGGCTGTTTTCTCTGAAGCGGCAGGGCTGAGGGGAGACCTGATAGAGGTTTATAAGATTATGAGAGGCACAGAGAGAGAAGACAGACAGTATATTTTTCCGTATAACCATATAATAATTACAGCACGGAAACAGGCCATCTTGGCCCTTCTAGTCCATGCCAAACGCTTATTCTCACCTAGTCCCACCTACCTGCACTCAGCCCACAACCCTCCATTCCTTTCCTGTCCATATACCTATCCAATTTTTTTTTAAATGACAAAATCGAACCTGCCTCTATCACTTCTACTGGAAGCTCGTTTCACACAGCTACCACTCTCCGGGTAAAGAAGTTCCCCCTTGTGTTACCCCTAAACTTTTGCCCCTTAACTCTCAACTCATGTCCTCTTGTTTGAATCTCCCCTACTCTCAATGGAAAAAGCCTATCCATGCCAACTCTATCTATCCCCCTTATAATTTTAGATACCTCTATCAAGTCCCCCCTCAACCTTCTACGCTCCAAAGAATAAAGACCTTTGTTCAACCTTTCTCTGTAACTTAGGTGCTGAAACCCAGGTAACATTCCAGTAAATCTCCTCTGTACTCTCTCTATTTTGTTGACATCTTTCCTATAATTTGGTGACCAGAACTGTACACAATACTCCAAATTTGGCCTCACCAATGCCTTCTACAATTTTAACATTACGTCCCCAAGATTGAAATGTTGAATACCAGAGGGCTTACATTAAAGGTGAGAGGGGGTAATTTCAAAGGAGGTGTGGGGCAAGTCTTTTTTTTAAACACAGAGAATGGTGGATGCCTGGAATGCTCTGCCTGGGGTGGTGGTGGAGGCAGGTCCTTTAGATAGGCACATGAACATGAGGAAAATGGAAGGATATAGACATTGTGTGGGTAAAGGGAATTAGTTTAATTGACCACTTGGTTACTAATTTAATCAGCTTGGCACAATATTATGGCCTGTTCCTGTGTTGTACTATTTTCTATATTCTATGAGATTTATGAGTAAAGTTTTTTTATACAAAGATTACAAATAGAAGTCATGAAAGATGGTGGAAGCAACATATAAGAGTCATTTAGACTCCTAAACAGCAGCACAATGGAGAGATGTAGACCATGTGTGGGCAGATGGAATTAGTTAAATTAGCACCATGGTTGGCAGAGACATGTGGTGGTGTGGGAAGTGATGCACCAAAAACACAAGTGTGCTTGTTTCACTTCTATCCCCCATCAAGAAGGCCTTAAACCTCTCCTCTTCCTCTGTGAGTTTTTAATATCATGTGGATTTAAATGGGTATCACTAAAAATAAATTAGCTGTTTTATAAACTTTGTTTGCTGGAAGTATCTTCTTGATAGGAAAAGGGAGCCACCACTCGAATAGTGGTATTTGCAGTTAAACACCATGGAAAATGAACAGTGAAGTGAATTAGTCTTTGCAGATTGGGTAGTTACAGTATAATCTCCCTTTAGAGAAAGTACTTGTGGCTATTTATATCTGATAGGGCTTAAAGTGTTCATTTGAGTTTAGAACTTCGTTGTCAGCAAACCAAGCATCATCACACATTAATGACTGCATTGGCGCTACTTCATGCACAACGCTGAGCTCGTCAAATTTATCAACCTTGTCCCTATCTTCCACCCTTCCCTTAAATTCACTTGATCTATTTCTGACACCTCTCTCTACTTGCTGAATCTCTCTGTCTCCATCTCTGGAGACAAACTGTCTACTGACATCTTTTATAAACTTACCGACTCTCACAACTATCTCGATTATACTTCTTCCTACCCTGTAAAAATGCCATTCCCTTTTCTCCATTCCATCATCTCCACCTCAGCTGTTCCCAGGATGAAACTTTCCTTTCCTTTCCAGAACATCAGAGATGTCCTTCTTCTTCAAAGAATGGGTTTCTCTTCCTCCACCATTGATGCTGCCTTCAGCCACATCTCCATTTCCCAGACATCTGCTCTCACCCCATCCTTCCACTGCTTTAAAAGGGATAGCATTACGTACCTTCCCATGAGCCTCCACATCCAGCATATCATTCTCAACATCTTCCACCATCTCCAAAGGAACCCTACCACCAAACACACCTTTACCTCCCCCAGAAGTCTGTTGGTGTATCCGGTGCTTCAGTTGCAGCCTCCTCTACATTAGTGAAACCCAAGATAAATTGGGGAAGCACCTTGTCAAGCACCTTCCCTCCATCCAGAACAACCAAGATTTTCCAGTGGCCAACCATTTTAATCCTAATCACCATTCCCATTCTGACATGGCCTCCTATACTGTCATGATGAGGCCACTGTCAGGTGTGGAGGAACTCCTTCTATTCAAATTTCAAAGAACATTTATTATTAAAGTATGTGTACAGTATACAACTTTGAAATTTGTCATCTTGGAGACACAATAGAATCTGTTAAAAGAAAAACCCACTCAACAAGATAAACCATCAAATGTATGAAATGAAGGACAGATCGCCCAAGCAATTAAAAAGTAAACAAATACCATTAACCACATGGTCACTTCAGTTCAGTGCTGAAGCACCCCAATCAAATCTCAGGGAACATGAAATGGTGAGACTGCAGAAGTGAATCCATACCTACTGAGCTTGATGTGAGTAAAGTCCATCCAAAAGCCCAGTGGCTGCAGGGCGACACCTCTACCTGAAATCATTGATGCTGTCTGGCCTGCTGAGTTCCTCCAAAATTTTGAATGTGTTAATTTGGATCTCCAGCATCCACAGACTCTCTTGTGTTAATGTGTTTGGTTCTTGGGAAACTGCATTGATTTTGATTAGTGAATGGTGACATTTTTGACTCAATTGCTTTTGCTCAACTCTCACCGCTCACTTTGGTAAAATAAGGCTTTTGTATAAACTTTTCTTGAGCTTCCAGCTGGGTATAGGTATCGATTATAACCAACATTTCAATGATAAACTCTGCCATCTTCTTCAGGGGTGAATTCTTCTTCATCCCTGAAGAAGGCAGTTTGTCATGAAATGTCGGTCATAATCCTGAAAACCCAAGAGGAGTTTATTCGTCAAATACGCCAGGAAAGCACTAGATCCTTTTTCAAGACTTTTGTATGTTCTCAATCATCTCCATCAAGGGCCTGAAGGTATATTCTTAGTTTTTCTGTACTTCAGCAAGAAAATAACAAATTGGCATGTTTTGAATACCCTACATGATATTTGCTACCTAAGACTTTCTTTATTAAGCAGATTTGAAGCAGATGCTTTAATAAAAGATGTTTGACACCATTACATCAGAAACATGGTATATATCAAAACTCGGAGTGTCTATAAAAACATGCTCACGTATACCATAACATGCACCATGGACAGACCCAAGCACAGCTGTGAAAGGAGGAAGGTAGGGAATGGGGCTAGCAAATCCATCCATTTAAAAACTACAGAAATGTCAATAGAAACTCCAAAAACCTCATCCTTGGGAGAGGGAGGGTCTTCACCTAGAAGACATATGAAGTCATGTGTTGAAAGCAGGAGGCACAGAGCCAAACAACCTTCTATCAATCCAGGATAGAGGACTGTGGCGAGCTACTGTCGGCAGCCTTTACCCCAGTCAGAGTGATGGCCTTAAGAATGACATGCACATACAGAATTCAATTCATCCACTATACATTCAGCTGTAGCAAATGAATCCATATGCTTGGCTTCAATTCAGCTTGAATGAATATTCATCAATACCATTAAACTAACTTTTTTCCAATATTTACTGTATTCTGTGAAAATGTTCAGCTGGTCATAACTATGATGGCAAAAGTATTATAATATATATTATTATAACTATGTTAGCAAATAATGCAATAGCAATAGCATATTACTAATTCAAGAAACTAAACCTTTTACAACTGCTTTCACACTGACTATTCTTGTGTGTTTGGAATGAAATTCAAATACATTAATTTATCTCAAGGCAGTGGGCTTTACCATTCATTCGATGGCTGTGCTTAATGTAACCCTATTCACAAGGCAAATTTTTGCAATCCATATGGAGTTCTCAGGTCCTCACTTGCACACAGGTCAGATTCTATTTGGCTTTATAATAAACCTTTTCAACAATATCCTGGTGGGAAGGTTTGCTGATGCTGTTGGGGAGGGTTTAAAATAGACTTGCAGGGAGCTGGGAAATGAAGTGAAGAGGCAGAGGATGGGGCGGTTGGCACACAAGTAGAGACAGCTTGTAGGGAATTTGTGAGGAAGGATAGGCAGGTGAGCAAAGATGCACTCGACCTGATGATTTAAGATGTGGCTATTTTAATATAAGGACTATCATAAATAAGGCAGATGAGCGTGGGATCAGTACATGGAACTATTTAAAGCATTACAGAGGCCATTACAAAGACTTGGATGTCTCAGGAGCAGGAACGGCTGCTGAATGTGCCAGGCTTTAGATGTTTAGGGAGGGAGGCAAAAGAGGTGGGGATGTGGCACTGCTAATCAGGGATAGTGTCACAGCTGCAGAAAAGGAGGAAGTCATGGAGGGATTGTCTACTGATTCGGTCTGGGTGGACGTCAGAAACAGGAAGGGGTAAATAATTTTACTGGGTGTTTTTAACAGATCCCCACAATAGTATCAGGGACATCAAGGAACAGGTAGGAAGGCAGAATCTGGAATGGGGCAATAATAACAGGGTTGTCATGATGGGAGATTTTAACTTTCCTGGTATTGACTGGCATCTCTATACAGCAAGGAGTTTGGATGGGGTGGAGCTTGTTAGGTGTGTTCAGAAAGACTTCCTGACACAGTTTATGGATAAGGCTACAAGAGGAGATGCTGTACTTGATCTGGTATTGGGAAATGAACCTGGTCAGGTGTCAGATCTCTCTGCGGGAGATCATTTTTGAGGTAGTTATCACAACCTATCTCCTTTACCACAGCGCTGGAGAGGGATAGGAGCAGACAATTTGGAAAAACATTTAATTGAGGTAGGGGGAAATATGATGCTATTAGGCAAGAACTTGGGAACAAATGTTCTCAGGGAAATGCACAGCAGAAATGTGGTAAATGCCCAGCGAAAGTGAAACACTCAAAGCTGCTGTGCAGGTTGACAGTGTTGTTAAAAAGGCGCATGGTGTGTTGGCATGCATCAACCATGGGACTCAGTTCAAGAGCTGTGAGGTAATGTTACAGCTTTGTAAGACCTTGGTCGAACTCCACCTAGAGTACCGTGTTCAGTTCTGGTCATCTCACTACAGGAAGGATGTGGATACTATAGAGAGAGTGAGAGGAGAATTACAAGGATGTTGCCAGGAATGGAGAGCATACCTTATGAGAATAGGTTGTGTGAATCTAGCCTTTTCTCCATGGAACGACAGAGGATGTGAGGTGACCAGATGGAGGAGTATAAGATGAGAAGCATTGATTGTGTAGATAGCTAGAGGCTTTTTCCCACCACTGAAATGGGTAACACAAGAGGGTGTCGTTTTAAGGTGCTTGGAAGTAGGCACAAGGAGGATGCCAGAGGCAAGTTTTTCACAGAGAGAATGGTAGTGGAGGCAGATACAATAGGGTCTTTTAAGAGACTTTTAGGTAGGTACACGGAGCTTAGAAAAATGGAGGGCTGTGCAGTTGGGTAATTCTAGACAGTTTCTAGAGTAGATATATCGCAACAATGTAGGCCGAAGGGCATGTAATGTGCTGTAGATTTCTATGTTCTAACACCAGACCTTGCTTGCAATTTCAGACAGAGTCACTGGAAAAGTCGTTATTGATAACATTGCATCTATGGCATCAGAATTCTCACGTATTGGTATGATGTTCTGCTTGGAATTCCTGACCTTCATTGCATTTTCATACTTTGACTTAAGCACTGACTTCCCAGCTTTGTATCTTCAAAATCACCACGGTAACAATCACAGATTTCACTAGCTGTGGCCCATAATTGTTTACCAGAGGAAAGGATTTGTCTGGTGAGAATTGAAAGTAATATTCCTTTCCAATTAACTATTTTTAAATGTTTTCCTCTTGATTGGTGCCTAAATGTGCCCACTCCTTATGAAGACACAAAAGAAAGTGAAAGTATTTCTAACCGCCAATATCTATCATGAGACTTATTGCTCATAAGGCCACAAGACACAAGAGCAAGATAAAGTTATTCAGAGCCATTAAATCTGCTTCACCATTCGAACATATTCTCTCTTAATCCCATTCTCCTGACTTGTCTATGTAACCTTTTATATCCTTACTAATCAAGAACCAATCAATCTCTACTTTAAATCTGCGAAACAGCTTGGCCTCTAAGGCCATTCATAGCAAAGATTCACCACCCTCTGGATGCTCCTCTACACGGTAATACCATATATCATTGGTTAACTTTAACCTCTATTGTAATATGATAATGAACAATGAGAGCTTCTTCTGCAGTTTTCCCAGCATTTGTTATCACTTCCTCCTGCCCCACATTCAATCCATGTTTTTTCTATCAATAAGCATTGTAACTGTATCACAATATCTGGTAGCAACTGCATGTATTACTGCACCTGTCCCTGGAATGGCCTCAGCTCTGTTATATTTTGGCTTTGCCACATCTTTCTTCACTAGCTGCAGGTCAAGGACATCAACTTGAACACCCAGGGAAAAAAACTTCTCAGAACAACCCCATACACTTGTTTTTCTTTAACTCCTCACTATCCTCATGCATCTCTGAAATAGCTTCTTACAAAATCAAAAGGCAGTAGGGAGGTACTGTGGCTAGCATTACGCTTTCCGTGCCAGCTCTAAAGTCATCTGGGGTTCAATTCTGCCGCAGTCTCTGAGGAGCTTATATGTTCTCCCTGTAACTGCATGATCACAGGTGTTCCGGTTTCCTTCACCTTCCAAAAGATGTTCGAGTGAGGGTTAATAAGCTGTGGGCATGCTATGTTGGTGCCACAGTCATGGCAACACTTGCGGGCTTCCCCAGCATAATCCTTGGTCTGCTCTGTTAATTGACGCAAATGACACATTTAGCTGTATGTTTCGATGTACATGTGACAAATAACACTAATCTCCAACTTCTGATAATTGGTCCCCCCCCCCACCTTCACTATTCCCCATCCCCATTTCCTTCTCTCACCATATCTCCTTACCTGCCCATTACCTCCCTCTGGTGCTCCTCCCTTCCCTTTCTTCCATGGTTTTCTACCCTCTCCTATCAGATTCTCCAACCCATTATCTCTTTCACCAATCTACTTCCCAACTCTTTAATTCACCCCTCCCCCTATATTGTTGCTTTCTTATTCAACAGCTTCTCTTCTTCTTCGGTTGTCCATCAGAGTCCGATGATGATGTCCACTCCTTTAACGGTGAGATCTTTGATGACTACACAGTCCTATCCTGGACCACAAGCTCTATTGCAGGTGGGACATGGTAGTAGTGATGGTAACCATGGCTGCATTCTCCTGGCTATCTTCTGCTGTCTTCTGATTGTTCTTTCCATCTCCAGAATACGAGCCCCATCCCTACACAGCTGTCTCCAAATGTTACGGTCAGCAGCGACATCCTCCAGTTCCTCAGATCTGATCTTGCACTTCTTTAAAGCATTCTTCAACAGCAAAACAACGGTGACATTCATGTAACAATCCAATGCAATCAATGCCACTGTTGCCTACCACACTATACATTCCTGTCATTACACATAGAAACCATAGGAATGAGAATTAGAAAAATACAATCAGCTTATTTCAACAAACTACTGATCACTAAGTAAAATTCAGTATCATGAACAACCTTGAAAATACAATCCTCACTGTCAATTTTAGAGTCTGCACAAAGGCACCAAGACAAAATATATTTATTTGCAATGCAAACACTTCACCTGTTCATACAGTGAGACCACACCTTCTTGCTGCAAACTGAATATTCACAGCAAGCATACTACATAACCCTCTTGTCAAATGTATTATTATTTTATTATGGATTTATCAAGTCTGCCATAAGAAAATGAATCTCAGGGTTGTATATGGTGGCATAAATGTACTTCGATAATAAATTTACTTTGATAATCAATTTACCATTTTAAAAAAACTGGTTAGAGAGTCAACATGCACAGGTGAGATCCTGACCAATAGACAGACCACAAATCTTAATAAGCAGGTACATTTGTGAGCAATAAGTACTTATCTCTTCTTGCTGCTGCCATTGGGAAGGAGGAACAGAAGCCTTAGGTCCCACACCACCAGGTTCAGGAACAGTTGTTACTCTTCAACCTTCAGGCTCCTGAATCAATGTGGATAACTTACTCAGTTCAACTCTGAACTTATTCTACAATCTGTGAGCTCACTTTCAGAGAGTCAACAACTCATGTTCTCAATATTATTTATTTACTTATTTATTATTTTTATATGTATAGTTTGTCTTCTTTTGTACATTGGTTGTTCATCAGTTCATCATTGATTCTATTGTATTTCATTGTTCTACCATGAATGCCTGTCAGAAAATTAATCTCAAGGTTATAGAACCATAGAACATTACAGCACAGAAACAGGCCTTTTGGCCCTTAGCTGTGCTGAATCATTTTTCTGCCTAGTCCCACTGACCTGCACCTGGACCATATCCCTCCGTACCCGTCTCATCCATGTACTTGTCCAAGTTTTTCTTAAATGTTAAAAGTGAGCCTGCATTCAGCACTTCATCTGGCTGCTCATTCCACATTCCCACTACGCTCTGTGTGAAGAAGCTTCCCCTAATGTTCCCTTTAAACTTTTCCCTTTTAACCCTTAACCAATGTCCTCTGTTTTTTTTCTCCCCTGGCCTCAGTGGAAAAAGCCTGCTTGCATTCACTCTATCTATAGCCATCATAATTTTACACACTTCTATCAAACCTCCTCTTATTCTTCTATGCTCCAGGGAATAAAGTCCTAACCTATTCAACCTTTCTTGGTAACTCAAGTCCCGGCAACATCCTTGTAAACCTTCTCTGCACTTTTTCAACCTTATTAATATCCTTCCTGTAATTAGGTGACAAAACTGCCCACAATACTCCAAATTTGGCCTCACCAATATCTTATACAACCTCACCATAACATTCCAACTCTTACACTCTATACTTTGATTTATAAAGGCCAAGGTGCCAAAAGCTCTCTTTATGACCCTATCTACTTGTGATGCCACTTTTAGGGAATTACGTATCTGTATTCCCAGATCCCTCTGTTCTACTACACTCCTCAGTGTCCTACCATTTACCTTGTATGTTCTACCTTGGTTTGACCTTCCAAAGTGCAATACCTCACACTTGTCTGCATTAAACTCCATCTGCCATTTGTGAGCCCATTTTTCCAGCTGATCCAAATCCCTCTGCAAGTTTTGAAAACCTTCCTCACTGTCCACTACACCTCCAATCTTTGTATCATCAGCAAATTTGTTGATCCAATTTACCATATTATCATCCAGATCATGGATATAGATGACAAATAACATGGACTCAGCACTGATCCCTGTGGCACACCTACATGGTGACATATACATACTTTGATAATAAACTTACATTGAATTTTGTACATGGATTATGGAATTGACAAGGCTGAAACAAGTTGATGAGGTTTTAAGATTTTAAGATTGCTTTTCTATTTCCATTTATTGTGTTTTTAGGGGTTTTTATGTTCTTTATGATTTTTTATATGCTGTAATAATAATTTTGTTCCCCTTTACACTTGTGTTCTGACTACTGACAATGAACAATCTTGAATCCTAATTTAGAACAGTTGCAGCTGCTGTCTTTCAGCTGCTTACATCAGAACTCACAAAGAGCCTTCTGGTTTCCTTTGGGTGCTCCAGTTTCCTCCCTCATTACAACTGGTGTTCAGTGTGAAGGGTCACATTCTACAAATGTGATGATGCATGTAAGACCACATGTAGAACAGTTTTGATCCCCTTAAGAAAAGATACATTACCACTGAAGACAGTTCAGAAAATTATGATCAGGATTATAGGGATTAAGAGGAACGGTCAAACAGGTTGGCTTTATACACAATGTATTCCTCAGAGGAATGACAGGCAATCTTATTGAAATATAACATCTTTCTGGAAACTTGGCAACATAAAGGCTAGGAGTGTTTTTACTCTCATGAGAATGTCTTTAATTAAAAGGTAGATTCTCAGAATAAGGGAGCACTACTTTAAGACTGAGATGAGAAAATATTTCTTCTCTCAGAGGGTTATGAGGCTTAGGAACACCTTGTTACAGGAAGGTTTGGAAACCGAATCCCTGAATATATTAAAGCAGAGATAGATAGATTTTTACTCAGTAAGAATAGGGTATGAGGAAGAGGAAAGGAAAGTGGATTTATGGAAAGTTGGATCACCAAGATCTTATTGCATGACTGAGCAGGCTCAAGTATCTGAATAAACACAAGAGATTCTGCAGATGTGGGGAAATCCAGAGTAACACACACACAATGCTGGAGGAACTTGGCAGGTCAGGCAGCATTTATGGAGGGGAGTAAAGAGCCAATGTTTTGGACTAAGACCCTACATGGTGAGCTCCTCCAGCATTTTGTGTGTTACGCAAGCATCTCAGTGCCTACTCCCTTTCCTATTAATTAATGTAATACTGATTTTTGTGTTTAGGGAATATCATGAGAAGATGATTCCCTGCTCATTTTTAACCTTAAGCCACAAAACTCCTCTCAGGTGCATGGAGCCTCTGGGCATAATCCTTGCCTAATAATAATGACAGCATTTTAAAGGTGGGACAATAAGACTCCGTTCCGGTCTGAATGGGTTACAACGTCTGCTTCTCTGACTGTCATTAAAACAGAACAAATAACAGCCTGTGTGAATAGCAGTACTTTTTTTATTTCCTGAAAATTAACATAGAATATGAGAGTCATACCTCGATGGAATCAACTCAATCAGTAGTTGCTTTCATATAGTTATGCACCAGAGTCTGGAGGAGGCCGACATGTACAGCTTCTCCACCATGATAAAGCATTATCAACTCCGACGGATGGGTGGTGAATTTGTGGAAGTTGTTGCCACATGCAGCTGTGGAGGCCAGGTTGTTGGGTGTATTTAAGGCAGAGATTTGATTGGTCCTTGATTGGACATGGCATCAAAGAAGGCTGGGAACTGGGGTTGAGGAGGGAAAAAAAGGATCAGCCATGATTGAATGGGGGGGGGGGGGCAGACTCGATAGGCCAGATGGCCTAATTCTGCTCTTACGTCATTTAGTTTTATGGTCTTATCATGTCATTCGGATGCCTAAATTCTATCTCCCCCAGCATACTTTACTCCAAGTTGAGGGTGCCCCTGGTGGGCAAAGGAAGCGCTTGAAAGATAACATCAAAAGCAGCCTGACGAAATTCAACATTGCTTTTAAAAACTGGAAAGGCAGTGAACTTAATAGGTATACCTGACGGAAATCTGTTTCAGAGGGAGCCGTGTTACATGAGAATAATGTCCGCTGTGCCACAGAGAACAGACAGCAGCTACAAAAGGGGAGACTGAAAAACCTGAACACCCAAATACCAACCACAGCCACCACTTACCATACTGCACCGGAATACATGGATCCTGGATCGGCCTCAACAGCCACCTGAAGACCCATCAATAGACAACCCCTTAGGAGAACATCACATTTGACTCCAGTGATCATATCATAAACCAATTAACATGGTTCAACATTGGCAGATGACTTTATTTTAATGGTTTCTACTCTCCTGCCCCTAAATTTCAAAGTCTGACCAGATATTCTCCTTTTTTTAAAAAAAAAACAAACTAATTACCTAGGATTTGTTTTCTATTATCTTTTAGAAAACACATTGGATCACGCTGGACAAGCACTTAGGGAATGAGATATTGGTTAAAAATTCTGTTTTAATCATTTTGTTAAAGAAAATACTTTTGTTAACAGATATCTGTAAAATATAATTGTATAATTTGTTAAATTTTTAAAGTTTGTCATCAACTGGAAATCGACACTTAAAAGGTTAAAAGCATGAGCATCTTCCTCCATGTTACAAACAGATTTGTTGACCTCAATATACAAAGAATCCAACTGTTCCAAAAAAAATATTCACTTCATGCTTCAAGATGATACACACAGAGTGGTGGGTGTGTGGGTGTTGGGGGCAGTGGCGTTAGAATATTTCCTGTAATAGGAGCCTGAGGGATTGTAGCTTGTTAAGCAGCCTCGTAGGTGGCCCCTTGTCAAAGGCCTTCTGAAAATCCAAAATCACAATTTTGTCCATTCTGCTTATTACCTCTTCAAAGAATTCCAATAGATTTGTCCCTTGAGGAAACCATACTGACTACAGCCTGTTTTATCATGTGCCTCCAAGTATTCCAAGTCCTCATCCTTAATAACCGACTCCAACATCTTCCCAACCGCAGAAGTCAGACTAACTGGCCTATAGTTTCCTTTCTTCTGCCTCTCTCCCTTCTTGGAAAGTGGAGTGACATATGCAACTTTCCAATCTTCCATTCCAGAATCTAGTGATTCTTGAAAGACCATTCTAATGCCTCCACGATCTCTTCAGCCATCACTTTCAGAACTTTGAGGTGTATGCCATCTGGTCCAGGTGATTTAACTACCTTCAGACCTTTCGGTTTCCTAAGAACCTTTTGTCTGGTTATGGTAACTTCACACACTTCATGTCCCCTGACACCTGGAACTTCCACCATACTGCTAGTATCTTCTACAGTGAACAGCGATGCAAAATACTTGTTCAGTTCATCCGTTATTTCCTTGTCTCCCATTACTACCTCTCCCAGTGTTGTTTTCCAGCTGTCCAATATCCACTCTTGCCTTTCTTTGATACTTTATGTATCTGAAGAAACTTTTGGTATTCTCTGTAATATTATTGGCTAGCTTAATTTTGTATTCCATCTTTACCTTCTTAATGACCTTTTTAGTTACCTTCTGTTAGCTTTTAAAAGCTTCCCAACCCTCTGACTTCCCATTAATCTTTGCTCTATTATATGCCCTCTCTTTGGTTTACATGTTGCCTTTGACTTCTCTTGTTAGCAATGGTTGTGTAATCTTTCCTTAAGAATATTTCTTCCTCTTTGTTATGTATATATCCTGAGCCTTCCGAATTGCTTCCAGAAATTCCAACCATTGCTGCTCTGCCGTCATCCCTGTCAATGTTCTTTTCCAATCTATTCTGGCCAGCCCCTCCCTCATGCCCCTGTAATTCCTTTTACTCCACTCTAACACTGATACATCTAACTTTAGCTTCTCCCTCTCAAAGTTCAGGGTGAATTCACGCATATTATGATCACTTGCTCCTAAGTGTTTTTTTACCTTAAGCTCTCTAATCAATTCTAATAGAATGAGTGAACCATGAAAGAAAGACTATGTTGAAAGATTGGAGTGACTGGGCTTGTATACACTGGAATTTAGAAGGATGAGAGGGGATCTGATGAAACATATAAGATTGTTAAGTGATTGGACACGCTAGAGGCAGGAAACATGTTCCTGATGTTGGGGGAGTCCAGAACCAGAGGCCACAGTTTAAGAATAAGTGGTAGGCCATTTAGAACAGAGTTGAGGAAAAACTTTTCCACCCAGGGAGTTGTGGATCTATGGAATGCTCTGCCTCAGAAGGCAGTGGAAGCCAATTCTCTGGATGCTTTCAAGAAAGAGTTAGATAGAGCTCTTAAAGATAGCGGAGTCAAGGTATATGGGGATGATCACACTGAATAGCAGTGCTGGCTCGAAGGGCTGAATGGCCTATCCCTGCACCTATTGTCTATAAAAGAAGAGGTAAGAGGGGACCCAGAGTGGGGAACTGACAAAGATGGAAGTGAAGGAATAAAATTATTGGAAGTAAATAAAATCAATGTTCATTCCATTAGGTTGGAGGCTGCCCAAACGAATGTGCAGTGTTGCTCATCCAGCCTGAGAGAGGCCTCATTGTGGCAGGTAGAGGAGGCTATGGACCAACATGGCAGAATCGGAATCAGGTTTGGAATTGAAATGCGGATGGAGCAAAGGTGCTCGACAAATTGTCCCCCGATCCACACTGGGTCTCATCAATGTTGGGAAGCCACATTAGGAGCACTGGATAAAATAGACGACCCCATATGGTCATCAGGAGATGTGTTGCCTCACCAGGAAAGACTGTTTAGAGTCCTGTATGGAGGTAAGGGAGGAGCTGAATGGTAAAGTGTAGCACTTCTTCCACCTGCATGGATAAGTGCTTGGAGGGACGTTAGTGAGGAGGGATGAATGGAGAAGGGAATTACTGAGAACGCAATCCCTGTGGCAAGCAGAGATTAATGGTGAGATAAATATATGCTTGGAGACGGGATCCCGTTGAAGACAGTGGAAGATGCAGAGAATGATATGTTGGATGTGGAGGCTCATGAGACACTATGTGAGGACAAGAGGAACTCCATTCTTGTTAAGACCGTGTTGAAGATGGGGTAAGGGAAATGGATGAGATGCAGGTGATGGCAACATCAATGGCTGAGTAATGGAAACCCTGTTCTTTGAAGAAGGAGGATATCTCTGAAGATCTGGAAAGGAAAAACCTCATTCTGGGAACAGATGTGGCAGAGACAAAGGAACTGAGAAATGGGATTGGCATTTTTGCAGGTTACAGATTGAGATCATGAAAACTATTATATGGATGCACATCTTTTTTCAAGAAATGAGATTTGAACTGCTCAAATTCACATCAACCAACGCTAATAGAAAATAACATTTTTGTGCTATCAAGCCAAGCTAGACTTAAACTAGAGTCTCAAGAGTTGAGTGTTCAGACTTTTAAAAATCTGAACCATATAATCCCTAGAGACTGTGGAGATTTGTATACTTGGCCTTTTTGACAGATGTTGAAAAAAATTTAGGTTTCCGCTGTTTATATTTAAAGTGGAAGTCTCACATGCAAAATCAAATTAAATCCACCAAAGATAGAGAAAACATGCAAAGTTGAATAAGATTCACAAATGATACACTTTATATCCATTTATGGTTTCTAAAGTCTCTTTCTTGATTACTAAAAGTAAAGCCTGTTAATAAGGTTTTAATATCTCACTGAACACAAATTAAGATCCTCAATATTAAAAGTACCAATTCATAAGATCTTGTTCCACCAAAAGAAAAACGCCATTTTCCCCTTCCTAATCAATGTGCCTTATGACGATTTTGCCTTTTGCTCATTATTTGGCACATACATGTATAATCCTAATGTCAAATAAAAAATGTATTAAAAATAATATAGCAACAATATTTTGATGCCAAGTTGCATCCTACTCCATAGAAAACTATATATATTGATTTTTAAAGAACATTAAAATGTAAAAAAAGCATAAGTGAAGAATTCTAGATGTACACATAAAAGACCATTCTTACATATCATGACACTATATCATGTAAGGACCATGCTCAACAAGACACTACCATTTACTCTAACCAGATCATGAACTTTCATAGGGTCACCACTGATTTGAATCTTGACTATCTGTTTCAATGTGTAATAAGATAGGATACTGTGTGAAGAGTAATTAATTTCCTATAAGCCTCTTCAAATCAGTGTTGTGGAACTAGCCAAGATGGAATTCTTCCCATAAACACTGCAGCAGCAAATCAGGAGGTTACGTCTCTCAGTCCCGAGACTTTTACCACCAAGAGCAGGATAGCTACAGAAACACAAAATTCAGCAAGGCACACATAACTCTATTGGATTTAACATCCAGTATTTTGACCCATCATCGCCAGGGCGATAGCAGCCGAGGAACCATCCACCCAACACTCCCTCAAGTGATCATGGGTAGACGGCTGACCATGTGTTGCCTAAATCAAATATTGAAAACAAGTATTTTTTAAAAACTTAAATCCACCAGATTCTGATTTTCTTTTCCTTTCTCAAGAGTGACAAAATGTTCCTACCCATTATTATTAAAGTCATAGTTTGGAGCCTGGGGTGGGAAAGGATAGAAATATTGCCCTGTAGCTGTACCTTAAAACTAATAGTCAAGTCAAGTCACTTTTATTGTCATTTCGACCATAACTGCTGGTACAGTGCATAGTAAAAATGAGACGACATTTTTCAGGACCATGGTGTTACATGACACAGTACTAAAACTACACTGAACTACATAATAAAAAAAAACAACACAGAGAAAGCTACACTAGACTACAGACCTAGTGGCATAATCTCCAGTACACCCATATATTTTTCAGACTCTGGCTGTACTCCAGCTCTCCAGCACTCTAGGTCTCATCAGCCCTGTTACACATCAACATAACAAACAGCAATGATTGTTTGTAGAATAAATCTTTTGTGGGAGTTAATGGCTGAGCTAATTATGGCTCTCCAATAAAATCTACCATAATGCACCTTTGATTGACCTTCTCAACTATGCCAATTGGAAAGAGATACCTATTTATTTTTAGCTCTTTTTCTGGCTCTTAAAAGTTAAATCTAATTACAGTCCGTCATACCAAAGAGCTGGTTCACTCGGATATGTAGTAGTCAAACTGATTTTGTTTACGCGTACTTACTTCAAAACTACTTTCAACAAGTTAATCAGCTTTACATACATACAAAGCAAGAATCCAGCAGTCCATAATATACGGGTGGAGGCCAAGAAGTTGAGTAATGTATTGTCATGAGAAATGATGTTTGAAAACAATTATAGTTATGAAACTGGCTCTATGATGGTGTAAACCCGTAATTATTTGGGAAAGAATAAGGTTCTTTATGGATAGATTTGGAAGGAGCTTCCTCAGCTTTTCTGATCTTTGATATATCTTAAAGTGAGGGACACAAAAGAAAAAGAATGGATTTTAGATAAACATCCCCACAAACATAGTTCCCAATACATACCATAATCATAATTTACATATTCTTGAGCTTTGTTTTATAAATCAAGACCATTTATGAGTCATACAGTCAGAAAAGTACAGCACAGACTGCTTGAAGGAGGCTTTTAGCCCAAGAGTGTTTTTGGAAGTGTAGCAGGTGACACAGGTCAGATGAGAGTCAATTTATGTACAGTAAATTCTTTCAAGTTCCAGATATGATAATTTTCAGATAATCTGTCATTAGGGTTTGGGTTGTGGGGTGGAGCTAAGTCTCTACCAAAGGAGGTGTAAGGTGCTCCTTCTCTCCGCTAGCCTGTGGGCAAGACGTAGCACCTGCTTAGCTCCCTGGTCACATGAGCAGCTGGTGCATATCACAAGTACTGATTATGTGACCACTGAAGAGTATTGATATTGGCTGGAGTCACCCATCTTGTAAAGACACTGCCCAGAAGAAGGCAATGACAAACTACTTCTGTAGAAAAATTTGCCAAGTACAACTGTGGTCATGGAAAGACCATGATTGCCTACATTATAGACAAGGTACATAACATTTGGGTAAATATAGAGTAAAATCCCTGTTTTTGCCTTAAAATTGTGCCATGAAATCATTGTCCACCTGAAAAACCACATATGATAAACTTCAATTCTTCAAAACAGCAGTGATATGCCTGTCACCTGATCAAACATTAGATGTGGAACTTAAATCCAAAGTGGCTGAGATTCAACCACTTTGCCATAAATTGAAACCATTCCAATTTAACACATTATTCATCACTTAGCAAAATCACAAGGTTTTCTCATCACATATACTTTAGATAGGCATAAATACATATTAAAGCAATAATTCCACTTTTGCCACATTTACAGAGATTGGAAGCGATGCCCAAAAGCTACCAGAATGTCATTAACACAATTAATACAACACAAGTAATTCTGCAGACGCTGGGCAAGGCCTCGTCTTCTTGAAGAATAATTCTGCCTTAAACATACTGCAGAATTATAGTTGTGAATGTCATCTATAACTTTCTACTTAGTGATACAAACAAAAACATTAATCAGTGTCTAGCACGTCACATACTGTAAAATTGTCAAACACAGAAAATTGTCATTCAGGAGCCCTGCTGAGTCAGAGGATGACAATTGAGAGATGTCATTTGTTGTCCAGTTGGTCTGGGAAGGGAGCACTTGTGTGTAGGGCGATGCGAAGTGGAGCGAAAGGAACGGAAAAGGGGACACGAGGAGAATGGGTTAGGGTGAGAACCAAGGAAATAGGGAATCGGGGATCGTTTAAGACGCACATCGGAACGATTCCTTCAGCGGCGGACAGGGATAAACTGAGAAGGCAAACGGGAGAAAGGGGAGCCACGATCAGAATGGTGGCGGAGCTCTGCGGGTCTATAGAGGGGACCCCCGCGCTCAATTTATCTGGCGCAGACACTCTCCACCCACGCAACGGAGAAGACTCAGGCTGCGTCTGCCCGCTGTCGGCCTAATACAAAGGGCAGCGTCCCCAGCCGGTGCCGAGCCGGAATGTCTCGCTAATGACTTCCACCCGGCTCGATATTAACGTCAACCCGACCACTGCCGCTTCCCCCGCCGAACAGTCGCCCGCCCGTCAGGCAAAACTATGCTCACCGATGGCCCACAACACGCCGAACAAGAAAGTAACTCGGTGCCTGACTGCGCTCATGTCTGCGGCTGCTGCTCCTTGAACCTGACTTCCTCAGTGTCCCAGCGACCGGGCTGGGCCGACACCGAGCTATGTTTCCTCCGCCTCTACGAAAGTAACGCAGCTCAAAAGCAGGAACGAAGCCAAATCACGCAGATCGGCCCAAGTTCCCCTGTTTTTTTTTACAGCACAGAAAGAACAGCTTCAGTTTGTTTCACAGTGGGAACGCCCCCACACCGCTACCCAACCCCCTTCTGTGAGAAAGTACACCGTTCGATCGCTGTTTAAAAAGTGCAATATTATCATTATATATATATACACACATGGAAGAGGGCGAAAAAAACTAAGGACAGAAATATATTCCATCCATAGACTTTAGTGTTTCTATTCACTAAAGCAAGTAACAAGCACTAGGTTTTTGCAACCTTGCGCACCGTTGCGTCTTTCAGTCCAGATAATATCTCAAAACGGTATTGTCATTGTTTTGTCATGTAAATATAATGTATACCTCCTTCTGCGGAGATTCAGCACCAAGTTCAACCATCAGGCTCTTGAACAAAAGCCGATAACTACACAATTAAGGACTCTTATTACTTCATGCTTATTATTCATTGTCTTATTTATAATCTACTTGCTGTTTATTTATTTATGGGCCTGCTGGTGGTGTAGTGGCATCAGCACTGGACTTCAACGCATAAGGTTCAAACCTGGGCAGCGGCAGTATCAGCACTGAAGAAAGGCCTGGCAATCTGCTTCAGTATCTTGCCATGAAAACCCTACGGACAACTACACTATTCATTCACCATGAGCTGACGGTAACCCAACAACATGCCTGCAATTGCACTGTTGGTTTACAGTTTACAGTTCCTGATGCTCACAGTTTACAGACCCTGTCTTCAGTTGCTGTTCTACAGATTTGCTAAGTCTGTCCGCAGGAAAAAAAATCTCAGGGTTATATGTGGTGACATGTATGTACAAGTACCCTGAAAATAAATTTTGACTTTACTTTGAACTTTAGTAGGTTATTTGGTCACATAGGTATAATTGGGCAACACAGATTCATTGGGCCAGAAGGGCCTGCAACTGTACAGTATCTCTAAAAATGTAAAAGTAAAATTACTGCTGGATCAGGAAACTTTTGAATTTTTCAGGTGGATATTGAAAGAATCTGCATTCATTCAATCCCTCAGCAAATTTGTGCCAAGTAGATAGCATAAACAGTTAATTTATTTTTGTGAAGTTGAATGAGTATTAAAAAATAGTGCAATATGATATTTTCATTTCACTTTCAATTTAAAGTATCATCTTCAATATTACTCTGCTGGTGCATTAGTCTCAGTTTTGTGCTCCACTCTCTGGGATGGGACCTGGACTCCCGATTTTCTGAGTCAGGGTGCTACACTGAGGTATAAAGAAAGAAGCACAGATAATTTATTGCCCTGTGCCCTGATTTTCAATTGCACTTTCCTGCCTTTTAAATGAGGGTTATTAGTGGTGTAGAAAGACCAGTTTTCACTTAGTACTCTGTAAGATGGATTCATCAAAATATTCTGAAGATACTTTGGACATTTTCTTCTATTAGAATAGATATTGTTCTACATTTCATACAATTAGTTAATAGTACAGAGATCTGATTGATTCTTCTTCTCTCCTGAAGCAGCTCCTTGATAATGAGAATGACTTGCTTCCACCATGATTTTGCATGTTATGAGCTAGTTGATGATGCTGCTCTTGGAAATGCCATCTCTTCTGCTGATGAGACAGTAGGTGCTTGACAAAGACAGGTGAGTGGATAGTTTGTGAGGTGATGTGCTCCTTATGACACTTACAGAGGGCTGCCGTGTCCTCCCAATGCATGGAGTCGAGTTTTCAATACTATCTCCACCTTGGGCCAAAGACACGAATGAGAAAGTGGGGACGTTACAGTCCTTCACTGAAGCTTCAAGCACAACCTAGAATGTTTTGGTCTTTCTGTGTGGTATTCGTTGCCTGTGGCAGAGATTTGGACAGAATATGAATTTGTGGAGTTTGGGGTCAGAAATATAAGCAATATAGCCTTCTCAACGTCATAGTGCTTCAAGGCCAGGAATATTAGCCTTGGACTGGACACTGAGGTTAGTTCATTTAAACTTCCAATGAACTTGGAGGATTTTGCAGAGATAGTGTGGGTTGTATCACAAATATGAGAAAATCTACAGATGCTGGAAATCCAAAGCAACACACACAAAATGCTGGAGGAACTCTGAAGGCTTGGTAGCATCTATGGAAAAGAGTAAACAGTCAACGTTTCGGGCCAAGACCCTCCTTCAGGACTCATGACGGGTCTCAGCCCAAAACGCCAACTGTTTACTCTTTTCCATAGATGCCGCCTGGCCTTCTGAGTTCCTCCAGCATTTTGTGGGTGTTGCTTGGTTTGGATAGTAGCCATTGGAAGAATAAGAAGGAAAGTAGTCTGTAAGAAACTAAATATAAACTCAAATTTTTAAATTCTGAGAATATGATACGATCAGCATTATTTTCACTGAATTAGAGTCATTTGCTTAAACTGCTCAGTATTTCTGATATAAGTACTTACTTGATGCTATTTTGATCAGGTGATCTGAAGGGTAACCCTGTGCCATCCAAAATAGAGTAGATCTGCTGCCATGTTATTCTTCGGATTTGGGCCTGTTTGTGCAATTGGAGGCCCCTTGAACATGCTTTTGAAGTTAATACCGGTCTGATATAACACACAAAAAAAAAGTATTGGAGGGATACAGCAGCTCAGGCAGAATTTATGGAGAGGAATAAAGAGTCGGCTTTTCATGCCAAGACCCTTCATCAGCACTTCATGAGTTTTGGCATCTGGATTTCTAGCATCTGCAGAATCTCTTGTGTTTATAATGCCTGCCTGAAGATAGTTTGCTGAAATTGGCTGGCACTGTGCAATACAACATCACACTTGTTCCTATCAGCCCGTTATTCTAAATTTGACCTGAAGGCAAGCAATATTTTTTTTCTGGAACTTGCTACTTCATAAAGGAGTGTGCCTCCTGCATTTATGGTCTTGCCCTGTTCAATTTTCACTGCATCCCAGGATCCATATCAAATAGCTGCTGCTGTTATCCACCAAACCTTTCTTCTTGGCAGGCAAGGAATCTGACTCTGAACGACTAAGCTGCACCTTGTTGCTAACGTTGGAGTGACACATTAGTGTAGCAGTTAGTGCAAAGCTGTACAGCACCAGCCAACTGTAAGGGTTTGATTCCTGCTGCTGTGCGTAAGGAACTTGTACATTCTTTCTGTGACCATGTGGATTTCCTTTGGGTGCTCCAGTTTCCTCCAACATTGTAAAGATGTAAGGTTAGAGTTAGTGAGTGGTTGCCATGCTTTGTTGGCACAGAAAGCATGGAGACACTTGCGGAATGCCCAGCACAAACCTCACTGATTTAATCTGATGTAAAGTGATGCATTTCACTATATGTTTCAATGTACTTATGACAAATAAAGCTATGACTGAGATCAAAGACCCAACTTCAAGAGTTTAAAGGGGTTTTACCTCTATCAGGATATGCTGGCTGTCCTGTAATTCCGTGGTAAAAATAATTCTATGTACCATCTAGGTCTTGGAAGTGTTGAGTTGGGATAAATTTTGCCTTCAGTTGAACAGCTTGTCAGCAGTCAATGTGAAAAAGATTGGATACTGAGTACAATGTACTGGAGGCTCTGCTCTCTGCTCAATGAATTGCAACTCAGCTAAGAGCCAACATAAAAAGGGTGGTGAGAAGGGGTGAAATATAGAGTTGAATTTGTTTGTCATGATATTTGTGGAGAAGGTTCCTTCCTGTTCGTAGCCAAGTAACATGGGCAGGTGAGGAAGTACATTGACATTAAGCTGTAACTTCTCTATAAGCAATGAGAAGTAGCTGGAGGAGGGAGTTAAATTCTTAGAAAACAGAGAAGGGTAACCCTAGATGAACACATGTAAATTCCGGGAGGGCCTCATTATTATTTTTAGTACTCTATAATTCAAGATGAACAGACTATCAAATTAATCATTTGTCAGTTAAAAAAAACCAAAATGCTGGAAACACTCGGCAGTATCTGTGCATAGAAAAACAGTTAACATTTCAGGTCTGGGCACTGGTCATCAGAACAGTTAAGTTGATAGGGTGATGGGGGAATAGAAAAATCATTTATGTGGACTTTGAAGTGTTTCCTGGCAGTTCAGTTAAACATTCTTACAGACGTAGCCTAGAAGGGTGCCAAGTAGGGACTGGGCTGTAATCACAGGAGAAGCCAATATTGACAGAAGGGTGAATGAACACTTTAATCAAAGATTGCAGGAAGAATGCCTTCTGGTTGCACTGCGGGAGCTTAACTTTGCCCTTCCAAGGGCATTTGGGGTGTCATGGTACCATAGTGGTTAGCACAACTCTTTACAGTACCAGTGACCCAGGTTCAATACCCACTGCTGCCTGTAAGGAGTCTTTACGATCCCCCTGCGGCTGTGTGAGTTTCCTCCAGGTGCTTCAGTTTCCTCCTAAACACAAAGTACACTGCAGATGCTGTGGTCAAATCAACACATACAAACAAGCTGGATGAACTCAGCAGGTTGGGCAGCATCCGTTGACTGCTCCTTTTGACGGATGCTGCCCGACCTGCTGAGTTCATCCAGCTTGTTTGTACGTGTTCAGTTTCCTCCTACAGTCTAACGATGTACCAGTTGGTAGGTTAATTGGGTATTGCAAATTGTCCCGTGATTGGGCTAGGATTAAATCGGGGGAATGCTGGGCGGTGCAGCTCACAGCCTATTCTGCGCTGTATCTCAATAAATAAATAAGCTTGCATACTTGCATGGTGCACTTTACAGCAAAGTAGAATTTAGGCCAATAAGTGCTAAGATGAGACATATTTCCTAGATTTTATGCATTTAACTCCACACCTCTCCTATCGTCTTGCCTGTTAATGTTGAGGCTGTGTTTCATCATATCTCCACAGTGCAATAGGATGAGGAAACAAATGTTTTTAACAACCATATTTTATGGCAAATTGTGCCTTTACAGCAACATCACTCGAATACCAATAGACTAATATTCTAAATTTTATTTCAGATTCTGCTTGTATGGTTAGTGTTGTCACTCAAGTTGAGTATAATGTTCTCCTCAAGGGTTGTCTATTGGTGGGTCCTCAGGTGGCTGTAGAGGTCAATCAGAGATCTACATACTCTGGTGCAATGTGGGCAAGGGTAAGTTGTAGCTGTGATTAGTAGTTAGGTCTTTTGGTTGTTCAGTCTCTTCATTCATAGCGGCCACTTGTTCTATGCAGCACAGTGGAGACCATTCATATGAATATAAAAAGATAACAAAATAGGAGTAGGAGTCGGCCATTTGTCCCATTGAGCTTGCTCTGCCATTCAATAAGGTCATGGCTGATCTGGTCATGGACTCATCTCCACCCTTTCCCCATAACCCTTAATTCCCCTACTGTGCAAAAATCTATCCAACCTTGTCTTAAATATATTTACTGAGGTAGCCTCCATTGTTTCATTGGGCAGAGAATTCCACAGATTCACCACTCTTTGGGAAAAGCAGTTCCTCCCCATCCCCATCCCAAATTTACTCCCCCAAATCTTGAGCTTATGTCGCCTAGTTTAGTCTCACCCTACCAGTGGAAACACGTTCCCTTGTAGGTTCAGTAACATGCTGTTCAACAAAGCCATCACAAATGCATTCTATGAAGTCCTCCTCAAGACTGCCTCAACCAACTTGATTCACCCAATCTATGTGCAAGTGAAAATCCCCCATGGTAACTGTTGTTCCATTCTTAAATGCCTCAGATATTTCTCTGTTTATTGCCTGTGCCCCTGTAATGTTATTATTCAGTGGCTGATAGGCAAGTCCCGCCAGTGATTTTTTTCCCTTTACTCTTCCTAATCTCCACCCAGATGGATTCAACATTCTGCTCCTTAGATCTAATATCATCTCTCACTATCGCCCTGATCTCATCTTTAATTAAGAGTGCTATCCCACCTTACCTTCCTGCCTATCCTTTCGTATTACCTGATATCCTTGGATATTTAATTTTATCTTAACTTTGCCCTTCCAAGGGCATTTGGGGTGTCATGGTACCATAGTGGTTAGCACAACGCTTTACAGTACCAGTGACCCGGGTTCGATACCCACTGCTGCCTGTAAGGAGTCTTTACGATCCCCCTGTGACCATGTGGGTTACCTCCAGGTGCTCCAGTTTCCTCCTAAACACAAAGTACACTGCAGATGCTGTGGTCAAATCAACACATACAAACAAGCTGGATGAACTCAGCAGGTTGGGCAGCATCCGTTGACTGCTCCTTTTGACGGATGCTGCCCAACCTGCTGAGTTCATCCAACTTGTTTGTACGTGTTCGGTTTCCTCCTGCAGTCTAATGATGTACCAGTTGGTAGGTTAATTGGGTATTGCAAATTGTCCCGTGATTGGGCTAGGATTAAATCGGGGGAATGCCGGGCGGTGCAGCTCACAGCCTATTCTGCGCTGTATCTCAATAAATAAATAAGCTTGCATACTTGCATGGTGCACTTTACAGCAAATAGAATTTAGATAGGCCAATAAGTGCTAAGATGTGGCATATTTCCTACCTTCCTGCCTATCTTTCCATATTACCTGATATCCTTGGATATTTAATTCCCAATCCTCTCCACCCTGCAACCACATCTCTGTGATGGCCACTAAATCATACCACTTTGTACTGATTTGATCCACAAGTTCACTGACCTTGTTTTGAATACTACGGGCATTCAAATAAAGTGCCCTTACACTCATCGTGCTTTTAAAATCTTGTAGTCTTTTACTCTATTGCACTTCAATTTTCTTCACTCTTACTTTCTCTTTTTTATCTTTTGTTTTTTCTTTATCATTATTCACACTTTTTCATTTATCTATACTTCTCCAATCTCATGTTGCACAGCTTCTACCACCACCGCCCCCCCCCCCCCCACCAACCCGAACACGTTTCTTCCAAGTGCATCCATTGAGTGCAAGGTCTTCCCAATTTTCAGAAGTATTGTTCAATTTTTTCAGGCTGATGTTGATGTTACCTTTGAAGCATTTCCTTTGCCGACCAGACGCTCGTTGAACTTTCTTCAACTGGGAGTAAAGAAACTGTTGGGAGAGACATGAGGTAGGCACCTGGATGTCATGACCTATCTGTCGAAGATGGTTGAGATGCTGTACATGTTAGCCTCCTCCATTACACTGGTGTTAGTGCCTCTGTTTGAATAGAGTGGTAGCATCTGTTGATTACTGTACTTGTGATGTATCAATGATTAGGAACATATGCTAAGGAAACCAGTAAGGGAAGTGTTTGTAACTCAACAGTTATTTTTACTCTCTGTAATTTTTGTAGATTTCTATGAAGAATTTTTACCAAAGTTTGGCACCTGAATTTCCTGAATGACAGCTAAAATGGAACTGAACTTGCATCCACAAGAACTGTGAGCTCTTTGCATAGAAACCTTAGTGTAGTCAAACCTGCCAAAATTTACTGAAATATAATCAGACAAACAGGAAGGTATTTTGGAGATGGGGTTAAATTTCCTGAACAGGGAAGGATTCTCAGAATTTGGGGCCCAGTAAGCTAAAGGCACAGCTACCATTGGTGTTACAAAGGAAGAGGAGGATGCAGTCTTTTTGTAAAGTCAAAGCCACAAAGATACCAGGGAAAGAAGAACCTGAGGCCATGAAGGGATGTGAACGCACAGCTATCATGCATGTGCACGTAATGTATTGTGGGTTCTTTTAAACTTACCTCTGGAGATCACTGCAACTCGTTCACTCATATAGATAGCATGCAGTGAGCAGACACATACATAAATGCTGGAGGAACTCAGCAAGACAGGCAGTGTCCATGGAGAGGAATAAACAATCGATGATTTGGGCCAAGACCCTTCATCAGGACAGGAATGGAAAGGGGCTGAAGCCAGAAGAAGTTGATGATGATGCGCATGGTGTGTGGGGGGGGGGGGGGGGTAGAGGGAGAAGTTCCAACTGGCAGGTGATTGGTGAGACCAGGTGGAGGCGAAGGTGAGTGGATGAGGGAGAGGGTTCTCTGTGACACAGTGCCATTCAGTATGAGAAAAGTCTGAAGAGAAGCATATGCTCTAATTGATTTAGTTACATGCCTCACTGTTTAATTACGACATTTAACATCAGAAATATATCTGACTGTGACTGTGTCCCATGATCCTTTCCCTTCTCCAGCTCTGTATCACTTTTGCCAATCACCTTTCCAGCTCTTAGCTTCATCCCACCCCCTCTGGTCTTCTCCTATCATTTTGCATTTCCCCCTCCCCCTCCTACTTTCAAATCTCTTAGTATCTTTCCTTTCAGTTAGTCCTGATGAAGGGTCTTGGCCCGAAACGTTGACAGCACTTCTCCCTATAGATGCTGCGCGGCCTGCTGTGTCCCACCAGCATTTTGTGTGTGTTGTTTGAACTTCCAGCATCTGCAGATTTCCTGGTGCCTGACTGTGCCTCCTTGTTTTCCTTCTGGATGTTAATCTCCCCTTTTCTGGAGGTCTGGTTCCCTGCTTTGAGAGGCAATAAATATCCAGCTGGGTGACTATTCTCCAGGAATGTACCTGGACAGAGGGTATAAAGGAAATTGCTTGTAGACTCCTTGCCTGGCTATCACACAACTCA
This sequence comes from Hypanus sabinus, assembly GCF_030144855.1. NCBI lineage: Eukaryota > Metazoa > Chordata > Chondrichthyes > Myliobatiformes > Dasyatidae > Hypanus > Hypanus sabinus. The sequence goes on along the minus strand of NC_082709.1, from coordinate 166,000,947 downwards.
GCTCAAGACCTTTTAATATCAAAACCAGTTGTAAATACCTGTGATATGACATGAAAAGTATTTTGATAAGAGTGGCAACAAGTCACAAAATCTTTGGAACCTACTCTCTCACTCATTACGATCACCGTTTCCCACTCTGATTCCCAGAAGCCTTGATTGTTTTGTATTTATGGATCTATCTACCTCACCCTTACATATACTAAAAGTCTCATTATCCACAGCTCCTGGAGAACACCTCTCTGTATAAAGAAATTCATCCTCTTCCCTATCCTATATCATCAATCTCTTCAAAATGGATTGTGCCAAATACTGGATAGAGCAATTAATCAATCTATCAATAGGGTTGACAATGTTACAGGTGAATGCAGAAAGTGGTAATTAAAGCTGATACCTATCTTGGGAGTACATTTACCAGCCAACCAGTTAGGATGTTACTATTGATGTCATTTTCATTTTTAACAATATTTTTTTAACTATTCTGTCTCTAATTTACTCATTCAGATTGATTTATAACTCGATTCCATTTAGCTATGCATGGAAAAATACCCTTAGCTAACAAAATGCATTGCATCACTCTTGGAAGCCCTAATTACATGACCATGCACAATCATTGTGGGGGAGGTGGCGGGGAGTTCCAGTTTCAAGTGGAAGCCATCTCCTCATGCTCGATTTTCTTCTTTCTGCTTGATGCCCAACAGCTTTACATATTTGTATTAGGAAGGACTTTGCTTTTACCCTACTCCATTTGTGACAGGTCATGAAAGGTTAAAAAAGAGGAACACTTGGTTCTCAAACTTTGTTATTCTTAATCATCAGAACAAATAAAACCAAAAATACAAATTGTAGAAAATGGAGGACGAAGTCAGCAAATGAGGCAGCAAATTTAGACAGGGAAATGGTTAATGTTTTAGGCTTATGATTCCTCATCAGAATGGAGTAAGAAAGAAATGCAGGTAGGTTTTCAGTAAGAATGGTGAGGAACAAAATGGATAGTTGAGATAAACACAAGAGTTTCTGCAGATGCTAGAAGTCTTGAACAACACACACGTAAAAAGTTGGAACAATTCAGCATCGCTGGAGGGGAATAAACAGTCAAATTTTTGGGTTGAGACCCTTCAGCAGGACTGGAACGGATAGAACAGAAGCCAGAATAGGAAAGTGTGGAGGGGAAGGAGTACAAACCGGCAAGTGGTAAGTGAGGGGGAAGGTGCTTCCTCGGGTAGGAAGATGAAGTAAGAAGCTGGGAGGGGATAGTGGAAGAGATAATGGGCTGAAAAGGATAGAATCCAATAGGAGAGCACAGTGGACCACGGAAGAGAGGAAAGGAGGAAAGGAACTAGGGGGAGGTGGTAGACAGGTGAGAAGAGAAGAAGTGAGAGGGTAAATAGAATGGGAAATATTAAAAGAAAGAAGTTGGGGTGGGGGAAGAAATTACTGGAAGTTGGGGAAGATCATAAGACTATAAGACATTGGAGCAGAATTAGGCCATCTGGCCTATCGAGTCTGCTCTGACATTCAATCATGGCCGATCCTTTCCCCCCCTCCTCAACCCCAGTTTCCAGCCTTTTACCCATAATCTTTGACACCATGACCAATCAAGAACCTATCAATCTCTGCCTTAAATACACCCAGTGACCTGGCCTCCATAGCTGCACGTGGCAACAAATTCCACAAATTTACCACCCTTTAGCTAAAGAAATTTCTCCACATCTCTGTTTAGAAAGGGTGCCCCTCTATCCCAAGGCTGTGCCCTCTTGTCCTAGACTCTCCCACCATGGGAACCATCCATTCCACATCTACTCTACCTAGGCCTTTCAACATTCCAAAGGTTTCAATAAGTTCCCCCCTCATCCTTCTGAGTTCCAGCGAGTACAGACTCAGAGCCATCAAACATTCCTCATGTGATAACCCTTTCATTCCTGGGATCATCCTTGTGAACCTCCTCTGGACTCTCTGCAAAGCCAGCACATCTTTTCTTAGATGAGGGGCCCAAAACTGTTCACAATACTCAAGATGAGGCCTCACCAGTGCCTTTTAAAGCCTCAGCATCACATCCTTGCTCTTATATTCTAGACCTCTTGAAATGAATGCTGACATGACATATGCCTTCCTCACCACCAACCCAACCTGCAAGTTAACCTTTGAAGTATTCTGCACAAGGACTTCCAAGTCCTTTTTCATCTCAGATTCCTGGATTTTCTCCCCATTTAGGAAATAGTCCGCACATCTATTTCTACTACCAAAGTCCATGACCATGCATTTTCCAACATTGTATTTCATTTGCAACTTTCTTGCCCTTTCTCCTAATCTGTCTAAATCCTTCTGCATCCACCCTATTTCCTCAACACTACCTGCCCCTTCGCAAATCTTCATATTGTCTGCAAACCTGACAACAAAGCCATCTATTCCATCATCTAAATAATTTATATACAGCATAAAAAGAAGTGGTCCCAACACTGACCCCCGTGGAACACTACTAGTCACTTGCAGCCAACCAGAAAAGGGTCTTTTTATTCCCACTCACTGCCTCCTACCAATCAGCTAATGCTCTAACCATGTTAGTAACTTTCTTGTAATACCATGAGCTCTTAACTTGTTAAGTAGCCTCATGTGTGCAACCTTGTCAAAGGCCTTCTGAAAGTCCAAATATACAACATCCACTGCATCCCCTTTAACTATATTACTTGTAATGTCTCCAAAGAATTCCAACAGGTTCGTCAGGCAGGATTTTCCCTTAAGGAAACTATACTGACTTTGTACTATCTTGTGCTACCAAGTACTCCATCACCTCATCCTTAACAATTGACTCCAACATCTTTTCAAACACTGAGGTCAGGCTAACTGGTCTATAATTTCCTTTCTGCTGCCTTCCTCCTTTTTTTTTGTAATTTATTTTTTTATTGAAGTTCATCATCAAACAAACATTTCCATAAGATGTATTTCAGACATTGTACATATATATCATATAATCATATATGTCACAAATCTCCACATAGTATTTATCTGAGGTATACAATTATAGAAAAGAATGGAGAGAAAAAAACAAACAAAAGGAAAAAAAAAACTATGTACAAGCAGGGAGTGTTCTTTCTTAAAGAGCGGAATGACATTTGCAATTTCCAGTCCTCTAGCACCATGATTTTTGAAAGATTATTTCTAATGCCACCACAGTCTCTAATGCTACCCCTTTCAGAACCTTAGGGTGCAGTTCATCTGGTTCAGGTGACTTATGTACCTTTAGGTCTTTCAGCTTTTTGAGCACCTTCTCTCTTGTAATAGTAACTACACCCACTTCCCTTCCTTCACACACTACAACATCAGGCACACTGCTAGTGTCTTCCACAGTGAAGACTGAATCAAAATACCCATTTGGTTCATCAGCCGTCTCCTTGTCCCCCATTATTTTTTCTCCTGCCTCATTTTCTAGCAATCCTATATCCACTCTCATTTCTCTTTTATTTTTAACATACTTGAAAAAACTTTACTATCCACTTTTATTATTTGCTAGCTTACTTTCATATTTCATCTTTTCCCTTCTAATGATTTTTTTAGTTGCTCTCTGTAGGTTTTAAAAAATTTCCCAATCCTCTACCTTCCCACTAATTTTTGCTTTGTTGTATGCCCTTTCTTTTGCTTTTACAATTGCTTTGACTTCCCTTGTCAGCAATGGTTGTACCATTTTACCATTTGAGTATATCTTCAGTTTTGGAATACATATGTCCTGCACCTTCCTCATTTTTCCCAGAAACACACACCATTGCTGCTCTGCTGACATCCCTGCCAGCAGTTCCTTCCAATTTATTTTGGCCAACTCCTCTCTCATACCACTGTAATTTCCCTTACTCCACTGAAATATTGCTACGTCAGACTTTACTTTCTTCCTATCAAATTTCAGGTTGAACTCAATTATGATGTGATCACTAGTTCCTAAGGGTTCTTTTACCTTAAGCTCCCTAATCACCTCCAGTTCATTACGTAACACCCAATCCAGTAGGTAGCTGATCCCCTAGTAAGCTCAACAACAAACTGCTCTCAAAGCTATCTCATGGGCTTTCAACAAAGACACTCTCATGAGATCCATCACCAACCTGATTTTCCCAATTAGCTTACACGTTAAAATCTCCCATGACTACCATAACATTGCCCTTTTGACACGCCTTTTCTATTTCCTGGCGTAATCTGTGGTCCACCTCCCAGCCACTGTTGGGAGGCCTCTATATAATTGCCATCAGCATCCTTTTACCCTTGCATTTTCTTAACTCAACCCACAAGGATTCAACGTCTTCCGATCTTATGTCACATCTTTCTACCGATTTGATGCCATTCTTTACCAGTAGAGCCAACCCACCCACTCTGCCTATCTTCCTATCCCTCTGATATAACGTGTAACCTTGGACATTCAGTTCTCAACTACAACCATCCTTCAGCCACGATTCAGTGATGTCCACAACAGCATACCTGGCAACCTATAATAGTGCAACAAGATCATCCACCTTATTTCTTATATTACACACATTTAGATACAACACGTTGAGTGCAGTATTTGCTATCCTTTTTGATTCTGCATCCCTAACAATTTGATACTCAGCCGGTTGGCTGCAACTAAGTCCCATCACCTGCTTTGCCCTTCCTGACAACCTGAATGCACACTGTCTTTACTTAGTGATGTTTAAGCCATCAGGTTGGAGGCTACTCATTTGGAATACGAGGTGCTGCTCTTCCAGCCTGAGCTTAGCCTCAACACATCAGTGGAGGCCATGGTCTGATATCTCAGAATGGGACAGAACAGTTGAAATGGGTTAATGTTATCAACACATTAAGCTGTTTAGACTGGTACAAGTAGGATTTTAAAAAATGATAATGAAAAATGCTGGAAAAATCAAGGGAGGCAAGCAGCATCTGTCGAAAAATATTAAGGGTCCTGGCCTTAATTTTGACTGTTTATTCCTCTCCATAGATGCTACCTGACCTGCTGAGTTCTTCTAGCATTTTGTGTGTGCTGCTCTGGATTTCCAGCAGCTGCAGAATTTCTTGTGTTTATGGGAAAAGAAAAGAATATTACAGATGAGGGACCTGAGAAAAAGAGAAATAATCAACTGACAGCAAGATGTGGGTGAGATCAAGGGGATTTTTCTGCTGAGTGATTTAATGTAGCGGATGGAAGAAGGTATGTTTCTGTGGTTTGTGGTGGAAGTGAGTTTGGCATTCTGCTACAGGTTTAGCAGAACAGACTGTACAAGAGAGGAAAAACGGGATGACAAGCAAAAATGGTTTTGATCCTAGACAGGATGAGAAAACATGTAATCTAAAGGTAGAAAATGTATTTTTAAGTGCAGAAGGTCACAGCCAGAAGATGAGGTATTGTTCCTTAAATTTACATTGAGTTTCACCGTAAAAGAGCAGGAGATCAGAATGCAGGTGAATTAAAATGGGAGACAACTGGAAGCCTAGGGTCATTGTTACTGACTGCAGGTCACCCAATCATGGAGTGATCACTCAGTTAGCATTTGGTTTCTCCAAAGTAGAAGAGACCTCAAAGGAAGCGATTAAAGGACAGGTGTTGCACCTTTTGTAATGGCACACAAAAGTGGTGCCCGCAGGGGAGACAGAAAGAAAGGTCAACTTAATTTGCCACACGTACGCTGAAACACACCATGAAATGCATTGTTTTCGTCAATGACCAGCACAGTCCAGGGATTGTGCTGGAGGCAGCCCGCAAGTGTCACCATGCTACTCTACCATGTCGCCCTTAGTAATAAGTGGGGATGGAAGAAAAGGCAAAGGAGACATGATGGAGTTGATCCATTTGAATTAATGAAAGGGGGGGGGGGACTATGAGTCAGAAATAATGAAGGATGATCTGTTGATATGATGGTGATATATAAGTAGAGGCTGGTGGGGTGGAAAGTAAGATCTCTTCTCATTTTGTCTAGAAGGAGAAGGGGGGAGAGCGGAGTCATAGAAAATGATTGATATGCAGTCAAGGCTCTGTCCACTAGGGTAGAGAGGAAGCCACAATTAAGAAAGAAGGAAAATCAAGGTCGCCATGGGAGGTGTGGGCTTGTAGTGGATATTGGTGGTTAGAAAGTGCAGAAGGAGTCAGACAGAAACAATGTGGAGGTGAGAGCAAGGTAGAAATTGGCTGTAATTTTTGAGTTATGCATGAGTGCAAGAAGCAGCACCAGTACATTTGTTGGTGTACCAGAAAAAGCACTGAGGGAGTGGGCTTGAGCAGGACTGAAACAAAGGCTGTTCCACAAGAAAATAGGTGTAGCTAGACCCTATGCAAGTGGCCATACCTCTACCTGTGATGTGGAGAAAGTGAGTGGAGTGGTAGAAGTTGTTTAATGTGAGGACTCTTTATGGTAGGTGAATGGGTGTGTTGGTGAAGATGGTTGAGCCATTGTTAAAGGAAGAAGGAAAAGGACATGGGTCCATCTTGATGTCAGATGGAGGTGCAGAGTGATTGGACGTTCATGGTGAAGATGAACTGGTTAAGATCTGAAAATTGGAAATTGGTCAAAGTGGCAGAGGACATCTGAAGTTTCAGTGATGTAAGGGAGAAAGTAAGGGAGAAAAGAATGGACAAAGGGAGAAAGATTATAGTGAGGTCAGTTGGTCAAGAGCAGGCTGAGTCAATAGGCCTACATGGAGAGCTTGTCAAGTGAACTTTAGGCAAAGGAGAGAGGAGAGTAGTGCATTGCTGGAGCACACGTTTAGAAGCTGTAGAGACAAGATCTCCTGAGGAACTGAGGTTGTTATCATGTCGGAGAAAATGGACAGAAGCTTGCTGGTGAGATCATGATCCAAAAAAGGTATGATGGTACATCGGTGAGCTGACCCAGAGTTTCCAAGAAAAGAGGTCAACTAATCAGATGAAAGAGGCATCACCCTTGTTGCCAGGTTTGATAACATCAGGGTTGGTTCTTAGTGGGTTTGCTGCAAGTTCTGAAGAGGATTAGATTAGGGTGAGTGGGGAATTTCCAGCATCTGTAGTTATTTTTGCTTCTCAAGATATAAACTAACTTTGTTTTCCAGTAGTTTTGGTATTCCCATCATTGTAAGCACCCACAGCAAATATCAACAAGCGGAGACGAGCTTGATCGAGTTAAAAATACTGAGGACCTTTGATACTGTAATATGATTTAATATCACTGATGAAGCGGGAGCGGAATACAAACACAAAGTCAAGCAAAAACAGTTGTTAACAAGAAATCACTGGCCTTGTAATTGGGGAACTGACTATTGGCATGTGCAGCTTGTGAATAAGTACCGAGAAGGGACATAGGAAGTTGCAGTTCTTGGTGCCTGACTTAATTTGCACGCAAACAGAAATGTCAACTCTCTTGCATTTCCCTTTTTTAATTAAAGTATTCAACAATCTTGTATTTATTTATTCCACACAAAAGGGTGTTTTCAACTGGGAATGGCATTTTAGGAGGGCAAAGAATTGACATAATAGTGATTAAGGTAACAGAGATAAATTACATCCTCAAAGTAAACATTTTCTTTCCTGTTTCAATCTTTATTATTTTTATATCTATAATTGTTTAATTTTGGCTGAATGAAAAATTTTAAAAATCGTAGCTCTGTTTGCTGTTGATGCTCACTTTAAGCAGTTTTCACAACTAATGTCAATATTTAATTTGTTTAAAATTTTCTTAAAATGAAGATACTGTAAGTCGCAATATTGTGTTGTGATATTATCATTTGCATTCAGCTCATTGGAGGTTTTCATAAGAAATTATACGTATCCAAATAATAAAAATATGCAGATTTCTCAGATAAGGAATCCCTTGGAATGCAATAACCTGAATCCAACCAGTCAAAATGATTTCTCAATGGCCATAATAAAGGAAAGTAAGAATTTTGCACTTCAGGGCTCATCTTTAGGTTAAGGCATCATCATTAATTTTGTCAGCACTTTCTGCTCTATGGAGTCTGAAAATCAGATTCAGGCTGATAAACTTCCTTCATGAATCTGAAATTATAATTCTCTCTCTCTCTCTTTATCCACAGAAAGTGCTTGAACTGCTGAGAATTTCCAGCATTTTCTGTTCATGTTTCAGATCCACCGTGTTCACACAGTATTTTGCCTCTGAAGTCATCTTGTTTGGCTATTAGTGAACAGAACAGCAGTGGATTCTGGTTTGTTCCCACAAAACTGATGGAGGCAGGGTGTCAGCCAAGACCCAAATGAATCATGAATATTCCAGTACAAGAGCAAATGAACAGTAGCTCATGAGAGAGGTCTTCAAGCATCTGACAAGGAAAATGAAAACTCAGAATTTTGGCTTTGGAATTATACCAGTGAATGATCCCTTAAAAACTGTAACCTTTTCTTTATATCATTTCATAACAGATTTCCAGTGGTGAGGAAGGCACGTAGCATGTGTGCCTTAATTGCAAAGGCATTAAGTACAAGGTTTAATATCAAGTTATAGTCATACAGAACGGTGGTTAGGCTCTACTTGGAATGTTGTGTGCAGTTCTAATTGCTACACTATAGGAAGGATGTGATTAAGCTAGAGAGGGCATAAAAAGGATTCACAGGGAATTTGCCGGGAATGGCGGACTTGAGTTATAAGGAGAGTTTGGGTAGGCTGTATCTTTTTTTCCCCTGAAGTGAAAGAAGCTGAGAGGTGATGTAATTGAGGAATATAAAATTATGGGTGGCATGAATAGGGGAGATGGCCTGCATCTTTCTCCCATTAGTAGGAATTAATAAGTTTATTGTTATGCATATAAGTGAACTTCTTGTTCGCATGAAGCTTACAGCTTAAATAGTAAGACCTTTAGACCATAAGACATAGCAGAATTAAGCCATTTGGCCCATTGAGCCTGCACCACTGTCCCATCAATAATGACTGATCTATTATCCCTCTCAACCCCATTTTAACACCCTGACTAATCAAGAACCTATTAACCACTTTAAATATACTCAATGACCTAGCCTCCACAGGTATCTGTGGCAATGAATTCTACAGATTCACCACCCCCTGTCTAAAAAAAAATCCTCTTAATCTCTGTTTTAAATTGATGTCCTTTTATTCTAAGGCTCTTCTGGTCGTGCACTATAGGAGACATCCTTTCCTGCTGTCAAGGCCTTTCAATATTTGATTGGTTTCAATGAGACACCCCCCCCCCCCACCATTCTTCTAAACTCCAGTGAGCTCAGGCCCTGTATGCATGGTAATGATAAATACAAAAATAATTACAAAGAGAACAAAATAGCAGAATGTGGTGCAGTCTGAATTTGTGTAAAAACAGAATGTTTAAGTAAGAAGCTTCCTTAGGTTTGGACTTCCAGGAGTTGAAGATCCTTCATGTTTTTCCAGAAGGCAGACAAAATAAAAGGGAATGGCCAAGATGGCAAGCATCCCTTATCAATACACCAGCCTACCGGATGGACTGAATGAAAGGAAATGATATCCTCATATCCAAGATGGTGGCGTGATGCAGCTTGCAACGGCCACTCCGGAGCTGATTATCTGTTACTTGTGAAACAGGGTGCCGTGTGCAATCATAATCGGATGAAAAACGGACATGGGAGCATGGAGGAACATCTGGGACATCTGGAAATCTCCAGGAAGATCTTCTTCGTTGCTGCTGCTGCTATGAGGTCCGGGTCTCTGCTGGGAAGAACAGGCCCCTAGTCCTTGGGGTTGCATTGCCATTGGCTGTTGGCGGGGGCGTCTTAATACGCTCAGCAGAGGATGGTGCTTGGAGAAGCTGTGCCGGAGGGGATGGTCGGAGGCTTGGAGGTTCAAAGGACTCGGAGTCCGCTGTGGTCGGAGCGCTTTCACTGAGTGCTGTGTCTGTGAGGCTGGGTTTGATGGAGCTTTCATTGTGTGCTGTGTCTGCGAGGCGGAGTCAGGCCGCGCTGTGGAAGTTCATAGCGGGGGTATTCCCTTCTGCCGCCGGCGTGGGATGACGAGTCTATTGGGACCCTGAGGACTTGTGGAAACTGTCTGGTGATTTCTTTTGAACTTATGATCTTTTAACATCTTTGGACTATTTTTACTGTGCCCATGGTCTGTTTTTTTTAATCAATTATGCAATTGTTAGCACTGTTGTAATTATATGTTGTAACTATGGTTTTGTGCAGGTCTTGTAGCTTTAGTTTTTGGTCTTGTTTTGTCTGGTGGGATTGGAGCTCCTTTCCGGGGAACGCACTGAGACGGTAGCGTGATATTAATATGCAGCAGCCTCTCCAGACTCTGTTTTGGGGATTGCCAAACATTATGCGGATTTTCTGGCCTAGTCTGTTTTGTCGTGTGCTTTTGTGATATCATTCTGGGGGAACATTGTCTCATTTTTTAACTGCATTGCATTTGTGGTTTCTAAATGACAACAAACTGAATCTGAATCTGAATGACGAGCCTGTGATGGACTGAAATGTGTGCTTACCACTCTCTGCAGGTTCAGATGGCAAACAGAGCAGAGCAGTTACCTTAGCAGGTTGTAATGCAACCCCTCAGAATTATTTCTGTTGCACGAGTGTAGAAATTTGAGAGAGCCCTTGCAGACACGCTCAGTCTTCTCAGATGCCTGAGATGTGATAATCACCCTTCTTGATCACTGATCTTGAACAATGTTCTGACACATAGGCACAACGTTTTCAATTTCTTTTCTGGACTCCATCTCATCATTATTGTTGATGCATCTGATAACAGTGGCATCATCTGTGAACTTAAAGGTTGAGCTGTGTTATACCTGACGTTCACAGTCACAGATATAGAGGGAGTAGAGCTGAGAACTGGGCTCACAACCCTGAGGTGTTCTAGTGTTGAAGGACAGGGAGGATGAAGTATTATGGTCAATTCTAACTGACTGGGGTCCACCAGTCAGGAACTTTATCTGGAAGACAAGTGCTGGTGAGGGCCTTTACTAGTCTTTCAAAGCACTTCATTGTTGCTCTATGTTAGAGCTACTGGTCATTGAGACAAGACACCTTTCATGGGGAATGAAATTAAATGTTCGGTTGAACCAGATGGCGATGGTTGACTGGTGAAGTGAGAGATTGAAGAGGTCAGCAAAGACAGTGACCAGATGACTGGAGCCTGTGCATGTCAACAAGCAAAGGGGAGGTGGGTGAATGGATTAAGACATCGATGGAAAATCATTGGTTGAGTTTACACTCAGAAGGTCAAAGACAAGAGCCTTTAGGAGTATCCCCAAATAGAGCATAGCATTAATTTTACTCAGCTCTGCATAGATCTGAGCTGAGGCTGGGGCCTGCTCCAGCTGCACCAGGCTTTGTGTCTATGGACTCATTTTGTTCTGAATGCTATTTGCTTACTTTTATTATTTGCACGATTTGTTTTTTTTTGGTTTGATGGTGTCCTTGTGGGTTCTTTTGCGTTTGCCTGTAAGGAGCTGAATCTCAATGTTGTATAATGTATGCATACTTTGATAATAAATCTGCTTTTAACTTTGAAATGGAAATATATAGTTTCAATTCTGTATTGACTCTCATTATTCTGTTCTAATTTTATCCTTCTCATTTTCACAAATTGCTCTTTCGGCCACAAAATGAACAACATTAATGCCTCTGAGACATCTGCTGTGAAGGTAAATGGTTTTTGCTAGATTCAAAATAAATAACAATTCAAGGGATTTATGGTAACCTTTTGAGGAACTGTGACTTAAGCTAGCAATGGTTTCATACTGAAAGTTATTTTTAACTTGATTTTATAATGAGTAACACTATAGATCTTTTAACCATTGCCCACCCAATGTCACTTTATTGCAGTTCTTAAATATCAGAACAAAGTAGATTTGTCAAGAAATTGGATTTTTGAGACTATGTCGATTGTTTTTTAAAACTTTGAATATTAATAATATGCTAATGTAGGGAGGGCTCCAGCCACAATACTTCTACAATTCATGGCAGTGCATGTGGACTACAGAGGCTTCTCCTGTAGGAGGAGTTTTTCTAGTCATATCTTAAGTCTGTTTCTGTGCAACTTTAAGGGATTTCCCATCTGACACTGGGAACACAACTTGAGTAGATCACCTTTTATCCATTTAAATTTCCTGTGGCATTTTCTTCCTTTGGCCACTGTGAAGTCCCGGAATCAGACGCGGGGGGATATGATGGAAATGTAGAGAGACTGAAGTGTGATGTGTGTTTATGGGTAGTTGAGCATAACCTCAATTGCCTGATGAGCCTGTTCCGATGCCTGGGTTTTCCAGAACTCAGGGTCACAGCCTTCAAGAACAGGGTTAGGCATTCAGAATACATATGGAAAAGATTTTTTTTTAGCCTAGAGATTACTGAATAGTGGAACTCTGAAATGCATTTAAACCACCCCATCCCCCAACCCTTTGCTCCAGAAGCACAACTGACCAGTCACTGAACATAGTCAAGTAGAAAATACACAGATTTTTAGATTTGGGCTTAGTGAAGGATAGCTGACTGAGGAAAAAAAATCTAATGTTATGTAATTGAATGACAGAACAAACATGAAGGGCTGAATGGCTTTCTCCTAATTCTAATGTTACTTACTGGCCTGGTCCCCAAACCATATCCCTCAGTCAGAATCACACTCCCTGGAACACAAATGATCTTAGTTTGATCTTGAGTTTCCTTAGAACCACATTAAATAGGCCAGATTGAGGAGTACTTAGGCCTAGGCACTGATCCAATCTATGCAAGTTCGTTATTCTTTTGTTTAAAGGAAAATTGCAAGGTGAAGGATTTAAAAAAATATATATATTTTTTCACTTCTTAACTGTTTTTCAGGAAACAAGATGTTAATGGAAACATTGAGTTTCCGAAATTACATCCAATTAGCTAACTGAAAAGTATACAAAGACAAAGCACTCAAAGGACACCACAATCAACAGCCCATCGACGGTCTCTCCTCGCGTGATGACGAAACTTTTACAAGTAAATTGCCAAGAATGGAGAATTACTTATCCCAACAAGATGTTTATTTTAGGAAGTCCAGTAAAAAAGCATGAAAAGTAATAAACTGTATTAAAATATAGATCTGGCACCATTTAATTAAACTGGAATATATTTAATAGCTGTAGAATGAACTAAATAACTGAAGAATAAACATAATTAGTAGAATTAAGATATAGATCAGGCACCATCAAATTAACTAGCCAGAGTAGCCAAAAACAATTATCTTCCTTAGAGTGACCAAAAAGCATTTTATCTGTCTTCAGTCCCACCACTTCAACAAAAGTATAATAAACATAAATCAGCTGCAATCAAGCTCTGTGCACTGTTTTTCCCATGCACATGTAGTACCATTTTTTGTAAGTAATGTTACAGGAAATGAAAACTAATAGTGTCAGAGTGAGTCAACTTTGATATCAGGAAACTCTAAAAAGTAAATTAGTACGTGATAAACACGAGATTCGTCAGATGCTGAAAATCCAGAGTAACACATACACACAATACTGGAGGAACTCAGCAGGTCAGGCAGCATCTATGGATAGGAATAAGATTCAAGATTGTTTAATGTCATTTCCTGTACACAAGTGAAAGGAGAGCAAAGTAATTGTTACTTTTTATCTGATGCAGCACAAAATAAACAAAGAACTCAGTAATAATACTAAAACACACACACAATAAATATAAATACACAAGGTAGCTAATATACATAGATTGAGCATATGTCCATAAAGTGATACTAGACTGATGGGAAATAATAAAGTAGTGATGGGGCTAGTGGGTGGAGGTGTTGATCAGCCTTAGTACTTGGGGAAAATAACTGGTTTTGAGTCTGGTAGTCCTGGCATGGATACTACATCACCTCTTCCCTGATGGGAGTGGGACAGGTCGTCAATGAGCATGATGTGTGGAAACCTTTTTGACGTTACTGGCCCTTCTCTGAAAACTTGCTGTATGTAAAGAGTCGATGTTTCAGGCCGAGACCCTGACAAATAAGATTTATGGATTGGGAAATCAAAATATTTGGAAAGAGGGGATGTACGAGCAAGAATTTGGGTATTCAGTGTCAAATCCAGAAAAGAAATAAAGAGAAGGCAGGGTTGGGGAAGAATGGCTGTGGCAGAGTAGATAGATAAAACATGACAGAATAGGGAAGCAAATCCAAGAACACTATTGCACTGTTTTGCTCATCTATCTATCTAATCTCTATTTTTCTGGTAACTTATAGATAGATTGATAGATAGGTGGATACTTTATTGATCCTAAAGGAAATTACAGTGTCACAGTAGCATTACAAGTGTACAAATATACAAATACTAAAAATAAGAAAAAACTAAAAATAAGTTACCTCAAACAGTCTGACAGGAGGGGATCATCACTTCCCCGGGTTATAGGTTGACTCGTTATAGAGCTAAATGGCCGAGAGTAAGTGGAGCAGTGCATTTGTCTTTATCTATTACCAAAAGTGCTCCTCTGTTCAGCCAAGGTGGCATGCAGAGGGTGAGAAACATTGTCCAGAATTGTCAGGATTTTCTGTAAGGTCCTTTGTTCTACCACAGCCTCCAGTGTGTCCAGTTTGACTCCTATAACAGAGCCAGCCTTTCTAATCAGTTTATTGAACTTGTTGGCATCACCTGTGTTGACGTCATTGCCCCAGCTCACCACTGTATAAAAGATTGTACTGGCAACAACAGACTGGTAGAACATGTGAAGGAAAGTCCTGCATACCCCAAAGGACTTAGGTCTCCTCAGGAAGTAGAGGAGACTCTGGCCCTTCGTGTACACAGCCTCTGTCTTGGTGCTCCACTCAAGTCTGTCATCCAAGTGCACCCCAGGTACTTGTAGGTCCTCACCAACAGGCTTAGTCTTTCTGAAGTCCATCACTATCTCCTTTGTCTTTCTGATGTTGAGCTGTCGATGATTCAGCTTGCATCATTTAACCAAGTCCTCCTTCAAGACCCTGTATTCATCCTCCCGCCCTCCCGTTATACACCCAACTATTGTATTGCTGAGTCATCAGAGAATTTCTGCAGATGACATGACTCAGTGTTGTATCAAAAGTCCAAGGTATACAGGGTAAACAAGAAGGGAGCCAATACAGTCCCTTATGGGCCCAAGTGCTGCTTGTATCCATGTCTGGCACACAGGTGTATAGTGATTATACCTAGATCTGTCTGCTCAGATACTCCCTTTTCAATCATACCTTCTAGTTTAATTTCTCTCTTCTTGTTCTATCAGGATGTATTATACTGAGTGGAAAAGCAAATTGTGCAGAGGATGTGGCATGTCTGCAGATATGGAGATCTGGCAGATGGAGTACAATGCTACCTAATGCAAGGTCTTCCACTTTGGATGGAAAAGTGGAAGATCATATTACTGTCCAAATGGTGAAAGCTGCAGCATGCTATCATGCAGAGTGACTTGGGAAAGCTTGTGCATGAATTGCACAATAATGGTTTGCAGGTGCAACAGGTTATCAAGAAGGCAAATGGAATGTTTGCCTTCATTGCTGAAGAGATTGAATTAAAGAGCAGGGAGCTAATACTGTAACTGTACAGGGTACTGGTGAGGTCATACTTGGAATACTGGGTGCTGTTCTGGTCTCCTTCCTTGAGGAAAGATATACGAGGGGATGAGTTCATGGCCTAGGGTGGAAGGAGTCAATTTTAGAAAACCCAGCACATTTATTTTTCAACATAGTCCCCTCCTACATTTACACACTTAGTCCAGCGGTCGTGGAGCGTACGGACCTCCAGAAAGTGTCCACAGCATGGATGATAGATAAGTTCATGGCCTAAGGTAGAAGGAGATGAGTTATTAACTTCAAACTTTCTGCATTATCACTCAAAGAGTTGAACTGCACGGGCATGGAACGAGAGTGTCTTGGGCCTCCAGGTGGTCTACAGCAGGGGTGATTGATAAGTTCATGGTTTAAGGTAGAAGGAGATGAGTTATACAGCTCTCATTACATGCACGTGCAGTTCAACTTTGTGAGTGAAAATGCAGAAGGTATTAAATTAATAACTCATCTCTTACCTTAGGCCATGAACTTATCAATCACCCCATGCTGTGGACCACCTCTGGAGGTCCAAGATGCCGACTTCTACAAAGAAGGGATCCGTATGCTCCATGACCACTGGACTAAGTATGTAAATATAGGAAAAATAAATGTGCTAGGTTTTCTAAAATTAACTCCTTCTACCTTAGGCCATGAACTTATCAATCACCCCTCGTATTAGCTTTGGAGGCAGTTCACCAGGTTGATTCCTAAACTATAGCCTATGAGGAAAGCCTGTGATTGAACTATACTCCCTGGAATTCAGGAGAATGAGAGATCTTATAGAAACATAAAATTATGGAAGTGATCTGTAAGATAGAGGCAGGAAAATTGCCTGGGGAAAAGAATCTGAGGATTCAAGGGAATAGATTTAGGACAGAGATGAGGAGAACATAGACTCAAGCGGTACTGCAGATGCTGCAAATCTAGAGCAATACACGTAATGTGCTGTAGGAGTTCAGCAGGTTTGACAGCTGCTATGGATGGGAATAAATAGTCCACGTTTCTCAGCTCAAAATGTTGACTGCTTATTCCATCCATAGATGCTGCTTGGCCTGCAGAGATGAGGAGAAACAGTTTTTCCCCCCCAGAGAGTAGTCAATCTGTGGAATTCTCTGCCAGGGAAGCAGTGGAGATTACCTCACTAAATATATTTAAGGCGCAGTTAGACAGATTTTTGCATAGCAGGGGAATGAAAAGTTGTGTTTGGGGAAGGCAGGTGGATGGAGTTGAATCAATGGCCAGATCAGCCATGACCTTAATGAAGGGCAGAACAGGCCTGGCAGGCCAGACATCCTACTCCTGCTCCTATTTTTTTATGTTCTTATGTCACAATTTACTCAGCATTAAATGTTGGGGAGATGTCAGGCGTAAGTTTTTTAGGCAGAGATTGGTAAGTCTGTAGAATGGGCTGTCAGCAGTGGAGGTAGGAACAAAAGGGCCTTTTAAGAGCCCACTGGATGGCTACGTGGAGCTTAGAAACATAGAGGGCTATGTGTAAAGCCTAGGTAGTTCTAAGGTAGGGACGTGTTTGGCACAGCTTTTTGGACCAAAGGCCCTGTATTGCGCTGTAGGTTTTCCTGTGCTTGCTATGTTTTCCTATGTTTTCTAAGTTTTATCTGGCACCAGTCCTCCCATTCCACCATCCTGTCTCTAACTCCTCAAGGTGTCATTCTTTTTACCATTCACTCTCATCTCCAACCCCATAAACATCTTCACTTTCCTATGGCTTAACCAATACTCTATCTACTACTCTACCTCGTTTTAATCTGAACACTTCAGCCTGAATGACGTCTGTTATGTGGCACTTTATCAGCCACATCGCTTTCATTGATCTTACTTTATCCAAAAAATCTTATCAACTTAAGACACAATTTACCTTTAGCAAATCCCCTGTAGGGTTTCTTTGGTTTAAATGATTGCTAACTTGATTCTTGATTATGTTAGCAAAACATTTCCCACCACTGAATTTGAACAAATTGCTCTATATTTACTGGGAATATCCCCAACTCTTTTAAGCAAAGTTGCAATGGTTAAGATTTTCTAGCCGTCAGGCACCACGTCTAAATCTGCAGGCTTTTGGAAAAGTGCTAGGGCCTCTGTAAAATCCTTCATTACTTCAACAATCTGTTGACAAGTCAGCTGATGCTGTAAATTGAAATGAAACAAGGAAATACCAGAAACACTCAACAAGAAAGTCAGCATCCACAGATAGTGAAACACAGTCAATAGTTCAGGTCAAAGCCCCTTCACCAATGACCAGAAATGTTATCTCTGTTTCTCTTTTTACAATGGTCCCTTCACCTCATATTCAATAGAAGTTCTTACCTTCCCAGAGGTTTACTGTATGATCTAGAACCATGGTAAGAAGAAGTGATTTTGAAGTGTCTTCGCTGAATCCTCAAAGTAGAAGTGAACCAGAGGTTTGAAGAGTGTTTATAAGAACGGTGGATGTGATATTTAAGTAGGTGAATTTAATTTCATTCTGAAAGGAGATGCATTTGTCTAAGTACTGCAAAAAGTAACTTCCAGGCTAGTGACACATAAAATGTCATGAAATTATAGTTTGGGAGGTTTTGTTTAATATGCACTGGGTATATACAGTTCGGTACCACCAATGTAATGGACTGGGAACATGAAGAAGCGGCTGCAAGATATAGGAAGGAAATAGAAATTCAGGCTAAATTCAGAATATCTTTACTAAACATCACATTTCAGTTGAAAGCTCTTATATTTTTAATGTCAAATTAAAATTGCAGAGGTCAAACCAAAGAGAAGAAAGGACCCTGCTTATTTAGGATGAACGTTTGGGTACTGAAAATTTTAAAGATAAACAGTCAGCTCTCTGTTAGCAACACTAGGTGCTAGAAGAACTCAGCAAGGCAGGCAGCATCTATGGAGGGGAATAAACAGTTGACACTTCAGGGCAAGACTTTCAGCTGGTCTGGAAAGGATGGGGGTAGCGGAAGGAGTACAAACTGGCAGGTGATTGGAAAAACTTAGTGAGAGATAACACTTTTCTATTAGATCAGTAATGAAATTACCAGATTAACAAATATGGGAGAGGAAATTAATCCAGATTAGATGTCCTCCAACTTCAGTATTATATTTAATCCATTATGAAGGGAATGATTGAGATGGATTTTCAGAGATGTTGCCTGAAGTGAAGGACTTGAGTTATCAGGAGGGATTGGATTGGCAAGGTCTTTTTGCTTTAACCTGGAGTGAAACAGGTAGACTGGTGACATGATAGAAGTATATAACATTATGAAAGGAAACTACAGGATAAATAGCCCGGGTCTGTTTCCCATGGTAGATGTGTTTAAGACTCAAGGGTACAGGTTTAAGGTGTAAGGGAAGAGGTTTATAAGGGATGTGAGGGGTCAAAGTTTCACACAAATAATAGTTGGTACCTAGAAATACTGTAGATACCAAAAGAGGTGACAGAGGCAGGACCAGTAACAAAATCTATGAGGCAACTGCACAGGTACTCGAATGAGCAAAAAAAACAGAGGGATATGGCATGAATGCAGACATGTGGGATTAGTATTACATTGACATGATGATGAGAATAAACAGATGGACCAAAGAGCCTTTTTCTATGCTTTACAACTCTGTGGTTGCTCTTTAAATAAGCCCCACAATGCAGATTATGATTTTCAAAGATAAATAGCATCCCGTCAATAAACTATCAGCAAAGGAATTTTTTTTTCATTGGAACCATCATAGAGTTGATAAACAACACCTTTCTTTAACTGACCATAATGAACATCTCAATCTGTTAAATGAAACTTAATTTTAAAAGAGACTTCAATTGAAAAAAAAAGAAACTTAAAAGAAATGTAAATTGCACTATTTGGGAACCACTGTTGATGAATTAACAGGCATACTCGTTAGCTTACTCCCGGCACATATTTCCAAATAACAAAGATTTGTTTGTGCTTTGCCTGCCACCAAGTGCCATACCGAAAGGAGTGGCATCAATCTTTAAGTCCATTTGGTCAGTAGGGACCTGTTTTAAATTGCTCCTACGCTGTTAGGATTGTTATTGTTTTTTTTTCTGACAGATGTATTAATCCAAATAGGCTCAGGCAATGAACCTAAAATAAACAATAAATGACATGATGAAAATTACACATTAATTATGTAATTTAATTCTACGCCTTATGTTGAATTCAAGTATTTGAGAACTAAGAGGGTTTTTCAATCTCTAATGACCTCTTAAATTTCTGTATTATTAATAAAATACAATATAAAAACCACAATTACTTTCAGCTATTATCAGAAAAAATGAAGGCCAAATACTGGGTAATGTAATGAATTAAAATGCAATTATTTCTGCATGCTTATTGCTGCCATCTAGTTAAAATACTGTATTATGAATCTTCACATTCATGATATTTTGATTAGATGATAGTAATAAACTTCCAAAAGTAATTAAATTTTAATTCAATATCCAGTTTCCAGCCTTCTATTTTTAAGATTTTGAGAACATTCAGCAGTTAAGAGCATAAAATCACTCCAATTAAAAAAAAAGTGCTTCCCCACTCCACATGCATTTGTACTCATACACTGACCTACAACTTTCTTAGTGTGGCATCAAAAACAAGAATAATATCATGGCGCTTATGTTCCAAGGTTGATTTTACCAAAGTAATTTTCCGATTATACCATATTTCTTTTAACTTTTACACAGTTCTACAGAACTTATTTGTGAGAAGAGACCATTGTTGACATACCCAAATGTACATGCATTTTGAATAATGGTTGTAGCTTCTCTGACAAGTGCAGTGAATGTTGACGGTGGTTTCACTGTGCTTTTATTCTTTAAAATATTAAGACTATTTGCTGAGATGATGTACAACACCCAGTGACTTTAAGAAACAAAAAAAAAGTACTGGAAGAAGTCAGCGGGTCAAAAGCAAATGCAGTTGGTCAGACCTGAACTGTTGACCATCCCCTTGCCTTCACAGATGCTGCTTGACATGCTGAGTTGTTCCAGCAGTTTGCTTTATGCTCCAGATTCTAGCATCTGCAGTCTTTGGCATCTCCTGACCCAGAAACTCTCAGTCCCCTCCAACCCAGCATGGTACTAAGTAAAACAGAGCAGCCTTATCCTTAAACTGTGGGCTTGATTTGTTCTTGAATGTTTCTCCCATTTGCTCATCATTCCTTACAAATTTTGATATTCTTGAATTCTGTGACTATTAAGATGCTCCTACTCTTGGCTCCATGAAACACACACAAAATGCTGGTGGAACGCAGCAGGCCAGGCAGCATCTATAGGAAGAAGCACTGTCAACGTTTCGGGCCAAGACCCTTCGTCAGGACTCCATGAACTCTGTTTTCATGGCGTGACAGTTCACATGTGAAATTTGCTTGAATCAGCTGTTGAATGAGAGTGTCTGTGAGTCTGATGAGGCAGTACCTTTTGGTAAGCTGTAAAGAAGATTACCATGGTTACAATACTTCTCCACTCTGCACTGGAACTCTACAGCAGGGGGTATGGGGATGTGTTGGGCCACACTATTTCATTCACCATCTTCCTGCAAGCTCTTCTTTTAAAACAAGGTGTGCCAAGGGAAATTTCTTCATGCTACATTTACGAGCAATTCCAATGGAAAAAAAATAGAATGAGACCAGGGTAGCATAATGAATTGCTGCTTCTTCTCCATTGACCTGGGTCCAATCCTGACCTCCAGTGCTTTGAGTATGGGGTTCACACACTTTCCAACCTGACCACTTGGGTTTTCCCAGCTCCCTTGATTTTTCTCCTGCATCCCAACAACACGTGGGTTAGTGGGTTAAGTTATCCTTTGGAGATAAGTGGCAGAATCTGGTACAGATGATGGGAATGTGGAGCAAATAACATGGGATTAGTGTGAATGGGTGCTTGGAGGTTGGCGCAGACTCAGTGAGGGGTGCTTGCAATCTATTTTAAGAAGTGTACTGTGTCATATGCTAGCTCTGCTGGATAATCACTGTAGACCTAGACCCCACTTCCTGCTGTTTCTGGGCTCTACAGTGAAACTTGTTGCAAAGAACTGAGTGAGTTATACTTTCCAAAGGCGATAAGGCATTGGCTTGAGATACTGGGCATGGAATAGTCAAGTCATGTATCTGAAAGCAAACTTGTTGCCCTCTATGATGCAATGCACTGTGCTGGTTTCTTTTTCTATAAACTCAACAAAAGCTGTAGGCCTGAGTTTGGAAATCCCAGATAAGTCACAAATTCTTGACAGGATACCCTATTATTTAATTTACCCTGATGACCAGTAGGACAACAGTGGGGCATTGAGCACAAGAGGACTTGACTCCTGTTTGTATGATGCTCAACATCCTTTGCTCCCGACAAAGTCAATATTGTGCCTGACTCATCGAGGGCCATCCAATACTTGTGTGCTTAGATCCCCATCTCCAGAAGAGCATGCTTCAAAATCTGAACAAAACAAGACTAGGAGTAGGCCTTTCATCTCCTCAAGCTATAAAAATTGGGATTAATGTATGATTAGTGTTAATAGGTGGTTGGTGGTCATGGGCCTGCTGTACCTCTGTAATTCTAATAAGAATATGGCTGCAGTCTCACCTCCTTCCTCTACATATATCCAACCCTCTGGGGTATTGAATTATAAAGTTTCACCATCCTCTGCAAGGGCAAGCACCCATACATGTTAGTTTTAAATTACAACCCCCTAATCTTGTAACATTCACGTCTCTTCTACAACTGGGAACATCTCAAAATCTAACCTGTCAAACCCTCTTACACAGCACTGTGCAAAAGCCTTAGGCACATATTTATAGCTAGGGTACCTAGGACTTTCGCACAGTACTGCATTTGTCAGTTTGGAGCGGAGAGTGAGTTTGTAAATCTGTTGGGAGCAAAAGGATGTTAGGACTGGCGAGGGTGGAGTGCCACAGGAAGGGCGGAGGACAGATGGTAGGGAAGGATTGCCAGGGACGGTGGGTTGATGGGGCACGAGTGCTCATAGACTCAGTCCTAAGACACCAGACAAGTCATTTGATTCAAAATAAACTAAACTGGTTTATTGATCATGACAGAAAGTCTCTCTGATGTTTCCTATTCCCTCACCTCTCCCTTCCCTTTTCCCCAACCATGATTCCCCTCCCTTTGCCTCAGTCCACAACAGAGACCCACATCAGAATCAAGTTTATATTTGTTTGTTTTGCAGCAGCAGTACAGAGCAATACATAAAATCACTCATGTACTGTGCAAACGTCTTAGGCACCCCAGATATATACATGTGCCTAAGACCTTTATACAGTACTGTATATTTAAGCTCACTCTCATTCTTCAAAATTCCAGAAAATTTAGATATAAATTCCTTCAGTTACCGGCAATTCACAAACCCTGTCGTTCCAGGAATTAGCTCAGATAATCTTGTTTGGTCTGTTTCCAAATTCTTAAACATGGTAACCCAAACTATTCATTACTCCAGGTGTGGCCTCAGCAATACTCTGTACAACTGTAACAACACTTCCTTGTTTTCTAAATTCCAGTCCTCTTCCAATAAAGACCAGCATGACGTCTTTCTCACCAGTGTTCCCAGTACTGCAGGTTCTGTAACATATTGGTCACGGCACAATCATACCAATCACATGCTATAAATCCCCCTTCCACATTAGCCTTGCTAATTTGATTAGTCAGATCAATATACACTTAAATATTACACCTGATAATTGCAGTTCCCTTCTTTCATGTTTCCTGCTGACATGAACAAGAATTCTCTTGAAGTGCTCTTCCAGGTATGATAGATACTTTGAATTATTGTCTCATCCCTATCAAATCTCCCAGATATAAAAGGCAAAAGTATGTAAACTTGAGGAATTCCCAGATTAAACTGATTTGAGTAAAGGACAGTAGTTTTTGTCATTTTTAATGTACATTAAAGTATGTATAACTTCTGCAGGATTTTTTTGGAAATTAGAATGGTATGGTTACATTTCTAGAACAGGTAATTGATGTCCAGTATTTTCTTTTCCCTCTTTCATCTATTTCATGTAATTCCTTACAAAAAAGTTGAATGAAAACTGGAACGACATCAGTAACACTTATGTTACAACCTTCAATGACGAATATCAATTTCAATGACTTCTTTACCTAAGTATGCTTTCTGTGTGAAGACGCTGATTTCATTTCTTATCAATATACAACAAAGCTGGCAGAAAGGCGAGGAAAGGAAAGAATAAAAGATGAGTAGATGGAAAGTAGAACGCATTGACTAACAGAGGACAAACACATTGACTAACAGAGGTGAATTAAACAGGTATTCCACAAATTTTTGTTAACGTTAATTTAAGTTTATGTTAAGTTGTTTGTTTCTCAAGCTTGTAATGTGCTGTACTATGACTTTCATGGCATTTACATTATTGTTATTGGGATATATATTACAAGGACAATATATTTGACTTGTAACTTGAAAGCTAGCACTCAGTCTGCACTTTGACAGCAGGTGGTTGTGATAATTCTGCTGATATCATTTGCACTTGACTCTTTTTTTTGTTTCTCTACTTC
Organism: Hypanus sabinus; assembly: GCF_030144855.1. Classification (NCBI taxonomy): domain Eukaryota; kingdom Metazoa; phylum Chordata; class Chondrichthyes; order Myliobatiformes; family Dasyatidae; genus Hypanus; species Hypanus sabinus. The sequence goes on along the minus strand of NC_082709.1, from coordinate 165,976,947 downwards.
TATTAGAATCTGACTTGGAATCAAAATCAGGTTTAACATGACTAGCATATGCTGTGAAATTTGTTAACTTAGTAGCAGCAGTACGATGCATTATAGAATAGTATTGGAAAGATAAATCAATTACAGTAAGCATATATATGTATGTATTTTAAATAGTTGAATTAAAAATAGTGCAAAAACAGAAATAATTTTTAAAAAGTGAGGAGTGTTCATGGGTTCGAAGCCCATTTAGGAATCGGATGGCAGAGGGAAAGAAGCTGTCCCTAAATTGCTGAGTGTGTGTCTTCAGACTTCTCGACAATAACAATGACAAGAGAGCATTTCCTGGGTGATAGGGGTCCTAAATAAAGGACACCGCTTTTCTGAGCCACCACTCCTTGAAGATGTCTTGGATACTACAGAGGCTGGTACCCAAGAAAGAGCTGACTAATTTTACAACTCTCTGCAGTTTCAATTGGTCCTGTGCAGTTTTCACCTCCCCCCCCCCCCCGCACCCTCCTCATACTAGATAGTGATGCAGCCTGTCAGAATGCACTCCACAGTACACCTGTAGAAGTTTGAGGATTTTAGGTGACAACCCAGATTTCCTCAAACTCCTAATGAAATATAGCTGCTCTCTTGCCTCCGTTATAGCTGCATCGATATGTTGGGACCAGGTTATATCCTTCGAGACCCTGACACCCCGGAACTTGAAATTGCCCTCTCTCTCCATATCTGATCCCTGAGGATTGGTTTATGTTCCCTCGTCGTACCCTTCCTGAAGTCCACAAGCAGCTCTTTCATCTTACTGACTTTGAGTCCAAGGTTGGGGTTGTGACACCAATCAACCAGCTGGTATATCATGCTCCTGTATGCCCTTTCATCTCCACCTGAGATTCTGTCAACAATGGTTGTATCATCAACAGATTTATAGATGGCATTATGCCTAGCCACACAGTCATGGATAAAGAGAGAGTAGAGCAGTGGGCTAAGCACACATGTGTGAAATGCACAGATAGCAAGGAGGAGATATTACCAATCTGCACAGATTCTGGTCTTCTGGTTAAGAAGCTGAAGATCCAGTTACAGAGGCCCAGGTTCTGTACCTTATCAGTCAGGACTGTAGGAGTGATGGCATTAAACGCTGAGCTATAGTCATAGGAACACAGAAAACCTACAGCACTATACGGGCCCTTCAGCCCACAAAGCTGTGCTGAACATGTCCTTACATTAGAAATTACCTAGAGTTACCCATAGCCCTCTAATTTTCTAAACTCCATATACCTATCCAGAAATCTCTTAAAAGACCCTATTGTATCCACCTCCACCACCGTTGCCAGCAGCCCATTCCACACAGTCACTGCTCTCTCATAAAAAACACCCCTGACATCTGCTCTGTACCTATTTCCAAGCACCTTAAAACTGTGACCTCTCGTGCTAGCCATTTCAGTCCTGGGAAAAAGCATCTGACTATCCACACGATCAATGCCTCTCATCATCTTACACACCTCTATCAGATATCCACCCTTCACTTTAGCACTTTCCTCCCTTCCCTTCTGCTTTTCATCTCTTGCTGCTGTTGTTCTTTTTGCTCTGTCATTCTCCAGTGCAGGCAAGGTCAATCAAAACACTTGCTTTCATTTGTGGCCATCTATATCAATAGGGACTGACAATTGAACAATCTTCAACTTGTAGCCTGGTGTAAGGAACTTTAAGCTTTCAATCAGGCTGTGAGTTGAAGGATAGTATTTGTCCATTTTCTTCTCTGAGCCACTGTAACCTGGCTGCCCAGCAGAGTTACACTTCCACAGAAAAATAGCGACCTTGGTTACACTACATCTTGGTCCATCTTCAACCATTTGGAAATGTTAATGCTCTAATGATTTCTGGTGTAAAACTTGTATTGAAGCGATTTTGCTGAATAATTCTTAGCCTAAGTTTATTAGAGGTTGTTCTGAAATAGTCACAGATTCCATTAGACATAACTGTGAAAGAGAAATCAAAGTAAAAGTGACTATTCCAGTTGTTAATACCTTGGTGTGCCTTCTTACTTCTGTAGCACGGAAAAATGCTACATAATTTAAAGCCTACAAAATAAAACTTAGATTTCTGAATGGATAATGAACCAACTAATGAACATTAGCTCATTATTTTGCCCTGGTTTTTGCAATACTTATGTATATAGTACATATTGTAATTTAAAGTTTATGTATTGTAACAAGAAATATCACAACATTTGCCAGTGATACTAAACCTCATTCTGATTCAGTGAGGCATATTTTTAAAAATAATCAACTTGTTGAGTTAATATGCACCTCGTTTCTCTGTTAATCAGTTCCATCTACTGGAAGACTGGAGTAATGCACGAGGCATAGAAACGTACTGTCATATCAAAATACCGGAAGCAAAAAGCAAACCTCTAATTGCAAAGAATGTAGGACTTGGGAGACAGTGTGCTGATCCTAACAGATAGGGAGGCAAAAGAGGTGGGGGCATGGCATTGTTAATTAGAGATAGTGTCACGGCTGTAGAAAAGGCGAAAGTCATGGAGGGATGGTCTACTGAGTCGGTGTGGGTGGAAGTCAGAGACAGGAAAGGGGCAATAACTCTACTGAATGTTTTTGATAGACACCCCTCTCCAAATAGTAACAGGGATATCAAGGATCAGAGAGGGAGGCAGATTCTGGAATGGTGTAATAATGGTAGGGTTGTTGCGATGGGAGATTTTAACTTTCCTAATATTGATTGGCACCTCCTTAGCACAAAAGGTTTAGATGGGGTGGAGTTTGTTAGGTGCATTCAGGAAGGTTTCCTGATGCAAATAAGTCTCTCAGAGGAGAGGCTGTACTTGATCTGGAATTCGGAAATGAACCTGGTCAGGTGTCAGATCTCTCTGTGGGAGAGCGTTTTGGAGGAAGTAACCACAACTCTATCTCCTTCACCATTGTGCTGACATTTAATTGAGGTAGGGGGAAATATGATGCTGTTAGGCAGGAACTTGGGAGCATAAATTGGGAGCAGATGTTCTCAGGGAAATGCACAGCAGAATTGTAGTAAATGTTCAGGGACCTTTTGCATGGAGTTCTGCATAGGAAGGTTCCATTGAGGCAGGGAAAGGATGATAGAGTTAAAGAACCATGGTGTGCATACTATGTAAAAAAATCTACTTAAGAAAAAAAGAAAAGTTTATGGAAGTTTCAAGAAACTAGGTATTGTTAGAGCACTAGAAAATTACAAAGTTGCTAGGAAGGAGCTTAAGAATAGAATCAGGAGAGCCAGAAGGGGCCATGAGAAGGCCTTGGTGAGCAGGATTAAGGAAAACCCCAAGGCATTCCACAAGTATGTGAAGAGCAAGAGGATGAACCATGTGAGAATAGGACCAATCAGGTGCGATAGTGGAATAGCGTGCATGGAGTCGGAGGAGGTAGCAGAGGTACTTAATGAATACTTTGCTTAAGTATTCACCAGGAAAAAATACCTTGGCAATTGTGGGGATGACTGAAATGCTTGGGCATGTGGACATTAAGAAAGAGGATGTGTTGGAGCTTTTGAAAAGCATGAAGTTAGATAAGTCAACGGGACCCAATGAGATATACCCCAGGATACTGTGGGAAGTGAGTGAGGAGATTGCTGAACCTTTTGCAATGATCTTTGCATCATCAATAGGGACGGGAGAAGTACCACAGGATTGGAAGGTTGCAAATGTTGTTCCCCTGTTCAAGAAAGGGAGTCAAGAAAACCCAGGAAATTATAGACCAGAGAGTCTGATTTCAATGGTGGTCAAGTTGTTGGAGAAGATCTTGAGAGGCAGGATTTATGAGCATTTTGAGAGACATTATCTGATTAGGAATAGTCAGCGTGGCTTTGACAAGGGCAGGTCGTGCCTTATGAACCTGATTGAATTATTTGAGGATGTAACGAAACACATTGATGAAGGTAGAGCACTTCGTGTATATGTGTAATGTGCTGTAATGTTTCATTGCTAATGTAATGGCCTCTCTGTGATGTTTCACTGCTAATGTAATGGTTTCTCTGTAATGTTCCACTGCTGAGGTAATGGTTTCTCTGTAGCAGCAATGTTTGGGTTATGACTAGAGATAACGGGAGCTTTGGAATGTGTGCCATCCAAAGAGAGGCGTATTGTTTCTTTCTTGTGGGTCTGCGAGAAGGGATTTTGTGGTCTTTTGTTGGCGAGAGATGAAGTGAGAAGATGCGAGTGGAAAGAGTTGGTAGACCGCCAGATGGAGTGAAATTGGAGCAAGGGTCCAAGGGTCTGTGACGCTCGGAGGAGGTTGATGGAGAACGAATGGACAGAACCGTCAGCTCCAACATGCACATTTGACTTTTTCAGGGCCCATTTTAGGGCCCTTTTTCTTTTTATTTTCTTTACCAACCCTATAGTCAGATTAAGATTTATAAAGTTCAATCGTTTAATTGCATATGATGTACTGTCCGATATTTTCCGGTTCAGATTTGTAACTGGGCAACACATCACACAGCGTCCACACAAACGAGATTTCTCAGTTTGGCTGGGCCAGAGGCGGTCTTCCCCTAGACAAACATGCTGGCTGAGCCTGAGGGTTATATATGGATTTTGGTAAAGCTTTTGATACAGTTCCCCATGCAAGGTTCCTTCAGCAAGTAAGGAGGCATGGGATCCAAGGGGACATTGCTTTGTGGATCCAGAACTGGCTTGCCCACAAAAGGCAAGGTTGTAGACGGGTCATGTTCTGCATGTAGGTTGGTGACCAGTGGTGTTCCACACGGATCTATTCTGGGACCCCACCTCTTTTGTAATTTTTGTAAGTCACCCAGATGAAGCAGTAGAAGGGTGGGTTAGTAAGTTTGCTAATGACACAAAGGTTGGAGGTGTTGTGGATAGTCTGAAGCATTGTCAGAGGTTAATTCGGAACATTGATAGGATGCAAGACTGGGCTGAGAAGTGGCAGATGGAGTTCAACCCAGATAAGTGTAAAGTGGTTCATTTTGTTAGGTCGAACATGATGGCAGAATATAGTATTAGTGGTAAGACTCTTGGCAGTGTGGAGGATCTGAGATATCTTGGGTTCCATGTCAATAAGTCTCTCAAAGCTGCTGCGCAGGCATATGGTGTGTTGGCATTCATCAATCATGGAACTGAGTAACATTATAAGAGTACAAGAACAAGGAAATCCTTTTGCATTTGTACAGGGCCCTGGTGAGACCACACCTGGAGTATTGTGTACAGTTTTGGTCTCCAGGGTTAAGGAAGGACATCCTGGCTATAGAGGAAGTGCAGCGTAGATTCACGAGATTAATTCTTGGGATGTCTGGACTGTCTTACACAGAGAGGTTAGAGAGACTGGGCTCGTACACCTTGGAATTAAGGAGATTGAGAGGGGATCTGATTGCAACATATAAGATTATGTTGATAGAGATAGAGGCAGGAAATATATTCCAGATGCTGGGAGAGTCCAGTACCAGAGGGCATGGTTTGAGAATAAGGGATAGGTCATTTAGGATAGAGTTAAGGAAAAACTTCTTCTCCCAGAGAGTTGTGGGGGTCTGGAATGCACTGCCTCGGAAGGCAGTGGAGGCCAATTCTCTGGATGCTTTCAAGAAGGAGCTAGTTAGGTATCTTATGGATAGGGGAATCAAGGGATATGGGGACAAGGCAGGAACCGGGTATTGATAGTAGATGATCAGCCATGATCTCAGAATGGTGGTGCGGTCTCGAAGGGCTGAATGGTCTACTTCTGCACCTATTATCTATTACGGCTATACAAGACCTTGGTCAAACCCCACTTGGAGTACTGCATTGACTTCTGGTTACCTCACTACAGGAAGGATGTGGATACTATAGAAAGAATGCAGAGGAAATTTAGAAGGATGTTGACTGGATTGGAGGGCTTACCTTATGAGAATAGTTTGAGTGTACTTGGCTTTTTCCCCTTGGAGCAACAAAGGATGAGAGGTGACCTGATAGAGGTATATAAGATGATGAGGGTCAACGTGGATAGCCAGGGGCTTTTTCCCAGGGCTGAAATGGCTAACACGATGGGGCATAGATTTTAAGGTGCTTGGAAATAGGTACTGAGGGGATGTCAGGAGTCAGCTTTTCCACACAGAGAGTGGTGGGTGAGTGGAATGCACTGCCGGTGGAAGCGGATACAATAGGGTCTTTTAAGAGCCTCTTAGATAGGTACATAGAGTTTAGAAAAATTAGAGGGCCATGCGCTAGGGAAATTCTAGGCAGTTTCTAGAGTGGGTTACATAGTCGGCACAACATTGTGGGCTGAAGGGCCTGTAATGTGCTGTAGGTTTCTATGTTCTAATCTTAATAGTTGAATGCAAATCAAAATCCTGTTTCATGAATATAGAATACATCTTTTAATGTATTCACTTTTTAATGCTCCAATTGTTGAAAATTTGAAATGTAGAAGGGTAATCTTGACGGTCTAATAAAACTATGTAAATCTAGTTTCATCAGCTGGGGTAACTTTAGCCCTGTTCCGCTCAGAATGAAAGACGTTTCATAGTGACAGCAGCTCACTAAAAGTAAGCACTTGTGAAAGGGAATAGATTAAAAACAATATAGCTAGAGGAAAAATATCTCAAATCTTAATTGTATTATGTTTTAAATTTGTGAAACCTCATCCAGTATTATTAAATCTTATCCTATATCTTATCTTAAAACTAAAGCTATTGACATGTGTTACGAATGTGCCACAACTCTGAGGGGCCGAAGGGTACAAAGTAGCCCCCTCCTTTTTGAGAATCGCAAGATCGCTATTAATTCGGGTCTGGGACCCAGGAAATGAGAGAGAGACACGCAGAATCCACAAGGGTTTGGAATGTGTGTCCCGGCCTCAGCAAGGTGGAACCATTGATAATGGCTATTGTCTCTTGGAGACAGAATTGTGTATTGAGTACTGTACTATTCATTGAAGCCCTCAGGGAATGACCAGAGTGGGCTGGTTGAGGGATTGCATCATCCCAACCTGATTGACATCTGAGACCCCGTGAGTAAGGATAAAAGAGGGTCTGGGGAACAACCCCTTTAGACGCACCAGGAGAAACACTAGAAATCCCATGACAGCGTTTAATAGCGACAGCCAGTGGAGGGCTCGCGTGCGTCCTTTTCCCTTGCCTGGGAATTGGGGCCATACCACGGAAGAACGGCTTAGCAAAAAGGAGTGGCCATACGGGACCAGCTACACCAATGGAACTCTCGAAGGATCGACATCATATAAAGGAAAAGCTGGCAAGTTTCTAAAATCTCTCTCTCTCTCCAACAATTGAAACCCCAGTGGTCCCCAAAGGCTGAAGCCTGTATGAACTGAATGACTTTTATATTTCCATCGGACAATACGTTATCCCCTAGACAACGATAGTGTTATTTCTTATTGATTATTATTATACCCGCACTTTTAGATTTAGTATTGACAATGTATTTTATCTGTATGTTTGTATTGATATTATTTTTGTGTATTTTTACTAATAAATACTGTTAAAAATAGTACCACCAGACTTCAACGGACCTCTCTATCTTTGCTGGTAAGTGACCCAGTAACACATGTCACTCTAGATACATGTACTGGGATCAGATACAAAACACTCATATTACTCAGCCAGTGAAGGCCTGAACTAGGTCATAAATATCAGGACATATGATGATTTGATCCCAAGCCTGCCGTGATAATTGGTCCTCAGGCTTCAAGGTTTCTGCCAATAGGAAAGAAAAAGCATCAAAATTCCCACCATCTGTAACATATGAAGTTCAGTTGTGATTAGTTGCATAGGAGGAGATAGAAAATCCAGTTGAACGATGCCACACCAACCTCTCACTCTACATCAGCAAAGAGCTACTTGTTGACTACAGGAGGAAAAGGCCAGAGGCCCATGAGCCAGTGCTCATCAGGGAATCAGAGATGGAGAGGATCATTAATTTGAAATTCCTTGGTGTTACCATATCTGAGGAACTAGAAAGGGTGGAGCATTGGCTGATCGGCAGAAAACAGAGTGGGAATAAGGGGATCCTATTCCGGCTGGCTGCCAGATACCAGTGGAGTTCCACAGGGGTCGGTGTTGGGACCGCTGCTTTTTAAATCAATGTATGTTAATGATTTGGACTATAGGATTAATAGATCTGTGGCTAAATTCTTCGATGAAACAAAAATATGTGGAGGAGCGGGTAGTGTTGAGGAAACCGAGAGCCTGCAGAGAGACTTAGATAGTTTAGGGGAATGGGCAAAAAAGTGGCAAATGAAATACAATGTAGGAAAGTATATGGTCATGCACTTTGGTGGACTAAATAAACAGGCAGACTATTATTGAGATGGAGAGAGAATTTAAAATGCATAGATGCAAAGGGACTTGGGAGTCCTTATGCAGGATACCCTGAAGGTTAATCTCCAGGTAGAGTCGATGGTGCAGAATGCAAGTGCAATGTTGGCACTCATTTCTACAAGTATAGAATATAAGAGCAGGGGTGTGATCTTGAGGTGCTCTAAGGCCCTTGTGAGACCACACTTGGAGTATTGTGTACAGTTTTGGGCTCCTTATTTTAGAAAGGATATACTGACATTGGAGAGGGCTCAGAAGATTCATGAGAATGATTCCAGGAATGAAAGGGTTACTGTACGAGGAACATTTGGCAGCTCTCGGGCTGTATTCCCTGGAATTCAGGAGAATGGGTGGGGGGTGTCATAAAATCATTCAAAATGTTAAAAGGCTTTAACATATTAATATGGCAAAGTTATTTCCCATGTAGGGGAATCCAGGACAAGAGGGTACGACTTCAGGGTTGAAGGATGTCCATTTCAAACAGATGTGGAGAAATTACTTTAGTCAGAGGGTGGTAAGTCTGTGGAATTTGTTGCCATGAGCAGCTGTGGAGGACAAGACTTCCCCCATCCCACTTTCACTCCACCTCCTCTTCCAGCTGCCTATCACCTGTCTCATGATTCTGCCTTCTTCTACTACCCATAGTGCTTTCCCCTTCCATTCCTTCTTCACCTTTCCTGCCTATCTCCCCCCCCCCCGCTTCCCCTCCCCCACCCCGATCTTTCCTCTGATTGGTTTTTCAACTGGCACCTTTCACCCTCCCCCCACCTTCTTTATAGGGCCCCTGCCCCCTCCCTCTTCAGTCTTGACGAAGGGTCTCGGCCCGAAACATTGACTGCTCGTTTCAACAGATGCTGCCTGACCTGCTGAGTTCCTCCAGCTTGTTTATATGTGTTGGAGGCCAAGTCATTGGGTGCATTTAAGGCAGAGATAGATAGGTTCTTGATTAGCCAGGGCATGAACAGGTATGGGGAGAAGGCAGAGGAGTGGGGATGACTGGAAGAATTGGATCAGCTCTGATTGGAGGAGCAGACTTGATGGGCCGAATAGCTTACTTCTACTCCTATATCTTATGATTCCACAACTTACAGACTCACTTTCAAGGACTTAACAACTCAGGTTCTCAGTATTAGTATTTTTTTGTTTATTATTTGCACAGTTTTTCCCTCTTTTGCATAGAGGATGTTTTTCAGTCTTAAGTCGTTTTTTTCATAAGTTCTATTTCTTAATTTTCCTGTAAACACCTGTAAGAAAATGAATTTCAAGATGGAATATGGTGACATATACATACTTTGAATTTCCTTAACTCAGGAATAAGGAATTACTATTTGGCATGATTCAGAAGATCATAGTGGTTTACCAACATTCTATTCCAACAATGAGACATTGCACATGGGTTTTAGCTGCAGGTGTAGCTTCCTTTATGAAGCACACAAGGCTTGTCATGTAACAGAAGCTTCCAAAAGTTCAAAAGATTCACTTATTATTAAAGTATACAACTCTGAAATTCTTCAATTCTCTGGGTAGCTGTGAAAGAAAAGAAAGGCAGCACGATCATCAACCCCCAATTCCCATCTCCTCGCAAAAAAAAAAGAATAAAAACGGAACAGGCACATCAACCCCCAAATCCTCCCTCAAGCACAAAAACTGAGCAAAACAGATCAGGACCATCACCCCACCCCCAAAGCCCTGCTCCCGTACAACAAAATAAAATGGATCAGGCACATTGACCTCCTCCAAATCCCTCCTCCTGCAGAGGAAAAAAAAATTGACAAAACCAATCAGATACATCAACCTCCAAATCCCCCTCCCTGCTCAAAAAATACCGAGATCAGACAAACATTATATAAAAACTGTAAGATTGAAATATATAGTCTATTGTCCAAACTGCAGAAAAAACCTGGGCACACTCTTCAGGCGCAGCAGCAGACACTCCCCTCTGTTTAGAAGTACAGTGGGTTTTAAATGGGAATCATCTTATGTACCTGAGTTAGGGCACAAACACATTATAGGAAGGATATGAAGACATTGGAGAAGTTGCAGAAGAGGTTTACCAGGATGCTGTCTGGATTAAAGTGCTTGTGTTATAACAAGAGCTTGGGTTGTTTTCTAGGGAGTGGCAGATGCTGGGGGAGATCTGATAGAGGTGTATAACATTATAGGAGATATCGATAGATTGGACAGACAGTATCTATTCCCTGGGTTGAAATGTCTAATACCAGAGGACATGAATTTAAGGTGGTGGTGGGGGGGGGGGGGGCATTTCAAAGGAAATGCAAAGATTATATATCTTATAGACTAGTGTGAAAGTGCAGTTAGTGCCTGTGCCATAAAGAGACCTGTCTGGGTCTACACTGGTCCTTAATGCATCATGTGGACCTCAAGGACTATAGCCCGACATTAGGAAATCCCAAAAGCATAGGCAGATACCACGGGATGAGGATACCACAGCTACTATGTAGCACAAGGGCTTTAGAGTTAACACTGATGTTGCGATTGACTATCCCTTTGAAAAAAATTGTAGCAGTCTTGGGATCTCAGGAAATCCATAACCTCTGGTCATTTTATGGGAAAAATAGGTACTTGTGAAAGTACACCTCAATAAGAAGTGGGAAATTTCATATTAAAGAGGACAGACTTCCAATCACATGAAACTGTAGTATTAATAAGTTAAACTCTGCAATTAATCATTTAATAGAATCCAAGAGTAGTGATCTATGCAGAAGGCTCAGTCCAAAAAAAACTAGGTTTCAATGAAGTTAGTATTAATAAAAACACAATATTTAATTTTCAATGAGACTGTTTCAGGTTTGTTCATTACAACATTTTTTAAAAAAAATACCAATTTCAAGTATTTTTTTGCTCTCTGCATTATAACGTTACAAATATAGTGCAAAACAAACAAATGTAACAAAAATATATGACATTAACAACAATATTCTTCATTATTGCATCCATCTGCATCAGGAACAGCAATAAGCAAGAATTTTGAAGATAAAGCCTTTTTCATGGAACTATTACTACTAGATCCAGACTATTTTCAGTAGAATAGAAAATAAAATTATTGTTCCTTCATGAGAAAAAAATTGAGTGTGGAGAACTCATTAAATGGAGAGATGAATCTCATACTTAAATTACATGATCATAAATTCCATGATTTGCAGCTGCAAATGCAGCTTGAAGAAATTCTACCAACTACAGAGTCCTATGAAAAGAACATCTCGGCCCATTACTTGACTGATGCACTAATGACTGTATCAATATCAATTCTATTAGACACTGGAGCAGAATTAGGACACTTGGCCCATCAAGTCTGTGCCACCATTTAAGCATGGCCGATCCATTTTCCTTTCCACTCCATTTTCCTGCCTTACCTCTGTAACCTTTTATGCCGGACATGAAAAATCTACCAACTTCCACTTTAAATACACTCTGTGACCTGACCTCCATAGCTGCCTGTGACAAAGAATTCCACAGATTCACCACCTCTCTCCGGCTAAAGAAATTCCTCATCTTTGTTCTATATGGACATCCCTCCAAGAAAGGGAGCACTTAAAATTTATTATGCTGTGGGTGCTTACTGTATATTGTGGTTGTATTATGTATATAGTATATTCTTTATTATATAAGTTGAGATGCATTCCATATAGAGTTGGCATTGGCGTTGAGTAGAGAGGTGTGTATTTAACATTTCAGTAATACTTGAGTAATATTGTAAATATATTATTTGATTACACATTCTTGTTCATTACAAGTTATATGTAAAATTATGTAAATGGCATGTCATAACACCACATCATACACAACGTAAAAACGAAATACACACATTTAACTCCTGGCTCCTGGTTTTGCTTTCAATTAGTTATAATGTTTTGTAACTTCAAAACATAGCAGATGCTATCTTCAAAAGTTCTCCAAAATTGAAAATATAAACAGGAATATATTTATTCCTTAGATCAAGGACTTAAAATTCTTTAGTCATTAAATTGTCCAACCCTGTCTGTATCTGCAAATCAGTATCACAGCGCGCAGAAGGAAATCAGCAACGGAATTCACAGAAAAACCCAGAACAGGAGGCCACTCAACTAACAACCACTCTACCAATCCTTTAACAGAGCTATCTAGTAAATCCTGATAACCCACTTCACCTTTCTGTAAAAGATTCTGTGAATTATTCCTACCACCAAAAGATCTGCTCAAACCTGGCTAAATGCTACAAATAATTCTACTTCCATCACCCTACTGGCAGTGCGTTTCTGATCATAAAGACAAATACTTTAATTAATTGAAATGCAGATGTAAAATATCTTGGCCATTTCTCCTTGGAGCAGCGGAGGATGAGAGGTGACCTGATAGAGGCGTATAAGATGATGAGGGGCATTTATCGTATGGATAGTCAGAGGCTTTCTCCCCAGGGCTGAAATGGCTAACATGAGGGGGCATAGTCTTTAAGGTGCTTGGAATTAGGTACGGAGGGGTTGCCAGGGGCAAGCTTTTCCGCACAGAGAGCATGGAATGCACTGCCAGCGGCGAAGGTAGCAGCAGATACAATAGGGTCTTTTAAGAGCCTCTTAGTTAGGTACATGGAGCTTAGAAAGATAGAGGGCTATGCGCTAGTGAAATTCTAGGCAATCTCTAAAGTTACATGGCTAGCAGAACATTGTGGGCCAAATGGCCTGTAATGCACTGTAAATTTCTATGATCTATGTTTAGTATCTTAATTACATTAACACTGAATACATGGCATTATTGCATTGCAATGGCATACCCTACAACCCTATTTATGCTACCAGCTTGTCAACAGGATTGCAGGTAGCACTGTAGTAGCTGTGTAAAAAAGGTATAAAAACACAGATTTTACTTAGAGCAAAAACATTTTTACCTACATGTCTACTTGAACCATGAAAAAGGTCTGTTATTCAACTAGAAGCTTTATAAAGCACTGGGTTGACCGCATTTGGGGTATTATGAGCAGTTTCGAGCCCCAGAACGAAGGAAGGATTGCTGGCTTTGGAGAGGCTCCAGGAGGTTTATGGGAATGACCTTGGGAGTTAAAAGATTGATGTATGGGGGAGGGGGGAGGAAGAGCTTTTGATGGTCTGGGCCAGTATTTGCTGGAGTAAAGAATTGGGCAGGGAGGAATCTCATTGAAAGCTACTGAATACTGAAAGGCTTAGATAGAATGGACATGGAGAGGATGTTTCCAACAGCGGAAGAATCTAGGACCACAGGGTACAACCTCAGAATAGGAGGATGTCCCTTTAGAACGGAGGAGGAATTGCTTCAGCCAGATGGTGGTGAATCTGTGAAATTCATTGTCACAAGTGGTTGCGGAGACAGGGTCACTGGGTATGTTTAAAGCAAAGGTTGATAGGCTCTTGATTAATAAGGGTGTCAAAGGTTTTATGGAAAAGATGGGAGAATGGGGTTGAGAAGGATAATAAATCAGAGATGATCAAATGCTGGAGTAGACTCAATGAGCAAAATGGCCCAAATCTGCTCTTATGTCATATGGTCTTAGAAATTCTAAGTGATTTCAATCTACATTGGTATCTCAGTTCACAGAACTGAGCAGGAGAGACAAGGTCTAAAACAAATTTGCATTAAAATTTAGACGCAACTGAAATTAAATAAACTTAATAGTAGCACTTACCTCATACATACATGCAAACCCACCCAGTGGTACATAGCAGTTTGAGGAAATACTTAAAAATCAAAGATGGGACACTCAAATGGAAAAGTTTCAGTTTAATACAACAAAGTCTATGTTTGTAAATCAAGTTCTGTGAATGTCCTTTCATTAAAATCTTCATTCCTGGAACTTTCTGCATTTGAAAATCGTCCAGAATCTGCACTGGTTTGACTACTTTGATTTTGCTGTTCATTTTCAGTTTTTGAAATAAAGGAACTCGACCAGGAGCTCAAGTTGTTGTTTTCAGTAATGACAATGAGCGGATCACAACATTCCTCAGAATCTTCCACTGATGTCAGCACGTGGAATGGAGCTCTTTGAGACGATTCACTGAAACACTGCAAAAATAACACAAGACCAGAATGCATTATTTCACACAGAGACATAATTGTGACTTTCTTGATCCCAGACCATCCCAAAATGGTTCGGAATCTACAACATATGTCTTGAAGTCTTAAGGTTTAGTCTTAAATTTGTACCAAATTATGAAACCAGTCTTAAACTCATATATAGCTAATTATAATTAAAAGCAAATGAAAAGGAATGAAACACTAACTCAGAATATATTTATTTTTCTCTCTCAATTTTGCATTAGTGTTGGTAAATGTTTCATCTGTAATTTGTTTTTGTGCACATGGAAGGTTTATAGAATTTATGTTATTTCCACCATGTCAACTTGTTTGTCATGTTTGCAAAGTACCGTGCTGCTGTAAAAAGCTGATTTACATGGCATTTGCATCTATGCCATGACAACAATAAGCTTAAACTTCCGACAATGCACAGTTTATTTCATAATCAAGCATTTGCAATGCTTTGATTTTAGTTTTCTGAAATATCAATAACTGCACAACTAATGATCATATTTAACAATGTTGGATAGGGAGTATACATTGCTCTTTTATCAGATCAACAGGCAGTTGTCCTGCTTTCTTGTGAATGGAACTATAGGATCTTGTATGCCCATTGGAGAAGGTAGCCAGCAATTCAGGTTAATATTTTGTTCAACAGTAGTATTTCCTCAGTGACAAACATCGGTGCTAGTCTAGCCCAGAGTGATAAGTCTCTGGCACAGTTAAAACCCTACATGCTTCTATTTCAGAGTTGAGCTAAATCAAGTTTTGACATAAGGTAGCTGGGATTCTACAAATAACTTTGGTCTTGCTCCTTTCACCATTTTCTGGCTATTTGAAATACATGTTACAGGCAATATACTCAGTGTTTTGCTGTGTACCTTTGGACATTAGCTGGGAGATGACCACCAAATAGATAAAAATTATCCAAAATAAGTTGAAATTTGACTAGAATATATTTTCTCTAAGGTGCCTGAAAATATCTTTATATCTTTAGTTTACAATATTTTTATGTGAAAACATTGCCATGCATTTGCAACCAATGTACTGAACAATAATTTCTATAAGTTTTAGTAATTTAATGGGCACACTAGAAAGTTAGATTTTGATCATGATAGAACTCAGAGCAGATAAGCCCAGAGTTATCTCACAATAGAGTCCACCTCAAAAACGCAGAAGCACGGAAATAACTCATAATAGATGAGAGGCATAAGGGTACAGTTCATACAGCCTCCATAATCTCTATATGACCTTTGAGTTTTATTTTCCTTTTTAGATCACCAGGGTAAAGGCCAGCCAAATATGAAAGAGATTACTTACCTCTTGTAAATGTTCTGGCAGGGTGTGTGGGGGAAACAAGGCGTACTTTGTACATCTGTACATGTAATATACACACAAGATACATCCTACTGCTCCAATGAAAAACACCACTAGCGAAACGAGGAAGCATATACCAATCAGCCACTTGGGAGTATCACCTGGAGAGAAAAAAGAAAATCAGATACATTGATTAGTGGTGTCTTTTCTCCTGTTTATGGCTACTAGCTAATGAAAACAATTTTACAGCAATAAGTAATGTCACATCCCACTTAGATTGTTTGTTCTTCACCACAGACCTTCCTCCAGAGAGGAACTGGAAGGCAACAGAATGGAGATAGCAAAAGAGTCTGCTAGCATGAAGAATGATTTAAAGACAGATAAAACTGCATTCCTCACACTTTCTTTTAGATTCTTTTTTAATATTACAACTAACAATTTAGCTAATAAATATTAAACAGAATCATGTTTCTTTTGAAATAGAATAGCTGGAGCTCCTGGATCTCTTTTCTTTTGCCAGTCCAGCAATATCTGCTACAGATAATCACGGACTAAATTTCCAATCAAAGAAAATTGTGCTGCCATAAGAAATACCATGTTTTTTTCCATTAAAAAAACAGCTCCAATGGAAGCAAAACCAAGTTTTGTCATTAAATTGTGCTGGAAATGTGACAGTGGCCTGTTCTCTCCTACAGGCTGGAAACGACATATGGTGCAGGTGCACAAGCAGCAACAGAATGAAAGACACCGAATACCAAAGGTTAAAGAATATTACACAGCAATGCCACATTAAAAAAAAAGATTAAAATCATACCGCCAGTCCTCTTGCACACAACTGAACTATTCAGTCCTACGCTGCTGAAAACAGAGCTGAAAGCCAAAACGTGCAGACAGTACGTGGTCCAAGGTTCAAGCGTCAAGACTATAACTCTCTCTGTGCTATTTTTATCCTGCAAGTTCAAAAATTAAAACAGAATAAAGCATTCAGTTCAGCAGTATGCAAAATTCAGGTACCTACATTTAATTTGGTTAGGTATAATTAAGTTCACTTCCAGGAATACTGCATTTTAGTCCATTTCAAAGAGGCTGACTGTGGCATTCCAGTCTACGTTTCATGGTACGTGGTAAGAGATAATAACAAATTGATTTAAAGTATGGAAAGGTTCTAACAAGTCCATTTCATGGAAGTATAAACACAAAAATTATACAGATGTTGGGAATCCAAAGCAACAACACAGAAAATTCTGGAGGAACTCAGGTCAGGCAGCATCTACGGAAAAGAGAAACAATCAACTTCATGGGCTAAGACCCTTCTTTAGGCCTGAAAAGGAAGGGGGAAGATGGCAGAATAAAAAGTCTGGGGGAGGGAAAGGAGGATAACTAGAAAGTGACAAGTGAAGCCAGGTGAGTCGGAAAGAACCAATCCTCATAGCAGGATCAGATGTGGAAAGAGTGAGCAATTCCAGGTGCCTGCGTGTCAGGACCTCTTGAGGATCTAACCTGGTCCCAATGTAACAATGCAACGATAAAGAACACAAGACCATGGCCATATTTCATTGACAGACTGAGAAGACTTGGTTTGTCAACTAAAATATCCAAAACTTCTACTGATGTGCCGTGGAGAGCATTCTGACAGAATGCAACACCAACCTACTGCCCTCTGCTGTGCCTATTGTCTTGTTTATTATTTAATGTAATGCCTGCACTGTTCTGTACACTTTATGCAGTCCTGGGTAGGTCTGTAGTCTAGTGCAGCTTTCTCTGTGTTGTTTTTTTTTTAACGTAGTTCAGTCTATTTTTGTACTGTGTCATGTAACATCATGGTCCAGAAAAACTCTGTCTCATTTTTACTATGTACTGTACCAGCAGTTGTGGTCGAAATGACAATAAAAGTTGACTTGACTTAATGTAGCCATTGAATATGAAAACCTGACACCAAAACAAGAAATGATAGGAATTTAACAGAGCACGGTAACATTTTCATCATGATTCAATAAAACCAAGACTCATCCACTTAATTCCCATACCTTTTAACAGCAGAAACAGAATTTTTTTTTTTACCATTATTCATTCAATAAACAGCAACAGGCACCTAAGGTTAGTCAACAGAAACTATGCTAATACTATAAAGACAAAGAATATCAGAATCAGGTTTATTATCACTGATGTATAGTTGTGAAGTGTTTTTATTTTAGAAAAGCGAAAATCAGCCATACCTGCATGGACCCTGACTACACTTCTTACTGCCTTGGTAAAGCAGCTGTCAGGATCATGGCCCCTAATGTCATAGACATTCTCTATATTCACTCTAGCCTCAACCAGGGGATGCAAATACCTGGAAGCAGGTACCGCCAGGCTCAAGGACAGCTTCTATCTTGCTGCTATTAGATTATTGAATAATCCCCTAGTACAATAGACGGACTCTTGACCTCACAATCTATTGTGCTATGGCCTTGCACCTTACTGTCTGCCTGTACTTTCTCTGTAACTGTAAAACTATTTATTTTATTTAGAGATGCAGCATGGAGTAGGCCCTTTGAACCACATCCCTGATTCAACTTGCCTTACTATGGGACAATTTACGATGACCAATTAGCCTACCAACCAGTATGTCTTTGGACTGTGGGAGAAAACTGGAGCACCCAGTGAAAACCCACCATCCAGGAGGACGTAGAAACTCCTCACGATGATGTCAGATTTGAACTCCGATGCCCCGGGCTGAAAAGTGCACTGTGCTAACCACTACGCTACCATTGCACCCAAATATACTGCATTCTGTTATTGTTTACCCTTGTGACACGTCATTGTATAGGTGTAATGAAGTGACCAATATGGATAGCAGACAAAAATAAAATCTTTCACTGTACCTTGGTACTTGTGACAATAAACCTATTTGCAATATTTGCAAACTGAAGTCTCCCACCACAACAAACCCAAAATCTGCCTATTTACATATCTGCTCCTCCATCTCCCCACTACAGTATTACCCCGTTATGGTGACTGCACCTTACCTATTCCCGAGTTTGACTCAGATTGCTTTGCTGGATTAGCCCTCCAGGATCCCCTCTCTCGGTGTTGCTGTGATTTCTTGCTCATCAGTAGTGCAACACCCCTCCTCATTTACATCTCTCGCTATCACATCTGAAATATCCAAATCCTGGAAATGTCGTGCTGGACTCATCCGTCCTTCCTTTCAGACTTGCTCGACCCAACATTAACCTTCACCTGACCCCTCCACACACTGACCTGTTACGTTGGTTCTCCTCCACTGCCACACAAAATCAAACTCTCCCAACAGAAGCCTCCCTACGTCGTGGGAATGATAACTGCAGTTTTGGTTTTACCATATATTTAAAAAGACATTTACATAACACATAAGAAGCATTGTTTTATGTTATATTGCAGAGAACAGATGTTGGTTATTCCTTTGAGAGCAACTTTGTTTCATATTACTTACATGTGCATTTTCATAAGAGTTTTCTTTCCAGTAGGTCACCCTGTACTGTATATCTTTATAGAATGTTCGTATAGATGCGTTATTTGACATCAGCATCTCGGAAATTTCAATAGTAAGTGATTGCTTGCCTGATTCCACATGTACTGAAGGAGGACCAATTACATCTGTAATTTAAAATGAATTATAATTCAATGACAAAATGCAGAATATGAAACAGTATATATAAAAATGAAGTAGGTTTGTCTCAGAAAATTTGAAGTAAAATTAAAATTTGAATCTAATTATCTAATTAATCAGATAAGCCTACCATTTAATGCTTGATCTTGGCCGATAAATAATTTCAGATAGCAGTTTTTAAATTATATCAACAATCAGAATTGCTTTTATAACAGGGACTAAGCTGAAATACTTACTGTTTCCACAGCTACTCTCTGACATGGCACACATTTTCAACATTTTCTGTTTACGTTAAGATACTCCCACAAGTTTTCAATGAGGTCATATGGTTTCACATTTAACAATTTATCAGATAAAGCAACTTTGGTGAAAACACAAGATTTAACAGCTGGGCATCCAGGGCAGAAAAAACAAATGGGTCCAGTTTTCTTCCTACACCATACACTGTGAAATTCTGCCTGCCTGGGTGCTTTTTTAAAGATCACCCAAACATTTAATACATTTTTATTATTGCAACAGACTTCACACTAACAGGTTCACAATCTTGCATCCTTTTAGTATTTATTTCTCATTACTAGCTATTTGGGAATACACAAGACATTAAAATATAGAAGAATTAGTCCACTTGGCCTATCGAGTGTGCTCTGCCATTTAATCATGGCTGATCCATATCCTCTAAGCTCCAACCTCCTGCCTTCTCCCTGTTACCCTTCATGCCCTGACCAATCAAGAATCTATCAACCTCTGTCTTAAATATAAAGGCTTGGCCTCCACAGCTGCCTGTGACAACAAATTCCACAGATTCACCACTCTCTGGCTAAAGAAATTCTACCTCATCTCCATTCTAAAAGGATGCCTCTCTATTCTGAGGCTGTCCCCTGTGGTCCTAGAATCTCCCACCATAGTAAATAACCTTTACATATCCACTCGACTGAGGACTTTAGACATTTGATAGGTTTCAATTAGTTCACTCCTTACTCTTTAGAATTCCAGTGAATACAGGCCCACAGCCATTAAACACGCTTCCTTTGACAAGTCGTTCAATTTGGCAATCATTTTTGTGAACCTTTGAACTCTCTCCAGAGTCTGCACATCCTTTCTAAGGGGGGCCAAAACTGCTCTCAGTACTCCAAGTGAGACCTCACCATGCTTTACAATGAAACAACATTACATCCTTACTTTTATACTCTAGTCCTCTTGAAATGAATGCTAACACCATATTTGCCTTCCTCACCACAGACTCAGCCTGTAAATTAACCTTTTGGGAATTCTCCACAAGGACTCCCAAGTCAATTTGCATCTTAGATTTTTGAATTTTCTCTCCATTTAGAAAATAGTCTACCCTTTTATTTCTTCTACCAAAGTGCATAACCACGCCCTACATGACACTTCTTTGCCCATTCTCCTAATCTAAGCCCTTCTGTAACCTACTTTCTCAAAATTACCTGCCCCTCCACCTATCTTCATTCGTCTGCAAACTTTGCACCACAGCCATCAATTCCATCATCCAATCCTTGACATATAAAAAGTGGCCCCAACACAGACCCCTGTGGAACACCACTAGTCACCACCAACCAACCAGAAAAGGTTCCTTTCATTCTCACTCTTCGTCTCTGACAATCAACCAATGCTTTATCCATGCCAGTATCTTTTCTGTAATGCCATGGGCTCATAGCTTGTTAAGCAGCCTCATGTGTGGCTCCTTATCAAAGGTCTTCTTAAAATCTAAGTATACAACATAAACTGATCCTCCTTTGTCTATCCTGCTTGTTATTTCTTCAAAGAATTCCATCAGATTTGTCAGGCAAGATTTTTCCTCAAGGAAGCCATGTTGACTGCAGCCTATTTTAATCATGCAGCTCCAAGTACCCCAAAAACCACATCCTTAACAATCGACTCCAACATCTTCCCAACCACTCAGGGAATATTAATTAGCCTATAATTTCCTTTCTTCTGCCTCTCTCCCTTCTTGAAGAGTACCTTACTGCCCATCAGCTCCCTCTGGTGCTCCTCCCCATTCTCTTTCTTCCACAAGTCCATAAGATACAGGAGCAGAATTAGGCCATTTGGCCCACTGGGTGTGCTCTGACATTTCATCATGGCTGGTCCATTTTTGCTTTCAGTTCCAATCTCCTGTCATCTCTCCACGTCCCTTCGTGCCCAGACCAATCAAGAATCTATCAACCTCTGCCTTATATATAAATAAAGGCTTGGCCTCCACAGCCACCAGTGGCAAAGAACTTCACAGAGTAACCCTCTCCGGCCAAAAAAATTCCTCATCTCCATTCTAAAAAGACACCCTTCTTCAGCCTCTCTCACTTCTTGAAGAACAGAGTGACATTTGCAATTTTCCAGTCTTCCAGAATTTAGTGATTCTTGAAAGATCATTACTGGTGCCTCCACAATCTCTTCAGCCACCTCTTTCAGAACTCTGGGGTGTACACTAGACTGCCCAATGACTTATCTATCTTCAGACCTTTCAGTTTCCCAGGAATCTTCTCCCTATGAAGAGTAACTTCACACACTTCACGTCCCCCGACACCTGGAACTTCCACCATACTGCTAGTCTCTTCCATAGTGAACAGCGATGCAAATTACTTATTCAGTTCATCCATTTCCTTACCTCCCATTACTACCTCTCCAGCACTGGTTTCCAGTGGTCCAATATCCACTCTTGCCTCTCTTTTAGACTTCATGTATCTGAAGAATATTTTGGTATCCTCTTTAATATTATTGGCTAGCATACTTTTGTATTCCATCTTTTCTTTCTTAATGATTTTTAGTTGCTTTTTAAAAAGCTTCCTAATCCTCAAACTTCCTACGAATTTTTCCTCTATTATATGCCCTCTCTTCAGCTTTTTATGATGGCTTTGATTGCCCTTGTTAGCCCTAGAGTACTTCTTCCTCTTTGGGATGTATATATCCTGAGCATTCCAAACTGATTCCAGAAGTACCAGCCATTGCTGCTCTGCCGACATCCCTGTTAGTGTTCTTCTCCAATCAATTCTAGCCAACCTCACTCATGTGTCTGTAATTTCCTTTACTCCACTGCAATATTGATGCATCTGACTTTAACCTCAAATTTCAAGGGTGAATTCAGTCATATTATGATCAATTGCTCCCCCCACCCCCAGGTCCTTTTACCTTTAGGTCTCTAATGAACTCGGCTCATTGTATAACACCCAATCCAAAATAGCTTATCCCCTAGTGGGCTCAACACAAACTGTTCTTAAAAGTCATCTGGTAAACATTCTAGAAAATCCCCCTCTTATGATCTTGTGCCAATCTGATTTTCCCCATTCTACCTGCATATTGAAATCCCCCATGACTATTGTA
Source organism: Hypanus sabinus (assembly GCF_030144855.1). Taxonomy (NCBI): domain Eukaryota; kingdom Metazoa; phylum Chordata; class Chondrichthyes; order Myliobatiformes; family Dasyatidae; genus Hypanus; species Hypanus sabinus. The sequence continues at coordinate 165,954,314 of NC_082709.1, read as the reverse complement.
ACATTGTCTTTATGGCATGCATTTTCTACCTCCTGTTGTAATTTGCAGACCATTTCCTTACTACTGTTTGGGGGTCTGTATATAACTCCCATCAGGGCCATACTTGCCGTTCCTTAGCTCTAGCGACAATAATTCAACACTTTCCGACCCTATGTCATTGCTTTCTAATGATTTGATTTTTTTTTTTAAACCAACAGAACCATGCCACCCCCTCTGCCTGTCCTTTAGATACAATGTACCTTTGGACATTAAGCTCTATGATTCAGTGAACGCCCTCAACATCGTAATGCCAACCTGTAACTGTGCTACAAGCTCATCTACCCTATTCTGTAATCTACGCACATTCAAATGTAACCCTTTATTCACATTTTTCATTTTTGGACCTGTTTTTCATTGCAACACATCCTGTTGACTGCAATTTTGCCCTGTCATCAACCTCTCCTTGCTAGGAGTTTCACTACACATTGCCCTTGCTTGTAAACCAACTACTTAATCCTCAGCATTATCACTCCAGTTCCCTTCCCCCTGCCAACATCTTACTACAAAGTATGATAAAGTATAAATAAAACTAAAGTAGGTTCATTTCAGAAAATATGAAATAAAATAAAATCTGAATCCAATTACAGATATCTAATTGAATCGAATTACCTAGTTAATCAGGTAAGATGTATCTGGGAATATATCTTACTAAAAAGCAGAGCTTATTTGGAATATTGTGCTTGGACATTCCTCTAGACAGCCAGTGGAATGCTGCAGTTCAAGCTGATCCTTCACCATAAAGCTAATTCTCATATTTTGCAAAGACAGAGTCCTCCTCTCAGTTCAATACTTTGAGTTTAACATGAAAAGAGACTGAACATATAAATAGGCCTATATTATTCTTAACTGAACAAACAAACTTGGATAAGTCACAGAATTGATAGTGGGATAAAAGGAGAAATATTGAATAATGTTGAGAACGAGAAAGTACAGAGCAAGATTTAATGTTCCAAATGCACACAGCAAGTTAAAATGATCTAAATGAAGTGAGATAAATCAGGTGAGCAGAAAATTCATGTTAAAAAAGTAAATATATTGAATCATTGCAAAACTTAAATTCAGATCCAATAAGACACCGCACATTTCACTTGTTATGGTTACTTACTGTTCTTGTCAGGAATAAATGAATCTGTGGACAACCAGGCTGTCGTCTGATTCCCATGACGGGCTTGCAGCCGTAGGAAGTATTCTCCAGAAAATATAATGTCTAGTGAACTGAAATCACACTCTCTACGGATGATATTTTCACATCCTTTCACCTTCCTCCAGCCACTGACGCTACTAAAAGGAAACAAGCAAACACTATGTAAAGGACAATCCACTGAAGTGAGTAGACCAAGCCTGGCTTTACTGTTGAACAGGTGCAGTTTCAATCAAAAGCATGCAACACAACCATGTCCACATCAGTAAAATTCCAACATGATTTAATGGCCTTGCCATGCTGATCTTGCAGTCAAGCACAATCAGGAGTATGACCGGCATTAGCCAATCACAATAGGTGGAACTGTGAATGTGGTGACTGAGGTTAGAAAAAAAAACATCCAGCTCTGGACCAGTACATGAATAGCTAGCGAGTGCAAGTGGATTTTCAACAGAAGAGTTAAAGTAAAACAAGATTGAAAGAAATATAGGGGGCTAAATAGGAGGGAAAGGTTGAATGATCTTGGAGAAGGCCAAGAGGTTGGCACAACGTGGTGGACTTAAAGGGACTGTACTGTGCTGCAGAGTTCAATGTTCTAAGTCAGTCAGGAAAAGGTGGTCACAAAGGAAACATTGCAAACTCCATACCATAACCGATTATTAGTGACTTGCAAAACTTAGTATGAACTGTGTGTGTCAAACATTGATACACTACAAATTAAAGAAAGATTTTACTGAGATAATGATGCTTCCCCTCCCACCAGCAGTTTCTGATGTGCTTTTTTGTTCCCTACCTCCACCCTGTGTGTCAGCTGAGGCTTGAAAGGTAGTGTCAGATTTTAAATTGACTGAAATATTTACTGAACATTAGCAAAAATCTTTTACAAAACTAAATATTGGCATGCAATTAACATAGAAATACACCAGGGCATGACAATCACAGCTCATTGACAATTTGGTAAAAGGCTTTAACTTCAGTATGAACCAACTGATTTTTGTTTTTACTTGTTGTTGAATGTCCAGAGGACTGCACTGAACACTCACTCCAATGAATTATCACTGAGACCAGCAGCTTTACCTACAAGCTTGAGGACTGTATCTGATTTAGGGAGCAGAAATACAAATGCAGAGATAAAAATGAGTTAAAAAGGGATGCAAATTAAAATAACAGTTATCCAGTCCCATATTGTTGTTGTTTCTAAGAGAAAGACGTTTTAACCATGTTCTCTTGAATAGATATCAGCGGGGAAGGGAAATGGCAGCAAATGACTTCTTCAATCAGTACACTAAAGGAAAGGTTTAGCAATGTGAAACCAGCATGTTCTATTGTATCACTGCAGTGCCCCACACTCTCATCTGTTTCCATTTGACAGTTGACCAGATTCTGTGACAGTATGTTGATTCCCAATACCAGACAAGGGAGCTTGCCCTCAATGTTTACTTGTTAAACAGATTCTACTGGAGGTCAGGCACTAACTCAATGTCTGAGTGACAAATCAGCAAATAGGGAGGAGACTGAAAATCTGGCTGAATGGTGCCACAACCACCTCTCATCGACGTTAGCAAAACCAAATGATCTGAACATTGACTTCAGGATGAAGAAATTGGAGCTCCACGAGCCAGTCCTCATCAGAAGATCAGAGGTGGAGAGGGCCGGTCACTCTAAATACCTCGGGGTTATCATTTCAGAGGACCTGCCCTGGACCCAGCATGCAAGTGCCATCACAAAGAAGGCACAGCAGCACCTCTACTTCCTTAGGAACTTGCAAAGGTTTGGTACATCATTTAAAACTTTGACAGACTTCCATCGATGCACAGTGGTGAGAGTTTACCGAATGGCAGCAACACTGCCTGGCATGGAGACAACAATGCCTTTGAATGGAAAAGTAGTGAACGCAGCTCAGTCCGTCACAGGTAAAGCCATCCGCACCACTGAGCACATCTACAAGGCGCGTTGCTGCAGGAAAGCAGCATCCACCATTAAGGAACCTCACCATCCAGGCGATGCTCTCTTCTCATTGCTGCCACTGGGAGAGAACTAAAGGAGCCTTACGGTCCCACAGCACCAGATTTAGGAACTGTTATTACTCCTCAATCAGAGTGGATAACTTCACTCATGCTAACTGATTCTACAGCCTATGGACTCACTTTCAAGGACTCCACAATTCAAGTATTATCATTACTTATTTATTTATAATTGTTTTGTTTCTCTTTTGTATTTTCCATTTGCATATTGGTTGTTTATTGATTCTATCGTGTTTCTTTGTATCTACTGTGAATGCCAGCATGAAAATGAATCTCAGGGTTCTATGTGGTGACGTGTATATACTTCGATAATAAATTTACTTTGAACTTTGATTTAGTTGTCAATTTCAGTTGTGAGTTTGTGTAATTTGGTAATGATTGTTTTTTTTTAAAAAGTGTACTTTAGGCTTTTCTAAACTACTCTGAATAATTATCTAATCATTCAGTTCATTGGCACTGGTGAAGCTCAGCAACTACTTATTATCAGTGGCAAACAAATCAAAGACAGCAACTAAATACTTTACTAATAACACTTGTTTGGTCAATGATAGCCTGCAAACAATAGCCTGTAACTTGCTTTTTGGAGTTCAGCTTTTGAACCACCTGAATGACCAGGGTGTGAACTGAAGTCCTGAAGGGGCAGTATGGTTGTGGCATGGCAGGCCAAATGGAGGCAGTGGGCCCAGCCCCTGAAGTGAGGAATGAACTGATATTTGGTCACTGCTGGAGCAGACTTGGGAGGCAATTCGATGTGGCAGAACTGAGGTGAGGCGAGCAGAGATGAAGCAGAGTCAAAGGAAGGTCTGGGCCCAGGTCCAAAAATGAGGAAGGACCCAAGGTTTGATTGATTTAAGCATCCCGCCGAGTTCGAAGGGTCACGTACAAGCTGAACTGAAGCAGCAGAACACTGGCTCGGGAGCTCCTCAAAGCATCAGGGCCCTGATCCGGGAGCACGGAATAACCTGAGGTGTGGACATCGTCAGCATTGGGCCAGGTTGTCGGGGCTGGGGGGGAAGACAAAGGCCAGTTCTGCTCACGTTTACTTGGCTTCTTGCTGAACTGAGGCTGTGATGCCTGACTCTGTGTGGACTCACTTTGTAACTTGCAGTTCTGAATGCTATTTGCTTACTTTATTGTTTGCACAACTTTTTTATTCTTTTTCTCTCTGCACACGATTTTTTATTGGTTCTGTTGGGTTTCTTTGTTTTGTGGCTGCCTGTAAGTACTTTGAACTTTGACTCATTGGCAATCTGACTGTATGGGTGTTACTGACAAATTGCAGTGCTATATAATAAACAGATCCTTTACAGTTTAGAATGAAAATCTCTTATCTTGGAATACACACATTCAACAGTATCACTATCCTTCTCCCAGCCATTGAAACTTAAACCAGATTTCATCGTCTCAAGCCGACTGCTCTGATCTCCTCTCGTTGATCTCCACTCAATACAAATGAAAACTTCCTTCATTTAACTCCACTATCACCAACTTCTTTCTGGTAAATTAACAACTTTATTGGAAGATTTTCTCAATTGTTTTCTAATCTCTGCTTTGACTTGCTTCACAGTATCCCAGTGATGTCCTCATCTTGCTCTCCATTTCATACATTGTGCAGTTTGCTACTGACATCAACTGCATTCGTGACTTATGAAACACGCTTCCTTTGCCCAACGATCATTTTGGAAACACTTCTCCTTGATGTCCTTTTGTGTCTCCTTTCTGCACTTCCTCCTTCTCATCCCTCTCAATTTTATCTCTTCTTTAAAGTACTATAAGATCTCTTTCTGTAAAGGATTAGTTAGAGATTTATTGTCATTACTAAGGACAAGATTGCAGTGCTATTCCATTCAGTGGAAAACAGCATACTGGCAATTCAATTACTAAGAACTCAATGAGTATAATTAAAAAGGAGAGAAAACCTGCCGATGGCAGAAATCAAAGTAGTCATGCGCCAGAAAAAGTGGGTTCTCCTGGTGGCCACCAATTTCAATTCTACTTTCCATTCTGCCATGTTAGTCCATGGCTTCTACTAATGCCGCAATAAAACCACACACAGACTGGAGGAGCAACACCTTGTATTCCATGTGGGTAGCCTCCAACCTGATGTCACAAACATTGCTTTCTTCCAGTAATTCCTTCATTCCTCATTCCCCTTTCCCTCCCTCGGCTTCTCTCCTTACCTGCCCCATCAGCTCGCTCTGGTGCTCCTCCCCATTCCCTTTCTTCCACAAGTCCATAAGCTATAGGAGCAGAGTTAGGCCATTTGGCCCATCAAGTCTGCTCCACCATTTCATCCATTTTTGCTCTCAACTCCACACTCCTGCCTTCCCCACACAGCAACCCCCCCCCCCCCCATATCCCTTCATGCCCAGATCAATCAAGAATCTATCTACCTCTGCATTAAATATAAATAAAGGCTTGGCTTCCACAGCCACCCATGGCAAAGAACTCCAGATTAACCCCCTCTGGCTAAAGAAATTCCTCTTCATCTCCGTTCTAAAAAGACACCCTTCTTGAAGAACAGAGTGACATTTACAATTTTCCAGTCTTCCAGAATTTAGTGATTCTTGAAAGATCATTACTGGTGCCTCCACAATCTCTTCAGCCACCTCTTTCAGAACTCTGGGGTGTACACTAGACTGCCCAATGACTTATCTATCTTCAGACCTTTCAGTTTCCCAGGAATCTTCTCCCTATTAAGAGTAACTTCACACACTTCACGTCCCCCGACACCTGGAACTTCCACCATACTGCTAGTCTCTTCCATAGTGAACAGCGATGCAAATTACTTATTCAGTTCATCCATTTCCTTACCTCCCATTACTACCTCTCCAGCACTGGTTTCCAGCTGTCCAATATCCACTCTTGCCTCTCTTTTAGACTTCATGTATCTGAAGAATATTTTGGTATCCTCTTTAATATTATTGGCTAGCATACTTTTGTATTCCATCTTTTCCTTCTTAATGATTTTTTAGTTGCTTTTTAAAAAGCTTCCCAATCCTCAAACTTCCCACTAATTTTTCCTCTATTATATGCCCTCTCTTCAGTTTTTTATGATGGCTTTGATTGCCCTTGTTAGCCTTTGCCTTTAGAGTACTTCTTCCTCTTCGGGATGTATATATCCTGGCTTTTCCAAATTGCTTCCAGAGATTCCAGCCATTGCCGTTCTGCCGTTATCCTTGCCAGTATTGTTTTCCAATCAATTCTAGCCAACTCTTCTCTCATTCCACTGTAATTTGCTTTACTCCACTGTAATACTGACACATCTGACTTAAGCACTTCTTTCTAAAATTGCCTTCCATGGCCTTCTGTCCTCTCCTATCATTTCCCCCTTCTCCAGCCCTTTATCTCTTTCACCAATCTGTTACCTTGTACTTCTCCTAACCCTGCCCCACTTTCTACTCTAACTCATCTCTTTTTTCCAGCCCTGATGAAGGGTCTCATCCTGAAACATCGACTGTTTACTCCTTTCCATAGATGCTGCTGAGTTCCTCCAGCATTGAGTGTATTTCTAAATTTAAAATAACTTTTTGAGTTCTTTCAAATGACATCCAAGTTAGAACTGAATTAAAAACAAGCAACTCTAAAATTTAAAAAAGGGGATACCCCACTCATTAAAAACAATGATAAACTATAAAAGAACCAACAGTTAAATTGGCTTACCTTTTATAATTTACAGTATAATTCACAGTGTAATTACTGTTCTCGGCATCATCCCACTTAAGAACATACTTCATATTAAAAGCCTGAATCCGTATGTTTGTTGGAGGCTTTATTTCTCCAAGCACTGTAAAAGAAATCCTCATGAATCTCAGAAGCAATATAAAAATACCTCAACAATTTTTTTAACCACCTTTAATAAAAATTTTACTGATCCAAAATTTTATTTTGGTTTCTCACTTCACAGATGCTGATCTACCTGGTAAATACTTCCATTATATTCCGTTTTTATTTTAGATTTCCAGCATATTTTGTTTTTAGAAGGTATTTTGTTAACAAGATTTTCATAACATGCGATTTTGAAAGAAAGGGCAATTAAGCCTGTTTTTAGCAGAAATAATGTTAGGTACTAATAATCTCAGTTATTTCTCCTTACACACTTGTTGAATAAAAGTAAATTTAATTGCACAAAGTACCTGCAGTTTACACTGAAGGTCAAATATTTATCTTTCTATAACTCGGTGGGTTGGGGGAATTGTAAGTGGTGAATAAGTGAGAAAACAAGGGAAATAAATGACATCCTGCTTGCTGCAGTTTGCAGTGGCATCAACACGATTTGCCTTGTCAGAATATGCTTACTAGTAAAATGCAGATGGGTACAATCGCTATCTGTATAACCTTTACAAGTGGACAGGAATGAAGATAGGTGCAGTACAAATAACAGGCTGATTCACATCAAACAACATTAGTGGGCGTAGGAAATGACATGCTAGGTACAAAAACTGTCTCAGAAACATGCTAGTAGATTGAGAAAGAAAGCGGTGACGTGCAGGCAGTGGAGACACTTGCAATGTCATTACCAAGGAAAATATGTTTGCAATTTTACTAATTGATTCTTTGAAAAGATTCTCACCATCTACTCTTGACAAAGTCAGGAAGCTGGGCAAAACCCCCAACTCTCATTACAAGTTCTAGTCAGTTCCCTTACTGAACATAATACCTGCGATGGACACCTCTATGATGCTGAAGCTATGAAGACTATCCCAGCTGCTGTGCTCTGCGCTTGCCAATACGATGAACTGATAACAAGGCTTTGGGCCTACTCAGGGCTACGCTGGGGTTCAGATCTGAGACCTTGATTTTTGTTCAGAATGCTGTCATTTGCTTCAATTGTTTGCATGGTTTGTATTTTTTTCTTTCTCTTGTGCATCTAGAGTTGGTCTTTTATTCTTTTTCTAAATTTTAAGTGGGTTTCTTGCTTTGTGGCTACTTGTGAGCAAGCAAATCTCAAGGCTGCATAATTTATATATTCTTTGATAATAAATAAATCTTGAATCTTAATTATTTTTACCAGATTCACTAGGACATTCAGACAGCAAATAGAGTTTTCTGATAGAACAAACGGTTACAAGTCAAGGTATTAGTGAACATATCCAGCGAAACTCAAAACTGTATGTCTCTAAACTTTATTACTAGCTTCTCAATCTCTCTCTATATTATAGATTAGAGCTTGCTTTTATTGAAACTTTTGACAAGGTACATCAATGTCAATGTTACTCCTTGGGTTGTCAATGTTCTTTTTTGACAGCCATTCTTAATGTACAGTTTCTTCTTATCATAGGCTGCACTTTATTTCATTTCAAGTTTAGTGACCTAAACTAGTGACTTTTTACAGTAATACACAAAATGCTGAAGGAACTCAACAGGTCAGGCAGACTCTATGGAAACGAATAAAACAGGCAACGGCTTCGGGCTGAGAACTTTCTTCAGGACTGGAAAGGAAAGGGGAAGACGCCAGAGTAAAAACATGAGGGGAGAGGAAGGAGGATAGCTAGAAGGTGATAGGTGAAACCAGGTAGGAAGGAAAGGTAAAGGGCTGGAGAGGAAGGAATCTGCTAGGAGAAGAGAGTGGACCATAAGGGAAACGGGAGTAGATACAGAAGCCTTAAGGCACACAATCAGTGATTTAGGAAGAGATTCTTACCCTCTGTCAACCGATTTCTAAATGGACATTGAACCCATGAACATTACCCTACTTTTTTTGTTTTTGCCCTTCTAAAAATTTAACTATTTAACATACATATATACTTAGAGTATGGACAATTTATTTTTTTCTATATTTATCATGTATTGCACTGCACTGCTGCCGTTAACAAATTTTATGGCATATGCCGATGATATTAAACCTGATTCTGATCCTGACCTTTGGGTAAACATTGGTGCCAGATAGCTTAGTAGTTGGTAAGTATTTATAATTCAAATGCTGCAGGAACAGAGATCTGACTACAGTTTAAGGGAGCCCTTCTAAAATGAAAAGTAAGGTAGGCGAGTTCAATCCTGCTGTAACACACACAAAATGCTGGAGGAACTCAGCAGGCCAGGCAGTGTGTAAGGAAAGAGAGTACAGCTGACATTTCAGGCCGAGACACTTCAGCCGGACTGGAGAGAATAAAAAAGATGAGGAGTAGATTTAAAAGGTGGAGGGAGAAGCACAAGATGACAGGCAAAACCTACTGTGCTTGGGCTTGGTTAAGACATGGGATACTTGTTTTATTAATTGGCACAAGGAATTCTCCATGTCCAATAGCAGGATGGACTCAGCAATTTGACATTCCAACTCTGTTGGCAAGTCAGGAAGTCAGAGCCTTCCATATTTAATAGAGGGAGAAAAAAAAATCACAGATCTAGTATTTCAATAACCAAGCACTACCAGCACTGGCCTGTGTCAAATCAATCCCCTCAATTACCAAAGGAACATTAAGTCTACCCTACCAGCAAAACTCTGATGAGGGATATCATCCTAAAAGGCCCTTTTATCAAATTAACTTCTTGTATCTTCCTGGCATTTAAGCTCCAACGTTTGATCTAGCAGCTGCTCAAAAACCAACCAAATGACATTCAATAAATGGCTACTGATACACTGATCAGAAGACAGATAGAAGTAATTTGCACCTTAACACAATCTTATATAATCTTAAACCTCCTAAGTGGAAAGTTTCTTTGAATTGCGACACCAAACTCAATCAGCATTTCAGCCGTTTTAACCAATGTCCTGAACCTGCAATTCCTATTGTGACACAAACTTGAAAAAATCTGCAGATGCTGGAAATCCAAAGCAACACACACACAAAATGCTGGAAAAATTCAGCAGACCAGGCAGTATCTATGTAAAAAGAGTAAACAATCAACATTTTGAGCAGAGACCCTATAGAGTAACCTCCAATTTACCTACTTTGGAAGCTGAAATTTTCTGCTCACTTCACCGATAATTAAAGTGCTTGCTGCCAACTGAAACACAACAGCTTTAATGATCCCTTTGTGCCTCACTCAATGACCTCCTACTCCTAGCTAACTATACGGCTCAGAATTACATTAATTTTATTAACTGATGCTCAACTGTGATGGGGTAAGTTATGGCAATTGCAATTGTTAACTCCAACTACTCTTCCATTCATCCAGAACTTTAACTGCCATGTGCTTTACAATTGTTAAGTCTATTCTCTAATTAAAATATTTTAGTAAATGTATTTAATAGTATCCAAATGCCATCCCAGGTACAACTCCCCCACCTAGCTTTATAACTGTCCGACAACATTACCTTCCACACTTCCTACGAGTTGCTCGAAAGCAAAATGGGACTCGAGCATTTAACATACAGGAATGTGTACAAGTTATTCTATTCTTTTATTTCACTATTTAATAGCAATTTCAATGCAAAAGTTCAAATACCAAGAGGAATGGAATAGGTAAACTTTCTTTTTGCATCCCTGAATCCAATGGGTTTCATAGAAAGCTGTACACTGTATTTCACCTTTCTACATGTTCACTGAAGAATGTTACACACACACACACACACACAAAATGATGGAGGAACTCTGCAAGCACGTCAAGCAGCATCTATGGAGAGACATAAAGTGTCAACAATTCATCAGGGCTGTTTATTCTCTAATCAGAGTTCTCAACCTTTTGTTGCCATAAACCATTAAACAAGGGTCCACAGACCCCAGGTTGGGAAGCCCTGCTCTAGATGCTGCCCGACCTGTTGAGTTCCTCCAGCATTTTGCATTTGCTACTCCCGGATTTCCAGCTTCTGTAGAATCACTTGGGTTTACAAAGGTGACTACATCCCTGCATATCAACTGCAAGAACTGACACTACAAGTTGCCCATAGGTATCTGTCAAATGTTTTATGGAAATCACTTGATTATTTTCTACAAGTCACCCCATTCTAGGTCACCGCCAACAACATTAGTACACATATAATTTGTATCGGGGTCCTCATGTAATCACAGTCCAAGAGTGGAAGGTGCATGCTCGTAGATAGTGCCTGCAGAAGTAGGTTTACAATGCAAAATGCTGTTAAATGATCAGAAAACTTGGGTGTAAGAGAGGCACCCCACGAGTTATGAGTCACCTTAATTTATGCTGATCCATTATTTCCTACACACATAGTGCAACCTGCTCTAATAATTTTACAACTTGCGCTGCATCTGTAGGTTAAATTTGAAACAGAAAGTCAGACGGAGATTTGACATTAAAATATTGTTACGAATGAGGAGCAAATCTGATGTACAGAAGGGTCCAGAATCGCCAATGCCTGCCCCCCCACCCTTTTTGAGAATCGCAAGATCGCTATTATTTCGGGTCTGAGATCCAGGAAATGAGAGAGAGACACAGCATGTCAGGAAATGCGAGAGAGAGAGAGAGACGCAGGATCACAGCAAAGGCAGTTGTTATAGACAACGCAGAATACACAAGCTGGAATGTCTCCTAACAGAAATGGAACGGAATTACTATTGTCTCTTGGAGAAGGAATTGTGTATTGAGTACTGTACTGTTCATTGAAACCCCTCAGGGACAACCAGAGTGGTCTGGTTGAGGGATTGCATCATCCCAACCTGATTGACATCTGACACCCCGTGAGTGAGAATAAAAGAGGGGTCTGGGGAACACATCCTCAGACACACCAGGAGAAACGTACGAGACCAGTGGGGGGCTTGTGTGTGTGTCCATCCTTGCTTGGGTGGCGAGTCCTCCATGGAACGGTGTAGCTAAAGGACGGATACGGATCAAGATCGTACCAAGGAAAGTCGGCAAGTTATTTTTCTATTTCTCTCTCTCTCTCCCCAACAATTGCAACACAGTGTCAAACAAACAACGGCTGCAGCCTGTATGAACTGAAATGAACTTTAGATTTCCATCGGACAATTCATTATCCCCTAGACAACGATAGAGCTTGTTTCTTATTGATTATTATTATACCCGCACTTTTAGGTTTAGTATTGACGACGTATATTATCTGTATATTTGCATTAATATTATTTTTGTGTATTTTTGCTAATAAATACTGTTAAAAATAGTATCACCAGACTCCAACGGATGTCTCTATCTTTGCTGGTAAGATAACCAGTTACGGGGTTCGTAACAATATACTTTCACAATATAATTATTAATCCCATAGTAATTGCTCCATTGTAAGCGGAAATGCTGTAAGCTAGAGTTGAATTCCTGCATATTGTAAATTAGATATATTAAAAGAATATACATTGGATTCTGGTTAATTGCGACATATCTGGACAAGTAAAATTTGGCCCAATTAAGCGACTGCCCCAATTAGCCAAGAAATATTTTAAAAAGTATAAAAAAAAAGACAGAATACATTTAGCCGAGTAACAAGTTAAATGAAATATAGAACAAATTAGAACACTGCCAATACTATTACAGTACTATAAAGCTGTGTATTAGTTCCTAAAAGTTATGAACAAAGGAATTCAGTGCTCACTGCCATGTTCTTTTGATCGACTGTAAGTGAACAAAACAAACACAGATGCAGATAGTGGACTGCCTTCTTACAATGCTTCTAATGACTGCATCCCCTAAAGCTTCGTTTTCATTGCAACATTCAAGATGATGGTTGATACCTTCAAATTCTTTGTAGTTCCTAACTTGGAGTAAAAGAGTTTCATTTTCACTCCCGTCCATTTCTGGCACCTCCAAGCCCAATTACTTGAAAGTGCAGTAACCAAACCAGTTCCGAATTGTCCTACTGCTTATTTCTCAGCAACTAACAGTGACATAAACACACATAACTGATGCCATTTAGAAACTGGTCATTCTAAGCACAGTGTAACGTCTAACAGCCACATCAGAGCACGTGACTGACGCTAGTTAGAAACTATTGGGCGAGTTTCCTGTCCCAATTACATGGCATAGTGCCCCAAATAAATGAAGGGAATCCCAGCTATTATCCTGATTAGTTTTTGTTCTTTAAGAGTTGTTGCAAATAAGCCGCTGCCCCAATTAAACAATGGTCAAATTAACTGGAATCCATTGTAATTGTTTTCCTCCATAAATTCAATTTTACTTCCCATTTTATTTCACTTTCTTTTCCTATTTTTTTAAAGTGTGCTTTCCTCTTATTATTCCTATTTATTTCTTATTCCTGAAGGACTTTGATTACATCTTTTTATCAAGATCCTGGCTGCTCTACTGGACTTGCATACTCATTAACTCACAAGGCTAAATCTTTTAGTTTGAGATGATAACCAAAAGCTAACTAATGCAACCTTTAGAAAGGGGAAAGGTTAGCCCTGCCTAGCTCCCAACAATGTGACTTGCAGTTGTGGGTCCATATCAAAGTCAAGACAAAGTTATGATCAATCTATGTAAATATCACCATAACTATCTTGAGATTCATTTCATGTTGGTGCGTGGCCAAGTAGCTAAGGCGTTCATCTAGTGATCTGAAGGTTGCTAGTTCGAGCCTTGGCTGAGGCTGCACGTGTGTCATTGAGCAAGGCACTTAACCACACATTGCTCTGCGATGACGCCGGTGCCAAGCTGTATCGGCCTAATGCCCTTCCCTTGGACAACATCGGTGGCGTGGAGAGGGGAGACTTGCAACCTGGGCACCTGCCGGTCTTCCATACAACCCTGCCCAGGCTTGCGCCCTGGAAACTTTCCAAGGCACAAGTCCATGGTCTATCGAGACTAACGGAGGCCTACAAAAATATGGTGTCATAAATGTACTTTGTTAAAAAACTTACTTTGATATGGGCCCTCATCTGCAAGCCTCATTAAAGGGAGCTAGGCAAGGCTAACATAGAGCATGTTCATTATGCAAGAGGCAACCCTTCACAGGCAGATGCAGAAATGGAAATGGAAAAAAAGCAAAAGCTGCCAGGCAAGATATTTCCTAACAGTTCAACGCCTACATTTGACACAAATCTTTCAAGAATACACTAACTGGAAACACTGAATCAGAAATAACCTTAAAAAAAAAGAAAATTTTTGTAAGTACAGAGGAAAGCTTCACGAGTATAACCATGTACAGTATGTGTGAAGATAAACCCACTTCAGAAAGTTTACATGGGTTAGTGTTGGACCAGTGCTTTTCTTAATATACATCAATACTTTGTAGAATTTCTAACAAGCCATCCAGCTGGAGGATAGTAATATAGTTCACAGAGATATAGAGGACAGGTGACGCACAAATTTTAATGTTGAAAAACATGAAATGCTATAATTTGTTAGGGAGGCTCACAAACAATACAAACTAGAAGGCACAATTTTAAACAGTGTATAAAAACTGGTGGGTGTTCTATATGGGTAGTTTGTTGAAAATGGCAAGACATATATAGTGGATTTAAAGAGAAAGTCTACTGAATATTGCGCTTTCAAAGTGGTCAGAGAGTACAAGATCAGGATATCATGGTAAATTTTGTAACTGCTTGGCTGCAAGTGGAATGGCATATACAGTTCTGGGCACTACTCCTGAAAGATGTAAAGGTGAAGAGGAAAATTACTGGGAAAAAATCGTTTCAAGAATGAGGGAGTGTTCTCTAGAAGTGTAAGTAGCTCTGGTAAAAGTTAAAAATTCAGGAGCGGTCGGAACTATCCCCATTGGCAGAAGAGTTAAGAATCAGTGTATATGTAGAAAGACAGCGATTACCAAATAAGGTAGTAACATAAATATTTTGTTTTTACTCGCTGTAAGTGGTTTAAATCTGGAATGTATCGCCAAATACAATAGCACGTAGGATGGGATGGACCAGCTGGGCTGTTCTTATATCGGAACGGCACGGGCTTAAAAGGATGTAATTGTTTAGTATGGCGCCTTTCTGACATGCTATAATCGAATGTAAGTTTAAATAACTGCATTTAACTGACACGTGATGCAAAGACCACGTATTTTCTATATTTAATCACAGGTAAATTACTACGTACTCAGGTGAAGTTTAAGTTCACTGGGAGAGGCTGGGGAGATCACACCCAATGCCTGACCTCAAGTATTAAAATGCTCCTACTGCAAGTCCCAGCCTTACCTTCAGAGATCACCGCAGTCACTACAGAAAGCCAGAGCATCAGCAACGCCATGTTGCCCTCGTCTTATTGCCCTTCTCCACTTCCCCGACCACGAGAAACAGCTTCAGCACGACTTCCATGTGATTTACAGGAAACAGACAGCGGACCAAGTGCATTGCAGTCGCTAATACAGAACACCCTGCATAATAGCAACTACCAGACCGGCACCGCCCGACACCGCCCCCCGTCGGCGGGAGGGCGATCCTGCGCCCCGACGTGGGGGGAGGCCGGTCCTGCCCCGACGTGGGGGGGGGGGGGGGAGAGGACGGTCCTGCCCCGACGTGGGGTGGGGAGAGGACGGTCCTGCTCTCCGACGTGGGGGGGGGAAGAGGACGGTCCTGCGCCCCGACGTGGGGGGGGGGGGAGAGAGGACGGTCCTGCCCCCCGACGTGGGGGGGGGGGGGGGAAGAGGACGGTCCTGCCCCGACGTGGGGGGGGGGGGGGGAGAGGACGGTCCTGCCCCGACGTGGGGGAGGGAAGAGGACGGTCCTGCCCCCCGACGTGGGGGGGGGGGCGGTCCTGCCCCGACGTGGGGGAGGGGGAGAGGACGGTCCTGCCCCCCGACGTGGGGGGGGGGCGGTCCTGCCCCGACGTGGGGGGGCGGTCCTGCCCCGACGTGGGGGAGGGGGAGAGGACGGTCCTGCCCCGACGTGGGGGGGGGGGGGAGAGAGGACGGTCCTGCCCCGACGTGGGGGGGGGGGGGGGAGAAGAGGACGGTCCTGCCCCGACGTGGGGGGGGGGGGGAGAGGACGGTCCTGCCCCGACGTGGGGGGGGGGGGGGGAGAAGAGGACGGTCCTGCCCCGACGTGGGGGGGGGCGGTCCTGCCCCGACGTGGGGGAGGGGGAGAGGACGGTCCTGCCCCCCGACGTGGGGGGGGGGCGGTCCTGCCCCGACGTGGGGGGGCGGTCCTGCCCCGACGTGGGGGAGGGGGAGAGGACGGTCCTGCCCCGACGTGGGGGGGGGGGGAGAGAGGACGGTCCTGCCCCGACGTGGGGGGGGGGGGGGAGAAGAGGACGGTCCTGCCCCGACGTGGGGGAGGGGGAGAGGACGGTCCTGCGTCCTGCGCCCCGCCCCTGTCTATAGGAGGGTGGATTACAGAGTGATAATCCCTCCGTCAGCCGGAGGATGATCATGAACAGCACCCCACCATACTGAGCCACACCGTCCCTGCTTAAAGGAGGGCGGATCTACATCTCCCGCAAGCTGAGTCGTCCCGCCCCTTTCAGCAAGACACATTCCCCTAGCGACGTGTTATTGTTGGAATTTTAACTTGCGGGGAGTGCCGTGCAATCAAGTTCAGTAGGCCTTCAAAGTGTTCTCAGCAAGCACTGTTTGTTTATTTTTGGTAAATTCATTTCATTCTTGGCTGACAGTGTGGTGGGGCTTCAAGTATTGGGCCGTTGTTAGTGCTGGAAATCACAAGCACGTCAAGGCTGCCACCTCCTGCGCTCGTTCCCCCTAATGTACAAGATGAACTGGCTTCGGGAGCTCTTGAGTGCTTTAACATTGGTCCTTTAGCTTCCATGTTTCTATTGATACTAATGCACATTAACGGTAATATTAGCACCTGTAATGCAGACATCCTAATGATTTCTTGCACAGGTGTTGACATAATCCAACAAGTGCAATTGCCTTATCCAGGACTGGTCCATTACTTGCACCTTTGACAAAATGGTGGATTCATTGTGACAAAACTATGCACCAAGTATATTCACAGGAGGACAACTATATTATTACTCTTCAACCATCAGGCTCCTGTGCCACATAACCTCAACACTGAATTGATTCCACAATCTATGGATACTCTTTCAAAGACTCTACAACTCATGTTCTCAGTTTTTATTTATTATTTGCTTTTTATATTTGCATAGTCTGTCTTCTGCACATTGGTTGTTTGTCAACAGTCTCTGGAGTTTACACACAGCGTTTCTGTGGACAAGAACGCTGTGTCATGAGAGAGGTCAGAGGCGAATAGCCACATTGGTTCAAGCTGACGGGAAGACAACCGTAACTCATGTAACCACGTTACAACAGTGGTGTGCTGAAGAGCATCTTTGAATGGACAAAGCATCAAACTTGGTGGTGAATGGGCTGCAGCAGCAGAGGGCCACACTGGGTTCCACTCCGGTACCAAATAAAATGGCCACTGAGTCTATGCTCCATGTTAGTCAGGAACGTCAGAGCAGAATAACACAGTAAGGATAAGATACTTGTTTTATTGTTATTCCCCTTAATTTGCCACAGAGTTGTATGCTAGTAATGAAGTGTTCAGTGTCATTTCCAGCATGTTGAATAGCAGATGCAAACCAGCCCAATTACCATTTTTTGTGTAAGTTCTGCTCTTTACCCATATCCTTATTTAATTTTGTCCCTTGATATGTTTATCCAAATCTTGATCCTAAGTTACTGAGCTTCAATTACCTTTCACACAGTGTATTCTGAATTTTAGTAATCTGCAATGGAAAAAAAATAAAATCTCATCTTCCCATGTACCTCTTCAAAAAATTGCAAGAACTTGCAGTATTCAATCACGCTTTCAGTTAATTGTGTTCAAATGTCACTGAGAATTAGATAAATTATTTAAAAGGGGACTTTTATGAGACTCTTAGATAGGTATATGGAGCTTAGAAAAATAGGGTGTTATGCGGTAGGGAAAGTCTAGGCAGCTTCTGGAGTAGGTTACATGGTCAGCACAACAATGTGGGCTGAAGGGCCTGTAATGTGCTGTAGATTTTCTATGTTCTATGTTTCATGTATAAAACCCAAGTATCTAATTTATTGTGAATCGTATTTTTTTCCAAATATAATATTATTTTGCATTCCAAATAATTGCATATGACTACAACATAATATCACTAGGTTCTGTTGTTCGCTGGAATTCAACAGCAAATGTAGCCTTTAGTGAGCCTACAGCTGTAAGGAATTAGGCAAGGGTGCACACTTAACTGACAATTTTTACTTTGCAAGAGCAAAAACAATTTCCAGTAGGTGAGGGAAGTGAAGTAGATACAAGATAAAAAGTGGCAAAAGTAGTTCAGAGAGCAGGAAAAACTGTCCTGTGCGAAAAGACATGGAACTCATCTACTGGGGTAGACAGTTAATATGCCAGCTTGCATTATTGGATGTACAAACGTTTGTAGAAAATTGAATAAAAGGATAGCAAAACCAGGAAAATAAATGTTCTCCAGAATCTTCACTTACAGTAGCAAATGGGGTAAACGGCAAATTTGACTGAAATCCTTCTGCATTTTAACCCATGGGTGCTTATTTTATGAATTTAAAATCCCTAATCTATTCTTAATCTAATTTTCCATTATAAATTTATGCCTCATACATCTGATAAAGTAAAACTTCCTGTATCAGCTTATTGCACTGCCAATGCATTTTATGGCTTGTAGTGTTTGAAAAGATATTTATAGGTCCTGATGAAGGGTCTTGACCCGAAATGCCGACTCTACTTCTCTCCATAGATATTGCCGGACTTGCTAAGTTCCTCCAGCATTTTGTGTGTGTTGCTCTGGATGTCCAGCATCTGCAGAATCTCTTGTATTTATACTTATAGTAGGTCAAGTTTACATCATGAATCATGTTAAATAGACTTAACTTGTAATGGAATAATTGATAGAAACATTGTACAGTTAAAAGAATTGCAATATATTAACTTTGCTCATATTTTTTTCTTTTTGACTTTAGAAAGTTTCTTACTTTATTAAAATAAATTTAAATCCAGTTAATATTCATAACAGTAAATATCCCTTAATAAATGAGGGAAGTTTAACAGCTGTAAAAAAAATCACCAAAAACCCTCTCAGAATCTTGTTAAAAATAATACCACTCCCTGGTTTTGTTTGAATTGGAGTATCATATTATCTACTTCTGATATTGCTGGCAATAGACACCAACATATTGGTGCCCTCTCCTCCAGATAACTCTCTGGCATTGTCTTACTCACACAGAACTCTTTGGTAGTGTTTGCGTTCTTGCATAAAAATTGGTGTTACTATATTGTGCCTGTTTTTCTTCATCTTCATTTTCTTTCTTTAAGGTGTGCACCTGAAGCATATCCAGTTCTGCAGGAATGTCAATATCTGTATTGTCAAGGCATTCTTGTACATTAGAAAGAAAAATTAATTTGTCAAAAGGTTCTTCAGGCAGATTGTTAGTCTGAGGTGGCAGAAATGGAGAATTCAGCCAAGGTTCTTTCAGGAACTGTGCATTAAAAAGAAAAAAATCGTTAAGAGAGGTCTTTCCCAATTAAGCTGTAAACAAAAAAGCTTACATAAAACATTCTCATCTATCCTAAGAGATGCTTTACTTTTTTTTTGCTGGGATAAAAATGAGTACTCATGTTATTAAGGTGAAATTAAGCACCCCTACATGAGATGTTGTCCTGGGGAAGCAGCATGGTCTCTTTTTGCTGCTGCTATCAGGAAGCAGATACGGGAGCGTCAGCACTCACACCACAGGTTCAGGAACAGTGATTATCCCTCAGCCATCAGGCTCCTGATCCAAAGGGGATAACTTCACTTGTCCCATCATTGAAATATTCCTAGAACCTATGGCAATCACAAGAAAGTCTGCAGATGCTGGAAATCCAAAGCAATGCACAGAAAATGCTGGAGAAACTCAGCGGGCCAGGCAGCTTTTATGGAAAAGAGTAAACAGTCGACATTTCGGGCCAAGAGCCTTCATCAAGACTCCATCAGGAAGGTGCCTGGCCTGCTGAGGTCCTCCAGCACTTTCTGTGTACTACAGCCTATGGACTCTTCATCTCATTGTTCTCAATATTTATTACGTATTCATTAAATATTATTTCTTTCTTTTTGTACTTGCGCAGTTGTCTTTTTCACACTGGTTGAACGTCCAAGTTGGTGCAGTCTTTCACTGATTCTCTTATGGAAATTGTTCTATAGATTTATTGAGTATGCCGTCACAGAAATGAATCTCAGGGTTTATATGGTGACATATAATAAGTTTGCTTCGAACTTTGAAATTCAGAAATCTAGAAGGCAATGAAAGTACCATATTTCAAGTGAAGTCTTTGGAGATTTCATTGCATTTTGGAGAAATTTACAATTATTTATTTGTTCTCACATAACAAGAAAGATGTGATTGGTGCAAAGATGCAAAGGAAATTTACACTCAGTGACCACTTTATTGGCTACCTCCTGTACCAAATAAAGTGGCCGCTGAGTGTCTGTTTGTGGTCTTCTGCTGCTGTAGCCTATCCATTTCAATGCTCAACATGTGTGTTCAGAGATGCTATTATGCACACCACTGTTGGAATATGTGGTTATTTGAGTTACCGTCACCTTCCTGTCAGCCTGAACTGGTCTGGCTATTCTCCTCTGACCTGCCAAGAAATGTAGAGGAGAAAAACAGAGCAGCAGAGACAATTCAGCAGTGAGCAATAACTTCATAATAAATTGCAAAATAACAAGCTACGGGGGGGGGGGGGGGGGGGGGGGGGGAGAGGCACAAAATAAGGGAGAATGGATACTAAACACAACAAGGTAACAAGGCTAGAAGTAACTGGTTGAGTCTGGCAGGTTTGATGAGTGAACAAGGACTGTGGATGAGAGTTGGGATTAAATAGGCTGTAGATGATGAGTTAGAAATGAGTGGCAAGTGACTCCTGTTTGCTGGATGGTGACTGGGAGGAGCCTGTATGTGTAGGCCTAACATGACCTCTCTCATTAACAAGGCATTTTCACCCACAGAATTGTCACTCACTGGGTGTTTTTTTTTGTTTTTCTCTGTAAACCTCTCGGGACTGTTGTGCGTGAAAATCCCAGGAGACCAATGGTTTCTGAGATACTCAAACCACCTCATCTGCCGCTAATAATCATTCCACTTGGATCACATTTCTTCCCCATTCTGATGTTTGAACTGAACCACTTGACCATGTCTGCATGCTTTTATGCATTGAATTGCTGCCACATGATTGGCTGACTAGGTATTTGCATTAACGTGCAGGTGGCCAGGTGTACCTAATAAAGTGGGCACTGTGTGTATGAACATGATGCCAGGACTAAAATACTGTAGGGATGAGAAAGCTGGGATAGCCTAGGGTTATATTTTCTTTGGAACAGAAATGCTAAGAGAAACTTGAGGCAACTTGAGAAACTTATGAGGAGCCAGGATCAGTAGCCAGTAGCTCTTTTCACAGCCAGCGCAGACAATATGGGCCGAATTAACACTCTGAGTTATAAATTTTCTGTCACTTATTTATTCCTGTTTAGAAAGCTCTGTTTGAAATTAAGGAACAAAATAAAAAAACAAATGGAACTCACGGGAAACCACTGACACATGAACCTTTGGAATTCATTGCCATAGATGGCTGTATTGAGTCTATTTAAAATGAAGGCAGATAGGTTCTTGATTAGTGAGGGAGTCAAAGATTACGGGGAGAGGACAGAAAAAAATAAGGTTGAGAGGGATAATAAATCAGCCATGATGGAATGGCGGAGCAGACTCGATGATCTGCATGGCCTAATTGTGCTCCTCTGTCTTATGGACACACAAGAGCGGATACATTCACATTTTTAGTGCTTTCCATGACGGATTCACGTGGCCTCAATGCATTGCTTGCTCTGGAAAAGAAAACTGTCTTTATTGTTAGCACATAACTTGTGGGAGAGTATGAGCTTCAAGTGCACCCAACCTACATACTCAGCTCAAGTAGTTTCCACCATTAGGCTCAAACTGAGCAAAGTCTTTTCCAGAGTTTGGTGCTGCTGATAAGATAAAGTCCTACTTTTTACACCACACCCTACTTCTGGCAGTTATGTACTGAAGCAGCAAGCGTCAAGGCAGTCTGAAGAAACGACAATGCCAAGTTTCATTCTCCAGCCACACTGCTTTTAAAATTTTCCAGCAACTATCAAATAAATTATGGGTAGAAATTTCCATAAATTTATGGAAGTTTTGGATTTTTTTTTGCATGTGCAGGTTACACATGGGGCTTCTGTCATAGCTGGGGTAGAGTAAGGGTAATCTCAGAATAAACTCTCAGACCATATCACAGTGCTACCAGCTTATATCCCTGTACTGTTACCTTCACCCATAAACCTCAGTGCAGCACATCTTCAAAAGCAGAGCATTGAATAGCACAGTGCTGGAACAGCCTCTTTAGTCCACACTGTTTGTGCCAACCACAGTGCCAGCTTAAACTACAAATCTGCCTGCATATTGTCTACATCTTTCCATTCCCCGCCGGTTTGTAGATCTGTCTAAATTACTCTTAAACCTTGCTATCATCGCTGCATCCACTGCTTCCCCTCTCAGTGCATTTCAGACATTTATCTCTCTGTGTGTCAATAAAATCTGCCTCATTAACCTTTCCCCCTCTCACTTTAAATTTACACCTTTTAGTGTTGGTCATTTTTACCCTGGGGGGGGGAAGTCCTTATTATCCACCTGACTCTCATAATTTTATATACTTGTATCAGCCTCTGACAATCCAGAAAAAACAATCCAAGTTTGTCCTTATCGCTAATACTCTCTAATCTAGGCAACATCCTGATGAACCTCTCCTGCGTGCTCTCCAAAGCCTCTATATCCTTCTTGTAAGGCAGCAATCATTAATGCACACAATACTCCAAATATGGCCTAACCAAAACTTTTTATAGCTGCAACATGACTTCCTGACTTTCATAGTCAACACCATAACTGATTATATGTTTTCTTATACAAAATGCTGAGGGAACTCAGCAAGCCAGGCAGCATATCTATGAAAAAAAGTTGATGTTTTGGAGGAAGGGTCTCAGCCGAAACGTCGACCGTACTTTTTTTGATAGATACTGCCTGGCTTGCTGAGTTCCTCCAGCACTTTGTGTGTGTTACTTGGATTTCCAGCATCTGCAGATTTTCTCTTGTTTGTGATATCTTTTCTTATCTACTTGTGTTGTCATTTTAAGGGAGCTATGGACTTGCACCTCAAAATCCCTATATCCTGGCCCAGGATCAAGAGCCTGTCATTTACTGTATACTTTCCCCTTAAAATTTGACCTCCCAAAGTGTAACACCTCACCCTTATCTGGATTAAGCCCCATTTGCCACTTCTCTGTCCACATTTCCAACTTGTCTACGCCGTGCTGAATCCTCCGACAATTTATTGTGTCACTTGAAAAGTTAGTAATCAGCCCACCTGCGTTTTCATTCAGATCATTTATAGATATCAACAACAGAGATCCCTTAGGAATGACCTCCAGTCAGAAAATCACTTGAATCCACCACTGCCCTGTCTCCTATGACCGAGTCAATATTGAATTCAGTATTTGTGGATGCATTGACCCTTTATCGTTTGGATTAGCCTATGATGAGGGTTCTTGTTGAAAGCTTTACTAAAGTCCATGCATAGAAAATCTGCCGCCCTACCCACATCAAATATTGTTGTCACCTCCTCGAAAAAGATAACAGCATTTGGCTTATGTTTACAAAGATGACTTACACTGCATTTGATGGACTGCGAAGCAGAAATAAGATTTGATGTTTGGTGGAACACGTACCTGTTTTATGTGTTCAGGAAGTTTGTACGAAGGAAAGAAAATATATCTGATTATCCTGTATCCATGAAGTGATGCATAGAAAATACCGACGATCACAAGAAAGACAACACACAACGATGCAAGAAAAACCACAACGATCTTCCAATCTGCAACTCTACCTGCCAGAGCAAAGAACAGCAATAAAATCAGTCAGTCTAAAATGACAGATGGGCACAAAACTTTAGAAAGAATGATGGATATAAATGTTATGAGGTCATAGCCTCATTTTACAAAATGACTTGCAGATATGTATTATATCAGTTGGCATCAGGTGTAGCTTTGCAGTGCATGAATTGCAAAGTTGTGTAACCACAATGCTGCTTCTGGTCTAGGTTTCAAAATACAGCCAGGGAAGGGGAAGAGGATGACTTCACATGATGACATCATTTGAAAAGAATTTTAGCTGATTTGGCATTGCTCCTGAAATGTTACAAGTATTGTACAATTAACAAGATTAGGCTCCAAAGGTATCCATTAAAGCTTCCTTAATTCTTCTACTTATAGTTTCTAATATTTCACAGAAAAATTAATAAGTAATTCTAATCATGAGAAGTCCCAGTAGGAGAGGTTAAAATTTATTTAAAAAAACATCAGATTTTTGGACTTATGCCATGACCCTGTCTTACATTCAGCAGAGCACATCCAGTTCTTATAAGTCAGGTGTTATGTTAACTGCTACGGTACCACGTCTACCCTACAGACAGCGACCCGGATTCAATTCTGCTATTGTCAATAATGAGTTTGTACATTCTCCCTGTGGTCACATGGCTTTCCTCCAAGTGCTCTAGTTCCTCCCACACCTACAAAGACACATGGGTTAGTAAGCTACTTGATCACAACAATGTACCTGAGCAGTGCGGGCCTGTTGGGCCAAAAGAGCCTGTCACTGTGCTGTATCTCTAAATTAAAAAAAAGTACAAGGCATAATACTGCTCCTATTCTTTCATTTGTGTCTATTTTTCACACAGCAAGTCCAAGAGGCAACAAATGTAAAGATTTTTCATTCATTTGATTCTGATAGGGTTGGTTTAAATATGAAATCTGGTTGGCATAAATATGACCTTTTACTTCAGTATAGTTCTTTTGGTTCACCTGAACTGCAATAACACATTGTTATGGGAAGGTTTGTGAGTAGCTGACTTAGCAATAGCAGAGCGGACTATAACTCCTGTAAGCAGAAAATAAACTTGTGACCAATAAAGTATTGTTTATCTCATAATACTTCTTTAGAAGGAACAGATTGACTAAATGTAATCATACCGTCATCCTTTGTAGTTTCACAGGTAACTGAACTTGATTGAGTGCTTCTGTTATTCATAAAGGGTTTAACTTCCAAACAGTAGGTGGTCCAAGGTTTCAGGTTGGTGAGGGTTATCGTCTTCTGCTGGATGTAAGTACTTTCAATCTGTGTAGAATCCAATAAGTCTGATAGTTACATTAGTCAGATAACAATCACATGAAGGATTAAATCAACCATGTTAAATGGACCGTTTCGATGGGAAGTAATAGCACTGAAGCTTTTTAAACACTGACAATAGAAATATGTAATTGTTCTCAATTAACTTCCTAAAATGACCGATGTACCCGGAAAATTGTGTTCCAATGGGTTCAACAATTTAGCGAAAAAAACACAATATAATTCCTTTAACTTATAATTTCTTTCATGCTGGTGTTAATGTGAAATAATTTTACAAAACATTAGCCCAATGCATAAGTTTGCATTTAATCATTGATTTTAAAATTCATATTAATAGGAACATAATTTAATAATAGGACAAGGAAAAGAGTGGTTAGGAATATCTGAAATGCACTGTACCTGTGAATTTTTACCTTTCTCAGCAAGTGGAAGAAAATATTGGCAAGAACTGCCTTGCATTATGTTTGTTAATCTTATCTTATTCCCATGTCCCTATTACTGCTCTAACACATGAACAAGCGTACATTAAGAGGTTCTAAAACACTGCTATTGGTCTGTTCACTAAGCACGAATTGACACGTGTGAAGTATCAGTTCCATGCAGAGAAAGACTGGCATCGGAGCTCCCTAAAGCTAGAATAACCACCCATGAACCAGTTGTTACGCATAGTCCCATCAACTTACTCTACACTATGATGTCTGTAGCAAGGAAAAGGCAGCATTAAACGAGTTCCCATAAGCTGCAATAACCTAATAATTAACTGGCATTGTTCCCTCTAAGCTGCATAGTTGTGTGGTCATACAGTAACTGAAATGCTCCCGCGCACATTCCTTTGTTGCCATGTAGCTGGAATTTTCTTTTATATAATGTAAAAATAATTTTGAAATACTCTGTTATTAATTAACTGTTAATGAATATATTCCATATATTTTCTAAATAATAAAGGTAACCTTTGAAATGCTTTAGAGCTATATTGTCAGTGTTTCAAGTTATAACACTGTTACAAATTGTAACAATAAACGCAGAATGGAAGTTCTGAGAAAGTAAAGATTGGTTCAATTAAGATGTTCACTGATAAATTGCTTAGAAATGAAGAATTTGAAGAACTGTAAATTCTTGTTGATATCTTTGGAACATTGCAAGCTGCTGGTGCTGACTGTGCCCATGGATTCTGTCTTATGAATTCAATCAAGTGTAAATCCTGAAATAGACTAGAAGTGGAATACTTGGATGATGTAATGAGGATTAAGATGTGTCTTTCATCTGGATGTGAAATTAATCTGGACAGTGTTAATAGGCAATGGGTTTGTAATAAAGACGGATGAGGAAAAATTGACCGAGTATGTAAGATTGTGAAAAAGGATCTAGTGTTTTCCTGGTGTATTTGACAAATAAACTCTTCTCAGGCTTTCAGCCAGGTACATGTATTGATAAGATTCTTTTCCTAGTTTTATTTCAATGGCTTCCTTTAACAGGCAGTCCCAAAAGCCGTTGGTGTGGCACAGTAATTTTGTATTATGGAAGTCAATCCTTCGGCCATTGTGAATGCGGTGTTCTGCTACTGTCAATTTCTCTGGGTAACACAAACAGAGCAGAAACCTGATTGTTTGCAGACTAACCAATCAGGAGAGACAAACTACTGGGGTATAAATGCCACTGGACTAGATATGCCCAGGCATCATTCCTGAAAAAGGGCATCAGCGTTTGTCATCAAAATGTCAGTTATAATCAATGCCTGTACCCGGCTGGAAGCCCGAGGCGAGTTTATTTGTGAAACATTTTCATTGTTGTACTGTATTTTATTACACCATTCAATTAATAAATAAAATCAAAAGTATGTGATTTTTCAATTTTCATTCTATATATTCATAGTATACGTGTTACAAAAAAAAACAGTTAAAGTGCTGAGTCTAATAAAAAATTCCTGCTCTGAGCAATAATTGGTCCATACAGCTGTAAAAATAAAATTAAGGGGAACGTTGCTGACTGGATCTTCTGGGAAAATTATCATTCAGGACACAAGAAAATCCACAGAGAGGGTTTATGGCCAGGCTAGATAGCTACATATTTCTAATGATCTTCGTTCAGTCCTGACCTCTGGCACTGTGTGTGTGGAGTTTGCACATTCGCTCTTGGATCTTTTGGTTTCCTCCACATTCCAAAGACCTGCTGGAGTGTAAATTGCCCCGAATGTAGGCAAGTGTTAGAAGAATCAGGGGGTGTTAATGTGAAAGTTAAAGAGAATGTGTTGCAAAGAAATAAAATTAATATTTCTCTGGGAACCCTCACGGAAAATGTGGGCCTAAGGCTTTTTTCAATGTCATAAGGAAAAATGAGAAAACATGAGTCATTTGAATGACATCATGCCTAAGACTGCATCACTGTCTCAAGATCACAGCGAGAACAGCCTGTACAGATCAGGTAATGTCTCTGGTGTGAGGCTTGTCTCTACAACCGCCATCTTGAGGGACAGAACAGCACACTCTGAAATAAAGCATGATCAGGGAAGAAAAAAGATCAATGATAATTTTAGAAAAATAGACAAATATTAGCAAACAAGTGAGGGAGCATAAATGTTCCAGAGGGATCAGAGTCGGAAAAGGATGAACTAAAAACGTGACATTTGACTTGCAGACTAAATGGAGTAATTTACAGTGATTTTTATATATATAGCACTGTGCTGTTACTGCAAAACAACAAATTTCCCGACATATGTCAGTGATAATAAATCTGATTCTGAGGTATTCTACAAGGCAGTCACCTTACATGTATGTGGTGTTTCTAATGTATAGCTGACCACATTATGAACACTGAGTGCATTTGCATCCTTGTACAGATGTGTAGTAGAGAGTATCCTAACATGCTGCATCATTGCATGGTATAGAAACCGCACTGCAGCCTACACGATGCACTGTAGCAGATTGTCAAAACTACCCAACACATCACTGATACCAGCCTACCTACCATCATGGACGTGTATACAGAGAGGTGTTGGAAAAGGCCAATAACATTACGAATTAACCCACCCACTTCGCTCATAGACTGTTTGTCCCACTCCTACCAGGGAGCAGGCTACGTAGCATCCATGCCAGGATCACCAGACTCAAAACAGTTACTTTCCTCAAGCAGTAAGGCTGATCAACACTTCAGCCAACTAACCCGCTCCACCACCACTATTTTATCATTTCGGTCAGTCATCTTATGTACAGACTCTTCTGTACCTGGCATCACTTTGCAGACATAAGAACAATCTATGTAAATAAGCCTCCTTGTGTAGTTATATTTATGGTGTTTTTTTATTACTGTGTTCTTTATTTATTGAGCTTCTTCTGGTGCTGCACTGGATCTGGAGTAACAGCTATTTCATTCTCCTTTACACGTGTGTGCTGGAAATGATATTAAGCAACCTTGAATACAGTATAATGGAAGAAGTACGAGCGAATTTCTACATCATGTGGAAGGACTGTTTGGGTTTCTGGTTGATGGAAAGGGAAGAGGTAAAATGACAGGTACTATACCATTTTAACTGAATAGAATTTACAACCCTCCCTTTAAACAAAATATTTAACTTGTTTGTTAGTCAATGAAATTTACCTTTCTTTCTTCTGTATCTTCCCAGTAAGAAACATTATAACCCAAGTCCAGAAAATATTCATGCATAGATTTATTGTTATTTTCATTGACAGGTTCAGAGATGTGGACGTCGAGCATATCCAATCTTGGCTTCACAATCACTGCCAAAGGAGCTCCAATTACAGCTGTATTACAAAGGAACAGAAGTGGAATACTTGGGGACAAATATAAATTTCAAGATGAATTAACTGGAACAAAAACTAATTAATCTTACTGTCATGAGAAGGTTCAAACTCTATGGCACTGGTCCAGTCAGATGTCTCATCTTTGTATTCAGCTCTTACACGCAGGTAATAGCCAGCTCCGAAAGCCAGTTCATTAGACAAGTCACATTCTGTGACGCTGATGTTTGTACAGCCTTTTTCAAAATGCTTTTGATTATAATTATTGTCATAGTAGCTAAAAAGAAAATGATTCAGACAATTACATCACCACAATATACAGTACATTGATAGATATGTACATTGATACAACAGCATTGGAGAGAGATAGGAACAGACAAGATAGAAAAGTGTTTAATTGGAGTAAGGGGAATTATGAGGCTATCAGGCAGGAATTTGGAGGATTACATTGGAAACAGATGTTCTCAGGGAAAAGTGCGGAAGAAATGTGGCAAATATTTAGGGGATATTTGTGTGGAGTTCTGTATAGGTACGCTCCAATGAGACAGGGAAGTTATGGTAGGGTACAGGGACCGTGGTGTACAAAGGCTGTAATAAATCTAGTCAAGAAGAAAAGAAAAGCTTACAAAAGGTTCAGAGAGCTAGGTAATGTTAGAGATCTAGAAGATTATAAGGCCAACAGGAGGACACTTAAGAAGGAAATTAGGAGAGCCAGAAGGAGCCATGAGATGGCTTTGACGGGCAGGATTAAGTAAAACCCCAAGGATTTCTACAAGTACATGAAGAGCAAGAGGATATGACATGAAAGAATGGGACCTATCAAGTGTGACAGTGGGAAAATGTGTATGGAACCGGAGGAAATAGCAGAGGAACTTAATCAATACTTTACTTCAGTATTCACCATGGAAAAGGATGTTGGTGATTGTAGTGATGACTTTCAGCAGACTGAAAAGCTTGAGCATGTAGATATTAATAAAGAGGATGTGCTGGAGCTTTCAGAAAGCATCAAGATGGATAAGTCACCAGGACCAGATGAGATGTACCCCAGGCTACTGTGGGAGGTGAGGGAGGAGATTGCTGAGCCTCTGGCAATGATCTTTGCATCATCAATGGGGGCGTGAGAGGTTCCGGAGGATTGGAGGGTTGTGAATGTTGTTCCCTTATTCAAGAAAGGGAGTAGAGATAGCCCAGGAAATCTTACCTCAGTGGTTGGTAGGTTGATGGAGAAGATCCTGAGAGGCAGGATTTATGAACATTTGGAGAGGTATAACATGATTAGGAATGGTCAGCATGGCTTTGTCAAGGGCAGGTCGTGCCTTACGAGCCTGATTGAATTTGAGGATGTGACTAAACACATTGATGAAGGAAGAGCAGTACATGTAGTGTATATGGATTTCAGCAAGGCATGTGTTAAGGTACCCCATGCAAGGCTTATTGAGAAAGAAAAGAGGCATGGGATCCATGGGGACATTGCTTTGTGGATCCAGAACTGGCTTGCCCACAGAAGACAAGGAGTGTTTGTAGATGGGTCATATTCTGCATGGAAGTCGGTCACCAGTAGAGTGCCTCAGGGATCTGTTCTGGGACTCTTACTCTTCTTG
Organism: Hypanus sabinus; assembly: GCF_030144855.1. NCBI lineage: Eukaryota > Metazoa > Chordata > Chondrichthyes > Myliobatiformes > Dasyatidae > Hypanus > Hypanus sabinus. The sequence goes on along the minus strand of NC_082709.1, from coordinate 165,923,763 downwards.
ATTTTTATAAATGACCTGGATGAGGAAGTAGAGGGATGGGTTAGTAAGTTTGCTGGTGACACAAGGGTTGGAAGTGTTGTTGATAGTGTGGACATCTGTCAGAGGTTACAGCGGGACATTGATAGGATGCAAAACTGGGCTGAGAAGTGGCAGATGGAGTTCAACCATTTAAGTGTGAAGTGGTTCATTTTGGTAGGTCAAAGGTGATGGCAGAATATAGTATTAATAGTAAGACTCTTGGCAGTGTGGAGGATCAAAGGGATCTTGGGGTCTGAGTCCATAGGATGCTCAAAGCAGCTGCGCAGGTTAACTCTGTGGTTAAGTGGTTAAGAAGGTATATGGTGTATTGGCCTTCATCAATCGTGGAATTGCATTTAGGAGCCAAGAAGTAAAGTTGTAGCTACATAAGACCCTGGTCAGACCTCACTTGGAATACTGTGCTCAGTTCTGGTCGCCTCACGACAGGAAGGATGTGGAAGCCATAGAAAGGGTGCAGAGGAGATTTACAAGGATGTTACCCGGATTGGGGAACATGCCTTATGAGAATAGGTTGAGTGAACTCAGCCTTTTCTCTTTGGAGCAACGGAGGATGAGAGGTGACCTGATAGAGGTGCATAAAATGATGAGAGGCATTGATCATGTGGATAGTCAGAGGCTTTTTCCCAGTGCTGAGATGGTTGCTACAAGAGGACAAATGGTTTAAGGTGCTGGGGAGTAGATACAGAGGAGATGGCAGGGGTAAGTTTTTTACTCAGAAAGTGATGAGTGCGTGGAATGGACTGCTAGCAATGGTGGTGGAGGTGGATACGATAGGGTCTTTTACGAAACTTTTAGATAGGTACATGGAGCTTAGTATAATAGAGGACTATGGGTAAGCCTAGTAATGTCTAAAGGTAGGGACATGTTCGGCACAACTTTGTGGGCCGAAGGGCCTGCATTGTGCTGTAGGCTTTCTATGTTTCTATATCATGATATATGTGACAATTTGCTGTTAATCATATCAAGTTGAGGGTAATTTCTCTGCCCAATGCTCTTATAAACTAGCCAAATGAAATATTGAATATAAATAAAGTCCTTGCTTTAATAAAATAATTATAAGGCAAATATCTCTTTAGCAGGTGCATCATTTTTTTTCATTGGCTGGTTTGAGAAGGTGGAAGAGAGCTTTCCCTTTGAACAGCTGATGAGATAATGCCCCAGCTGTGCTATTTTTAGGTTACTCCAGAAGTTTGGGCCAGTGGTGATGAACAGACAATGAGACAGGTCTAAATGGGAAGTACTTCCTTCACCATGCTTCTCTAAATAAGTTCTCGAGTTAGTGGTCATTGGTGTTGAATGATGTACAGCTTTGGATCAGTATCCCTCATTGCTCAAACTCAGTTTGAAATTAAACCTTACAAACACTAGCATAGTTCAGGAGCAAATGTTGGCAGAATTCTTGGAAGAATTCTTTTTTTATCCCTTTTATATTCAGCTAAGAGCATAAATGGGTGTTGGCTTAATACAGCACCTTGAAGAACAGGCACCATTAACAATACAGTGCCTTCTCAGCACTCCGGTTTCTAAACCCACAGCCTTCTGAGGTAGAAGTTCTAACACTGAATAGAAATCATCGACAAAGACTCTGCTTTCCTTCAATAATGACTTACGTGTTTCTCTAAGAAAAAAATGAATAAGCATTTGAAGAACCTTTTTCATTCTACTTACTTATTTTTCACTTTTTGATCTCTCTTTGTCTCTCAAAACCATGACATTATATTCAAAAGAGTAACCAATTACTACTGTGATTAAGATATAGAAATCCTGTATCAAAACAGCAAGCTGATGGCCCTCCCTTATTCTGTGGCAGAAGTGATCTTTCTGTCTCTCTGTCTCCATCTGTCTGTCTGTCTCTCTCCCCCTCTCTCCCTCTCTCTCCCCTCTCTCTCTTTCCCCCTCTCTCTCCCCTCTCTTTCCCCCCTCTTTCCCCTCTCTCTCCCCTCTCTCTCTTTCCCCCTCTCTCTCCCCCTCTCTCTTTCCCCCCTCTTTCCCCTCTCTCTCTCCCCTCTCTTTCCCCCTCTCTCTCCCCCTCTCTCTTTCCCCCTCTCTCTCTCCCCTCTCTCTCTACCCCTCTCTCTCCCCCTCTCTCTCCTTCTCTCTCTCCCCCCTCTCTCTTTCCCCCTCTCTCTCACCCTCTCTCTCTCCCCCCCTCTCTCATCCCCCCATCTCTCTTTCCCCTCCTCTCTCTCTCTCTCTCTCTCTGTCTCTCTCATGCTTGTTGCTTCCTTTGCATGGGGGGAGGGAGGCTCTTGGGTTCCAACATTTTTTTGACATTCATTCATTCTTTGTTTTTTTCCCACTCAGTTTTGTGGATGTCTGTGAAGAGTAAGAATTTCAAGTTGTATACTGTATACGTTCTCTGACATTAAATTGAACCATTGAACTCACGTTTGATATTCCACTGAATAATGAACGTTTCCTTTGCGATAAGTAACTGGGCTCCATTTGAGTACATTCTTAAAATTGATGGAATGCATTTTCACATTCTGAGGTGAAGATAGCTTTCCAAAAACTGTATAATAAAAATAATAGTTTAATTTGTATGTTTCCAAGAGGAATATTATCTTTCATATTGTTATTTCACTAATTATAAATTCAATCAAACCCTGGCAGTCAGCCATACTTTTACTTCAACTTTGCTACAGGAAATGTCTTTTACGAACTTATCTTTTCCCCCCAAGGTTTGTGTGGTCTTCTGCTGAGGGGAAATAAGGATGACCTGTATCACACCTTTCTATGCCTGGGTAATTAAAGTATTCTGGATTCTTCTTAAATGTTGTGAGAATACTTACCTCCATCACTCATTCAGTTTCAGATTTCAAGCACAGCATGGGTGCAAAGGTTGCTTCTTACACGCCTTCTAAACCTCATACTTCAATGCACTTTAGTTTAGGATGCCTAGCCGAACCCTATGAAAGTTTTCATCCTTAGTTTAATGCATGGAAGATTAGGTGAGCTTTGTTATGGATGTGCGAAATTATATATCCAAACTGTATTCTTTCTTTTTTTTGGTCTACCATCATTAAGCATATGAGCACAAGAGCTCCATTCAGTGTTAAAATAATCAGGAAATGCCCCAGATATAATCGGACAAATCAATATCAATGATGAATGTTCACCCATTAAGCACCTCCTTAATGTTATTGCAAAACACTATTCATGACAATGTGGAGTGGTTTCAAGTATTTCCTGAGGCTATTTATGTAGTTGGTTTCATTATTGAATTTAGGGAGGTGGTGTAAGGAAATAGAATGAGCTTTGGCTTTGTTACAGTTTAGTTGTTCAAGATATAGAGTGATATTTTATTTGGCATGTCTTTGAATTTAACTTGGAATGATTTTGATGACGGGAAAAGCTATTTTCCCAGCTAATCCCTAAAACTTTTAAATGACAATTCGATATAAATCGTTGCGTGCTTTTAAATTGTGTGCAGAGCTATCACTGAACACATAATAACATGTTTAAACATATTCAGTTTCTCTAGGGATTTCTGGAAGAATGGAAGACTTCTTTCCAAGTCACATGCCAGTCTGACATAAACAATTAGCTGTTCATTTTTCTTTGTTGGCTTAATCATTCTGAACTCCCTACCCAATCGCTCTGTGGTTCCAGCATCACCAGAAGGAATGCTGTGGTTCAAGAAGGTGGCTTTTCACCATTTTTTCAAGAGCAGCAGGGACTAGCAATAAATAACTTTCCAGTGATCCCACGTCTCATAAATGAATAATAAATAACTGGTTGTTATATACAACAGGTTGTTGTATATTTGTAGCTGGCCTCCATCTGTCTCAAAGGACATGGGTGATGATGACAAGCCTGGGCAGAAAGTATGGAGATCCTGAGAAGCTCAGTCATGAAGATCCCCCTCTCGGCCTCACCAGTGTAATCCAATGGAAAACCTATGAAGCATTAAACAGAGGAAGAGATGGGAGAATTTCTTAAATGCTAGGAGCATTGTAAGAAAGGTGGATGAGCTTAGAGCATGAATTGATACTTGGAAATATGATGTTGTAGCTATTAGTGAAACATGGTTGCAGGAGGGGTGTGATTGGCAACTAAATATTCCTGGATTTCGTTGCTTCAAGTGTGATAGAATTGGAGGGACAAGAGGAGGAGGTGTTGCATTGCTTGTCAGAGAAAGTATTACAGCGGTGGTCCAGCAGGATGGATTAGAGGGCTCGTCCAGGAAGGCTGTTTGGGTGGAATTGAGGAATGGGAAAGGTGTAGTAACACTTATAGGGGTTTATTATAGACCACCTAATGGGGAGTGAGAATTGGAGGATCAAATTTGCAAGGGGTTAGCAGATATTTGTAGTAAGCACAGGGTTGTGATTGTTGGAGATTTTAATTTTCCACACATGGACTGGAAAGCCCATACTGTAAAAGGGATGGATGGTTTGGAGTTTGTGAAATGTGGGCAGGATAGATTTTCGCAGCAATACATAGAGGTACCGAATAGAGAAGGGGCAGTGTTGGATCTCCTGTTAGGGAATGAAGGGTGATGCAGGTATGTGTTGGGGAGCATTTCGGGTCCAGTGATCACAGTGCCATTAGTTTCAATATAATTATGGAGAAGGATAGGACTGGACCCAGGGTTGAGATTTTTGATTGGAGAAAGGCTAACTTTGAGGAGATGCGAAAGGATTTAGAAGGAGTGGATTGGGACAATTTGTTTTATGGGAAGGATGTAATAGAGAAATGGAGGTCATTTAAAGGTGAAATTTTGAGGGTACAGAATCTATGTTCCTGTTAAGTTGAAAGGAAAGGTTAAAAGTTTGAGAGAACCATGGTTTTCAAGGGATATTGGAAACTTGGTTAGGAAAAAGAGAGATATCTACAATAAATATAGGCAGCATGGAGTAAATGAGGTGCTCGAGGAATATAAAGAATGTAAGAAGAATCTTACGAAAGAAATTAGAAAAGCTAAAAGGAGATACGAGTTTGCTTTGGCAAGTAAGGTGAAAATAAATCCAAAGGGTTTCTACAGTTATATCAATAGCAAAAGGATAGTGAGGGATAAAATTGGTCCCTTAGAGAATCAGAGTGGACAGCTATGTGTGGAGCCGAGAGAGATGGGGGAGAGTTTGAACAATTTCTTTTCTTCGGTATTCACTAAGGAGAAGGATACTGAATTGTGTAAGTTAAGGGAAACAAGTAGGGAAGTTATGGTAACCATGACGATTAAAAAGGAGGAAGTACCGGCACTTTTAAGGAATATAAAAGTAGATAAATCTCTGGGTCCTGACAGGATATTCCCTAGGACCTTGAGGGAAGTTAGTGGAGAAATAGTAGGGGCTCTGACAGAAATATTTCAAATGTCATTAGAAACAGGGATGGTGCCGGAGGATTGGCGTATTGTTCATGTGGTTCCATTGTTTAAGAAGGGTTCTAAGAGTAAACCTAGCAATTAAAGGCCCTTCAGTTTAACGTCAGTGGTGTTAAATTAATGGAAAGTATTCTTAGAGATGGTATATATAATTATCTGGAGTGACAGGGTCTGATTAGGAATAGTCAGCATGGATTTGTGCGTGGAAGGTCATGTTTGACAAATTTTATTGAATTTTTTGAAGAGGTTACAAGGAAAGTTGATGAGGGTAAAGCAGCGGATGTTGTCTATATGGACTTCAGTAAGGGCTTTGTCAAGGTTCTGCATGGAAGGTTAGTTAGGAAGGTTCAATCGTTAGGTATTAATATTGAAGTAATAAAATGGATTCAACAGTGGCTGGATGGGAGATGCCAGAGAGTAGTGGTGGATAACTGTTTGTCAGGTTGGAGGCCAGTGATTAGTGATGCGCCTCAGGGATCTGTACTGGGTCCAATGTTGTTTGTCATATACATTAATGATCTTGTTGACGAGGTGGTAAATTGGATTAGTAAGTATGCAGATGATACTAAGGTAGATGGCGTTCTGGATAATGAAGTAGGTTTTCAAAGCTTGCAGAGCGATTTAGGCCAGTTAGAAGAGTGGGATGAAAGATGGCAGATGGAGTTTAATGCTGATAAGTGTGAATTGCTACATTTTGGTAGGAATAATCCAAATAGTACATACATGCTAAATGTTAGGGCATTGAAGAATGCAGTAGAACAGAGTGATCCAGGAATAATGGTACATAGTTCCCTGAAGGTGGAATCTCATATGGATAGGATGGTGAAGAAAGCTTTTGGTATGCTGGCCTTTATAAATCAAAGCATTGAGTGTAGGAGTTGGGATGTATTGTTAAAATTGTACAAGGCATTGGTAAGGCCGAATTTGGAGTTTTGTGTGCAGTTCTGGTCACCAAATTACAGGAAAGATGTCAACAAAATAGAGAGAGTACAGAGAAGATTTACTAGAATGTTACCTGGGTTTCAGCACCCAAGTTACAGGGAAAGGTTGAACAAGTTAGACCTTTATTCTTCGGAGCGTAGAAGTTTGAGGAGGGACTTGATAGAGGTAATTAAAATTATGAGGGGGGATAGAGCTGATGTGGATAGGCTTTTTCCATTGAGAGTAGGGGAGATTCAAACAAGAGGACATGAGTTGAGAGTTAGGGGGCAAAAGTTTAAGAGTAACATGAGGGGGAATTTCTTTACTCAGAGAGAGGTAGCTGTGTGGAACGAGCTTCCAGTAGAAGTGGTAGAGGCAGGTTCGGTATTGTCATTTAAAGTAAAATTGGATAGGTATATGGACAGGAAAGGAATGGAGGGTTATGGGCTGAGTGCAGGCCAGTGGGACTAGGTGAGTGTAAGCATTCAGCACGGACTAGAAGGGCCGAGATGGCCTATTTCCATGCTGTAATTGTTATATGGCTATATGGTTATTAGAGTTGGCACCAGCCTGGCTCCAGGAGCTGCCATAAAGTTGTTCAATGACATCCAGCTGCCTTGGGGGCTTCACTCAAGATTTGCTGTCTGGATTTATTTCTTAGTCTCTCCCAATGCTGCCCACGAGACAGTGGGGCTATTTCCCCGTAGCTGGGGATTTGGTTCACGAGCACCAGGGGCCATATCTCCTACCGGTTCTCAGTAGTTCAGCCTGAGTCCAAAAGGAGTTGAGTTTCTGTGTATCGTCAGTGAGGAGGCACTGCATGAGGCTTGCTGTTGTAAGAGGCTACGCACTGGCAGGGAGAGGCGTTCACATTTGGCTCTCCTTTTAGCAAGAAACTGAATGTGAGAGTGACAAGGACTACCCACTACTCTACCACACTAGACGCGTCACAACAACCATGTTGTATACTTAATAGTTCAGTAACAAAACGTAACACAGGTCATTAGTTTTCATAAGTTAGCAACAATAATCATTAATGTAGTTACCAGATAAGAAAAAATAATTTCTATTTATCAAGTATGTGACACACATTGCTCCTGATAAATTACATGAAAGAATAATCCTTACGTAATATGGGAAAGCACAGCTGAAGGTTTTCACACCTCAAATAGAAAATGATTTGTTTTGGAGGACCTCATTGAGATAGCTGGGATGGTCAAGGATCTGCCTTCTTTGTGTAGAGTACTGGTAACTTTAATATCCACCCAAAGAGACCATGCATTAGTTTATCATCCTATCAAAACGTTTGACTACATTACACTCAATTTATGTATATGGTTCTTGAAGTCAAGGTCAAACGCATGGCATCAGTAATGACAGCCAGCAACAAGAACCATACGGCATAGAGAACATCGGTAGAATATTACAAGGAAAGGAATATAGTATAAGGGAAACAGTTCAACAATAAATGCAAGGCAAAATGGTAGCATTTATGAAATACTGGGTTAGTTGTCTTTCAAAATAAAAACAGTGATCTATCCACTTTTTGAATTACAAAAATGATTGGCCTGAATTGCTGGATGATGTCCCTTGTGATGAGTTACAGATAAAAGTGTTATGTCTTGCATATACGAGCAATTAGAATTCAATTCTAACAAAAATAGTTCACGATTTAATAAACAAGATGGTTTTCAAGTTGCTGTTAGATGCCTTTTGAGAATGTGGACTTTTGAGGGACTTGTGATGGGTTACTGAGTTAAATGTCTCAGAAGAAACTATGATTAGTGAGAACCACTCTCTTTGGGCTGTCCTTGCTTTCTGGTTATTACATGACCTCAAGTAACTTTACTCTTGCAAAAGTGATCATTCCCAGAAAAGAGATAAAGAGAAAGGAACTTTCAGGATCTTCACTATCTATAAAGAAACAAAGTTTCACTTTGAATGCCTCACAATGATTTGTTCATTGTTAACGTTTACTCAATTGCAGCCTAATATATAGTTTTCTAGTTTGACATTTTCTTTTATTGTAACCCTATCAGAACCTTGTGGTTTGCACGGTAGTGTACTGGTTAGCCTAACACTTTACAGTACCAGCGACATGGGTTCATTTCCTGCTGCTGCCTGGAAGGAGTTTTTATGTTCTCCCTGTGACCACGTGGGTTCCCTCCGATGCACCAGTTTCTTCTCACAGTCCAAAGACCTATTGGTTAGTAGGTCATTGTAAATTGGCCCACTCCATGCTGTATCTCAATAATTAAATAGCTAAATAGAGAAAACCCACTGGATTGACCAATTCTAGGGGTAAAAAAGACAGTGACAGAACAGACTTAAAAGCAAAGTGATAACTTACAGACAATGGCTCAGTTGGAGAGGAAGCCAGTGAAGTGAGCAAGCACAGCAGGCTAGTGTTAGGTAATTCAGGAGACAGAGAGCAGCATTTGGAATGGACACATTTATTTATATGGAGGTAGAAGTTGGGAGGCAAGGTGGACAGCATTGTTATGTCAAGACAATAGAACAGAAACTCCAATCAAGTTCAATTTTTTTTGCCTTTATCACTGAGAAAATGAGTTTCATTATCCTTTGCATGTATTTCAACAGTGATACAGGTGAACAGCAACGTAACAGGCAATATGTGTGTACTGGAGTGGGCAGTGATAGCAAGCATTGAATTGTTTCTCTAAGTAATGGACCAATTATTATTTACAATGTGTTGTTTCTTTTGCATAATGGAGTACTTATTTGATGAAGGGGTGCTCTTTGGAAACTACCTTATCATTGTGAATTTATTAAAAACACTGGGAGAAGGGCTGAATTGAAAGAGTGAAAAAAATAATTGAAATAAAGCTCAAATTCAATCATTTGACAACCAGACTTCAAAGTTCTGTTTAAGGATGTGCTTTTTTTTGAGAAAATTGTAAAAAAAAAGAGAACTACTCTTATAAAGAGGAAACAATGAATACTTGACATGCTAGAAAACATTAATATTAATACAAATCCAGGTGAGTTTAAAAGATCAACATTTCAGAGTTAAATTTCATGTTAAAGTTGAATATTCTCAGCTAGTTTATATACATATACTGAACATAAAGTTCTCCGGCCAGCTTTATGCTTTACTTCTAATTAAACTCAAAACTACTGCAGATGCTGGAAATCTGGAACAAAAGCAAAGAAAACCTATTCAGACTCAGCAGGTCAGGCAGCATTCGTGGAAAGAGAAACAATCAATGTTTTGGGATGTTTCAGTTCTGACCCGAAAGGTTGACGGGTTTTGTTTGTTCCACGGATGCTGCCTGACCCACTTCTCCCCTGGTTGTGTGTGCTTTGAGTTGGAGTGCACACTCTGTGAAGATAGTGGAGACAGGCGCTGCCATAACATTTTAAAAATATGTAGATGAGTATTTGAATTGCCTGGATATGAAAGGCTACAGACAAGTGCTAATAATCTCCTCTGGACCCTCTCTCCAATGCCAGTACATCTTTCTTCGATAAGGGGCCCAAAACTGCTCAGAATATTCTACCCAAATGCCCCTTCTCTACTCTGAGCTGTAGTGGTCAGAGAGTCAAGAGAAAGTGGGAAAGTGAAAACTTATTCTTCAAGAAACCTTTTCTGCACATCCTTGAACCAATCCTCTTGCTAATCAATTCCTATGACACTGCTCACACCAAGAGGAGTTGTTGCACTCATAACTATATTTTCCCTGTGCACCCTTTGTAACATATTCATTAGAGAACTAATGTATTGCAAGCGCTAATTTCAATCTGCATTTTCATATAACAATACACACAAAATGCTGGTGGAACACAGCAGGCCGGGCAGCATCTATAGGGAGAAGCGCTGTCGACGTTTCGGGCCGAGACCCTTCGTCAGGACTAACCGAAAGGAAAGATACTAAAAGATTTGAAAGTAGTGGGGGGAGGGGGAAATGCAAAATGATAGGAGAAGACCAGAGGGGGTGGGATGAAGCTAAGAGCTGGAAAGGTGATTGGTGAAAGTTATACAGAGCTGGAGAAGGGAAAGGATCATGGGACGGGAGGCCTTGGGAGAAAGAAAGAGGGGGGAGCACCAGAGGGAGATGGAGAACAGGCAAACAACTAAATATGTCAGGGATGGGGTAAGAAGGGGAGGAGGGACATTAACGGAAGTTAGAGAAGTCAATGTTCATGCCATCAGGTTGGAGGCTACCCAGCCGGTATATAAGGTGTTGTTCCTCCAACCTGAGTGTGGATTCATTTTGACAGTAGAGGAGGCCATGGATAGACATATCAAACTTTATTTATAGATGCTGCCTGGCCTGCTGTGTTCCACCAGCATTTTGTCTATGTTGTTGTTTGAATTTCCAGCATCTGCAGATTTCCTCGTGTTTGCATTTTCATATATTAAGGTTTTAGTGAAAGTTTTGAAAAGTCATGACACTGTTTTAGGCACAGCTTCCGGAAGATGTGCAATTTAGATTAGGAACAGCTTTCTACGCAAAGGATGATAACTTCCAAAGATGTGAAACACTTCGAATTTATTGCTAGATGTGGAGTTGGCAGAACTAGGATCCCGAAAGAGACAGATTATTGAAAACAAGATCCCATTTATTTCTTTGTACTTGTGTCATTAAAGATGTGTGGTTCTTCAAATTGCTGATCCCTGCTTCCCAAAGCGGCGTATACTGAATGTTATAGAATTGGAGTAAGGGGTCCTCGTCCCTCGCGAAAGAGTGTAAATTTAATAATATCCTTTGAATGGGGATTGTTAAAATTCCTGCAAATATTATCGTGGAATAGAAAGTTTTTTGAAGTAATAAATGTGCAGGTGTTGATCCTCCTGTCGGTAAAGAAGCCTCGCATTTTAGACACAGTAAGCCGAAGGCTGGAGGTTGATTTCGCTGACCGGTTGCATTGTATCATTAATGTCAGCGGTAACTCTCGGCAATGTTCCTAGTCTTTTTTTATTATTGCTTCCCCACCCTTCGGAATCAATAGAGTCTTTCAAGGTGGCTTTAAAATAAATTGGTGAAAATCTGTCAATCGCCGAACAGAAAGTGCACTCGGAAAGAGGAAGTGTTTCAACATTCCTATTCTTTAGCAGTTGTCAAGTGTGCAGAGATTGCTATATACATTAGCTAACGCCTATATGTAAAATGATATAACTAATTTAAAACTAGAAATGGTAGAAAGTAATACTAATGTTCCGGATTTCCCAGGTTTTGCGATTCGGTGTCGTTCCAATCTGGCGGTTGACAACGTGCCAGGCTGCTCAGCACTCCGATCGGTTTATAGAGATACAATTGATAACACTGACCTGGGAGCGTTAAGACTGCTGCCAACGTGGAATACAGCAAGATTTCGGTCACAGTCATATCTCCCTCTGCTCGACTGCCTCGATCACCAGTAGCCTCTAAATTTCCTCATTCTCCCCTATCGGCTTCAAACTATGTGATAAAGGTTACAACTGGGCGGGGATTACCTGGAAAAGCCTCCAATTGTATTCATCAGGAAATAGAAGCGCGAGTTCGCCGCCTGGCAAATGTCTCTGTTAGTTAATCAGTACAGCTGGCAAAACAAGAAGTTTCTTAAAAACCCACTGAAATGCTGATCATTACAATGGTGAATGGAGGAGATGCTACAATGAGGATCGTCAGGTAGCACGTAAAAGAGCAACAAGATAGATTTACAGGGATGTTGCCTGGATTGGGGAGCATGCCTTACCAGAACAGGTTAAGTGAACTTGGCCTTTTCTCCTTGGAGCCACGGAGGATGAGAGGTGACCTGATAGAGGTGTGTACGATGATGAAAGGCATTCATTGATTGTCTGGATAGTCATAGGCTTTTCCCCAGGGCTGAAATGGCTATCCTGAGAGGGCACAGTTTTAAGGTGCTTGGAAGCAGGTACAGAGGGGATGTCAGGGGTAAATTTTTTTACGCAGAGAGTGGTGAGTGTGTGGAATGGGCTGCCGGCAACGATGGTGGAGGCGGATACCATAGGGTCTTTTAAGAGACTCCAGGATAGGTACATGGAGCATAGAAAAATAGAGGGCTATTTGTAACCCTAGGTAATTTCTAATGTAAGTACATGTTCGGCACAGCATTGTGGGCCAAAGGGCCTGTATTGTGCTGTAGGTTTTCTATATTTCTTCTATGTTTCTAAAATACTGGAGGAACTCAAAAGGTCAGGCAGCATCTTTGGATGGAAGTAAATTGTTGACATTTCTCCAAGATGTGAGCAAGATGACATCATGCTCACATCAAACCTGTCAAGACTTGTCAGGATGTTTAATAAGAATCCTTTCTCACTTTTCTGGCCTAGCCTGTCAATCTTCCTGCCTAAGGCCACTTGCCCATTCCAGTTGTTACTATGTCATATTTTCTCTGAATTGTTTTCAATGCATTAATTTCTTCACATTAATAAGGAGAAGGTTATCCTACCTAATATCTTTAGTGGAACCTTCCCCAAGCTGAGGGAAGTTGGAAAACCAAAACTAGTGCATCAACTATTTCACTCATTTTAACATCTAGACTCTCTTGGCCTGCAGCTCCAACAATTTCCTTAATACCACTTTGCTGGTGATTGAAAGTTTCCTAATTTTCCAAATTAATGTTCCTACCATGTTCCTTTGTATCCTTAGAGGCCATACATGTCTGTTCTAAACAGACATCTCTCAATTCTGAGGCTGGGCCCACAAGTCCTAAGCTCCCCCTCTATAACAAACATCCTCTCCAATCCACTCTGTCTGGGCCTTTCAGTATTTGCCAGGTTTCAATGAGATCCTTCCTCACTCTTCTAAATTCCAGAAAGTGCATTCTTCTAAACTGCAGAAAGTACCAGCCCAGCACCATCAAACTCTCCTCATATATTAGCCCTTTCATTCCTGGTAGTGTTCTTACGAACCACCTCTGGACCTGCTCCAAATGCCAGCATATCTTTTCTTAGATAAAGGGCCCAAAACTGTTCACAATGCTTTGACTGCAATCTGACCAATGCCTTATACAGATTCAGCATTATATCCTTAATTTTATATTCTAGACCCCTCGGAATGAATGTTAACATAGCATTTTTATTCATTATCACTGATTCAACCTACATATTACCTTCACTTCCCTCCCTTTTCTTGATCTCTTTGTCTCTGGAGACAGCTTATCTACTGATATATTTTATAAACCCACTGACTGTCACAGCTATGTGGACTATGCCTCTTCCCACCCTGTCAATTGTGAAAATGCCATTCCCTTTTCTCAATTCTCACTTCTCCGTCGCATCTGCTCTCAAGATGAGGCTTTTCATTCCAGAACTAATGAGATGTCATCCTTCTTCAAAGAAAGGGGCTTTCCTTCCTCCATCATCAACGCTGCCCTCACCTGCATCTCTTCTATTTCACACATGACTGCCTTCATCCCATTCTCTTGTTCTCACCTATCTTAAGGTTCCTCTTGTTCTCACCTACACCCCACTAGCCTCTGTATCCAGCACATAATTCTCTGTAACTTCTGTCATCCCACCACCAAGCACATCTTTCCCTCAACCCCACTTTCTACAGGGATCCTTTGTCCATTTGTCCCTCTCCACTGATCTCCCTCCTGATACTTTTTCTTATATGCAGAACAAGTGCCATACTTGCCCCTACACCTCCTCACTCACTACCCTTCAGGGCCCCAACCAGTCCTTCCAGGTGAGGCGACACTTTACCTGTGAGTCTATTGGGGTCAGCTACTGTGTCCGGTGCTCCCGGTGTGGCCTCCTGTATATCATGTCGTAGATTGGGAGACCAGTTTGCTGAGCTCCAACACTCCATCTGCCAGAAAAAAAATAGGATCTCCCAGTGGCTACCCGTTTCAATTCCACTTCCCATTCCCATTCCAACATGTCAGTTCATGGCCTCCTCTACTGTCATGATGAGGTCACACTCAGGCTGAAGGAACAACACCTTATTTTTGGTCTGAGTAGCCTCCAACCTGATGGCATGAATATTGATTTCCTGAACTTCTGATGATAGCTCCTCCCTTCCTTCACCATTCCCCCATTTCTGTTTCCCTCTCTCACGTTATCTTGTTACTTGCTCATCACCTCCCAAAGGTGCTCTTCACCCTTTCCTTTCTTCCATGGTTTTCTAACCTCTCTTATCACATTTCCCCCTTCTCCAGCCCTTTTATCTCTTTCACCAGTCAGCTTCCCAGCTCTTTACTTCACCTCTCCCCCTTCTCCCGGTTTCAGCTATCGCCTTGCACCTTGTGCTTCCTCCTTCCCTCTCTTCCTCTGACTTCTCACCTTTTTTTCCAATCCTGATGAAAGGTCTTCGTCCAAAACATCAACTGTTTACCCTTTCCCATTGATGCTGCCTGGCCTGCTGAGTTCCTCCAGCATTTTGTGTGTGTGTTGCTTGGATTTCCAGCATCCGCCGATTTTTCTTGTGTTTGTGCTACGACATATTACTTCATTAGCTGTTATGAACTTTGGGATGTGCCATTGGTGGGACTTGAATTTTTAAAGGTGGAATTATTGACAGTCAGGTGCACCTACAGAGAGAGGCCATTTTCCTCTGTGAATGATAATATTAGAACATAGAAACATAGAAAACCTACAGCACAATACAGGCCCTTCGGCCCACAAAGCTGTGCCGAACAAGTCCCTACTTTGGAAATAACTAGGGTTACCTATAGCCCTCTATTTTACTAAGCTCCATGTACCTATCTAAGTCTCTTAAAAGATCCGCCTCCACTACTGTTGCTGGCAGCCCATTCCACGCACTCACCACTCTCTGAGTAAAAAACTTAACAGACAGACAGACAGACAGACATACTTTATTGATCCGGAGGGAAATTGGCTTTCATTACAGTTGCGCCAATCAAGAATAGAGTAGACAATAGACAATAGGTGCAGAAGTAGACCATTCGGCCCTTCGAGCCTGCACTGCCATTCTGAGATCATGGCTGATCATCTACTTTCAATACCCGGTTCCTGCCTTGTCCCCATATCCCTTGATTCCCCTATCCATAAGATACCTATCTAGCTCCTTCTTGAAAGCATCCAGAGAATTGGCCTCTACTGCCTTCTGAGGCAGTGCATTCCAGACCCCCACAACTCTCTGGGAGAAGAAGTTTTTCCTTAACTCTGTCCTAAATGACCTACCCCTTATTCTCAAACCATGCCCTCTGGTACTGGACTCTCCTAGCATCTGGAACATATTTCCTGCCTCTATCTTGTCCAATCCCTTAATAATCTTATATGTTGCAATCAGATCCCCTGTCAATCTCCTTAATTCCAGCGTGTACAAGCCCAGTCTCTCTAACCTCTCTGCGTAAGACAGTCCAGGAATTAACCTTGTGAATCTACGCTGCACTTCCTCTACAGCCAGGATATCCTTCCTTAACCCTGGAGAACAAAACTGTACACAATACTCCAGGTGTGGTCTCACCAGGGCCCTGTGCAAATGCAAGAGGATTTCCTTGCTCTTGTACTCAATTCCCTTTGTAATAAAGGCTAACATTCCATTAGCCTTCTTCACTGCCTGCTACACTTGCTCATTCACCTTCAGTGACTGATGAACAAGGACTCCTAGATCTCTTTGTATTTCTCCCTTACCTAACTTTACACCATTCAGATAATAATCTGCTTTCCTGTTCTTACTCCCAAAGTGGATAACCTCACACTTATTCACATTAAACGTCATCTGCCAAGTATCTGCCCACTCACCCAGCCTATCCAAGTCACCCTGAATTCTCCTAACATCCTCATCACATGTCACACTTCCACCCAGCTTAGTATCATCAGCAAACTTGCTGATGTTATTCTCAATGCCTTCATCTAAATCGTTGATGTAAATCATAAACAGCTGTGGTCCCAATACCGAGCCCTGTGGCACCCCACTGGTCACCACCTGCCATTCCAAGAAACACCCATTCACCGCTACCCTTTGCTTTCTATCTGCCAACCAGTTTTCTATCCATGTCAATGTCTTCCCATCAATGCCATGAGCTTTGATTTTACCCACCAATCTCCTCTGTGGGACCTTATCAAATGCCTTCTGAAAATCGAGTTACACTACATCCACTGGATCTCCCTTGTCTAACTTTCTGGTTACATCCTCGAAAAACTCCAATAGATTAGTCAAGCATGATTTACCCTTGGTAAATCCATGCTGGCTCAGCCCAATCCTATCACTGCTATCTAGATATGCCACTATTTCATCTTTAATAATGGACTCTAGCATCTTCCCCACTACTGATGTTAGGCTGACAGGACGATTGTTTTCTCCCTCCCTCCTTTCTTAAAAAGTGGGATAACATTAGCCATTCTCCAATCCTCAGGAACTGATCCTGAATCTAAGGAACATTGGAAGATGATTACCAATGCATCTGCAATTTCCAGGGCCACCTCCTTTAGTACCCTAGGATAAAGACCATCTGGACCTGGGGATTTGTCAGCCTTCAGTCCCATCAGTCTACTCATCACTGTTTCCTTCCTAATGTCAATCTGTTTCATTTCCTCTGTTACCCTATGTCCTTGGCCCATCCATACATCTGGGAGATTGCCTGTGTCTTCCTTAGTGAAGACAGATCTAAAGTACTTATTAAATTTTTCTGCCAGTTCTCTGTTTCCCATAACAATTTCACCCAATTCATTCTTCAAGGGCCCAACGTTGTTCTTAACTATCTTCTTTCTCTTCACATACCTAAAAAAGATTTTGCTATCCTCCTTTATATTCCTGGCTAGCTTGTGTTCGTACTTCATTTTTTCTCCCTGTATTGCCTTTTTAGTTAAGTTCTGTTGTTCCTTAAAAATTTCCCAATCATCTGTCCTCCCACTCACCTTAGCTCTGTCATACTTCCTTTTTTTTAATGCTATGTAATCTCTGACTTCCTTTGTCAACCACTGTGGCCCCTTTCCCCCATTTGAATCCTTCCTTCTCCGGGGGATGAACTGATTTTGCACCTTGTGCATTATTCCCAAGAATACCTGCCATTGCTGTTCCATTGTCTTTTCTGCTAGGATATCTGTCCAGTTAACTTTGGCCAGCTCCTCCCTCATGGCTCCATAGTCTCCTTTGTTCAACTGCAACACTGACACCTCCGAGCTGCCCTTATCCTTCTCAAATTGCAAATAAAAACTTATCATATTATGGTCACTACCTCCTAATGGCTCCTTTACTTCAAGATCGCTTATCAAATCTTGTTCACTACATAACACTAAATCCAGAATAGCCTTGTCCCTGGTCGGCTCTCATACAAGCTGTTCCAAGAATGCATCCCATAGGCACTCTACAAACTCCCTATCCTGGGGTCCAGTACCAACCTGATTCTCCCAGTTCACCTGCATGTTGAAATCCCCCATAACTACTGCGACATTGCCTTTGCCAATGTTAACTCCCTATTCAACTTGCACCCAATATCCATACTACTATTTGGTGGCCTATAGACAACACGCATTAGGGTCTTTTTGCCCTTACTGTTCCTCAATTCTATCCACACAGACTCCACTTCTCCTGATCCTATGTCCCCCCCTTGCAAAGGACTGAATCTCATTCCTCACCAACAGGGCCACCCCACCCCCTCTGCCCACATTTCTGTCCCTACAATAGCACGTATACCCTTGTACATTCATTTCCCAGGTCTGATCTCCCTGCAGCCATGTCTCCGTTATCCCACAACATCATAGTTGCCCATTTGCACCTGAGCTTCAACCTCATCTGGCTTTTTCTGACACTTCATGCATTCAGATATAGAATTTTTAGCCCATTTCTCCTCTCTCTGTTTGAATCTCTGCCTATTGTGCTTAACCCAGCTCCCCGAACTCCCATCGGGCTATACAGCCCTAGAATTTTGTTGTCCTTCCTAAATTTACTTATCCTTTCTGCACATTTAACTCCATGTTCCGTCAGACCATCCCTCTGTACATGTGTCCTCCTTATCACTTGTTCCGCCTCACCTTTCTCTACTACACACTTAATATTCCGGAACCGTGTAGTCCCCACCTGTCCTTTATTCTTCATCTCGTTATCCTCTCTCACATTCTGGATCCCCGCCTCCTGCAAATTTAGTTTAGTAGAAATATAGCAAAATAAAACCAGAAATAATTAAATGATAATAAGTGAATTATTCCAAGTGGAAATAAGTCCAGGACCAGCCTATTGGCTCAGGGTGTCTGACACTCTGAGGGAGGAATTGTAAAGTTTGATGGCCACAGGCAGGAATGACTTCCTATGATGCTCAGTGTTGCATCTCGGTGGAATGAGTCTCTGGCTGAATGTACTCCTGTGCCTAACCAGTACATTATGGAGTAGATGGGAGTCATTGTCCAAGATGGCATGCAACTTGGACAGCATCCTCTTTTCAGACACCACCGCCAGAGAGTCCAGTTCCACCCCCACAACATCACTGGCCTTACGAATGAGTTTGTTGATTCTGTTGGTGTCTGCTACCCTCAGCCTGCTGCCCCAGCACACAACAGCAAACGTGATAGCACTGGCCACCATAGACTCATAGAACATCCTTAGCGTCGTCCGGCAGATGTTAAAGGACCTCAGTCCCCTCAGGAAGTAGAGACGGCTCTGACCCTTCTTGTAGACAGTCTCAGTGTTCTTTGACCAGTCCAGTTTATTGTCAATTCGTATCCCCAGGTATCTGTAATCCTTCACCATGTTCATACTAACCCTGACCTCTCCTCTGTACCTACTCCTCAGCATATTAAATCACTGACGAAGGGTCTTGGCCCGAAACGTCGACTGTACTTCTTCCTATAGATACTGCCTGGCCTGCTGCATTCCATCAGCATTTTGTGTGTATTTAATAAATCACTATTCTCATTTCACTCAATGTTTTTAAATAACTAGATCATATTTGGTGTCAAAATGGTTTTTGTAATGCATCTAGTGTGATCTGATCAATTATTCTAGTAATACCCCCATCCCCCTCTATCTATTATCTCAGTCTCTGCGCAGACTGTAATCACTTTCCATAATGCTGTTTAAATTGTAAATACTTCATGGTATTTATGTAGTATTTATGCACTTTCTATTACACATTTTTACTTTAACATCTAACATTATTTTTATATAATTCTTTATTTATAACTATTGGCTTTATTTTTGCTTGTTCCATCCTGACCAACACACCACAGTAATTCCAAAGCACCACACATAAAATTATGGAGGAACTCAGCACGTTGGGCAGCATCTATGAACGTGAATATGAATAGATAGTTGATGTTTTGGACTGAAACCCTTCTTCAGGACTGGGAAGGAAGGGGGAAGATTCCAGAATAAAAAGGTTGGCGGGAGGGGGAAAACGGCTAGCTGGAAGGTGATAGGTGAAGCCAGGTAGGTGCGAAAGGTCAAGATCTGGAGAAAAAGAAATCTGAAAGTAGAGGAGAGTGTGCCATAGGAGAAAGGGAAGGAGGAGGGATTTCAGGAGCCAGTAATAGGCATATGAGAAGTAAAAGGTCAGTGTGAGGAATGGGGGGGGTGGGGGGAGTGGAAAATTATGTTTACCAGAAGGAGAAATTGATGTTCATTCCATCAGGTTATAGGGTACACAGACAGAATACAAGGTGATGCTCCTCCACCCTGAGGGTGGCCTCATCTTATACATTTAAACATTCAAGGTGGAAAAAGTTGATTCTTGATCCTATTGGTTAAAGTAATAACAAACTGTTTTTCATGGGCAATATTTGTCCATGTTGGAATGTTGGAATGCTCCTCTTGCAGGATGTGGGAAGTCCGGTCTCCCTGACAACGATATCTGCAAGACGTGCATCCAGCTGCAGCTCCTAACAGACCGTTAGCTTCCGGGAGGTAGTTACACCTAAGGAACGGGGCAAAGGTAATTGGGTTACCGTCAGGTGAGGGAAGAGGAAATGGCAGGTAGTGCAGGGTTCCCCTGTGGCCATTCCCCTCCAAAACAGGTATATCGATTTGGATACTGTTGGGGGGGGATGGCTTACTTGGGACAAGCTGTGGCAGCCATATCTCTGGCACTGAGTCTGGTTCTGCAGTGCAGGAGGGAAGGAGGAAGAAGAGGAGAGTGGCAGTGATAGGAGACTCCATGGTCAGGGGCACAGACAGAAGATTCTGAGGTCGTGACAGAGACTCCTGGATGGTTTGTTGCCTCCCAGATGCCAGTATCAGGGATGTCTCTGATTGTGTGCACATCAGATCCTGAATGATCAGGATGATCAGCCAAATGTCGTGGTACACATCAGTACCAATGACATAGGTAGAAAGAGTCAGGAGGTCCTGAAGAGTGAGTACAGAGAGCTTGGTAGGAAGTTGAAAAACAGGACCTCGCGGGTAGTAATCTCCGGATTGCTGCCTGTGCCACGTGCCAGTGAGGGTAAGAGTAGGATGCTCTGGCAGATGAAGACGTGGCTGAGAAACTGGTGTAGGGGGCAGGGTTTCCGATTTCAGGATCATTGGAACCTCTTCTAGGGTAGGTGGGACCTGTACAAGAGAGACAGGTTACACCTGAACTACAGGGGGACCAATATACTTGCAGGGAGGTTTGCTAGTGTTATTTGGGAGGGTTTAAACTAGATATGCAGGGGGATGGGAACCAGAATGCCAGAGTAGATAGTGGAATGGGGGTAAAAATAAATGATGTTAGTAGTTCATGCAAAGTCACAAATAGTAAGGTTGTGTGTGGTGGTAATAATCTTCTGAGGTGTGTATATTTCAATGTGAGGAGTATTGTGGGAAAGGCAGATGAGCTGAGGGCCTGGATTGACACATGAAATTATGACATCATAGCCATTACTGAAACTTGGCTACAGGAGGGGCAGGACTGGCAGCTCAATGTTCCAGGGTTCCGATGTTTCAGATGTGATCGAGGCAGAGGGATGAAGGTTGGGGGGCGGTGGTTTTGCTAGTCAGGGAAAATATTACAGCAGTGCTTCAGCAGGACAGATTGGAGGGCCTGTCTACCGAGGCCATATGGGTGGAGCTGAGAAACAGGAAAGGTATGACCACATTAATAGGGTTGTATTATAGACCATCTAATAGTCAGCGAGAATTGGAGGAGCAAATCTGCAGAGAGATAACAGACAACTGCAGGAGACAGAAAGTTGTGATTGTAGGGGATTTTAATTTTCCACACATTGATTGGGACTCCCATACTGTTAAAGGTCTAGATGGGTTAGAATTTGTGAAATGTGTTCAGGAAAGTTTTCTAAATCAATGTATATATGTACCAACTAGGGAGGATGCAATATTAGATCTCCTTTTAGGAAATGAGTTAGGGCAGGTGACGGAAGTGTGTGTAGGGGCACACTTTGTTTCCAGTGATCACAACACCATTAGTTTCAACTTGATCATGGATAAAGATAGATCTGGTTCTCGGGTTGAAGTTCTAAACTGGAAAAAGGCCAAATTTGAAGAAATGAGAAAGGATCTAAAAAGCGTATATTGGGACAGGTTGTCTCTGGCAAGGATGTGATTGGTAAGTGGGAGGCCTTCAAAGGAGAAGTTTTGAGAGTGCAGAGTTTGTATGTTCCGTCAGGGTTAAAGGCAACATGAATAAGAATAAGGAACCTTGGCTCTCAAGGGATATTAGAACTCAGAGAAAGAAGAAGAGAGAGATGTATAACATAAATAGGCAACAGGGAGGAAATAAGATGCTTGAGGAGTATAAAAAGAGTAAGAAAATACTTAAGAAAGAAATCAGGAGGGCTAAAAGAAGACATGAGGTTGCTTTGGTAGTCAGGGTGAAGGATAATCTGAAGAGCTTCTACAGGTATATTAAGAGCAAAAGGTTAGTAAGGGATAAAATTGGTCCTCTTGAAGATCAGAGTGGTCGGCTATGTATGGAACCAAAAGAAATGGGGGAGATCTTAAATGGGTTTTTTGCATCTGTATTTACTAAGGAAACTGGAATGGAGTCTATGGAAACAAGGCAAACAAGTAGTGAGGTCATGGAACTTATACAGATTAAAGAGGAGGAGGTGCTTGCTGTCTTGAGGCAAATCAGAGTAGATAAATCCCCAGGACCTGACAGGGTATTCCCTCAGACCTTGAAGGAGACTAGTGTTGAAATTGTAGGGGCCCTGGCAGAAATATTTAAAATGTCGATATCCACGGGTCAGTTGCTGGAGGATTGGAGGATAGCTCATGTAGTTCTGTTGTTTAAAAAAGGCTCAAGAAGTAAGCCGGGAAATTATAGGCCAGTAAGTTAGACATCGGTAGTAGGTAAATTATTGGAAGGAATACTAAGAGATAGGATCTACAAGTATTTGGATAGACAGAGACTTAATAGAAAAAGTCAGCATGGCTTTGTGTGTGGTAGGTCATGTGTAACCAATCTATTAGAGTTTTTCGAGGAGGTTACCAGGAAAGTGGATGAAGGGAAGGCAGTGGATGTTGTATACATGGACTTCAGAAAGGCCTTTGACAAGGTCCCACATGGGAGGTTAGTTAGGAAGATTCAGTCACTAGGTATACATGGTGAGGTAGTAAATTGGATTAGACATTGGCTCAATTGAAGAAGCCAAAGAGTGGTAGTGGAGGATAGCTTCTCTGAGTGGAGGCCTGTGACTAGTGGTGTGCCACAGGTATCAGTGTTGGGTCCATTGTTATTTGTCATCTATATCAATGATCTGGATGATAATAGACAATAGACAATAGGTGCAGAAGTAGACCATTCGGCCACTCGAGTCTGCACCGCCATTCTGAGATCATGGCTGATCATTCACTATCAATACCCAGTCCCTGCCTTGTTCCCATATCCCTTAATTCCCCTATCCATCAGATATCTATCCAGCTCCTTCATGAAAGCATCCAGAGAATTGGCCTCCACCGTCTTCCGAGGCAGTGCATTCCACACCTCCACAACTCTCTGGGAGAAGAAGCTCTTCCTCAACTCTGTTTTCAATAACTGACCTCTTATTCTCAATCCATGCCCTCTGGTACTGGACTCTCCCAACATCTGGAACATATTTCCTGCCTCAATCCTATCAAATCCTTTAATTATCTTAAACGTTTCAATCAGATCCCCTCTCAATCTCCTCAATTCCAGCGTGTACAAGCCCAATCTCTCTGCCTAAGACAGCCCTGCCATCCCAGGAATCAACCTAGTGAATCTACGCTGCACTTCCTCAATTGCCAGAATGTCCTTCCTTAAACCTGGAGACCAAAACTGTACACAATATTCCAGGTGTGGTCTCACCAGGGCCCTGTACAAATGCAAAATAACATCCTTGCTCTTGTATTCAATTCCCCTTGTAACAAAGGCCAACATTCCATTTGCCCTCTTCACTGCCTGTTGCACTTGCTCATTCACCTTCATTGACTGGTGAACTAGGACTCCTAGGTCTCTTTGCATTTCTCCCTTACCTAACTCGACACCGTTCAGACAATACTCTGCCCTCTTGTTCCAGCTTCCAAAGTGGATAACTTCACATTTATTCACATTGAATGACATCTGCCAAGTATCTGCCCACTCACTCAGCCTATCCAAGTCTCCCTGTATTCTCCTAACGTCCTCTTCGCATGTCACACTGCCACCCAGTTTAGTATCGTCAGCAAACTTGCTGATATAGTTTTCAATGCCCTCATCTAAATCATTGACATAAATCATAAAGAGCT
Organism: Hypanus sabinus; assembly: GCF_030144855.1. NCBI lineage: Eukaryota > Metazoa > Chordata > Chondrichthyes > Myliobatiformes > Dasyatidae > Hypanus > Hypanus sabinus. Next base: position 165,899,922 of record NC_082709.1, on the reverse strand, counting down.
GTGGTCCCAATACAGAGCCCTGTGGTACCCCACTAGTCACCTCCAGCCAGTCTGAGAAACACCCATTCACTGATGCCCTTTGCTTTCTATCAGCCAACCAGTTTTCTATCCATGTTGAAACCCTGCCCCCAATGCCATGAGCTCTGATTTTACTCACCAATCTCCTATGTGGCACCTTATCGAATGCCTTCTGAAAATCTAGGTACACAACATCTACTGGCTTACCCTCGTCTAACATCCTTGTTACACCCTCAAAAAACTCCAACAGATTAGTCAAGCATGATTTGCCCTTGGTAAATCCATGCTGGCTCGGCCTAATCCTATTTCTGCCATCTAGATGTGCCACTATTTCGTCCTTAATAATGGACTCAAGCATCTTCCCCACGACTGACGTTAGGCTAACAGGGCGATAGTTCTCCGTTTTCTCCTTCCCTCCCTTCTTGAAAAGTGGGACAACATTAGCCACTCTCCAATCTTCAGGAACTGATCCTGAATCTAAGGAACATTGGAAAATGATTACCAATGCATCCGCAATTTCCTGAGCCACCTCTTTTAGAACCCTCGGATGCAGACCATCTGGACCCGGGGATTTATTAGCCTTCAGTCCTACCAGTCTACTCATCACAGTTTCTTTCCTAATGTCAATCTGTCTCAATTCCTCTGATATCTTATGACCCTGGCCCATCCATACATCTGGGAGATTGCTTGTGTCCTCCCTGGTGAAGACAGATCCAAAGTACGCATTAAATTCTGTTGCCATTTCCTTGTTTCCCATAACAATTTCTCCCAATTCATTCTTCAAGGGGCCAACATTGTTCTTAACTATCTTCTTTCTCTTCACATAGCTAAAAAAGCTTTTGCTATCCCCTTTTATATTCCTGGCTAGACTTGGCTCATACCTGATTTTTTCTCTCCGTATTGCTTTTTTAGTTAAGATCTGCTGTTCCTTAAAACTTTCCCAATCATCTGTATTCCCACTCATCTTAGCCCTGTCATACTTCTTTTTCTTTAATGCTATACAATCTCTGACTTCCTTTGTCAACCACTGTGGCCCCTTCCCCCTCTTTGAATCCTTCCTTCTCATTGGAATGAACTGCATTTGCATCTTTTGTATTATGCCCAAGAATATCTGCCACTGCTGATCCACTGTCTTTCCTGCCAGGGCATCTGCCCATTTAACTTTGGCCAGCTCATCCCTCATGGCTCCATAGTCTCCTTTATTTAATTGCAACACTGACACCTCTGATCTGCCCTTATCCCTCTCAAATTGTAGATAAAAACTTATCATGTTATGATCACTACTTCCTAATGGCTCCTTTACTTCAAGATCACTTATCAATTCCTGTTCATTACACATCACCAGGTCCAAAATAGCCTCGTTCCTGGTTGGCTCAAGCACAAGCTGTTCCAAAAATACATCCCTTAGACACTCCACAAACTCCCTATCCTGGGGTCCAGCACCTACCTGATTCTCCCAGTCCACCTGCATGTTGAAATCTCCCATAACGACTGCATTACCTTTAGCACATGCCAATGTTAACTCCCTAATCAACTTGTACCCAATATCCACGCTACTGTTTGGGGGCCTGTACACAACACCCATTAGGGTCTTTTTACCCTTACTGTTCCTCAGCTCAATCCACACAGACTCTACTTCCCCTGTTCCCAAGTCACCTCTTGCTAAGGATTGAATCTCATTCCTCACCAACAGGGCCACCCCACCCCCTCTTCCCATATTTCTGTCTCTACGATAGCACGTATACCCTGGTACACTCAATTCCCAGGCCTGATCCCCTTGCAGCCATGTCTCCGTTATCCCAACAATATCGTAGTTCCCCATTTTCATCTGAGCTTCAAGCTCATCTGTCTTATTTCTGACACTACGCGCATTCAAGTATAGAATTCTTAGCCCATTCCTCCTCTCTTTGCTTAAAACACTGTCTACTGTACCTAACCCAGCTCCTTGAACTTCCATCGGGCAAACTGCACCCTGAATTTTGATGACCTTCTCAAGATCACCCAAACCTTGTACACATTTAACCCCATGCACCTTCTGACCAACCCTCTGGATCTGGATCCCTGCCCCCTGCACATCTAGTTTAAACCCCCCCGAGCAGCACTGGCAAATACTCCTGCAAGAATGTTAGTACCCCTCCGGTTCAGATGTAGACCATCCCTTCGAAACAGATCCCAATGTCCCTGGAACAAAGACCAATTATCCAAAAACCTGAACCCTTCCTTCCTGCACCATGCTCTCAGCCTCGTATTAATGTGCATAATCATTCTATTCTTCGCCTCACTCGCACGTGGCACAGGTAGCAATCCCGAGATTGTCACCCTGGAGGTCCTGCCTTTCAGCTTCACTCCTAACTCCCTGAACTCTCTAAGCAGGACCCCCTCACTCACCTTACCTACATCATTGGTCCCTACATGGACCACTACATCTGGGTTCATGCCCTCACTCTCAAGAATAGCCTGCACCCGATCTGAGATGTCCCGGACCCTGGCACCAGGGAGGCAACATACCATCTGAGACTCCCGATCTGCCCCACAAAATCGCCTATCTGCCCCACAAAATCTCCTATCTGCCCCCCTAACTATAGAGTCCCCTAAAACTATCGCTCTCTTCTCTTCCCTCCTCCCCTTTCTAGTTAAGGGTTCAACCTCTGTGCCAGAGGCAGGACCACTACAACTCATTCCTGGTAGGTCATCCCCATCAACAGTATCCAGTACGGTATACTTATTGTTAATGGGAATGGCCGCAGGGGTGCTCTGCTCTCTCTGCCTGCTCCCCCTGCCTCTCTGGACCGTCACCCATCTGCCTACTTCTTGGTTTTTTGGTGTGACTACCTCCTGATAACTCCTATCTATCTCTGCCTCCACCTCCCAAATGATCCGTAGTTCATCCAGCTCCTGCTCCAACTCCCTAACTCGGTCTGATAGGAGCTGCAGCTGGACGCACCTTTTGCAGGTGTGGTCACCAGGGACAACTGTGTCGACCCTGACTTCCCACATACCGCATACGGAGCACACCACTGCTCTGACTGTCTCCCCCATACCTGAACTGGATTGATAGAATAAGTCTAAAAAGCACCGAGCGACCTTACCTTCCTCCCCTCAGCGAGCAATCACACAGGCTTGCCAAAGCCCAGGACTCTGCTTCCACGGACTCCGCTGCCCGCTCTGAAAAGTCCTGCCTTTTAAAGTGCGCGCTCGACGTGGCAGGTTGGATCAGCAAATTTGCTGGTGATTCAAAGATTGGAGGTGTAGTGGACAGTGAGGAAGGTTTTCAAAGCCTGCAGACGGATTTGGACCAGTTGGAGGAATGGGCTGAAAAATGGCAGATGGAGTTTAATGCCGACAAGTGTGAGGTATTGCACTTCGGAAGGTCAAACCAAGGTAGAACATACAAGATAAATGGTAGGACACTGAGGAGTGCAGTAGAACACAGGGATCTGGGAGTACAGATACATAATTCCCTAAAAGTGGTGTCACAAGTAGATAGGGTCGTAAAGAGAGCTTTTGGTACATTGGCCTTTATAAATCAAAGTATTGAGTATAAGAGTTGGAATGTAATGGTGAGGTTGTATAAGACATTGGTGAGACCGAATTTGGAGTATTGTGTACAGTTTTGGTCACCTAATTACAGGAAGGATATTAAAAAGGTTGAAAGAGTGCAGAGAAGGTTTACAAGGATGTTGCCCGGACTTGAGAAACTGAGTTACAGAGAAAGGTTGAATAGGTTAGGACTTTATTCCCTGGAGCGTAGGAGAATGAGGGGTGATTTGACAGAGGTGTATAAAACTATGATGGGTATAGATAGAGTGAATGCAAACAGGCTTTTTCCACTGAGGCTAGGGGAGAAAAAAAACAGAGGTCATGGGTTAAAGGTGAAGGGGGAAAAGTTTAAAGGGAACATTAAGGGGGGGCTTCTTCACGCAGAGAGTGGTGAGAGTGTGGAATGAGCTGCCAGATGAAGTGGTGAATACGGGCTCACTTTTAACATTTAAGAGAAACTTGGACAGGTATATGGATGAGAGGGGTTTGGAGGGATATGGCCCAGGTGCAGGTCAGTGGGACTAGGCAGAAAAATGGTTCGGTACAGCCAAGAAGGGCCAAAAGGCCTGTTTCTGTACTGTAATGTTCTATGGTTTTATGGCAGGTGCCACCATGTGGATTGTTACATAAGAACATAAGAAATAGGCGCAGGAGTAGGCCATCTGGCCGGTTGAGCCCGCTCCATAATTCATTAAGATCATGGCTGATCTGGCCATGGACTCTTCTCCACCTATCTGCCTTTTCCCCATAACCCTTAATTCTCCTACTATGCAAAAATCTAGCCAGCCTTGTCTTGGATATAGTTACTGATGTAGCCTCCACTGCTTCATTGGGCAGAGAGCATCAGAGATTCACCACTCTGTGGGAAAATCAGTTCCTCTTTATCTCTGATGTAAATCTACTCCTCCAAATCTTGAGGCTATGTCCCCTAGTTCTAGTCTCACCTACCAGCAGAAACAACATTCTTGCCTCTATCCTATCTATCCCTTTCATAATTTTATATGTTTCTATAAGATTTCCTCTCACTCTTCCGAATTCCAGCGAGTAGAGTCCCAGGCTACTCAGTCTCTCCTCATTGTCTAACCCCTCATCTCTGGAATCAACTTGGTGAACCTCCTCTGCACCACTTCCAAAGTGAGGATATCTTTCTTCAAGTAAGAAAACCAGAATTGTATGCAGTACTCCAGGTGAGGCCTCACCAGTACCCTGTATAGTTGCAGCATAACCTCCCTGCTCTTAAACTCAATCCCCCTAGCAATGAAGGCCAGCGTTTCATTTGCCTTCTCGATAGCCTGCTGCACCTGCAAACCAACCTTTTGTGATTCATGCACAAGCACTCCCAAGTCCCTCTGCACAACAGCATGCTGCGATTTTTTACCATTTAAATGATAATCTGCTCTTTCATTTTCCTTCCAAAGTGGACGACCTCACATTTGCCAACGTTGTACCCCATCCACCAGACCGGTGCCCACTCACTTAACTATATCTCACTCACTCACTATACCTCTCTGCAGACTCTCCATATCTTCTGCACAATTTGGCTTTCCACTTAATTTAGTCAGCAAATTTAGATACACTACATTTGGTCCCCTCTTCCAGATCAATAATGTATATTGTGGACAGTTGTGGCCCAGCACTGACTCCCATGGCACACCGCTCACCACTGATTGCCAACCAGAGTAACACCCATATATCCCAACTCTCTGCTTTCTATTAGTTAATCAATCCTCTTTCCATGCTAATACATCACCGCCAAATCCATGCATCCTTATCTCATGGATAAGACTTTTATGTGGCAGCTTATCGAATACCTTCTGGAAATCCCAGTAAATAATTCCCACCTGTTTCCCTCTATCCACTGTGCTCCTTATATCCTTATAACTTATAACTCCTTATAACTTAACTCCAGTAAGTTTGTCAAACAGGACCTGCCTTTGCTGAATCCTTGCTGTGTCTCCCTGATGGATCCATTTCTTTCCAGATGCCTTGCTATTTCTTCTTTAATGAAAGCTTCAAGCATTTTCCCAACTACAAATATTAAACTAACTGGCCTATAGTTACCTGCCTTTTGCCTACATTCTTTTTTGAACAGTAGCTTGACATTTGCTGTCTTCCAATCTGCCGGGACCTGCCCAGTCTCCAGAGAATTTTGGTAAATTATCACCAAATCCTCTACTATAACTTCTGCCATTTCTTTTGGTATCTTGGGATGCATTCAACCAGGACCAGGAGACTTATCTATCTTCAGGCCCACAAGTTTGCTGAGCACCTCCTCTTCAGTGATAGCTATTGTACTGAGGTCCTCACTTCCAATTGCATCCATAACATCTCTCTTTGGCATGTTAGATGTGTCTTCCACTGATGCACCATCAATAACTCACACTGAGACGTAAGGCGAGATATCGGCTTTTATTGACTGGAAGAAGGAACCAGGAGTGAGTGTCTATCATACAATGTCTTGGAGACTGAGGCCGAGCGTCAGGCCGCAGATCTCCTTTATACAGGGGCCTGTGGGAGGAGCCACAGGAGCAGTCAGCAGGGGCGTGTCCCGACAGGCACATAGTTCACCACATCCACCATGAATACCAACACAAAATAGTCATTTAAAGCCTTGGCCATTTCCTCATGACCCAATATCATTTCTTCCTTCTTGTCCTCCGAGAGACCAACATCGACTTTAGCCACCCTTTTCTGCTTGATATAATTATAAAAACTTTTACTATCCGTTTTTATATTTTGTGCTACTTTATTTTCATAATCTAGCTTCCCTTTCTTTATTGCTTGCTTAGTGGTTCTTTGTTGCTTTTTAAAGTTTTCCCAATCTTCCTGTTTCCCACTACTCTTTGAATGCATGAGCTTTTAGTTTGATGTCTTCTTTTATTTCCTTAGTTATTCAAGGCAGGCTCTCCCCACCCTTTGTCCTTGCTTTTAACTGGAATATACTTTTATTGAGCACCATGAAAAATCTCTTTGAAAGTCTTCCACTGTTCCTCAGCTGTCCCACCATAGAGCCTGTGCTCCCAGTCTACACTAGCCAAACCCTCCCTCATCCTATTGTAGTCCCCATTGTTTAGGCATAAAACACTGCTTTTAGATTGAACTATTGCATAACATTTCTCATAACATTTGTAAGAGAAATTCAATCATACTGTGATCACTCTTTCCAAGAGGATCCTGAACTACAAGATCACTAATCTTACCTGTCTCATTGCACAGGACCAGATCTAAGATAGCACGTTCCCTTTTAGGTTCAGTAACATGGTGTTCAAGGAAGCCATCACAGATGCATTCTATGAAGTCCTCCTTAAGAATGCATAGACCAACCTGATTCACTCAATCTATGTGTAAGTGAAAGTCCCCCATGATAACTGCTGTTCCACTAAATCAAACAAGAGGAAATCTGCAGATGCTGGAAATTCAAGCAACACCCACAAAACGCTGGTGGAACGCAGCAGGCCAGGCAGCATCTATAGGGAGAAGCACAGTCGATGTTTTGGGCTGAGACCCTTCGTCAGGACAGGCAAAGGGTCCTGATGAAGGGTCTCGGCCCGAAACATCGACTGTGCTTCTTCCTATAGATGCTGCCTGGCCTGCTGCATTCCACCAGTATTTTGTGTGTTCCACTAAATCATACCTCTTTGTACAGATTTATTCCACTGTTATGATCCCAGCCCCCTCCTTTGTGAGAATCGCAAGACCACCCGTCGAAAGGGGGGGGGGGGGTCAGTAGACACAGTAGGAGAGAGAGAGAGAGAAAATCGTGCCAAATTGCAGGTCCTAAGCCAGGGATACAGAATAAAGACAACAGCGACTATTGTCTCATGGAGACCACGTGAAAAGCCCTCGGGCGAGGTGGGCTGGTTGAGAGAGAGATTGCATCATCCCAACCTGATTGACACCTGCGACCCCGTGAGGAAGTATAAAGGAGAGTCTCAGGGGGACAGCCCTTCAGATGCACCCAGAAGACACGAGAGAGTGGTCCCGCAGCAGCGGGAAGCCATTCTGAAGGAAGCCACGTGCATTAGATTCCGGGATTGGAATTTGTGGCTGGAATCACAGAAAACCGCTTTTAACTAACATCGGGGAGAGGAAACCAACACTCCCCCGATTTCACTGAAGATTCATCGAGACTCGGCAAGTTCTTTCTCTTCTCTCCCAGTCTCTCTCTTGGTCGCCCCCACGCAAAACCCAGCGATTTTCAAAGGGCTGAGGCCTGCAGACTTTCAGAGTAACTTTTATATTTCCAACGGACAATCTATTAACCCCTAGACACCAGCAGAGCTCACTTCTTAATGATGGTTATTACTATACCCGCGCTTTAGATTGAATGTTGACGATGTGCACTATCTGAACGTATGTGTTAACCCTACTTTTGTGTCCCTTTATAAATAAAAATGTTTGAAAATAGTGACAACAGACTTCAACAGACGTCTCTATCTTTGCTGGTAAGTTATCCAGTTACGGGATACGTAACACCACAAATTCACTGACCTTGTTTTGAATACTACAAACATTGAAAGAAAGTGCCCTTACACTCACTGTGCTTTTAAAATCTTGTTATCATTTGCACTTGACTTTTCTTCACTCCACTCTTTTCTCTTTTGTTTTTTCTTTATCTTGATGTACACATTTCTTTTTTACTTTATCCATATTTCTTCAATCTGTTGAACACCCCCCCCCCGCAATATTTCATTTAAAGCCCTATCCACAGCCCTAGTAATGTGATTCGCTAGGATCCAGATCCCATCGCGGTTCAGGTGGAGCCCCTCCCAATGGTACAGCTCCCTCCTTCCCCAATACTGGTGCCAATTTCCCCGTGAATTCAAACCCATTTCTCTCGCACCAATCCTTGTTGCTGGCAACTTTAATCTGGGGTTTTCCTGGTCATACGCTAATTTTGAACAACTAGTGGTCACCACGATACAAACCTGTGTCACATTGATAGAAACAGGGTCCTTAACTTGAAATGTTCTCTCTTTCCATGAATGGTCCTTGACTAGTCAAGTTCATCCAGCATTTTTGCTTAAATTTCAGATTTTAGCATCAGTAGTTTTATTTGTTTGACATGAATGTAAGTTCTCATTTCACTGTAGAGGAATGACTTCATAATAATTTTGAATAACTTAATAAAATGATTAATTTCATTCTTGGTATTGTTTTCTCAGGTATCTTTAACCACTTAAAGGAGGAAACGATAATATTGTTTCATTCAACACACACAAAATGCTGGTGGAACACAGCAGGCCAGGCAGCATCTATAGGGAGAAGCACTGTCAGGTCCTGACGAAGGGTCTTGGCCCAAAATGTCGACAGTGAGTCCTGACGAAGGGTCTCGGCCCGAAACGTCGACAGTGCTTCTCCTTATAGATGCTGCCTGGCCTGCTGTGTTCCACCAGCATTTTGTGTGTGTTGTTTGAATTTCCAGCATCTGCAGATTTCCCCATGTTTGATATTGTTTCATTAATGTTTGACTACCAAGGACATTGGTTATCTGTAAGCAAACAGCTGCTCTGACATGTAAATCAGTGGGGATCAAGTTCTGTTCACTGCAAGCTCCAGACTATGTAATTGAAAACACTGGGCAGGCAAATACAACTTGCTGACGCTCTTAAGAATGTATTATAATAATATTTAACTATTTAATACATTAATTTAATTCATTAAAGTTTGTTTGCATTAAGTGCTTTAAATTATTATAAACGCTTTCAATAGCTTTTAAACATCTCTATGTATCCGTCCAGCTTAATATAGGGGTGGATCTGTGTGGCTATTTGAATCGAGCTCGACGGAAACCAATGAGTCAGCGAATCATGAAAATATACTGCTCCAAACAGATAAATCTCACTCATGTTTTCTTAATAAACATCGACACAAAACTGTTCAAGTCTCGCCTAATATGTATTACACCTTAGTTCTGCTGCTAGGTTTAGCGACGTTTGCGAGTGATTGCTCAGAATACTCGCGCAATAATTATAACATCATTGGATATTGTATTCCTATGTGTAATAATGTCCCCCGGGAGAGTGCTCATGGTTACAGCTTTGGTTTTTGCTTTTATCGGTTTGGAGTAATTATTCTTACGAAGCTGACCGTTTTCTTGCCAAAAACATTGGCGTTTCCACGATGTTTTCCTATGTGACAACACAGTTCTCCAGAGAAGGAATACTGTACAGGAAACTCAGTGTTAAACCACGCATGCGTGTTTGTTTTGTCTATTATCGAAAAATCCAGAGGGCGTAACCAATGATGATATTTACAGTATTACTCAATTTTTCTACTTTTGAAACGTGCCTGTAACTATGCAACAATTTCCCAATCAATCCCATGCAAACCTGCTGATGCACCATCAATAACTCACTCTGAGACGTGAAGGCGAGATATCGGCTTTTATTGACTGGAAGAAGGAACAAGCAGTAGTTGACCACCATACTACATCCTGGAGACAGAGAGGCCGGGTTCAGACCTCAATCGCCTTTATACAGGGGTCTGTGGGAGGAGCCACAGGAGCAGTCAGCAGGGGGTGTGTCCAGACAGGTATATGCAGTTCACCACACCTCCTACCTAATTTATTTTTTTCATTGTCTGAAACCTTGATGATGGACTTGATGCTGTGTGCCTCTGTGAATTGAAACACCCAAGATGCCATGGTAGTATATTTTTAAATCTTATCACCTGTCTGTTAACCAAGGGAGCTGGGGAAGATATAAATTCGTATTTTCTTAGTGCTGTGGGATGAACTTGTTTAAGCGCACTCATACATCTCACATGATCCATGTTTGTAGTTTAATTGGGTAAGGTTGACAAGATGACGGCTGTACTACTTGGCGTCAAGTCCCCACCCATCTGATCTACTACTCTCCACCTCATATCAGCCCTCCAGGGTAGCCGTTTTCTTTCTAGTAGTAGGCCATTCATTGCTCCTTTTGTGTCCTGTGAGAAATTGTCTCCGCCACTACAGCCTCCAAACAGAGGGAGATAAAAGTACAAAATTTTCATCTACAAGCGATCCCCAATACAATGCTGCGTAGAAACATAAATCAGACCGGCTGCAGGATTTCATTTCAAAACATAGACAATTCCCTGCATTACTGCTGCTCAACTTAAGTTTTTGAAGCAAATTGGTGCTTCTAAGTTTTGATTTACTAGAATGGGTTTCGGCACCTAAGTTACAGGGAAAGGCTGCACAAGTTAGGCCTTTATTCTTTGGAGCGTAGAAGGTTGAGGGGGGACTTAATAGAGGTATTTAAAATTATGAGGGGGATAGATAGAGTTGATGTGGATAGGCTTTTTCCATGGAGAGTAGGGGAGATTCAAATAAGAGGATATGAGTTGAGAGTTAGGGGGCAAAAGTTTAAGGGTAACACAAGGGGGAATTTCTTTACTCAGAGAGTGGTAGCTGTGTGGAATGAGCTTCCAGTAGAAGTGGTAAAGGCAGGTTTGGTATTGTCATTTAAAGTAAAATTGGATAGGTATATGGACAGGAAAGAAATGGAGGGTTATGGGCTGAGTGCGGATCAGTGGGACTAGGTGAGAGTAAGTGTTTGGCATGGACTAGAAGGGCTGAGATGGCCTGTTTCCATGCTGTAATTGTTATATGGTTTATATATGAAGTCCTGGACCAGCAATCTCCCATGCATTTCTAGAAGCATTAAATTACTGTCAGGCTGCATCACTGTCTGGTCTGGGGTGGGGGGTGTGGGATGGCTACTGAACTGGATTGAAAGAAGCTGCAGAAAGTTGTAAAACTAGTTAACTCCATCTTGGGTACCAGCCTCTGCAGTAGTGGAATGGTGTCTCGGAAAGGCAGCACATATTATTAAGGACTCCTGTCACCCAGGACATACCCTCTTCTCATTGTTACCATCAGGTAGGAGGTACAGAAGCCTGAAGACACACACTCAGCGATTCAGGAACAGCTTCTTCCTCTTTGCCATCCAAAGCCTCAATGGACATTGAATCCATGAACACTTTAACTATTTGATATTCAGTGTACTTGATTCACTCCCATCCCCAAATTATCATGTAATGCATGGTACTGCTGCTCCTAAGTTAATAAATTTCATGATACATGCTGGTGATATTAAACCTGATTCTGACTAACATTCCAAAGCCTAGACTAACGATCCAGTGATAGTATTTCAAATACCACCAATGGCAACTAGGGTATCTAAATTTATCATGTTATGGGATTATATTACACAAAAACAGGATATTAAGCCAACCAATATCAAATATGCCTCACTACAGGAAGGATGTGGAAGCCATAGAAAGGGTGCAGAGGAGATTTACAAGGATGTTGCCTGGATTGGGGAGCATGCCTTATGAGAACAGGTTGAGTGAACTCGGCCTTTTCTCCTTAGAATGATGGAGGATGAGAGGTGACCTGATAGAGGTGTATAAAATGATGAGAAGCATTGATTGTGTGGATAGTCAGAGGCATTTTCCCAGGGCTGAAATGGCTAACACAAGAGGGCACAGTTTTAAGGTGCTTGGAAGTAGGTAGAGGGTTTTAACGCAGGAAGTGGTGAGTGCGTGGAATGGGCTGCCGGCGACGGTGGTGGAGGTGGCAACGATAGGGTCTTTTAGGAGACTCCTGGATGGCTACATGGAGCTTAGAAAAATAGAGGACTATGGGTAAAGCCTAGGTAGTTCTAAGATAGGGGCATGTTTGGCACAGCTTTGTGGACTGAAGGGCCTGTATTGTGCTGTAGGTTTTCTATGTTTCTAAGTACACATTTACGGTACATTGATCCCATTTTTAAAATTATCTTGTTTGCAAATATTCTGGGGTTACGATATATAATAAATATTAAGTTCAACAGCAATCATCCTTCAGACATGAATGTGGATTGTAGATTAAATGTAAAATGCAGCCCTGAACAATAGTTTTCCTTGAGCTATGGCCACCATTTGAATGAAAACCAGACAACACTGTTTAATTAATTTTGGGTACCTGGAGCGTGGGTGCATAAAAAGCTCTCTGAATACTACAAATAATTCAAAGAAAGCACTGTAGCTACATTGTAACTATAGAATTGTCCTGTTAACTTTGACTTTCAGCATATAAAAAGTAATGTAATATTGGGTCTCTTAGGTATTGTTGAGGAAGCAGGGAGACTGCAGATGGACTTGGATAGATCAGGAGAATGGGCAATGAAGTGGCAAAATGGAACACGGTGTCAGGAAGTGTATGGTCATGCACTTTGGTAGCAGGAATAAAAGCCTAGACTATTTTCTAAATGGGGAGAACATTTAAAGACCAGAGGGGCAAAGGGATTTCAGAGTCTTCAAGCACGATTCCCTAAAGGTTAATTTGCAGGTCAAATCAGTGATGAGGAAGGGAAATGCTATGTAAGCAGTCATTTCGAGAGGACTAGAATATAAAAGCAAGGATATAATGCTGAGGCTTTATACGGGCACTGGCAGGGCCTCATTTTGGAGTATTGTGAGCAATTTTGGGCCCCTTACTTACAAAAGGATGTGCTGACACTGGAGAGGGTTTACAGGAGGTTTACGAGAATGATTCCAGAAATGAAAGGCTTATCATATGAGGAGCGATTGCTGACTTAGGCCTTTACTTGCTGGAATTCACACAAATGGGGCAGGGGGAGGGAGAACCTTATCGAAACCTATCCAATGTTGAAAGGCCTCGATGGAGTGGATGAGGAGAGGGTGTTTCTTATGGTGGGAGAGTCTCAGGCCAGATGGCACACCCTCAGAATAGAAGAATGTCTATTTAGAATGGAGATGAGAAAGAACTTCTTTAGCCAGAGTGATGCATCATCAATAACTCTCGGAGACAGGAGGCAAATGATAGGCTTTTATTAGCTGCAAGAGACCACGATTAGTAGCAAGAGTCCACCACACAACATCCTGGAGACTGAGGGAGGAGCAGTGCCTCCAATCGCCTTTATACAGGGGTCCGTGGGAGGAGCCACAGGAGCAGTCAGCAGAGGGGCGTGTCCAGACAGGTATATGTAGTTCACCACACAGAGGGGTGGTGAGTCTTTGGAATTAGTTGCCACAGGCAGCTGTGGAGGCCAGATACTTAAGGCAGAGGTTTATAGGTTCTTGAATGGTCAGAGCATGAAAAGTTACAGGGAGAACTAGGCGAATGGGCCTGAGAGGGAAATGGATCAGCCATAATGAAAGGCTGGAGCAGACCTGAAAGGCCTAATTCTGCTCCTCATTAAGGCCTAATTAAGGCCTATAGTCATATATATGTGTCCAAGGCTGAACCTATAATTGCTGTGTGTAATTAAAAGTATTTCACATTTTTTGAAAGAGGGATAATTTTAATGCATATTTATGTAACTATGTAGGCGAATCTTGCATTACATTATACATGCAATTGAAGCCTACAACATCAGATGTTGTTTGCCATGAGCTCTCTACGTCTGCTTTCTCCCAGAGATTACGGTAGTTAGCATTTACCAATGCCACAGTAATGTTTCACGGACAACCCGCAAATGCAATGGATAGGTGGCAATGTTGTTAGTAGACACACTCATTTTGAGGATGATTAAATGTTTTCCATGTTGTTAAAAGTTTTGAATGTGAAATGGAGAACTGACATGAAGATTTGTAAACTCACAAAATAAGATATAGCCACAAACAGTTTTTAAACCATTCTCACAATTGACTTTGGATTCATGACTGACAATTGTATTTCAACAAAATGAGAGGATGCTCAGTATCGTAGTCAAACCACTGCAGAGGAAGTAGAATTTTTAATAAGGTGTGACGGTTGGAAGTGGTATTTGTTGCTTGGCATAGAACAGCTGTACATAGTGGATAATACTGGAATACATTTGTAGAGCAAAATATATTAGATAAAAAAGGGAGTTCACAACTCCATTTAGAGGTAGAATGCTCAAGTCCCCATTTGTGCTGCACCTTTCAGCAACATTTCCTATCCTCAGTTACATATATACCATTTAAGCATAAATGCCAGTTAGATTACACACACACACACACAGACTATTTTTTATTTTACCTCTATCTTTAACTTTCTGTTTTGTTCCTGCCTGCTCTCCACTTCAATTAATCCTAGGTAGTGCGTTCAGATTCCAACAACACCCTGGTTGAAAATATTGTTCCTCAGACTCCCTCCAAATCCCTTACCTTTCACTCGACATCCTCTGCCATAGGGAGAAAGTTTCTTAAATCCTATCCTACCCATCACTTGACCAGACTCTGTCCACGTACCCAGGCACCCTCCAGCCCGTGGTTGCAGCACTTAGGGTCAAAACAAGCCACAAATGGCTCCCAGGCTTTGTAATGAAGAACAATTTCCTGCTGCTGCTTTCCTTATTCTCATCTTCTCCAGATCCCTTGCACCAATCCTTTCTCTGCACTTGTATTTGTTGTATCTGCTACATTTCCTGCAACGGAGTATGTTTAGTCAAAATATTAACTCTACCCTTTTCTCTGCTTGATTGACTGAACATTTCCAGTATTATCTGTATTTGATTAAGGTGGCATTGTGCATGCTATTGTTTTTAGTAGAATGTAGAGAGTTATGTAGAGTTACATGACCACTTTATGTGAAAAGGGGTCGTGATAAAATGAAATCATGCATTGCCAACTCGACTGTTTCAGGTTGATGCATTACGGTAGTGAGAGAGAGGGAGGCCTCTGTCAGTCAGAATCAACCATGGATGTCGTGTCCAAGCTGTCTAGATACGCAAGCCCGGCCCACATGATTTGGAGAGCAAGCTATTGCTCATGTAGCAAGTTCCATGGAGGACCCCAAAGGAATGGCAGAGACTGATACAGTTCAATACCAGCAGCATCGCACAAGTTGATAGTGTTGAACTCAATGTAGGATTGCCTTAGGGACTCCAGCTCTGGATTATTTCCTTGGGGTTTACTCCAAACCCCGAAGTTATCCCCATGAGTGAGTATAGACGCAAGGCAGAGGAGGTGGGGATCAGAGTTTTCCTTCTCCTAGATGAGCTACCATCCATGGCTGACAAGCTTCATTTGTCGGAAGCGACTGATTTTAAAGGTACCAGTAACCTGCCTTTGCCCCTTCTGCAGTCAGTAGAAACAGTTCTGCTGGGCTTAGTATCTAAACCACATGTGAAGGCCAGCAGCTGGACTTGGTTGTCAGGGCTATTTGAGGCACACGCCATTGGGAGCATTTAATGGGTGGTGGGAGCCTATCCCCAATACCACCCCCAGTCTATAACAACCTTAAGGTTAAGGTAGACATAACAGAGTAGTAGTTAATCTGGGTGGCTAACCATCAAATAAATAATGCAAGGCGTCTGAGTTAGGACAACCTAATTCCAAGTGCCAGAGGAAATATGAATGAGTATTGTAAACTTGTGGATTTAATATATCAGCAATATTTGAGTAATATTGTTAAAGCATTATTTGTATAAATAATTAATTACAGGTTATACGTAAAAGTACATGAACGACAAAAGTCACCATGCCACCTCATATATGTGTGCGCCTCGCTAGAAGTAAAACCGAAGCATACATATTCTCCCAGTCTCCCCATGTTTTTCGTTTGATTAATTATATGCTCTGGAGTTACAAAACATAATATTGTAGCAGTGTGCTACACGCAGCGCTAAAATAACGACGCGGAGTCGGTAAACTGCAGTTAAGAAAGATTTTAATTTGAACTTCGCGGCTTCTCTTTAAAGCCTCCCTGATCCCGCCCTCCCCGGGCGTGGATGCTGTAGGGGGCATGTATTCACAGTCCCGCGCGAGCTTTTCCCTTTGTTGGTGAAGCACACCTGGCGCCCTTTTGGGACTGGCCTTTGTGCCGGCGCGCTGGCTATTTGTGAGCCGGTTCGAGTGCGCTAGGAAGTGGGTCACCACAATATAAACCTTTACAAATAAAGAGTGCAACTAGAAGCTGCATCTGCAACTACTGATGTTCAATGTTTGCTAATGTCGAAGGCAACACACTAATAGGCAGAAAGACGCCACTTTGTTTTATGGCGTTGTATCCTCTTTTTGTTAATATTGACTCAATTAAAACATGCATGGATTTTCATTATATATTTGTCTTAAACAAAATCCATAATAATGACCACAAATAGAAAATAAGAACATTGAGACATTTATATTCACTGAAGCAGCATTATTTTAGCTGAAGTAGCTATGACATGTCCATTTTAAAAGCTTTGGGTTAGAACATCTTTTCAGTAAGTCAGAATTCTGTTTTTAAAATTTTAATAATAAAAACACAATTCTAAAAAAAGTTAAAATTTCAGCAACGGTCAGAAAAGTAACATTAAATTTAAATTTAAAGCCTTGCTCCTGACTGGAGCTAATATTGAAGATTCCCAAGGTTACTCTTATCAATGCTGTTTTTTTTGGGTGGATTTGTTTGTTGATGTGACAGGATGTACCAGGAATTGTGATGGAGGAATCTGACTGTTGCTTGACAAGTACCTGGCTCAGCTCTCCCACTTCAGATGCTTGGCTATCCATGCCTTGAGGGGAAGATTTAAGGCTATTGCTGTGCCCTGGTTTGGTACTGTGTAATTTGTTCAGTTTTATCTCTATTTCAAATCTAGATTGTGAATTTTCAAGGCATCATATCAACGATAACGAAGTCTCTATTATTGCTTACTGTCCTTCCCTTTGCTGACATGTGAAAGGCATCTGGAAATGCATTGAATGTAACTATACAGTATGTACATTTAGTAAAGGACTTCAATGTTCATCACATTGTGAACCAAACCAACAAGCCATCAAGATAGCAGAACTGGCTTGTGAGAGGTAGTAAACCAAGGCAGCTGTATTTTTCAAATGATAGATTTGGTAAAATGACCACTGTGTAGACTTTTCTATAGGAAATGCTCTGATCACACAAAGCACACCTTGTGTTGTGTGACACCATAAGTTAAGCTACATGCTATGGATTCAGAATTGAGCATCCATGAGGCGCCATGGATTATTAGCACAAGCAATGTACATCATCATCTGTAGCCTGACTCCCCACACTACATGATGACCACTAGTGAATTACTCATTCCCACCATTCTGAAGCACCATTGTTTTGGCAACAAACCAACATCGAACTACGACATTTCTACTTAAGACTTTTTTCCCAAATTTTGAAAAAACAAAACTTTAGGACTGTATACAATGTTTCTTGAAACTCAGAAAGACCAACACAAAATGGCTGCTGAAAAGTTGTTTCCCTCAGGTCTGGAATCAGGGGATTAATGGCTATTTTGAAAGAATGGAGAAATGGAATGAAAGATGAAAATCAGTCATGTGAAATGGCAGAGTAGGCTTGAGGGCCATATTGTCTACCACTGTTCTTTATAATATAAATAC
The DNA here is from genome assembly GCF_030144855.1 of Hypanus sabinus. Taxonomy (NCBI): domain Eukaryota; kingdom Metazoa; phylum Chordata; class Chondrichthyes; order Myliobatiformes; family Dasyatidae; genus Hypanus; species Hypanus sabinus. Next base: position 165,882,054 of record NC_082709.1, on the reverse strand, counting down.
GTAGAATAATACATACAACTTATGAAGAGTGTTTGATGGCTCCGGGCTGGAGCTTAGAGGAATGGGGGCGGGGATCTCATTAAAATCCATCAAACAACAAAAGATCTAGTTAGAGTGGATGTGGAGAGTGTCGGAAAGAGAGCACAGACTCTGAAAACAAGGGCATACCTTTAGAACAGGGTGAGGATACATTTATTTAGCCAGAGGGTGGCAAATCTGTGGAATTCATTGCCATTGGGAGGCAAAGTGTTTGGGTATATTTAAAACAAAGATTAATAGGTCCTTGATTAGTCAGGGTGTCAAAGGTTACAGGGTGAAGGCAGGGGAATGTGTTTGAGAATAAGAATAAATCAGCTATGATGGAATGGCACATTTGATGGGCTGAATGGTCTACAGGAGGTTATGAAGACATGCCCTTCACCCAGAGTCTGAGCTGACCCCCCCCCCCCCCAAGCAGCCTTTTTCTTTATTTACACTAATCCTAACCGATTTTATTCTGCTCAAATTCCCATCAACTCCTGAAATTTTGCCAGTTAACCTACCAACCAGCACATGTTGATACCCACCTAGTCAGAGGGAAAAGGAGCAAGCTGCAGAGGCAGCACCACAGATCGGGACTGAAGCTGGATCACCGAGAGGAAGTAGTGTGCAAACCAATGGGATCTGCAGCTGAGGCAGCAGCTTCCACTTGCTGCGCCATTTTGCCACCCGATATTACAACTGTGCAAAAATTCTGAAATTTGTTGATGTACAAAAATCAGACATTTTAAATCCCCTTAGCCGCACAAGTGATTCTTGCTGTGCTAAAAGCGAAAATTCATATTTCTTTGATTAATTAATTCAACTGACACCAGATAGTTGGGTGCGGCTACTTCTAAAGCTCAGAGGATACGTTAAGTGGTTTTGTAATTGTCATATCTGTTTCCTGCAAACCTCCTTCAGCGTCTCATATAATTAGATTGTATTGTCTGGGGAAATGAACAGTCTGGTATGTCACACTGGACAGGATTCTCAGAATGGTGAAGTTCAGTGTTGTCATAAACCTCAGAGTTTAATAAATCACTCATATCATTATTTTCAGTGATAGTGGATTCACGTGATTCCTGATCACACATCTGTTCATTTGAAAATTCTACAAAGCAGCAGTCTGGATCTTGGATTTGCACAGAGCATAGTGGGACATCTGAAGCATTAACACTTGCTGAAGATGAGCTGCTTTTTCTGTTGTGGTTCATCTGTAACTGGCTCATGAGATCAGTTTCCACGCAGTCATCGTTCATCACCTCTGTGGGAGCCATCAGACAGTCATCAAACTTGGTGAAAGAATCACATTGTTGATCATCAGAAACCACTGCACTGGCTCCATCTGTTCTTCCGTCAGAAAATAGGCTGGAACTTTGGGCACTGTCCTGCATAGTTATCGGCAGAGAATTCTGTTCGTAGCCTGCTTCCTCATTAGTTATTGACTCCTCTTCACTCTCTTCTTCAATGCCTTGTATCTTCTGTTCCTGTACACTAATATAGTCCATTGCACTGAATTTTTCTTGCATATCATTATAATTGTAGGTAGCATGGGTGTATTTCAAATTTTTCTGATGGAAGAGATCAAATGAAATATTAAATTTTAAAAACTGTCAAGGATCCCCCCCCTTAATTTTTAATGAAAATTGGTAACAAATTGATAATGCCTGCAAATCTATTTAGAACCAAATGTTTATTTCATGTAATATTTGCAAATATGACCAGATATTAACCAAACCTCACTCCCACCACTCATCATATTCTATCTCCCCTCTCCCTACCCCACATCCCTTCCTTTAACTCCAGGACATTCAGCCGCCTAGGAGTAATTTCACAGCTGTTTGGCGCTTTGATCTCTGTGGCTTTAAGTTCAATGCTTCACCACATGGTATTTCTATATATTTCAGCAAGCATTCCAACTGAGTTTTGTTACATTGTCTGCAGATAGTTAAACAAATAAAAGTTTCCTCCTTGGCTTTATCAAAACGTAGCAACTGAAAACAAGCTAATTTTATAATGATTAAATCATCATTTATTTGGGTGTATTCTCAGAAGCAAACAAGATGCCAAATTAGGAATAAGGGTTTAACAAATGAAAGATAGTTTTAAGCGCAGAATTAAAGCGCTCTGTAAAATCGAGTCTTCTGCTCTTATTTTCCATTGGCCAATTGGTAACCAATGTTTAGTTTTCCCATCATAGCCTCAAAGTTCTTGTTAACTAGAATAATCTTTGTGCTATGGATCTCACTATCTGTTAAAGAGCAACAGTACTGTTTCCTGAATAACCAGACCTCAAGTGGTATTTGAGATATGATCTGAATCTTATGAGAACACGCTCTTCTACCTTTTCGAAGGCAGACCCACTTTTACTGAGCTAAAGACTGAAAGATGGACATGCATGATCTCTTTCAACACAAGTTGGCTGCTGCATGCCAGTTACCACGTGGACTTGACAGAGCAAGAGATCATTGGGACTCGACACTCCACAGGAAAAACACATGGACATGCACACTGATACCAACTAATACTTAGCACCCGTCGACACATACCAATCATGCAGACAACAATTCACCCTCAAAGCTAGGCATTCCCAACCTTTTTTCCCTGCCATGGACCAATAACTGTTAAGCAAGAGGTCTGTGGATCCCAGGTTGGGAACCCATGCTCTAAGCACACACGATGTTGTGCAAAAAACAAATTCCAACTCTCAGCTTCTTCCCTCACATCCTTCTGCTGTTTCTTCAATCTTACCGTCTCCAATGCACAGTGTAAGTGGCCCACTCTCTCCAGGGGAAAGCTCCTTCAACTACAGGTGACAAGCCGCTACTAAATACACTGGATAGATGATTACAGAACTTGCTACTTTAATCTCAGCATGCATTTCTTGGTCAGAACACGTCTCACACACAGCATCATTACAAGTGATTAGAATTTAGGGATTGACAGTGTATGAAGTTCAAGACCATGAGGAAGAATTCTAATAACATGCAACTTAAAAGTATTACAGGTTGAAACAGTTCTTTAAGCTTTGCTCAATCTACCATTACTAAACCCCCCCCCAAAAAATTGCTCCAAGCAAAAATTTAACCTTGCATCTTTTTCAAAGTGTACGTACCAGTGATTGTGGAACATATGTGCTCAAGAAAGCAAGGCAACCTGCTTTGTATAGTAGCAAGAGGATGATGAGCATAGCACCGAAAATGAAAAAAATAGCCACGAGCAGTGTTGGAGATGCTGCAAAAAGAAAACACACTCTTCAGAAATATTCTTTAGTTCCAGTTTATTGTCCCCTCACCCTCAACCCATCCCAAATCAATACAAAAATCTCATTATTTTACTTAAATGCAACTTTAAAAAACATTGAAATAAACCAAGGGCATTAAGACTGCTCTGCATTCAGACTATCTGAAGACACTGCTGAATAGGGTTGCACTTTTGCCCCCCCTTCCCATTTTAATGTAGCTGCTAACAGGTTAAAATAGAAGATTAATGGGAAGCAGTAGTTATAATTCAACAGCAAACTGAAAGCTATTATCATCTATTGTAATTATAGACAGTGCCTTCTCATCTGCTGAATGTAAATCAAATATGGGTAACAAGACTGCAGTAGTGACAAGTGATGGGTTAGTGGAAGCTAATAAGTAGATATTACAAATAATAGATTTCAAAAAAGCATTTAATAAGGTAGCACATCCCGTAATAAGCTGGCCAGTGGTACAATGGCATCCACACTAGACTTTGAGGCAAGTGGTTGCAGGTTTGAATCTGGCCGGCTCCTTGCACGCTTTCCATCGGTGCTGGGTTAAGCATCGAGCTAGTAACTCAGCCTTGCAAAAAATCTGACAAAAATGCTAAAGAACTGGTGAGGCTGCTACCCAATGTGCCACATGGTGCAGTAAGGAAGAACAACAACATCCAGTAATACTTGGGATAGGAAGAATACAGTATTAAAAGAGAAGTGATATCTGTAAAAGAGAAGTATTAGCTGGGGAAGGCAGAGTAAGGAACACATTTTCCTGACAGTAGGTAGAAATTTGGTCTTGCAAGATTGGGAAGATGATCATAGTCTCTGTTCAACAAAAGAACTGGAGAGGTACACAAAAAAATATCAAAGTTTACCGATGATACTTGAAATTAAGACATAAAGTAGGTTATTATGTTTAAAGGATACAGACTAGTGAAAATAGGCAGACAAAACAATACTATTGATAATTAATCAATTTATTCTGTACCAATATCAGTAATCTTATCCATATTTAATTTACTGTGCTATAAAATTTGCTTAATGTACAATAAATTCACTGGTGTAAAGGGTTTTGAGAAACCGAAGCAATGAAACAGCAAGCTTTTCTAAGTGTTACACTATGGATGAAGACACCACATCCCCATGACCAGCAATTTTCACACTTCTTTCAGGTCAACCTCCTTTACTCCAGGAAAGATGAGCCTCTCCATTACTCCTCCTAATTCAAGTCTTTCAATCCAAGCAACTTCCTGGTGAATCTCCTCTGCGTTCTCTCCATCAGCACACTCATCCTTCCTATAACATGGTGACCAGAACACAGTAGTGCAGCAGGTGTGGGGGGGGGGGGGGGGAAATATAGCAGCTCAGTGGCTTGAACAGACAGAGGCGGTTTAGAGAACATAGGAGGGTTGACAAGATACCGAAACAGCAACTGTTCACACATGCTGTTTGACATGCTGAGTCCCTCCAGCATTTTGTACTTGTTACACTGGATTTCTAGCATTTGTAGAACCTTTTGAGTTTAACTTAATGCAAGCAGCCTGATGGACAAGTCATGAGCCTAGAACAGGGGTTCGCAACCTTTTTTATGCCATGGACCAATACTATTAAGCAAAGGATCCGTGGACCCCAGGTTGGAAACCCCTGGCCAAGAGCATAGATCAGCACTTAGAATTATGATGTTATTGCAATCACAAAGTTGTTGAGGGAAGGGGAAGACTGGCATCTTAATATTCCAGGTATAGAAATTGCTGAAGTGACAGCAGGAATGCAAGAGGGGGAGTGCACTATTGACTAGGAGAGCATGACAGCTGTACTGTAATTATAAAGGATATTCTAGAAGGACTGTTCAATAATAGGAGAATCTAGGAAAAAGAGATGGGTAAACACTGGCTAGGATTATTATAGAGGCCTCCCAATAGTCAGCAGGAATTAGAGGAAAAGATTAGTAAGTGCCAGGAAGATGCAAGAGCAATTGCCTTATATTGGTATGATATTTAAAACATTCCTCATATTGACAGTGCAGGGGCACAGATGGGGTACAATTTGTGAAGTGCATCGAAGAAAGTTTGAAGCAACATTTAGAGAGCTGTATTAGAGAGGGGGACGCCATTGAACTTATCCTGGGGAAAATGGATAGTGTTGGGGGTGAGGGAAACACTTTGGGAATGGTAACCATAATTTTTAAGTTTCAAGGTAATTATGGGAAAGGAGAAGGTGGTCCTCAAGTTAAGATCTTGAAGTGGAGGAAGGCAGATTTCTATAACATAAGGAACCTGGCAAAAGTAAACTGAGACAGATGTTTGCAAATAAATAACAGCTGGTAAGTGAATGCCCAGGGCCAGATTATTCCAGTTAGAGTAAAACAGTAATGATGGCATGACCAGATAATGTTGCATGACAAAGAATGCTGATCAGGAAAAAGGGAACGAGGCAATAGGTATTCAGGAAGACTTGAATAATATATGCAGTATAGGAGAGAAGTAGTAAGGAGAGCAAAAACAAAAGGGGCCATGAAATATCTTTAGTAAGAGAGTATTCCAAATAATGCTAAATGTTTTGGGAGCACCAGACTGACCAGGGGCCAAATGGGTAATACGAGTGAACCTGCAGATGCTGGAGATAAATAAAAACACAAAATGCTGGCAGAACTCAGCAGGCCAGACAGCATCTATGGAGGGTTTCAGCCCAAAATATCGTCACTACCACCTCCCATTGATGCTGTCTGGCCTGCTGAGTTCTGCCAGCATTTTGTGTTTTTATTTAATAATCAAAAGGGTATTTTTGTTTGAAACCAAGTGATGTGGGAAAGTCCTAAATTAATACTTCCTATCTGTATTCACCAATAACAGGAAAGATAGGGAGCTCAGAGAGAGGTACACAGATAATTTGGAGCTGGTCAGTATTAAGAAATAGTACATCCTGGATGCATTGGGATGCACAACCCAAGGGCTGGATGAAGTGTCTCCCAGGTTGCTATGGGGAGCAAGGGAAAAGGTAGCTAAGGCTCTGACTGGGATTTTTGCATTTTTGTTAGTCACAAGCAAGATGCCAGAAGACAATGATAATAAATACTGTTCCTTTATTTAAGGGCAGCAGTGATAAACCAGCAATGAAGCTTACTGGAGAAAATACCGAGAGCAAGGATTATGTAGATGTAGAATGACAGGGGATGATTAGAGATAATCAGATGGCTTTGTACAGGGGAAATCTGCCTTACTAAATTGAATGAGATTTGTTTTCAGGTGGCAAATAAGATAAAGGCAGGGTGGTAGGCTCAGCTTATGTGGACTTTAAGCCATTTAACAAGGCCCTGCATGATAGGCTGGTTCTGAAGGGATGCAAGGTAAACTGACTAATTGGGTTCAAAATTGGCTTGACCATAGAGGGCAAAGGGTTGTAACGGAAGGATGTTTTTCTGATTGGTAGTCCGTTACCAGTGTGTACCATAGCGAAGATTGTTAGGACACTTGTTCCCCCCCCCCCCCCCCCCCCACACACACACGTACAGCTATGAAGGAGGAGGCACAATGAGTCTGTGGACAATGTGGAATCAATGTTGTGGATGGTGAAGAAGGTTGTCCAAGGATACATTAGGATACAGATCCAATAAAAAAGATAGGCAGAGTGTTAAAATTTAATTCTAACAAGTATGAAGCGATGCATTTTTGTTATGTTAGTTAAGGATAGAACATAGTAAATAGTAGGACACGAAGGAATGTTAATGGTCAGAGAGACCTTGGGGTCCAAGTCAGAGGCTGACATCAGAACCTCACAAGGTGTCAGGCCCTGATGGTATAGCTGGCAGGGCATTGAAAACCTGTGCCAATCGGCTGATGTGAGCATTCAAGAACATCTTCGATCTCTCACTGTTGCAGTGGGAGGTTCCTGCTTGCTTCAAAAGGGTGACAATCATACCACTGCCCAAGAGCAGAGTGAGCTGCCTGAACAACTACTGTCCAGAGGCACTCACGTTTACTGTCATGAAGTGCACATTGCCAGAATCAACTCCAGCCTATGCAAGGACCTGGACCCACTGCAATTTGCCTATTGCCGCAAAAGGTCTACAGAAGATGCAATCTCACTGGCTGTCCACTGGTCTTGGACCACATGGACAACAGCAATACCCATGGCAGACTGCTGTTTATTGATTACAGCTCAGCGTTCAACACAATTACACCCTCTGTTCCAATAAATAGACTACAAAACCTGGGCTGCTGTACTTCTCTCTGCAACTGGATACTCGACTTCATCACCGGAAGACCACAGTTAGTGCGGATTAGTAAAACATCTCCTTGCTGACAATCAACACTGGCACACCTCAAGGAAGTGTGCTTAACCTACTGCTCCATTCCTTCTACACCCATGAATATGTGGCCAGGCACAGCTCAAATGCCATGAATGTTATAAAATTTGCCAATGACAACGACTGTTAGCAGAATTTCAGACGGTGACGAGGAGGCATAAAGGTGTGAGATAGATCAGCTGGATGAGAGGTGGTGCAATAATGGCCTTGCACTCAATGTCAGCAAGACCAAGGAATGAACTGTGGACTTCAGCTCCTTTCTCTGCCATCAGCTTTCTAAATGGACAATGGGTATTCATGAACACTATCTCAGTACTTTTTCTTCTGTTTTTGCACTACTTATTTAATCACATTTAAGTGGTATTTAGACAGCAACTTAAAAAGGCAAGGCATCGAAAGGAACAAAGCTAATACTGTCAAATGGGAGTAGTGTAGATGGGCAAAAGGATTGGCATGAACGTGGTGGGTCAAGGGGCCTGTTTCTTTATTGCATAAATCTTACGACTGCAAAATACTAGTTTTCCCCCCAACTTTTAGGTGACAATGGTGCTCAAAATCAATGAATGAAGAAAACACAAAGTACATGGCAGATGTTGGGGGTCAAAGCAACACGTACAACAAGCTGGAGGAACTCAGCAGGTCGGGCAGCATCCGTGGAAAAGAACAGTCAACATTTTGGGCCAATACCCTTCATCAGCACTCAACAGGGAGGGGGCAGTGGCCCCATAAAGAAGATTGGGGGAGGATAGGAAGGAGAAGGCTGGTAGGTGCCAGGTGAAAAACCAGTAAGGGAAAAGATCACAGGATAGATGATTAGAGCTCAGACAGAGGTTACAAATGACAATGCTGAAGTATTTGCAAGCATCATCAGTCAGATGTGCTGGGGATGACTCATCTCAGCCACTCCTTCAGATTGCTTCATTGCAGAAGCTCTTCTCCAATTACAACATATCCAATGCTTTCAGTTTTTAGCTGATGAATCAACAATGGCTGATGACTGGAAGTACCAAATACAGAAAAGTAGGGGAAAGATCAAGGGTTGGGGGAGGGGTTAGGCAGGAAAGGTGAAGAAGGAATGGAAGGGGAAAGCACAATGGGTAGTAGAAGAAGGCAGAATCATGAGACAGGCAGCTGGAGGAGGAGGCCAAGTGCAACTGGGATGGGGGAAGGGAGGGAAGGTAATTACTGGAAGTTGGAGAATTCAGTTTGTGCCAAGGGGCTGCAGACTACCCAGATGGTATATGAGGTGTTGCTCCTGACTACCCAGATGGTATACGAGGTGTCCACGTTGACTGTTCGTTTCCACGGATGCTGCCTGACCTGATGAGTTCTTCCAGCTTGTTGTACGTGTTGCTTTGACCCCAGCATCTGCAGTGTACTTTGTGTTTATAAAACATTAACACCCTCCCTCGATCTGAAAATGTGTGAAGCACCCACCCAGGCCCATCATGCTCGGAGGTAGCAATCAGTGCAACATGCCAAAATCTAGTAATCTACCTCAAATCATCAGTAAATGTTATCCAATAGCATTCACCACATCTAAGCCATGAAATTCAAAGGTGAACTCAAGGGGCAAGTAGAAAGTAACTGTGCTTCGCAAAGAAGGAATTGTGGCTGCTGGAGACCAATTACTAAACATTACTACAGGAAATATCCAGCAAAATTCCATCTGCTGCTGCTTCAAAGTTAATTTATTATCAAAGTATATGTCACCATATATAGCCCTGACATATATTTTCTTGTGAACATTCACAGTAAGTAAAAATAAATAAATAAATAAAAACTGTGATAACAAAGAAGCAATAAACATCAAGAACATGAGATGAAGGGGTCTTGCGAGTGAGTAAATAGGTTGCAGGAACAGATCAGTGTTGGGGTGAGTAAAATTGAGTGAAGTTATCCCTCTGGTTCATGAGCCTGATGGCGGAGGGTTATTAACTGTTCCTGAACCTAGTGCTGAGGCTCCTGTACATTCTTCCACATGGCAGCAGCGAGAACAGAGCATAGATTGGACAGTGGGAGTTTTGGTGATGGATGCTGCTTATGTGTGAAAGTAATGCATGTAGATATGTTCAATGGTGGGGAGGGCTTTAACTGCAATGGACTGGCTGTATCCATTATTTCTAGTAGGTTTTTCAGTTTGAGGACATTGGCACTTCTATACCAGGCCATGATGCAACCAGGTAGTATAGTCTCCACCACACGTCTATAGATGTTTGTCAGTTTCAAATGACACGCCAAATCTTTGCAAACATAAGAGTTTAATAAGTTTCTCTGCACTATATAGTTAGTAGTGGCAAATGCATTTCAATTCCATTTGCAGATTGTATTGTGAATCAGCATATAGGAGGGAGATTGAAAATCTGGCTGAATGGTGCCACAACAACAACCTCTCACTCAATGTCAGCAAGTCTAAGGAACTGATTATTGATACTGATCACTAGGACAAGATTGCAAGACCATTCAACAGAAATTGAATGCCTTTGGTTTGGAGGGATGGGAAGGCACTTGATTTGGCCAGGTGCAGTAATCTTAGGTTACATGCGGACCATTTCCAATGCAGACAACAGGTTACGTTTACAAAGCAGGACTTGAGCAGTTCCTCTGAAGGATAAATACTTATTACATGAGATACATTAATCATGTTCCAATGGAATTCACTGCAGGGTGCTTGGTTTATTTCAATATTATAACACATTAAACAGTACTAATCTGGCACAACCAGTGGAAATTAATGTAATCAGAACAAGCCTGGTTTTACACCTAGGCTCACTTTATTGTCTACTGAGATCCAGGTGCAATTAGGCTGGACGTCAAACTGGCATTCCATTGAAATCAATTAATTTGGAGATGGAAGAGAGGTTAAAATTGGCTTCAAAATCTAATTTCATGCACATACTTTGGTTATGCCCAGACATATCAAATTTCCCCCAATAGTGTCTAATCAGATAAAACCAATAATGAAATTGACACTATTTTTAATTACAAATTGGCAACTCGAAATGTAGCGTTAGCTGGCATGCTGTCAGCTTGTACTACTGTACCTTCCGTACCCTCATCTTTCTTTGCATTTTGTGTGATTATACATTTTCTTTCCAAAGGATCAGTTTCCTTTTTCAGGAAATATATATTTATTGTGATGCAGTACTCTGTATTTGGTTCCACTTTTTCATATATTTCTTCGACATGCGATTTACTTGTCATTTTCAACACATCTCTGTTCTGTAGAAAGAAAAAGACCAGAGTTATATTTCCCTATTCATCTAGATTTAGAAGACCTTGTATACAACGCCTTGCTCTGCTCATATGCTAAACTTTTTAGCGAATTCATGGTGCTCACTGTAGAATTTTTATTTTCCCCCACTGAGTTAAAACTTACAACAAAAATGCTTACTCATTATAGAAATATTTGTTGACAAACTAATTTCACCTGTGTATGGCAGCACAGTAGCATAGTGGGTTAGCAAATTGCTTTACTATACAGGTGATCCAGAATCCATTCCTGCCGCTGCATGTAAGGAGGTTGGACATTTTCCCTGTGACTGTGTGGGTTTCCTCCGGGTGGTCCAGTTTCCTCCCACTGTCCAAAGATGTACTGGTTGGTAGGTTAATTGGTCATTGTAAATTGTCCCTTGATTAGGCTAGGATTAAAACAGGGGTTGTTGGCCAGTATGGCTCAAAGGGCCAGAAGGGCCTATTCTGTGGTGTATCTCAATAAGCATAATACCCAATTAATCTTCTCATTTAATTTTATCCACATATATCTATTAAACAGGTAAGGATCATCAGCTGGTTTTGAAAGAATTTAACTACTACTCTCCTCATAGCTCCCTTCCACTTTACAATTCCTGAACTTAGCATGCTCTTCAACTTCTGCAATTCTTTCAAAATACCCTGTTTTTGAATGCTTCTCATCTGACTTGCAATTGTTGATACTGATCAATGTCATAAGTTCTACTATTTGTAGCTGTGTTACATTATCCAGAAGTCTTTTACGATATTTAATATGATGGACCACTCCAAGGCATCGCTTCTTCCAGCCCAGGCCTTGAATGGTCCATCCCAACCAATCTGACTATCGCTTCCCTAGCACCAACTTCGTTGGTTCTCCAAAAGATCCATCTTAGCTTCTTTTTCTAAAAGAGAAATGCACCTCTCTTTGGCTAGAATATTCACAGGAAGAGGACAACACTCGTGCCAAAGATAATCAGATAGTTCTCCACCACTTCTCAACTGGCTCCCTCCTCTGAACAACATCTGGCTTTGGCCCCTCATAGGCAGACCCCACATTAAGATAGTGGGTCAAGTCATAACATTTATACAGATGACCCCTGCGTAATGGAACTTTGTGCAACAGAAAAACAGTCCTTGTGGAATTCACATATCAATATGCCAAAACAAAACTGATAAAGTTTGCTTTTTGGAATTTGAGGAAAAAAATAAAGTGAGGGGAAAAAAAAACAAAATTGCTAATTATATTTTTAAATCACTGATTACTGCAGGGAAATAAGATTTGGATAGAAGTCACCACATCAATTGGTGGTCATGTAAACAGATGTCTCAAGAGTGGAGTGATGCCTCACTCTCCATCTGCAAGGCATTTTCTCCAACATGCTCATTGTGGAGAGCTGCAGTAGCTCAGCCAGCTCTTATGCTGATGCCTTAATGAAAACCCATGGTTTTTACTGCATTTCCACAAGGTCGCTGCATTTTAACACATTACCCATCTGATCTCCTTCAACATCACCTTTCTCCAATGAACTCCAATCCTCAAATCTGATCCCTTTTCCTGATGGGTTCAGTTTTACTGCCGATAAAATGCAGAGAGAACAGTACTCTATAATAAACACACCTCCACTTACAATATGAGATTCAATGGGATGTTTGCATTACCAAAAAATTGTGATACTGATGGTTTACAGATTGTGAAACCCCTTCATAATGCCTGAAACTTACTTAAGTTAAATTTTCACTTCCTTTCCAAGTCCTTAAACATTTATTGTTAAGAAAGAGGCTGAAAGGGTTTCTGGAGTAACAGTACAAAATGCAAGAGGAACTCAGTAATCAGGTTGCATCTATGGAAAGTAATAAACAGTTCACATTTTGGGCTCTGAAAGCTTCTCCTAATCTTTTAACAATACCATGAATAATTCATTTTCAAAGAGCACATTATCATTTTAGCCTAATGTCAGCTGGTACAGCAGTTCTATTGGTACTGCAGTGCCAGTCTAGTTTAAATGCCTCAAAGTTACCTTGGAAGCATGATCTTTGATTTAAGAGGTTGAATCATTTCTACGATGAGGTTTTAGCAAATATAGAATGTGAAATATTTAGATACTCAGGCACCCATTTTTACAGCATCTGAATAAAAATATTATACATGACCACTGCATCAGAAACTGGGCTCAAAGTTGTAAACCATGTAGCAAGGAGACAAACATTTAACTTGCTCACTAATCATGATTGATCGGAAATAATTGTTCAAAACTGTAAAATATTTAATTTTGAAAATGTTAGAAGGCCCAAAGCAGTCAACTCTGATGCGTGTGGGAGGGAGGGGAGCTGGGGGGGGGGGGGGACTTTGGGTTCTTGCGTTTATCTGTCGTTCATTCTTTGGGGGCACTTCTCTGTTTTTGTGGATGTTTGCAAAGAAAAAGCATTTCAGGATGTATATTATATACATTTCTCTGACATTAAATTGGATCTTTGAACCTTTGATGCTGCATTAGTTTAAATTTGATAGGGAATGAACAACTTTATGTTCCAATAACATTTTAGGTGGTGGGGGGGGGGGGGAAGAAAGAAAAGAGAAACGTATCCAAAATTCAGAGAGAAGTGCTGATGAAATAAATAATTGTGTCTGGGAATAAATTAACTTGCATTTACAATGTATGATCTAGTAATCTACAATTTTGAATATATTTTAAATTAAAATTTAAAGCACCCTATAAAAATGTCAAAAAAGTAATTTAAATATACTTTTAACAATCTGATTGCAATAATCAGAATGGACCCTTTTTCTGAATCACATTAAGCTCCTCAGGTTTCAGCAATGATTTTGGTCGGGTTTGGGGAGGTGGACAATGGAATGGCAATATCCCAAGAGGAAACAATTATAGAGTCAAAATGAAAATAGACCTTTTATCCTATCATATCATAAGAAATAGAGAATTTTGAAATTTTTTTTAAAAAACCTACCTCTTCCAACTTTCCATCTTTATATATGGTAATGTGATACTCTAATGTCATGTAGATATCTACGATTGACTGAACATTTAAGTTGTGTGCAATAAGTGGTGGGGGTGTTGGAATATCAAAAATCACATTAAAATCTCCATTGAGGGATTCCATGAGCTCAACATTAAGCGGCAGTATGTGTGCTGTAGATGAAAAATAAAACAAATTAAACAAGAAAAAATATTTTGATTGAGCACTTGCATTTGACTAAAAATAGTATATAGTACTATTTAGTATCAAAAATATAGATGTATTAGAATTAAACACAGCAAAAGTTTACTTAACATGATTTCTATCAAAATTTAATTCAGTGTGCATTAAACTAATAAACCATTGAAATTTAGTTAAATTTTAGGGCAAATAAAATATGTAACAATTATTACTAAGGGCTAGTGGTATCAGTTACAATTCAATCTATAAAATCATTGAACATTTCACCCCAAATAAACAAAGGACTGGAAAGAACATACTTAAATAGACAAAAATCAGTTTAAGATGTTGTAGAAGAGCAGAATAGGCAAGTGTAATTATTTATATTACTTTGTATTTTTTCCAAAAATAATGAAATTTAAAAGCAATGAAGGTAAGGTAAATGGTTAAGAAAAACTATTACAGACAAGGTTAGCCAGCTTACTATCTTGATATGGTTGAAAGTGGTGATCCACATCAGTCCAGTTGGATTCATCATTTTTGGTAACTGCTTTAACCCGTGGCCAGTAGTTCCCATAGATGTCACTAAAGCTATCTGTTAGATCACAGGTTCGGTTCACGATCAGAATGCATGCATTGAAAAACTGATGCGGTGCGCTGTTTGGAATTGAAGAAAACTATGTGAATATCTCAACTGCAAGCCCATGTCAGAGAAACTGACCGCGCTACAAATGACTACATGTGAACACAAACTTTGGTTAAGAATTAACTAACAACAAAATGCACATAAAGTATACATTAAATAACAAGTCCTTCGGGAAGATATTAAAGAATGTTTTGCTGTAAACATACAAAATGGAACACAGAACAGTACAACACTGGTGCTTTGCCTCAAAGTATTGTACCAACCTTTTCACCTACTCCAAAATCCATCTAATGCATCACTACTGTATAGCTCTTCATTTTTATTTCACCCATGTATTTAAGAGTCTGTTCAATCTCCCAGAAGTATATGCCTCTACCACCACCCTGGCAGCACGTTCCATGCACCCACCACTCTTTTAAAAAAAAACCTACCTCTGTCAGACCACATTGAAAAATCACCTTAAAATTAAGCCCTCTTGTATTAGCCAGTTCCACCATGGGAAAAAGAAGGTGGCTGTCAACTCTATTTATGTCTCTTATCATCTTATTTAGCTCTCATCCTCCTTTGTTCTAAGGAGAAAAGCCCCAGCTTGCTCAACCTTTTCTCCTAAGACAGCATCCTGGCAAATCTCCTCTGTGCTCTAAAGCTTTCACATCCTTTGTACAATGAGGTGACAAGAACTGAACACAATACTCCTTGTGGCTCTTGAACTCAATCTCCTGACTTATGAAGGCCAACAAACTATGTGCTGCCTTAAACCATACCCTATCAACTTGCATAGCAACTCCGAGAGATCTATGGATGTAGACACCAAGGTCCCCCTGTTCCTCCACACTAAGACTTCCGCAATTAACCTTGTATTCTGCCTTTATGTTTAACTTTCCAAAGTTACTTAACAACTTTTTTAAAGATTGAACTTCATCTGTCACTTCTCTGCCGAGTTCTATGACCTGTCAAAGTCACACTGACAACCTTCTACACTATCCACAACACCACCAACCTTTGTCTCATCTGCAAACATACCAACACACCTGTCCATTTCCTCATACAAGTCATTTATTAAAATACAAAGAGCAAGGGTTCCAGAACAGATCCTTGCAGAAAACCACTGGTCACTGATTGATGATCTGCCCGCTTCAACTTCAAAAACCAACCAAGGTGAAAACTAAAGGCAGGTATACCAACTGGAACATGATCTGGACAATAACTAGGTTATCCTTAAAACTGGAATTATTTGTTTAAAGCAAAAAATAAATTTCATCCACATTTCATACTGGATAAGTAGTTGGATAACAGAGCAAGTTGAGCAGTGGGACAGGGTATCTTGAACATACTCGTGTAATTTATACCCATATCAATGATGATTTTATTTTAAATAGCACACAGTGGGAAGGAATACGATTAAGAGTCATTCCTTAGAAGATATGAATTAGCTGGCTAGGCCAAGAGGAAGAAGCAGCTAATAATGATGATGTAGCTACAAGACAAATAATAGAAACATGTGAGAGAAAGCTATCAAGGCAAACAAGGGGTTAAAAGGCATTGAGGGGTTATGGCTGACTGACTATAGGATGATTGAAAAGGTCAAGATAACGCACTTTGGAGATATTATTACCTTTGTTACAGGTATTTTTATACTGTGACAGGAACTGAATTTTGACTACAGAAATCAGATATGGAATTTCAAACAAGAATGGTCAGCAGTAAATTATAGCAGGAAAGGAATGGTGAAGCTGGTGAAGTTAGCAAGATCAAATAGCTAATAATACAAAACTGTTAAAAAAGTCAGGAAGAGACTTTTTTTTATTAAATGAAGAGGAAAGTTTAGAAATAAATCTCACAGTAAAACAATTTTGCTGTTGTGCACAGGTGCTTTATCATTACACTGACCTTGCTGAGGCCTTTTCCTGCACAGCCTCCACCCCTACACAAACCTGATTCCCACATTTATGATTTGAGAGGGAAGTAACGTACTGAAAGATGCAAACCTGTAAGAGAAGTATCCCACTATGTAGCGTGTGGTCAGTGGAGCATCTTCTCCCGGCTCCCATGTCAGGGTATGGATGAAGTTTTCTGACACAATTGATAAATTGCGAGGTGGATTTAGCAGACCAGTAACTAAAACAAGAAAAGCAAAAATCCTTCAGTATGTACATTGACTGAGCAAAGAGCTATGCCTTGCTGTAGTCAGTAGAACTATACTCAAATATAGTGAACAATTTCAGCCCTGGCTGCTTCCGTATCAGTGACCTCTGTCCCAGTCACCGGTGCAGGACAAATCCAGTAAGAGGTGTCAATTGCCCCTGAGGAAGGTGAAAAAGGATGGAGGTGGATGGGGAAGAATGGCGTGGATGGCAAAGCAGAAGAGTCAAACAGCTCTCTCCTCCACACTTATCTCAGATTGCAGGGCCAGAGCAGTAGACTAAATCCATTCAATTTAACATTATGAGCATGCCCAAGGAAAGGGGATTTAATTTGCTCAAATATAAATACTCTAATTTAATTGCATTCTATTACATACCAATAATTTAAAAACTGCGCTCCAATAAAACTGGATTCCTCTCATCTTTCTCCATCCAACAGCATTTTCATCTAGCTAGTTCATGCTGATACAATTATATTTCTATGCGATATTGACTGTCCTGCTGTACATACCATTTATACATCTCAGCTTGCTCCAACTTTCCAGAATGCCTGAACTACAGAGGAAGTCCAGTGCAGGTAAGCAATCAGGTGCAAGATGGTGATGAAGTAGATAGTCAGGCCAAGAGTCCATCTTCTCATGCCAGGGAACCATTTAATAATTATATTAACAGTGGGGTAGAAGCTATCCTCCAGCATGGTGGTACATGCTTTCAGACTTTTGTATCTTCTGTTCAATGGAAGAGGGCAAAAGATGGAATATTTGGGGTGGGGTCTTTGAATATGCTAGCAGCTTCACTGAAGCTTCAATGAAGCTTCGTAGTAGCTTCACTGACCAGAGTCCATGTGAGTGGGGTGGGGGGCAGAGACTGGCTTCCGTGAAGTGCTGAGATGTGAACATAATTCTCTGCAGTTTCGTAATGTCACATGCACAGCAGTTGCCATACCAAAAGCACACACACAGGATGCTTTCCATGGTACATAAATAAAGATTAGTAAGTGTCAATAAGGACATGGAAAATGTCTTTAGATTCCTGAGTAAGTAAAGGCATTGGTGAACTTTCTTGACTGTGACATTAACATAGTTGGACCAGGAGGGGCTACAACTGATGTTCGTTCATACGAATCTGAAGTTCTCAACCTCAACACCATTGATCCAACATCACCACCTACAATGGCTCTTCACCAATTCTGCAGGTTTCAACTTAAAAAACGGAACATGTATCAAAACACCAGTTCGACTCAATTCTATCATTTGCCACTTCCTGAATAGTGAACTTCAGAGCATTTCCTACCCCTAATGTTAAGTCAATTCATTCAAGGTGGCAACACCATTGACAGTACAAATATCCATCTATATTTCAGGGCAGATTACTTAAATGGATCAAAGCCAGATTTACGATCAGCACCAAGCAAGAACCGGGAAGGCATTTCTAAAGCACAAGTTGAAATCATTTTCAAATATTTATAAATTTATGATTTTGAAGTAAAAACTTAACACAAAATAAACACTGTATTTTTGTAAGTAGTACACCTTAAAAGAATCAAAGGATAAATATTTAAATACGTATCAGGAATACAATAACCATGCAGTGTAGCGAACACCCAAACAAAAATATTTTGATACTTTAAACTTGATACAAAATATTTACCAGGATGAAGAAAATAAAGGAGGCCCAAAACTTGAAACAGATTCAAGCTGTTTAAAACAACACTTCTCTTTTTTGATTGGATACCGTCTTCTTTTTTCATCCTATTTAACAAAGGAAATTAAAACAGAAACTATATCATTAATGTGCAAGTTGAAGCTTGAATTAACCAATACCTTGAACCTGAAAAAGAAGTTAACTATCTGAATCATTTTGGACCCATTACTTGATCCAACATATTTAAAAATAATTATTCATTGCATACACGCAACAGTTAATGAGCACTCTCAAGCAGTCTTGAAATGAGTGGCCTGCTAGGCCATTTCTGAGGGCAGTCAAGAGCCAAGCATATAGCACTGGATCCAGAGTCATAAATCCATTATCTATTTTATATTATCAGAATCAGGTTTAACATCACTGGCATGTGTCATTAAATTTGTAGTTTTGAGGCAGAAGTACATTGTAATGCGTATTAGAAACTATAAATTACACTCAATTATATTTATTTTTCATACATACTAAGTAGTACAAAAAGAGCAAAAAATACTGAGGCATTGTTGGTGGGCTCATCGTCCACTCAGAAATCTGATGGTGGAGGGGAAGAAGCTGTTCATAAAACAGAGTAAACCTTCAGGCTCCTGGTTGGTAGCAATGAGGAGAGGGCTTGTCCTAAGTGGAGAGGGTCCTTAACGATGGATGCTGGCTTTGAACCATCACCTTTTGAAGGTGACCTGGATGCTAGTACCCATGATGGGGGATACACATACATCGTTTTGTGGAGTAAAGGCAGATTTCCTATCAAGTTGCTGATGAAATATTCATTACTTTTGAAATGATAAGCCAGTAATCACCATTATTGGTACAAACAGTTTTAATTCTAATTCACAGACTTAATTGAATTTGATCTACCAGAGGTGGAGTCTGAACTGTTGTTACTGGATCATCAGCCAAGGCTCGTTCTCAGCAACTTTAACTACCTTACTACCTTTCCTTGCAATTTATTTCATTGATAGGACTTAGAAATTAATATTCATTGCTTGTTTCCAATGAAGTAATATGCTCAAATCAGTTTGGAAATGCTCACTTTAACAAATCTGTACTCTTCAGCCATTCAAAGTATCCAAAATGCATTAAAAATCCTTAAAGGGTCTTAAGTTGTTAAACTGTAGTACTGTATCCGATACTTACCTGCTCCTTCTTCTGCCTTGATGAAGTGAGGTCACCTAATGTCCAACATGGCTGTTACTGTAACGACAACACAAAGTTAGTGCATCATTTTTGTCATGAGGAAATCCACTCCCTCACTCCAAAAAAAATTACTCAATAATAAAACCAGATGGTGTTAAAATACAAGAGCAAAACAAGAAAAGGTCACAGCCCGTATTGGGATGCCACGGCTAACAGTCTACCTGCCCCACAGCTCCAGCAACCCAAGTTCAATCCTGAGCTCCCATGTCACATTCACTTGGAGAATACTGAATATAATCTTGGTGGTCGTGCAAGTTTCCTTCAGGTGCTCCAATTTCTGATGACAGGTTATTTGGCTCCTGAAAGTGGCCCTGAGATAAAGGTTTGCTATGTAGGAGGTCATGGCCCCCAGTGCTGCCACAGCTGCTGACCATCCTTCTGTGATTCAAGCAAAAACAAGCTCTTTGCAGGCAGCTAACAAAACTGTTAACTATTCTACTAAATATATCTTTACGGATGATCGTCACTGCAATCTGCAGCCTGGAATTTCCCTTCGGAGGCTGTGCTTTCAGACTGTCCGGACAACCTAGCATTTCTGCAGTATCCTGAAGGATCCAGCAAACCGGAATTTCAGAATACAGATATGGCCGCAGTGGCCACCGCTAGAGCAGAATTGGGGCAGGATTGATGTGGTGAGGCCTGGGCCCCACAGCAAAACACAAATCAATGTTCAGCTGATTTAAGTGCCAAGCCAGATTAAAAAGATTAAGGTGTCAAAGCTGAGGGCAAGGGATGAACTGTTGTTCAGCCAGTGAGGCTTTTCTCACCTAAAGCACCGAACTGACCCTGCAGTCATCAGTGCTGAACTGAACCAGCTCTGTGGCTGTGGACTCACTTTTGTTGATTCTGCAATTCATGCTCTGTGTATTATTTGTTTATTTTTACTGTTCACTTGATTTGCTTTTCTCCCGTCCCCCCACACATTGAACGTTTAACTGTCTTTGTGGTGTGGGGTATAGTGGATGCTATGTGTTCCTTTGTTCTGTGACTGCCTGCAAGAGTATTATCTCAGGCTGCAGGCCACAACTACAGAGTCAGTTCAGGACTTTTAAAAATGTATTCATTTACGGGATGTGGGTGTTTAGCTAGCATTTATTGCCCACCCCTAGGTATATGTACTTTGATAGTAAATGTACTCAAGCTACATAAATGAGAAAAGTTTCCAGATAAGAATAGGGAGAGTTGAGAGTAGGAGAGATTCAAACAAGGGGACTTGAGTTGAGAGTTAAGGGGCAAAAGTTTAGGGGTAACACGAGGGGGACCTTCTTTACTCAGAGTGGTAGCTGTGTGGAACAAGCTTCCAGTAGAAGTGGTCGAGGCAGGTTCGATATTGTCATTTAAAGTAAAATTGGATAGGTATATGGACAGGAAAGGAATGGAGGGTTATGGGCTGAGTGCAGGTCGGTGGGACTAGGTGAGAGTAAGTGTTCGGCACGGACTAGAAGGGCCGAGATGGCCTGTTTCCGTGCTGTAATTGTTATATGTCTATAAGTTCAACGCCTTTTATACTTGCTTTGATCAATAGAACATGGAGGTACCTTCACAAACTCCCAGTCCCTGACAACGCTGTGATCTCAGTCTCTAAGAACATTCTTCAGGAGGGCAAATCCACAGAAAGCACCCGGCCTAGACAGTGTACCTAGCTGCCTACCGAAGACTGGCTGGAGGGTTTAACTGCTCACTTCACCAGTCCGAGGTACCCCACCTGTATCAGGCAGGCTTCAATCATACTGGTGCACAAGAAGAATGTGGTAACCTGACTCAACGACCATCACCCAGTAGCACATATATAGACAATAGACAATAGACACCAGTGTCATAAAGTGCTTCGAGAGATTGTTCACGAAGTGCATCAGTTTCTGCCCAAGGAATTACTTGGATCCGCTTCAATTGGCCTACCATCACAACAGGTTAATGGCAGATGCCATTTCCTTGGCTCCACATTCAGCTCTGGAACACCTGGACAGTGAAGGTGCATACATCAGGATACTCTTCATTGACTACAGCTCAGCATTCATCATCTAGCATTCCCTCAGACCCAACCACTAAGCTCCAAGACCTGGGCCTTGGGACCTCCCAGTTCAACTGGATCCTCGATTTCTTTACTTGCAGACCCCAGTCAGTACAGATTGGCAACAACTTCTCCACACTCAACGTCAACAGTCTCACCACACGGGTGTGTGCTTAGCTCCTGCTTTATTCACTTTAGACGTGAGCATGTGGCTTAGTACAGCTCCAATGCCACATTTAAGTTTGCTGGTGATGCCACTGTCTTTAACCAAATCAAATGTGGTGACGGATCAGAATATACAATAGGACGGAACATCTAGTTGAATGGTGCCACAACAATATGGTGCCTTTCTCTCAACATCAGCAAAACCAAAGACCTGGTTATTGACTACAGGAGGAATAAGACATAAGCCATCCCTCATTAGGGGATTGGAGGTGGAGAGGGTCAGTTACTTAAAATTTTTGTGTGTTCTCTTATGAGAATATCCATTCTGGGACCTACATGCAAGTGCCAGCACAAATAAAGCTCAGGAGCACCTCTACTTTCCTCACTGCTTGTGCAGATCAGAAACATCAATGCCTAAGAACAGAAAAGTTTACAAAAAAAAGTGTTGAACGCCACCCCAGTTCAGCACAGCTCTCCGCTACTGAGCACACCTACAAGCAGTGCTGCACAAAAAAAGCAGCAGCTTACACCGTCAAGGACCCCACCTTCCAGGCCGTGCTCTCTTTTCACTGCTGCCATCCGTTAGGCAGTGCAAGAGCCTTAGGCTGTACACTACCAGATTCAGGAACAGTTATTACCCTTCAGCCATCAGGCTCATAAACCAGCATGGATAACTTCACTCTTCTCATCTCTGAACTGATTCCACAACCCATGCACTCTACAACTCATGTTCTCATATTTCTCCCTTACCCCATTCCTATCTATAATTTTAATCTGGTTCTCTTTCTCTCTCTTTCCCCTGCCCTCACTATAATCTCCCCCCCAGCCCTACCTTTCTTTCTCTTTTATTTCCCATAATTCTCCACCTTCCCCCAGCCCATTTCCCTCCAGCCTATCACTTCCCAGCTCTCTACTTCCTCCCTCCCCCCACTTCTTAGTCCCCCTCGACCATCCCATGTTACTTCACTCCTGATGAAGGGTTTTGGCCTGAAACGTCGTCACTACCTCCTCCCTTAGATGCTGTCTGGCCTGCTGAGTTCTGCCAGCATTTTGTGTTTCTATTTATTTCCAGCATCTGCAGATTCACTCGTGTTGCCTTCTCATATTTATTTACTGTTTTTTAAAATCTGCACAGCTGTCTTCTTTTGCACATTGGTTGTTTGTCAGCCTTTGTAATTTTTCATTGATTCTTTTGTATTGCTTTTGTTTGACCATGAATGTCTGCAAGATATGCTTACATATACATACTTGAAGAATAAGCTTACTTTGAATTCTGATGCGTAGATCAATGATGCATTCAGAGGGGAGTTGATAAGAAGGTGGAAAGAAAGTAGTATTACAGTAATGTTTTTAAGACCATCTGTGGTTCATTCAACCACATACGTTTCAATCCAATGAGTCATACCTATATTCATTTGAGTCACACCTTATGCTTGCTTCCTGCAGCTGGTGTTTCTCAAGCTCTGCCAATCTTAATACTGCAATCCTTCTGTGAATAAGAGCAATCCTCAAATAACAATTCAGCTGTAAACAGTGGAAACTGAGGCTCCTGGTGTTCCGACAGAAAGCCTCTGCCAGTGCTTCAATAAGTTTAAATACCAAGCTTTTTAAAAGCACGTTCAACTTTCAAAATTTAGTGTTAAATTATAAAATAAAAATCAGCTGGCTCTCAAACACTTTTTCAACTGCCCCCGATTTCGTGACTGGTGCAAATCTGAGAGGGCAGATGCAGAGCACCTGGCCTTTAGCTTGGCACAGCGCAGAAGCCCAAGAATGCTCCAATCTGACTTGTATAGCATTCCATCGTTCTGCTGTGAGACCACAGTACATTGCAGAAGTCACTGGAACAATAAAACACAGAAGATTTTGCAGGTGACACTTTTTTTTGTGGCACGGTGCTGGTGAGTGAATGCCTGCTGCTGTTGAAAGGCTTTGGACAGTACTTAAATGTCTGATATTTGGACATTTGCAAAAGTTACAAATCGATTTGAACATAAGAATTAAAGCATTTTAAAACTAAATTTGTTAAAGTACTACAAATAAAAAGGTAAAATAAAGGATGAAAATCCCATTTTACCTGACCTTAATCTTTCAATCAAGTTTGAGGAATTCATTGAGGAATGGGTTATTACATTTCCCATTTGCTTGCTAGGCACAGGAATTAGTGAGGTCAACCCTCAAAAGAGGGCATCATTAACAGATCTGTATACAGCTACTGACAAAAGGCATGACACCAAAATAACTACAATTCTGACCATTGATGAATTTGAAGACACATACCTCTAGTTCAAGTTTATTGGCATTTCAACCATATACATTTATAACAACAAACTTTCCCTGGACAACGCATATAACTCACAAACACAAAGTAGTATTACCACAAACAGATCAACAAATAATATGTATTTATGCCACAAATTAAACTAAAATGCAGGAGTGAAATTAAATTTCAATTCCCTCCCACCAACAGTATCGGATTTTGTGCAGCGTCAAAATAACTTCATCTATGGACCTGTAGATTTCTAGAACTTACAGTCACAATCAGGTTAATACCACTGGCACATGTCGTGAAATTTGTTAACTTTGCGGCAGCAATACAATGCAATGATAATATAGAAAATTAAGGTAAATATCTATGCACTTAGTGCTTTAAAATAGTTGGATTAAATTAGTGCAAAATAAGTTTACATAAAATAATTAACTAAAATCTACAAGGGAACAGACATTTGAATAATCTGATTCTTGACCCCCTTATGCAATTATATATTTTATGACTGCCTTGGCTGAATATCTACTGCCAAATGACAGAAGCCCGTTTGTGAATTGACTTGGAAACTCTAAAGCTACCTCAGCAATGGAACACTATCTACCAGCTTTTGCACAAACATGGACTTCTCACTGATAATACAAAACAAGACTTTTAGTACAAAAAAGTCTCCCACCATCTCCCGCCCATCACCAGCTATCTGGTAATAATTCATGTATATTTCTGTCCTGTGTGGTCTGAATCTATGTTCCGTTACGTTGCAAGCAATTTTTCCATTGTACCTGCACCTCATATACAGTGGTGCTAGAAAGTTTGTGAACCCTGTAGAATTTTCTTTACTTCTGCATAAATATGACCCAAAATGTGATCAGATCTTCAGGCGAGTCCTAAACTATATAAGGAGAACCCAATTAAAGAAACAGCACAAAAATTATACTTGTTCATTTATTTATTGAGAAAGGTGATCCAATTATTACATTGGTTTGTTGGAGAAAGAGTGTGAACCTTTGCCTTTAGTAACTAGTATGACTCCCTTTTACAGCAATAACTTCAACGAAACATTTCTGTCACTGTTGATTAGTCCTGAACATCAACTTGGAGGAATTTTAAGCCATTTGTCCTTACAAAAATGCCTCACTCCAGGATGTTGCTGGGCTTCCTTGCATGAACAACACACACAAAATGCTGGTGGAACACAGCAGACCAGGCAGCATCTATAAGGAGAAGCACTGTCGACATTTTGGGCCGAGACCCTTCGTCAGGACTAACTGAAAGGAAAGATAGTAAGAGATTTGAAAGTAGTGGAGAGAGGGGGAAATGCGAAATGACAGGAGAAGATCGGAGGGGGTGGGATGAAGCTAAGAGCTGGAAAGGTGATTGGCGAAAGTGATACAGAGTTGGAGAAGGGAAAGGATCATGGGACGGAAGGCCTCAGGAGAAAGGGAAGGTGGGGGGGGAGGAAGCACCAGAGGAAGATGGAGGGCAGGCAGAGTGATAGGCAGAGAGAGAGAAAAAAAGCAAACAACTAAATATGTCAAAGCTGGGGTAAGAAGGGGAGGAGGGGCATTAACGGAAGTTATGGAAGTCAATGTTCATGCCATCAGGTTGGAGGCTACCCAGCCGGTATATAATGTGTTGTTCCTCCAATCTGAGTTTGGATTCATTTTGACAGTAGAGGAGACATGGATAGACATATCAGAATGGGAATGGGACGTAGAATTAAAATGTGTGGCCACTGGGAGATCCTGCTTTCTCTGGTGGACCGAGCGTAGGTGTTCAGCGAAATTGTCTCCCAGTCTGCGTCGGGTCTCACCAATATATAAAAGGCCACACCGGGAACACCGGACGCAGTATACCACACCAGCCGACTCACAGGTGAAGTGTCGCCTCACCTGGAAGGACTGTCTGGGGTCCTGAATGGTGGTGAGGGAGGAAGTGTAAGGGCAGGTGTAGCACTTGTTCTGCTTACAAGGATAAGTGCCAGGAGGGAGATCGGTAGGAAGGGATGGGGGGATGAGTAGACAAGGGAGTTGCGTAGGGAGCATTCCCTGCAGAAAGCAGAAAAGTGGGGGGAGGTAAAGATGTGCTTGGTAGTGGGATCCCGTTGGAGGTGGTGGAAGTTATGGAGAATTATACGTTGGACCTGGAGGCTGGTGGGGTGGTAGGTAAGGACAAGGGGAACCCTATCCCAAGTGGGGTGGCGGGCGGATGGGGTGAGGGCAGATGTGCGGGAAATGTGAGAGATGTGTTTGAGAGCAGAGTTGATGGTGGAAGAAGGGAAGCCCCTTTGTTTAAAAAAGGAAGACATCTCCTTCATCCTGGAATGAAAAGCCTCATCCTGAGAGCAGATGCGGCAGAGACAGAGGAATTGTGAGAAGGGGATAGCATTTTTGCAAGAGACAGGGTGGGAAGAGGAATAGTCCAGGTAGCTGTAAGAGTCTGTAGGCTTATAGTAGATATTAGTAGATAAGCTGTCTCCAGAGATGGTCGGAAATGGACCAGGTAAATTTGAGGGCAGGGTAAAAGTTGGAGGCAAAGTTAATGAAGTCAACGAGCTCAGCATGTCTGCCTTTTTGTTGGCTTTGTGGAACAGTCCATGTTCCAAGTCTATACGGGTATCCGTCCCCCCTTTTCCTTCGCTACATTGACGACTGCATTGGCGCTGCCTCCTGCATGCATGCTGTGCTCGTAGAACAAGTGCTACACCTGCCCTTACACTTCCTCCCTCACCACCATTCAGGGCACAAGACAGTCCTTCCAGGTGAGGTGACACTTCACCTGTGAGTCGGCTGGTGTGGTATACTGCGTCCGGTGCTCCCGGTGTGGCCTTTAATATATTTGTGAGACCCAACGCAGACTGGGAGACCGTTTCGCTGAACACTTACGCTCGGTCCGCCAGAGAAAGCAGGATCTCCCAGTAGCCACACATTTTAATTCTACGTCCCATTCCCATTCTGATATGTCTATCCATGGCCTCCTCTGCTGTCAAAATGAATCCACACTCAGATTGGAGGAACAACACCTTATATACCGGCTGGGTAGCCTCCAACCTGATGGCATGAACATTGACTTCTCTAACTTCCGTTAATGCCCCTCCTCCCTTCTTATCCCATCCCTGATATATTTAGTTGTTTGGTTTTTTTCTCTCTCTCTCTGCCCATTCTCCATCTCCCTCTGGTGCTTCCCCCTCCCTCCCTTTCTTTCTCCTGAGGCCTCCCGTCCCATGATCCTTCCCCTTCTCCAGCTCTGTATCACTTTCGCCAATCACCTTTCCAGCACTTGGCTTCATCCCACCACCTCCAGTCTTCTCCTATCATTTTGCATTTCCCCCTCCCCCACTACCTTCAGATCTACTATCTTTCCTTTCAGTGAGTCCTGACCAAGGGTCTCGGCCCGAAACGTCAACAGTGCTTCTCCTTATAGATGCTGCCTGGTCTGCTGTGTTCCACCAGCATTTTGTGTGTGTTGTTTGAATTTCCAGCATCTGCAGATCTCCTCGTGTTTGTTGCATGCATGAACAGCTTGCTTCAGGTTCTTCCACAACATTTCTATAGGATTAATGTCAGGACTTTGACTTGACCATTCCAAAACATGAATTTTCTTGATTTATTCTTAACTTTCAGATCATTGTCTTGTTGCATTATCCAACTTCTATTAAGCTTCACGTGACGGACTGCTACCCTGACATTCTCCTGCAAAACGTCTTGATACAATTTTGAATTCATTGTTCCCTTAACGTTTGCAAGCTGCCCAGGCCCTGAGGCAGCAAAGCAGCCCCAAACCATGATATTCCTCTCACCATGCTTCACAGTTGGGATAAGGTTTTGGTGTTTGTGTTCAGTGCCCTTTTTCTTCCCCCCCAAAAAAGTAATGTAGATTTCAGCCAAAAAAGTTCAACTTTTGTCTCATCTGCCCACAGAACTTTGCCCCAGAAGTGTTGTAGAACATGCAGGCAGTCCTTTGCAAAACTGAGACGTGCAGCAATGGTTTTTTTTGCGAGAGTAGTGGTTTCCTTTGTGGACTCCTTCCATAAACACCATTCTTGGGCTTTTTCAGGCTACATGAACAGAGTCTTCAGCAAGTTCCAGAGATTTCCGCAGGTCTTATGGTGTTATCCCTGGGATTTTTAGACCTCCTTCAGCATTGCATGTTGTGCCCTTAGTGTTATCTTTGCAGGATGTCCAGTCCTAGGGAGAGTAGCAGCAGTAGGACTGCGTTTCCTTTTTGTACACATTTCTCGTACTGATGAATGCTTAGGCCTTTAGAAACGCTTTTGTAGCCTTTACTGGTGTTGTGTATCTCTACAATTCTTCTTCTAGGGCCTTCTGAAAGTTGTTTAGATCAAGGCATGGTGCACATGAAAAGATGTCAGTGATTTTGTGTTTTTTTAAAAATAGGCCAGGGCACCTCTACAAACCACACCTCCAATCTCATCTCATTGATTGGAATACCTGACTCCAAATAGCCTTTGTAGAAGGCATTACCCCAGAGATTCACATACTTTTTCCAAATACATGTAATATTGGATCATTTTTCAATAAATAAATGAACCAGTACAAGGTTTTCGTGTTATTTATTTAATTAATTCTCTTTCTCTAGTTTTAGGACATGTGAAGATCTGATCACATTTTAAGTCATATATTGCAGAATTAGAGAAAATTATACAAGGTTCACGAACTTTTTAGCACCACTGTAGGTGAAGGGGTGAAATAAATTAGTGAAGGGGTTGGACTGGTAAACCGGCACGAAGTCAATAGGTCATACAGTCTCATCCTACACCTTAAAATAAACATGAAATTTAAAAAACTGAACAGAGAAACTAACAAGGAAAGGTCAAGGAACACAAGATTAAAAACTTAACTGCTGACCCAAGGACAATGAGTCAGTTAAAGGGGATTAACACAAAATTGTGATTTACGCTGAATGATTTTACTTTCATACCACCTAATTCTATTTAAAATGAACGTATCAGAGTGTATTCTGCTACAGACGAACAGAAGCAATCTTACTGCGGCGAAACCCTTCTCCTGCTGTATTGCTTGTCAGTCACTCCCGTCCGTCCCCTGACAAGCCCACCCAATACCAACCCTCAGCGGGTCACCAACTCATCTTAAACCGTTTCTATCGACAGCTTACCCGGTAGTGATGGGAGATCTTCGTTGGCAACACAGCCTCATCTTTGCCCACTGCAAGCTACCCCCGACGAACAAGAAAACCTGGCCAACACCACGCAGCAGCCACACCGGCCGTCCGAACCATCACGTCGCCGAGTGGGCGGGGCGAACGCTCAACCCGTCAATCATCGCGCCTGACGTCATTATGACGGGGGGGTGGTGGGGGCACCGGGAGTTTCTGCTCTCTCGGAAATCAGCTGACCCTAATTTAATGGGCAGGTTTCGCAGAAACAGAATTAATAACCGGGAAGTGCGGTAAAAGCGAAAGTTGCTGCGTGCTTATTATAGAAGGAAAGTTGTTATCACTGTCAGTGTTACTCACCGTCTTTGAGATTTGATTATTACCGTAGCTGTTGAGCGAACTAAATGTAGGAGGAAATCAGCAGGTCATGTTAACAACAATGGAGGGGAATAAACAGGTCGACATTTCGGGCCGAGACCCTTCATCAGGACCTGAGTTTCTCCAGCATTTTGTGTGTGTTGCTCGAGATTTCCACCAAGTGCAGAATTTCTTGTACTTAAGAATTTTGTGTGAAAATTGGTTGTGATAATCCATCATTGGGACAGTGAAAACACTTTAAATAAAGTTGTAAAAGTACTCCCTTGCCTATGTTATTTGCCCATTCCAGCAGTCTTTACTGTTACTTTTTGTAAAGATGCTATTTGAAACGTTGCTGGTGGTGCATCTGGCAGTCCTGTGCTGTTCACGCAGAAACAAATCTTCGTTCAGGAGGTCCACTTCAACAATCAAGCACCCATTTACACGAATCCTGTGCTATTCCTATATTTTGTTTTGCACAGATTCCAACTAAAACTTGTAAACATGCACTAACAGGCTGAAGGTCAGCTTCTGTCCATGGTTAAAACATTTGAATGGACCTCATGTAGGTGAAAGATGAGCTCTTGACCTTACAAGATTCCTGGTTATAACCTTGCATGGTTTGCATCCACTGCACTTTCTCAGTAACTGTATCTGTAACACTATATCCTGCATTCTGTTGGGCAGCTTCAAGTTCCTGGGTGTCAACATCTCAGAGAATCTATCCTGGGCCCAACGCATTGATAAAGTTCACTGTGGAAGGCACATACAGTATGGTGGAAGTTCAAGGTGTCAAGGGTCATGAAGTGTGTGAAGTTACCATTACTAGAGAAAAGGTTCTTGGGAAACTGAAAGGTCTGAAGGGAGATAAGTCACCCAAACCAGATGGTGTACACCCCAGGGTCCTGAAAGAGGTGGCTGAAGGCGCTAGTATGATCTTTCAAGAATCACTAGATTCTGGAATCGTTCTGTAAGAATGGAAAATTGCAAATGTCACTCCACTCTTCAAGAAGAGAGAGAGAGGCAGAAGAAAGGAAACCACAGGCCAGTTAGTCTGACCTCAGTGGTTGGGAAGAGGTTGAAGTCGATTATTAAGGGTACTTGGAGGCATATGATAAAATAAGCCTTAATCAGTACGGCTTCCACAAGGGAGAATCTTGCTTGAACAAATCTGTTGGAATTCTTTGGAAAAGTAACAAGCAGGAAAGACAAAGGAGAATCAGTTGATGTTGTGTACTTGGATTTTCAGAAGGCCTTTGACAAGGTGTCACACACGAGGCTGCTTAACAAACTATGAGCCAATGGTATTACAGGAAAGGTTCTAGCATGTATAAAGCAGTGGCTGATTGGCAGGAGGTAAAGAATGGGAATAAGGGGAGCCTTTTCTGACTGGCTGCCGGTGACCAGTGGTGTTCACGGGGTTCTGTGTTGGGACTGATTCCTTTTACATTATATGTCAATGATTTGGATGATGGAATTGATGGCTTTTTTGCAAAGTTTGTAGATATATGAAGATAACTGGAGGGGCAGGAAGTTTTGAGGAAGTAGGAGAGGCTACTGAAGGACTTAGATTAGGGCAATAGGCAAAGAAATGGTAGATGAAAGGCAATGTCAGAAAGTGTATGGTTGTGCACTTTGGTAAAAGAAATGGAATGGTTGACTATTTTCTAAATGGAGAGAAAATACAAAAATCTGAGGCACAAAGAGACTTGGGAGTCCTTCGGCAGGATTCCCTAAAGTTTAATTTGCATTTGGAGTCTGTGGTGAGGAAGGCAAATGTGATGTTAGCATTAATTTCAAGAGAACTAGAATATTAAAACAAAGATATAATGTTGAGACTTTGTATAGCACTGGTGAGTCCTCGCTTGGAGTATTGTGGGCAGTTTTGAGCCCCTTATCTTAGAAGGGATGTGCTGAAACTGGAGAGGGTTCAAAGGAGGTTCACAAAAATGATTCCAGGACTAAATGGCTTGTCATATGAAGAATGTTTGATAGCTCTGGGTCTGTATTCACTAGAATTCAGAAGATTGAGGGGCATGACAGCATTGAAACCTATCAGATGGTGAAAGGCCTTGATACACTTCTTGTAGAGATGATGTTTCCTGTGATGGGAGAGTCCAAGACCAGAGGACACAGCCTCAGAATGGAGGGGCATCCTTTAAGAATGGAGATGAGGAGGAATTTCTTTAGCCAGAGAGTGGTGAATCTGTGGAATCCTTTACCATAGGTAGCTGTGGAGGCCAAGTCTCTACATATATTTAAGGCAGAGGCTGACAGATTCTTAATTGGTTAGGACATGAAGAGATACAGGGGGAAGGCAGGAGATTGGGGCTGAGAGGAGAATTGGATCAACCATGATGAAATGGTGGAACAGACTTAATGGGCTAAATGGCCTAATACTGCTTCTATATTTTATGGTCTTATAAAATCATGAAAAAAGCACATCATTGGCTTTAGTTCCTTAAGCATTTGATGAAATTTGGTATGTCATCAAATACTCTTACATATTTCTGGAGGTGTATGGTGGAGAATATTCTGATGGAGAGGCAGCAGACGATTTTGGACTCAGTTAGCTCCATCACAGGCGCAATCCTCCCCCACAGCAAGGACATTTGCAGGATGTGATACATCCAAATGGCTGCAGTTATCATAAAGGACCCTCGCTATTAACGTCAGGGAGGAGGTACAGGAGACTCAAGAACCCCAATTACTGTAGTCCTGATGAAGGGTCTCGGCCCGAAATGTCGACAGTGCTTCTCCTTATAGATCCTGCCTGGCCTGCTGTGTTCCACCAGCATTTTGTGTGTGTTGTTTAATGATTTATGAACAGCTTCTTTCCCTAAGCATCATATTTCTGAATGGTCCATGAACCCATGAACATTATGTCATTATATCTTTTTTGCATTATTTATTTATTCTTGTACTTATAATTTTTTATGTCTTTGCACAAAACTACTGCTGCAAAACAGCAAATTTTGCGTGATAATAAATCTGATTTTCCTTGTACTACTTGAACTTTGTTATCTTTTGAAATAATCTATATGGAAGGCTTGCAAAACTAAGCTTTTTCACTGTACCAAGGTGTTGTGACTGTGATCAAAATCACTGGAGAGACACTAAAGCTGGTGATTTAGAAGTCTTTATTCAGCACAACAAGCAGCTGTTTTTATGAAGACACTCTTGGTAGAGGCTCACAATCTCAAAGTAAAACCATAATGTTATGCCTTTAAGGTCAATGGTGACAGCAGATGATTCAATACAGTTTAATAGTTACAATGACATCATTTACATCAATGTTTCCTTTGAATTACATATCTACAATGGGAGGCATCTCTGAATGTTCAAATACCTCATCTGGGTCACTTCCCTGGAATTACATTTATAATGATGCAAAGTCCTTAAACCATAGTTGATGCATGGCAATTAACACAACCCCATTTTCTTTAAATTTTGTTAATGCATATGCAAACATATCCATTTTGCACGTTGTATCTCTTAGTTTATGTGCTTTGAATTTCAATTTACTGCTTGCAACTTACTATGCAAACTGAAGGCTGCTTCTTGCTTGAATTAACAGCTGCTATATTCACATAACTTCAGAATACATGGTACATGTGACAATAATAATAGCAACCCCTCCCAGATATTAAACCTCATCCATCATGGCTGATTCATTATCCCTCTCAATTCCATTCTCCTGCCTTCTCCTCATAACCTTTGACACGCTTACTAAATCAGGAATCTATCTCCCTCTGCTTACTTAACCTCCACAGCTGTCTGTGATAAAGATTTCCATATATTCACCGCATTCTGATGAGAGAAATTCCTCCTCAACTCTGTTCTAAAGGGATGTCCTTCTATTCTGTGGCTGTGTCTCTGGTCCTAGACTTCCCACTATAGGAAACATCTCTCCACATCCACTCTATCTAGGTTATTCAATATTTGGTAGGTTTCAATGAGAAACTCATGCACTGAAAGAGAGAATGTGCAAACTTCATGCAGACTGCACTGGTTAGAGAGAATCCAGTCTGCTGCA
The DNA here is from genome assembly GCF_030144855.1 of Hypanus sabinus. Lineage (NCBI taxonomy): Eukaryota > Metazoa > Chordata > Chondrichthyes > Myliobatiformes > Dasyatidae > Hypanus > Hypanus sabinus. Next base: position 165,848,440 of record NC_082709.1, on the reverse strand, counting down.
ATTCTGAGGCAGCAACTTCCCCATCTGTGCTATTGCATCTTTTGCTTCAATCTCTGCAACACCTCAGTTTGCTCCTCTCTAAACTGTAGCTGATTCAGCCTTAAAAATTTGCCTGAGTAATCAAAGTTCAAAGTAAATTTATTATCCAAGTACATATATATCGCCATATACAATCCTAAGAATGATTTTTGTGGACATACTCATTAAATCCATAATAGAATCAATGAAAGACTGTAACAACTTGGGCATTTGACCAGTGTGCAAAAGACAACAAACTGTGTAAATACCAAAAGAAAGATGTAATAATAATAAGTAAGCAATAAGTATTAACATGAGAGAAAGAGTCCTTAAAAATGAGTCCATTGGTTGTGGGAGCATTTCAGTGATGGGGCAAGTGAAATTGAATGAAATTATTCCTTTCCATTCGAGAGCCTGATGGTTGAGGGCTAGTAACAGTTCCAAAACCTGATGATGTGAGTCCTGTGTGGCTCCCGTACCTCCTTCCTGATGATAGCAGTGAGAAGAGAGCATGTTCTGGATGGAGGGGCTCTATGTTGAAGGATGCTGTTTTCCTGCAACAATGTTTCTTGTAAATATGCTCAATGGAGGGGAGGGCTTTACCCCTGATGGCCTAGGCCATATCCACCACTTTTTGTAGGATTTTCCATTCAAGGGCATTGGTGTTTCTATACCAAGTTGTGACGCAATATATTCTTCCACCACATATCTATAGAAGTTTGTTGATGTTTTAGATGTCATGCTGAATCTTTGCAAACTCCTAAGGAAGTAGAGGCACTGCCATGCTTTCTTTGGAATTGCACTTGTGTGCTGGGCCCTGGAAAGGTCCTCCAAAATAATAACACTGAGGAATTTCAAGTTGTTGACCCTCTCCACTTCTGATCTTCCAATGAAGCTTGGCTGATGTACCTCAGGCTTCGTCCTCCTGAAGTCAATAATCAGCTCCTTGGTCTTGCTGACGTTGAGTAAGTCATCATCTGAACCCCTAGTGCCTAGGTGGCACATGGGCCTCACATTGAGTAAGAGGTTGTTGTTATGATCAGTCAGCCAGATCTTCAGTCTTCCTCCTATATGCTGATTCATCACCACCTTTGATTCAGCCAGTGATGGTGGTGTCATCAACAAACTTGAATATGGCATCGGAGCTGTGCTGAGCAACACTGTCATATGTGTAAAGCAATTAAAACAGGGGACTAAGCACACAGCCTTGTCAATTCTGAGTGAATATCTCCAATATCTACCTAAAATGGCTGTATCTTCAGTTGCCAAGGCCAAAACTCAAAAACGCTTTCTCAAGCCACCCCAACTCTCACTCCTCTAAGAGTCTCATAAAACTGTCCTCTTTGAACAAGCCTTCACTTATTTCTCTTTGTGTCTCCTCCTGTGATTTATGTGAGCTTGTTATTAAGAAGCATATGGTGACAATGTGAGGTTCTGTATGGCATAATGTAAGTCTTTTAAAAAGGAAGCACTTTTTGCTTCATGAGCTTCATGTAAAATCAATTTAGACAAGCTCAGCTTTGGAGGAGCTGTACTTGAAGGAGTATTGTGAAGTAAAGCCAGTCAATATTTACCCCTGATGCCAAAACTATTCAAAGGGTTGAGATTGAAGATTTAAAGTCTTGTATTTTATTGCAAGACTTTGGCCGTAGTGCCTTAGAATTTTAATGATTCTTTTAATCAACCACACCTGGCACGGGGTACAGAGAGCTTAGGAATCCTACCCATTATTCACCCCTTTTAACTTCTTTGGAAAGTAAAATCATACCTGCAATTAATGCAACACTGCATCAGTTCTGGTCCATTTCCAACATATATGATCATAAGACATAACAGCAGAATTAGGTAATGCGGCCCATCAACTCTGTCCTGCCACTCCATCATGGCTGACTTGCTGTATTCTTCCTCTCAATCCCATTCTCCTGCCTCCTCCCCATAACTTTTGATGCCTGGGCTAATCCAGAACCTATCAATATCTGCTTTAAGATAGATAGATAGATAGATAGATAGATAGATACTTCATTCATCCCCAAAGGGAAATTCAACATTTTTCCAGTGTCCCATACACTTATTGTAGCAAAACTAATTACATACAGTATTTAACTCAGTATAAATATGATATGCATCTAAAATCACCCTCCCAAAAAGCATTAATAAATAGCTTTTAAAAAGTTCTTAAATAGTTTACTGAAGTGCATTGAGTGGTAACTTAAGCTCAGTCCTAACCCCGGCACTTTAACATGTCTTGCCCCTGGTGGTTGAATTGTAGAGCCGAATGGCATTGGGGAGTAATGATCTCTTCATCCTGTCTGAGGAGCATTGCATTGACAGCAACCTGCCACTGAAGCTGCTTCTCTGTCTCTGGATGGTGCTGTGCAGAGGATGTTCAGGGTTTTCCATGATTGACCGTAGCCTACTCAGCACCCTCCTCCCTGCCACCGATGTCAAACTCTCCAGTTCTGTGTCCACGACAGAGCCTGCCTTCCTTACCAGCTTATTAAGACATGAGGCGTCCCTCTTCTTAATGCTGCCTCCCCAGCACACCACCACAAAAAAGAGGGCGCTCTCCACAACTGACTCAATATACTCAATAACTTAGCCTCCACGGCCATCTGTAGCAATGAATTCCGCAGATTCACTACCCACAGGCTAAAGAAGTTCCTCCTCATATCTGTTCTAAATGGACGACCATCTATCCTGAGGTTGTGCCCTCTGGTCCTAGATTCACCCTCTATAGTAAACATTCTCCCCACATTCACTCTATCTAGGTCAGGGGTCAGCAACCTTTACCACTGAAAGAGCCACTTGGACCCGTTTCCCACAGAAAAGAAAACACTGGGAGCCGCAAAACCCGTTTGACATTTAAAATGAAATAACACTGCATACAACGTTTTGTTTTGCCTTTATGCTATGTATAAACAAACTATAATGTGTTGCATTTATGAAATTGATGAACTCCTGCAGAGAAAACGAAATTACATTTCTGCATGCAACAAAAACATTTTGAACTCCGAAAAAAAGACGTTGGGTTGAAGGTTACTTTTAAGTAAAATACTCAACGTCTATTTGAGTCCTTCTTGTATTTATGAAAAACGCCAAACTTAAATTTGCCGCCAGCAGCAAACCAAAAATAACGTCAGCCAGCTGTCAACCTGAAAAATAAAAGGACTATTTCACTGAACAATGAAAACATATGAATATACGTAAAATAATAGGCAATTAAAATATTTATCATACTTGGTCAGGTTGACTCACACCTGACAATGCAGTCGTATTCAGTAGGGATGGATTGATGCTTAGGGGAGTGACCGGGAAGGATAATGTGTTTTTTTCCTCTCTGAACTCACAGAAGCATTTCCCAAACGATGTTTGCATTGCGATGATTGCAGAACGTAAATACTCCGAATTTATCATGTCATGACCTTGTTTGAACTCTCTCAAATTGGGGAAGTGAGACAATGTGCCTTTCTGTAAATCTCTGGCAAGCACTGTCAACTTGCGCTCGAATGCCAAAACATCCTCCAACATGTGCAGGGCTGTTCGTCCTTACCCCGTTGAAGAGCAGTGTTCAGCGTGTTCAGGTGAGCTGTCATGTCTACCATGAACTGTAGCTTTTCCAGCCACTCTGGCTGTTCCAGCTCAGGAAAGGTGGGCCCTTTGCTGCCCAGGAAAGTTTTCACTTCTTCCAGACACGCGACAAAGCGTTTCAGCACCTCCCCTCTGGACAGCCAGCGATAAAAACACGTTGTAGCGGTGTGCTACACGCAGTCAGTAAACTGCAGTCAAAGATAGCTTTATTCGAACTAAACAGCCTTGCTTTTAAGCCTCCCTCAACCCGCCCCCCATGGGCCCGGATGCTGCAAAAGACACGTACTCACAAACCCCCGTATGCTATCTCCCTTAGCCTGAACGCTGGCTAATTGTGAGCCGGTTCGGATGTGTCAGGAAATGGGTCGCCACAACGTCTTAATTAGATTGTACAAGATCACCATAATCTTCAAATTTAGAATTACATTTCAAAAACTAACAAACTAACATAAAATACATTTTAATTAAATACTGACCAATTATTTCCCAAAGCAACAGGGAGCCACAGCACAGACGTAAAAGAGCCACATGTGGCTCCGGAGCCGTGGGTTGCCGACCCCCGATCTAGGTCATCCAATATTCAATAGGCTTCAATGAGATCCCCACTCATTCATCTAAACTTTAGTGAGTATAGGCCAAGAGCCATCAAATACTCCTCAAATGTTAACCTTTCATTCCCAGAATCATTCTCATGAACCTCCTCTGAAACTCACTAATGCCAGCACATTCTCTTCTAGATAAGGAGCCTAAAGCTGCTCACAATACTCCAAGTGCAGTCTGACCAATCCTTGCCTTTTTATTTGTAACCCCCTGGGTCGCCTCAGGCTCGCTCAGCTCGTTTCGTCTAGGGGGAGCAGCCTTCGGCCCCGCCAAACTGGGTAATCAGCTGGTGTGGATGCTGTGTGATGTTCCCGCCTCGCCCAAAAACAGACAGTACACCATATGCGATTAAATGAGTACAATTTATAAAGGTTACTATAACTAAGTGATTAATAACGATACAGTATATATGAAGAAAAAAATAAAGAAAAGGCACCAAACTTATCAAAGTCCAAACCACTTCGTGCACAACCGTTGGAGCTCAATTACTGAAGTCTTCTGGCCACCATTCGATCCCCTCCGAACTCCTCGACTCGCAGCTCAGGACCCTCCGAGTGGTCAACCAAGCACAGTTAGCTTCATCCTCCCTCCTCAGAGTACCTCCTGGCCTCGGACCCCCGCTTGGGGTCCGATCCTCGCCCAGCTTACAGCATTGCGTCCTCTCTCTCGACCCCCTCGCGCCGATCTGCCCAAAAGCCCGTCAACAAAAGCTTACAGACTCAGAAGAAAGAACATTAATCCCCATTTGGTTTACAAAGGAATACCATTCTCGTTATCAGTAAATTAGCATTCTTGCTAGTTAACAAAAAGAAGAAACTCCCTTTACATATTCAAGACCTCTCAAAATAAATGGTACTATTGCATTTGCCTTTCTCACCATCAGCTCAACCTAGAAGTTAACTTTTAGGGAATCCTACACAGGACTCCTAGGTCCCTGTGCACATCTGATTTTTAAATTTACTCTCCATTTAGAAAATAGTCCATGCCTTTATCGCTTCTTCCAAAGTGCAAGACCACACACTTCCCTACATTGTATTACATCTGGCACTTCTTTGCTCACTATCCCAATCTACCTACGTCATTCTGCAGACTCCCTGTTTATTTAACACTATTTGACCATCCACCAGTCTTTGTAGCATCTGCAAACTTAGCCAGAGAGCCACCAATTCCATTATCTAAAGCATTGGCATATAACATGAAAAGAAGCAGTCCCAGTACTGACCCCCTGTGGAACACCACTTGTCACTGGTAGCCAAACAAAATAGACCCACTTTATTCCCACACTTTGCCTCCTGTCAATCAACCAATCTACTAAGCATATTAGTACTCTTCCTGTAATAGCATGGGCTCTTATCATGTTATGTTGCCTCATGTGTGGCACCATGTCAAAGGCCTTCTGAAAATCTGAGTAGCAACATCCATTAACTCTCTTTTGTCTAACTGGACTGTTATTTCTTCAAAGAATTCCAACAGATTAGTCAGGCAAGATTTCCCCTTGAGGAAATCATGATGACTTTTATAAGGTACATCCAAGTACCTCGAAATCTCATCCTTAATAATGAACTCCAACATCTTCCCGACCATTGAAGTCAGGCCAATTTGCTTATAATTTCCTTTCTTCTACCTCCCTCCCTTCTTAAAGCATAAAGTGACGTTTGCATTTTTCCAATCCTCTGAGACTATTCCAGAATCTAGTCATTCTTAGAAGATCATTACTAATGCCTCCACAATCTCTTCAGGTACCTCTCTCAGAAACCTGGGGTGTAGTCCATCTGGTCCAGATGATTTATTTACCTTCAGACCTTTCAACTTCCCAAGCACTTTCTCCTTAGTAATAGCAACTATACTTACTTCTGCCCCTGACACCCTTGAATTTCTAGCATATTGCTAAGGTCTTCCACAGAGAAGGTTGATGCAAAAATAATAATTAAGTTAATCTGCAATTTCTTTGGTCCCCCCCCCCCTTTCCAATTCTCTAATTTCCCATTAATTTTTGCTCTATGATATCCTCTCTCCTTTGCTTTACGCTGCATTTGACTTCCCTTATCGGCAATGGTTGCCACATCCTCCCTTTAGAACACTTCTTCATCTTTGGGAAGCATCTATCCAGTGCCTCCTAAATTGCACACAAAAACTCCAGCCGTTGCTGTTCTGCCATCATCCCTGCTGGTGTCCTTCCAATCAATTTTGGCCTGTTCCTCTCTCATGCCTCTGTAATTCACTTTACATGTTACATGTGACTTTATCTTCTTCTTCCTAAACTACAAGATGAATTATATCATATTATGATCTCTGTCTCCTAAAGGTTTCTTTACCTTAAGCTCCCTAATCAATCCGACTCATTACACAACCAGTCCAGAATTGTCTTTGCTCTAGTGGGCTCAACTACTCAACCACATGCTTCTCTAAAATGCCATCTCATAAGCATTCTACAAATTCTCTCTCTTGGTATCCAGCACCAGTCTGTACATTCACTGTCTTGCCTTTTTTACAGCTGTATGTTGGGGCGAGGTTAGGTACTCAGAGGTCTTGACAACCAGGATCTTGAAACTGCTCATTCTCTCCACTTCTAATCCTTCAATGAGGATTGGTATGTGTTCCTTACCATTCCTGAAGTCCACAATCAGCTCTTTCATCTTACTGATGTTGAGTGCGAGGTTGTTGTTGTGACACCTCTCCACTAGTTGGTATATCTCGCTCCACTATGCCCTTTTGTTTCCATCGGAGATTCTACCAACAATGGTTGTATCATCAGCAAATTTACAGATGTCTAGCCACACAGACATGTGTATACAGAGAGTAGAGCAGTGGGCTAAGCACACACCACTGAGGTGCACCAGTGTTGATTGTCAACGAGGAGGAGATATTATCACCAATCCGCACAGATTGTGGTTTTCCGGTTAGGAAGTTGAGGATCCAGTTGCAGTGGGAGGTACTGAGGCCCAGGTTCTGTAACTTCTCAATCAGAATTGTGGGAATGATGGTGTCAAATGCAGAGCTATAGTCGATGAACAGCATCCTGACATAGGTGTTTGTGTTGTCCAGGTGGTCTAAGGCCACGTGAAGAGCCACTGAGATTGCATCTGCCTTTGAACCATTGTGGCGATAGGCAAATTACAGTGAGTCAAAATTCTTGTTGATGCAGGAGCTCGGTCTAGTCATGATCAACCTCTCAAAGCATTTCATCACTGTAGATGTGAGTGTTACATTAAGGCAGCCCACATGATTCTTTTTAGACACTGATATAATTGTTGCTTTTTTGAAGCAAGTGGGAACTTCCGCCCGTAGCAGTGAGGTTGAAAATGTGCTTGAATACTCTTGACAGTTGGTTGGCACAAGTTTTTAGAGCCTTACCAGGTACTCTCTTGGGGCCTTGCAAGAGTTCACCCTCTTTACAGACAACCTCACATCGGCCTCCGAGACAGAGATCACAAGGTCACTGGGTGCAGCAGGGATCTTCACAACTGCAGTCATATTCTCCCTTTCAAAGCAGGCATAGAAGGCATTGAGTTCATCTGATAGCGAAGCATCACCGCCATTTGTGCTATTGGGTTTTGCTTTGTAGGAAGTAACATCTTGCAAACCCTGCCAGAGATGCCTTAATGGAATAAGTAGTTGAGGCAGGTACAATAACTACTTTTATCGGGCTGTTGGACAGGTACATTGATAGGAATGGTTTAGAAGCATATGGGCCAACTGCTGGCAAATCAGAATCAGATTTAATATCACAGGCATATGTTGTGAAATTTGTTAACTTTATGGCAGCAGTACAATGAAATACATGATAAATAAATATAGACAAAAACTGAGTTACATTAAGTATATATGACTATTAAATAAAACCCGAGTTACATTAAGTATATATATGTCTATTAAATAGTTAAGTTAAAATATGTAATGCAAATGAACAAAAATAAAAAAGTGGGGTAGTGTTCATGGGTTCAATGTCTACTTAGAAATTGGATGGCAGAGGAGAAGAAGTTCTTCCTGACTCACTGAGGGTGTACCTGTAGCTTGGATAGGTATCTTAGTCAGCGTGGATCAGTTGGGCTGCAGGGCCTGTTTCTCTGCTATACAGCCCCGTGGCTCTTTCAAACCACCCAATTTCAATCAATGATGATTTTGAGTTGGAAGGTACATCACCATTTCAATAGCACATACTGTCTAATGTTCTCCTCCTGCCCAAGAAATAAATCAGGTCGTCTATCCTCTCGTTCCTGCTTGTTTCATTCTGCTGCGTGCAAAACTCACATCATAGCCGTTGCTACAAAGAAGCTCACTGAATGCGTAACACCTTTTCCATGCTTCTAATTATGATAGAGCAATATATAGCTTCATCTTACTTTTTGTGGTGGCTAGGCAAGGGTGCCAGTGCAACATGGTTGGCTTGCTCTCTTGGCAGCAGAAGCTGCTTGGTTTGGAGGGAATTTTAATGGGGAAAAGGAAATGGTATGTACACAGCAGGAAGAGAGTTAACACCGCAGAAGCTAATTTCAGCTAGGTAACTTCCAGACTGTGAAGAGCGTGGAAATTTCATCGCATCAATTGGTTATAGATCTCAAATATTTTCAATTTATTAGCCTCCTTTGAAATTTTCACCCCCCAATGTAGTAATATCTTATTCCTCTCCCTCTTTCATGATGTCTGTTAATGTTGTGTCAGTATGCTGTTTAAAATGTGAGCTATATGAAAGCACATCAATTATATATTGGAAAGAAAACACAAGGCTCATGCAGAAAGAATTGGATCTTGGCAGGTCTGCTCAGAGACCAAACAGTTTCTCCTGGCAACACTTTATGTTGGTTTTGGAAGGAAAAGAGCCTCCGTTTTCATTTCACTGAATAATTGCTAAGCAACAAAACCATGTAGTTGTCAGGAGTGTTCCATTTGTGAAGAGTGAATTGGTTCTATATATCCTTCGGTTTATGAACAGGCCTCTGACTGATTCAGGACTGTTCAGTTGTTTGTCTTTGTTTTGTTCATTGTAGGGTCTTCACTGTATCTCCTCCCACCCTGTCTCCTGTAAAACGCAATTCCCTTTTCTCACTTCCTTCATCTTTGCTGCATGATGTGCCTTTCCATTCCTGGACGTCAGATACACCCTTCTTCTTCTTCTTCAAAGAACAAGGTTTCTCTTCCTCTTCCGTTGAAACTTCCCTTACTTGCATCTCCACAATTTCCTGAATATTCCCAGTCATCCCATTTTTCCACCACCATAACAGTGGTAGAGTTCCCTTTGTCCCTTACCTACCACCCCATGAGCCTCCACATCCAGCACACCATTTTCCACATTTTCTGTCATGTCCAAAGGTACCCGACCACCAAACATAAGTTTGCCTTCCCCATCTCCCTGCTTTCCTTAGGGATCACTCTCTCCGTGATTCTCATCCATTCATCCCTCCCAGCACCTAACCCTCCAAGTGGTCAAGGTGCTACGCCTGTCCATTCACTTCCTCCCTCATCTCCATTCAGGGCCCCAAGCAGTCCTTCCAGGTGAGGCAACACTTCACCTGCGAATCTGTTAGGGTCACCTATTGTGTCCAGTGCTTCTGGTACGGCCTCCTCTACGCTGCTGAGGCCTGTTGTAAATTAGAGGACCACTTCATTGAGCATCTCAGCTGGTGCGCCAAAAGTGGAACTTCCCAGTGGCCAAACATTTTAATTCTGATTTCCATTCCTGTTGCAACAGGAATGGAAATCAGTCCATAACCTCCTCTTGTGCCACGATGAGGCCAGCCTCAGGGTGGAGAAGCAACACCTTATACTCTATCAGGGTAGTCTCTAACCTGGTGGCATGAATATCAATTTTTCTTTCTGGTAAATACATTTTTTCCCTCACCCTTTCCTGTTCTCCACTCTGGCCTCTTATCTCTTCTCATCAGCCTATCACCTCCCCTGGCTTCCCTTCTCCTTCCCTTTCTCCTGCGGATCACTCTCCTATCCTATCAGATCCCTTCCTCCAGCCCTTTACCTTTCCTACTCACCTGGCTTTGCCTATCGCCCTCTAGCTATCCTCTTTCCCCTCCCCCCACCATTTTATTCTGGTGTCTTCCCCCTTCCTCTTCAGTCCTGAAGAAGGGTGTTAATCCAAAGCATCAGATGTTCATTCGTTTCCATCGATGCTTGACCTGCTGAGTTCCTCTAGGATTGAATGAGTTGGTTAACATGCCACAGACTGAGCAATGATAACTTTACTGACTTATTTCAGTCTCATTTCTTTCGTGAGTTTCTTACCTGGTGATCTTTGCTTGATGCTGAAATGCTACGTTCTCAGATCTTACGACTTCAGATATTCTTAACAAGTGGAGACTCAACTCTGAATTGTGGGTTAGCATGAATTAGCATGGATTAGCATGTATTTCTGGAGGGTGATGTGCTCATCTCAAAGATTGCTTGTGGGATCTTATTAGCTTCTCTAATGACAACTACAGTCTCCGGGATAGTTTTCAGACTGCTTTTCAATCATAAAATCTCTTTACAGATGTACCATGGAGAACATTCTAACTGGCTGCATCACCATCTGGTATGAGGTGGGGCAGGGTAGGGGGTGAGGGGGGCTACTGCACAGGAAGCTCAGAGAGGCGTAAAATTAGTCAGCTCCATCATGGGCACTAGTCTCAGTCATATCCAGGACATCTTCAACGAATGCTGCCTCAAAAAGGCGGCGTCCATTATTAAGGACCTCTGTCACTCAGATCATGCCCTGTTCTCATTGCCACCATCAGGTAGGAGATACAGAAGCCTGAAGGCACACTCTCAGTGATTCAGGAACAGCTTCTTCCCCTCTGCCGAGCAATTTCTGAACAGATGTTGAACGCATGAACTCTACCTCATTCTTTTTTATTTCTATTTTTTGCATTACTTATTTCTTTACCTATTTAGTATATACATACTTTCTGTAATTCAATTTTTTTCTCTATTATCAGAGGTTCAAAGGTTAATTTATTATCAAAGTACACAACTCTGAAATTTTTCTTCTCCAGATAGCTGTGAAACCAAGAAAATAAAGAATGGCAGCGTTATCATCAACTCCTAAAACCCTCTTCTGTGCACAAAAAAAACACAGCAATGGAACAGGCACGTCGACCACCAAATCCCCTTCCCCACACACACAAAACAAGAAAGATCAGGTGAAGAACACAGAATATAAAAATTTATAGGACTGACAAAAGTCTATAGTCTATAGTCCAAAACGCAGAAAACCTGGGTAACAGCGGCAGTCCTCTCTCCTCTCTGATAACAGAGTGATCCCACCAGCGATCAAAAGGCAGGCAGTTGGCACTCATCTTCTGCATTTGCCTTGATGTTTCGATCTCCCTCGTTGCTTTAGTCAGCAAACAATGGAAGGTTTAATCAGTGAAATGCAGTTGAACATTGTTGTCTCGTGCCCCGTTCTACAGTTTTATTGCCATAAGGTTCACACATGCTGTCCTGGAATTCCCTCGGAGACTGCAGAACACCAAAACACCAAAGCGATCCTGAACTGCAAATCACAGACTCTAACAGTTCCGGAATCACTTACAGCAAGAAAATCAAATGTAAAAGGCAGAAAAAAGTGGAAATATGGTTCTATTATCTATCCAGAAGATGTCAACAGAACGAGTGTTGTATGCAGGTGCCATCCTGACCATTGTAATGTATTGCATTGTACTGCTGCCACAAAGTTAACACATCAGAATCAGGTTAATTATCACCAGCGTGTCGTGGAATTTGTTAACTTAGCAGCAGCAGTTGAATGCAATACATAGTCTAGAAAAAGAAGAAAAAGCATAATAATAAATAAATAAGCAAATCGATTACAGTATGCATATATCAAATAGATTAAAAATCATGCAAAAACAAAAATAATTATATATTAAAAAAAAGTGAAGTAGTATTCATAAGTTCAATGTCCATTTAGGAATCTGATGGCAGAGGGGAAGAAGCTGTTCCTGAATCGCTGAGTGTGTGCCTTCAGGCTTCTGTACCTCCTACCAGATGATAACAGTGAGAAAAGGGCATGCCCTGGGTGCTGGAGGTCCTTACTAATGGACGCTGCCTTTCTGAGACACTGCTCCTTGAGGATGTCCAGGGTACTTTGTAGGGTAGTACTCGAGACATAATATATGCTAGTGATACTAAACCTGATTCTGAAATACCTGAAGACTAACTGCAATAAATATAACTCAGTGCTGGGTGTTTGGGTAATATTAATATTCTGCTGAAACCTATTAAAATACTTTAAAGAATATGTAGATCTGTGATTCACCTTATTGAAAATGACTAATGAAACTACAATATGCTAGAGTGCACAAATTTGCAGTCATCAATCAGAATCAACATGAAATAAATGATATGAATGAGGTGTAGGATTTAAAATGTGTCGGTCTCATATCAATTGGTGTTACGAAGAATGTGCTATTACTTGAAGATAGAACTGCAAGTTATGATGGAAAGTTCTGATCAGTTGCATGGACAGATAGTTTTAATGTAATGCTGCAAAGAAAATGGGAAAAGGGACTAAACTGGAGGGCTTGAAAATAACTCACATAACTGCAGAAGCAGGGAAAGGCCAGTGATGGGGAAATGGGACTTTGTACCAATTTATTAATATGGAATGTTTGCACACTCATTATTAACAAAGATTGGAAAGCATTTACAAGCATGTACTGAGTTAGTTGTACACTCATCTCACAGAGAAGTGAGTGATGCACCATCAATAACTCACACTGAGGCGTAAGGCGAGATATCGGCTTTTATTGACTGGAAGAAGGAACCAGGAGTGAGTGTCCATCATACTACGTCCTGGAGACTGAGGCCGAGCGTCGGGCCTCAGATCGCCTTTATACAGGGGCCTGTGGGAGGAGCCACAGGAGCAGTCAGCAGGGGGCGTGTCCAGACAGGCACATAGTTCACCACAGTGAGTATATGCGTTAAGATACATGGTTGTTAATAATCTAGATAACAAAGAATAGGGAGTGAATCTAAACCGAGAAACACCTCTCTTAGGGAGGATACGCAGGGTGTGATAGTGGCGAATCAGATACCATTGCTGCTGCAGCAGAGATCCAGTAATCCATATTTTGAATAGCAAAGACTTACAGGGATATGGGGTAGTACAGCCAAGTGGGAATAGCATAGGTAGACATCATAGTTGACATGGAGGGCTGAAAGGGCCTTTTTCTACTGTATGGCCTGTGATTTAGTCCTGATCTTGCAGAGTTCGCTGAGGCTTTGGGCCTACTCCAGGCTGCTCTGGAAATTTGGATCTAAGGAGTCAGTTTGGCTCCGATTGCTGCTGTTGTTGCTCACTCTATTGCTTGCACGATTTTTTATTCTCTTTCTCTGTGCGCATTGAAGGTCGGTCTTTATTTTTTTAATTGGTTTCTTTCCGGTTCCTTGCTTTGCGACTGCCTGTAAGCAAACAAATCTCAAGGCTGTATAACTTACACATTCTATGATAATAAATGTACTTTGAACACCTTGAGGAGTGTCTTTGATGTTTTCCTTGGGTGCTCCATCTCCCTCCCAGATCTCAAAGGCAGGTTAATTAGGTTAATTAGCTACTATGATTTGCTTTTGATGTAGCAGAAGGACTAGAAGGAGACGTGAGAGAAAATGTCTCCACGGAAATAAGGAAGGGAGTTGGATTGATGGGTAAACTCTAAGAGTTGACATGAAATTCATGAATGGAACATCCCCTCTTTCTATATCTTGAGAAAATAAAAACATGACAAGAGTGGATCTACAAGAGAGATCCTTGGAAGGAGTTCGTCAAGGGACTAAATCTGAAATAAGTTGATGTTAAAGTAAACGAGAAACGGTGATAAAAGAGTGCTGCAAAAAATAGTAATGATGAAAATGATGTTTAGAAATAACAAAAGAATTTAAATATCATTAGCATAATTAGATGAAAAAGAAAAAGAAATTAAGTTACAATAAATTGAACACAGCAATACAGAAAGAACCACTTGGAGGAAAGTGCATTCAAAGACACCAGTGCCAATTCTCACCATTGCCTTTATTAAGAATCTGTTTTCTGTAATGAATTTGATTTTTACTTAAGCTATTGGAGATTTAGGATGGAGATCAGTGGTTGGGGTGGACAACATTGTATGGGACTGCATGGAAGTCAAAAGAAGAGTACAAAGTTGTACTGGTGGTGCTAATCTGGGACTGTCTCATGAAGACCTAGTTGTCCCAGGTATGTCCAATGTTGGCTGGTTCTGACACAACTTGGTCTAAGTTCCCTTATGCCACTTCAGAAAGAGCATTGCCTGGGAATTACTTCATTCCACACATGAATTAAGGATGGTAGTGTTAGATATGAAAAGATGAATTTCAATTAAATTATCCAGATGAATTTCTGGAGTGGTGCTGTTTGCACAGGATATGGTTGCAATTGTATGCTATGCTGAAAAAAAAAAATCAGCCCAGATGCCGAAAACTGAAAAAATGTGATTCCATATTTTTATGCATTGTTTTTTCACCCCACCTTTATGTTTTTGCATGACCTAACTATTTATTTGGTAGTTCATAGTTATGATTAAGTAATTTAGCCAATTATCATCTACAAAAGGCTCACCAAAACACCTGTGAGGAAAACAAATACTTTTTTAAAAAGTTATTGTGAAAACCAGATTTGAAGTACATTTTCAGTTATAAAGGTCAAAATAGATGTTATCTTGATCATTACACCTCAGAATGGAAAAGTCCAGTTTCTGAACATGATAACAATGTTTTGGCAACTGATAATGATCAGTTAAGATAAGTGCTTCATTGTCTGAAAAAAATGTAACTTCAAGTTGCCATCAGCTTTCAAATCAACAGACCACAAAGCCATCATGAATTCTGAGAAATGAAAAGTTTTAAAAATACCTGTGGTTCACAAGACATTACCAGAGAACATTGATTATACCCTGTACTAATTGCTATCTGGGTTGTGGCAACATTTTATAGAAGGTCGTCACAGTTGTCATTTTAAGAACCCTCTTGTCTCATTTGTAGCTCTTCTCTTTCTATAGCTGACTGCATTAGAGCTTACGAACCAAATGAAAACTTAAAATGACAAAAATGAATTAAGAAGCTGCTGCAAAATATTAACCAAATGAAAAAGCATGTTTGAAATCAGGGAAAATTGTCAGTGGCATGCCTCACACTTGGTGTGGGTGAGCAGTTTGAAACCAGTTGATCGGATTTGTAGAAGAGTTTGTATCTGAGGGCACAGCCTCACAATAAAGGGCTGTCCCTTTGAAACTGAGATGAGGAGGAATTCCTTCAGCAAGAAAGTGGTTAATCATTCAGAGAAGGCAGTGAAAGCCAAGTCATTTGGTGCATTTAAGGCAGAAATTGGTATGTTCTTGATTGGTAAGGGGGCTAAGGATTATGGGGAGAGGGTGGAAGAATGGGGTTAAAAAGAATCAGCCATGATTGAAGGATGCAGCTAACCTGATGGGCCGAACAGCCCAATTCTGCTCCTATATCTTATTGTCTAATAGAATCAGGAAGAAGCCAAACACCACCTCATAGCAGTTTTGCTGTTCAATGAGGTCATCCTGTAACTTGTCAAATTACAACTTGCATAAGTCCTGATTCTTATTGCCCATCATCTCCAGCTTTCAACACACTGAATCGAAGAGCATCTACAGCCTTGTCCCCAAAATCAGTAAAAGGATACTTTTCTGAGAAATTCAGTAGTTATGTACCATTGAGAGCATCCTGACAAGTTGCATCTCCATCTGCCATGGGAGCAGTTGAGCTTCAGACCAGAAGTCTCTACCAAGGACTGTGAGAACAGCTGAGAGGATTATAGGGATATTCCTACCATCCACTAGGGATGTGAAATTTGTTGTTTCAAACCAGTAGCACATTGCAAAACATAATAATTACAATAAAATTGTGTGTGTGTACATGCACACACACACACATGCTTTTCCTGAAGTGTTGAGTGCATGTCTTCAGGTTCCCGTACCTCCTCCTTGATGGTAGCAATGAGATGGTGATGGGGGTCCTTAATGATCAATGGTGCCTTTTGAGATATCACCTTTTGAAGGTGCCCTAGATGCTGGGGTGGTTAATGTCCATGACGGAGCCTGCTGAATTTACAACTTTCTTCAACTTTTTCCAATCCTGTGCAGTGGTTCCTCCATAGTAGATGGTGATACAGCCAGTTAGAATGCTCTCCTGCGTACATCTGTAAAAATTTGGGTATCTTTGGTGACATACCACTTCACCTCAAACTCCTAATGAAATATAGCTGCTGATGTGCCTTCTTTGTAATTGCATCAATGTGTTGGGCTCAGGATAGATCTTCAGAGATGTTGACACCTAGGAACTTTAATTGCTCAGTTCAGATCCCTCAATGAGGACTGCTGTGTGTTCCCGTGACTTCACCTTCCTGACTCCACTACCCTGGTCTTATTGACGTTGAGTGCAAGGTTGTTGCTGCAACACCACTCAACCAGCCGATCTACCTTGCTCCTGTACGCCTCCTCATCACCATCTGAAGTTCTGCCAACAATAGTTGTGGCATCAGCAAATTTATAGATGGTGTTCAGTAACACTCTCATCACTTAATCAATGGTTCAAATCCAGACTTGAACTCAAAATCCAGCCTGCCTCTTCAGTGCAATATTTGGGAATAATTTCTTAAATGGAGGCACAGTCTTTTGGATCCAATGTTAAAAAGAAGACAAAAGAGTCTTTAGATGCTGGAAATTGCAATAAAGGAAAAGAATACTGGAAGAGTAAGGCAGTTTAAGCAGCGTTTATGGAGGCAAAAATTGTAATTCAACATTTTGGGTTGAGATTCTATTTTAGGACTGAATGTTAAATTCTATTCACTCTCTTAGGTGGATTTAAAAGAATTGCATAATCCTGCAGAAGAAAACACTTGTTACAAGAACGTTAAATAAATTAATTTCAACAAAGCAATCTCTCTTTAATTCCCTTACCCCACATGGTTTCACTTCCTGACAGAATGTTTATTTATTTTTCATGCTTTATATTTCTTAGTGTGGGCTTGGTGGCAGAACTGAAACTTGACTCTAGATTGGTGAATAAGATGGGAGCATTGTTGGGCAACTGTCATTAATGTGCACAAAAAGCGTCTTCCTTTCAGAACAACATCTAAGCTAATGAGAACTCTGCCTCAGCCCTCCTCATGGGTATTCCCACACTTTCTGAAAGTAAGTTGAAGCATTCAGATGCAGAACTCAAGGAATGATTTCCCACCATCTAGGCCTTGCTCTGTTCTCATTACTGCCATCAGAAAGAAGGTACCTTAGGCCGCAGGTCCCACATCACCAAGTTCAGGAATAGTTATTACACTTCAATCATCTGGCTCCTGAACAGAGGGAATAACTTCAACCACCTCAACACTGAACTGATTCTACAACCCACAGTCCCACTGACAAGGGCTGTACAACTCATGTTCTTGGTATTATTATTTTTATTTGCATGGTTTGTCTTCTTTTGCACATTGGTTGGTTGTCAGTCTTTGCATGCAGCTTTTTGTGGACTACCTTGTAGTTCTTTGTTCTGCTGTGAATGCCTGCAATATGAATCTCAGGGAAGTATAGGATGACATATACATACTTTGATAATAAATTTACTTTGAACTTTGAAAATTGAAATGATTTATCAAACTTTTTTTTATTTGGTGAATGGCATGGATCTACAGAGTAACAGGTAAAATAAAATCTCACTGTGATTCAAATAAATGATGAATATTACGTCAGCAGAACTTTGTAATTTTATGACCTTTCTGGCTTACTCTTTATTCTTGTTTATGTTTTTTGTTCCTGAGACAAGCAACTTTTGTCTCCACAATTTTACTGGTTATCTCCATTTTTAGTCCTGTGTGTCCACCCATATTTCTTGATGATTGATATATTAACAAAGCCAGTTACAAATTGCCTCCATTTAGGAGTAGGGTTAAAAACACATCCCTTCTTTTCTCAAAACACCCTAGGATTTTCTTGTTGTTAACTGATGTGCTGGTCCAACAATCCCTGGTTGCATCAATTTGAAAGAGATGCAAATTGTTCCAACAGCAGACTTGCTCAGCTTTAATCCACAATGTACAATATACTGTGTATGTAATCAAAATGGCTTCTTTGGTTTGCTAGATTAGGAATGCTTTTATGTCTGATAAGTGTTTTTTTCTTGCCGTTGTTTAGCTTTGGACTTTCTGATATGGGGATTGTATTCATTTGTTAACCAATGGAGAATGTTATTTTGTCTTGTGGGGCTGGGAGCTTGGGGGGTTTCGCGGTCTTTAGAGGAGAGGCGGGAAGGAGATGCCGAGGAAGGTGGACGTGCGCTGCACTGCTCGGTCGACCACCAGGGTGGTCCCAGGTGCGAAGACGTGGAGGTCGGAGGAAAGTGACGAGGGGTCGAATGGTTCGATGGTTGAGCTCCAACGATGTGCACTAAACTGACTGAACTTTGATAAGTTGGCGCCTTTTGCTTTTTCTTTTCTTTCATATATATTGTATTGCCTAGTACTCTTTTAGTTTTAGTAAAATCCTTAAAGTGTATTTCATAATGGTATCTGGTGTGAACTTGATACTGTGTGTGTGCGCGAGGCATAAACTTGATTCCCACAGCACCTGCGCGTACGGGAGGTGGGGGTGGTGAGTGGCTGGATCTCCTTTCCCCCTAGACATATACCAGCCTGTTGGATGAGTGTTACAGCAGTTTCATTCTTAACAAGATACATGCAGATGCACATTTGTTTTAGTTCAAAACATCTGCAACTTAGCTAAATAGTTTCTTTGAGGAGGATAATGAACAATCTAAAAATATCATAGAGTCATAGGAAAGTACAGCACACAAAAGACCCTTTGGCCCATCTAGTCCACGCTGAACAATTTAAACTGCCCACTCCCATCAATTCGTAGCTGCCCTACCATCCATATACCAATCCAAATTTCTCTTAAATGTTGAAATCGAGCTCGCGTGCATCACTTGTCCTGGCAGCTTGTTCTTCACTTTCACGACCCTCTGAGTGAAGAAGTTCCTGTAAAGGGCAAAGCTGGTGTGAAACATTTTGCACAAGTTAGACTTTTTTAAGACAGTGCTGCAGCAGTTATTGAAGTTGCCACATAATTTCAGTGATCTAAACTCGACACTGACATCAGGTTCTGTCTGTGTTGGATCTGCATATGTGTCCCTTGCTTGGGCGCATAGTTTTCCTCTCAAAATACCACAAAATGCTGGAGGAATTCAACAAGTCAGGCACCATCTATGGTGGTGTAGAAAGATTCAATGTTCCACGCTGTGATCCTTCATTAGGGCTCTCCCATTTTCCAAGAACATGTTGTTAAGTAAACTGGCTACTGTAAATGGTCCCTAGTGGTCAGAACGTCAGGAAGTGTGATTGAATAGGTTGCAGAGTGAAAAATAGGGGGAATAGGATGGAAGTGCTCCGACAGCTGCTGCAGAACTGATAAGTCAAGTGAGTTCTGCATTATATGGAAATATATACGATAATAATATGTGGAACATTTGATATAATGACACTGTTTATCATTAGAATAAACCTACCATATTGCATACTTCCTTAACAAGGATTCCAGAAAACTGGCTCTATGCAGTATAATTGTTTGTTTTTATTTCTCTTGAGAAATATTAAAACACTACATTTTGTGTGTCAAATTACTTGTTAGATTCTTTCATACTGGTTGCAACATTACTTATGCTCCATGAATGCCACTTTCCAGTAGAAGTATTAGATTGAAGAACCATCTCTTTAGTTTCAAATATTGAAAATTATAAGATATTAAAAGCAACGAAAGAGCTAAAGAATTTTGTTGTGCAGGTAAGTATATCACTTAATTGGAAGTATAAATTTTAACAATGTAAATAAAAGCAGAGAATATAATGTCAGAATGTAATATTGAAATTGGGATAGAATTCAAGAAGGTACATGGCCTCCTCTGCTGTCAAGATGAATCCACACTCAGATTGGAGGAACAACACCTTATATACCAGCTGGGTAGCCTCCAACCTGGTGGCATGAACATTGACTTCTCTAACTTCCATTAATGCCCCTCCTCCCCTTCTTACCCCACCCTGATATATTTAGTTGTTTGTTTTTTTTCTCTCTCTCTGCCCATTACCCCGCCTGTTCTCCATCTCCCTCTGGTGCTGCCCCCTCCCCTTTCTTTCTCCCGAGGCCTCCCGTCCCATGAACCTTTCCCTTGTCCAGCTCTGTATCACTTTTGCCAATCACCTTCCCAGCTCTTAGCCAATCCCACCCTCTCCGGTCTCCTCCTATCATTTCGCATTTCCCCCTCCCCCCACTACTTTCAAATCTTTTACTATCTTTCCTTTCAGTTAGTCATGACGAAGGGTCTCGGCCCAAAACATCGACATCGCTTCTCCCTATAGATGCTGCCTAGCCTGCTGTGTGTGGGAGGTACATTAAGGTACAGTTTCAGGTTATGCATTATTAGCAAGAAGTCAAAACAATAGAAAAGGACATTTTATCTATGAATAAAGGTTTAGTGATTTGGCTTATTTTAATAGGCGAAGGGAGCTGTTCAAGATCTTGAAGAGTTGCACTCAGGAAAACAAAGGCTGGTTGGTTTATGAAATTATGATCATAAAAAGACTGAAGACCTTTCCTAGAGTTGGGGGGGAGCAGGTGTGTGTGTGTGTGTGTGTGTGTGTGTGTGTGTGTGTGTGTGTGTGTGTGTGTGTGTGTGTGTGTGTGTGTGTGTGTGTGTGTGTGTGTGTGTGTGTGTGTGTGTGTGCGACAGAGGGGGCAGGTAACTGGGAGGACGGGAAGGAGGTTTGCTTGGTGTTTGTTGTTGTGTTCTGCTTGCGTTGGTCTAGTGTTGAACATTGTGGCGATGCTATGTTGATGCTGGAATGTTTGGGAACACGTGCAGGCTGCCCCCAACACATCCTGGGGTGTGTTAGTTGTAAGTGTAAATGATGTATTTCCCTCTACAGTATATTTTGATGTATATGTGATAAATAAATTTGAATCTGAAAGTACTAGATAGTGTGAGGAGGAATTCCTTACAAGCATATTAGTTGGAAAATGGAGCAATGCACAAAAAGTTGGAGGAACCCTTTGGGTCAGGCAGCATCTGTGGAGGGAAGTGGAAGTTGATTGACTGAAAGTCTTTTTAATATAAACATTGGATGGTTTTATTCAAAGAGGATAATTAATTGTTATGGGGAATGAACAGGAAATGCAGACATTCAAGGAGAATGACTTCCATTTATGCAGCATTGCCTCACAATCATTATCAGCAATAAACTTCTTTTGAAGTACAGTAATGCCAACACTATTGCAAAGCAAGACACCATAAACAAAATATGGTCACCAGATGGAAATACTTTGGTGATATAAATTAGGAATAAATATCATCTTGAGCCATGGGGCTAACTCCTCTGCTCTTCAATAAACTTTGCTGCACATTGATCCATATGTTAACTGATATCTAATAAGATCTTTGTCTTTGTCTTCTCAGTCTAAGAGAGCTGAAACGTTTCTCTGCAGGCTGGATGCAATAGAACAAATGGAGAATAACTTGTTCGCAGCATATGTATGTCTCATGGCTGCTTTGAAAATAGCAAATAGCATGGAAGCATTTAACAAGAAGTGACATAGGATCAGAAGATCGTGTGGGTAGAAACTGCAAGGGTAAAGAGACCCTGATGGGAGCTTCCACTGGCCTCCAAATAGTAGCCAGGATGTGAGTTTCAAATTGCAAAAGGAGATGGAAAAGGTATGTAAGAAAAACATTGCTTTGTGAGGGATTTAAATATGCAGGGAAAACAGGTTGGTGCTAGATCTCAAGAGAAGGAATATGCAGAATGCCAATGAGAGTACTTTTTTAGAGCAGCTTGTGGTCAAAACCACTAAGGAAAAGGCAGTTCTGGATAAATCTGGATAAAATGAACCAGATTTAATCAGTGAACTCAAGGTAAAGAAACTCTTAGGTGGCAGTGGTCATAATAGAAACATAGAAACATAGAAAACCTACAGCACATATAGGCCCTTCGGCCCACAATGCTGTGCTAAACATGTTCTTACCTTAGAAATTACCTAGGGTTATCCATAGCCCTCTATTTTTCTAAGCTCCATGTACCTATCCAAAAGTCTCTTAAAAAACCCTATCGTATCCACCTCCACCACCGTCGCCAGCAGCCCATTCCACTCACTCACCACTCTCTGCATAAAACTTACCCCTGACATCTCCTCTGTACCTGCTTCCAAGCACATTAAAACTGTGCCCTCTTGTGATAGCCATTTCAGCCCTGGAAAAAAGCCTGTGACTATCCACACAATCAATGCCTCTCATCATCTAATACACCTCTATCAGGTCACCTCTCTTCCTCCACAATTACAAGGAGAAAGCCAACACACTTTTTGTCCCTCTTCCCTCTGGGAGACATTTCAGGAACTATGACCAGATTTGGGAACAGCTTCTTTCCAACTGTGATAAGACTGCTGAATGGATCCTGACCCAGATCTGAGCCGTACCTTCCAAATATCTAGACTTGTCTCTTGGTTTTTTTTTTGCACTACCTTACCCTTTTCTATTTTTTATTTATGATTTATAATTTAATTTTTATTATATTTACTATTGATCTGTACTCCAGGGAGTACGAAGTGCAGAATCAAATATTGCTGTGATGATTGTACGCTCTACAATCAATTGCTTGACGACAATAAAGTAAAAGAAAAGGCCAAGTTCAACCTATTTTCACAAGGCATTCTCCCCAATCCAGGCAACATCCTTGTAAATCTCCTCTGCACCCTTTCTATGGCTTCCACATCCTTCCTGTAGTGAGGCGACCAAAACTGAGCACAGTACTCCAAGTGAGGTCTGACCAGGGTCCTATACAGCTATAACATTATGTCTTGGCTCTCAAACTCAATTCCCACAGTTGATGAAGGCCAATACTCCGTATGCCTTCTTAACCACAGAGTCAACCTGTGCAGCAGCTTTGAGTGTCCTATGGACTCAGACTCCAAGACCCCTCTGATCCTCCACACTGCCAAGAGTCTTACCGTTAATACTATATTCTGCCATCATAGTTGACCTACCAAAATAAACCACCTCACACTTATCTGGGTTGAACTCCATCCGCCACTTCTCAGCCCAGTTTTGCATCCTATCGATGTCCCGCTGTAACCTCTGACAGCCCTCCACACTATCCACAACACCTCCAACCTTTGTGTCATCAGCAAATTTACTACCCCATCCCTCCACTTCCTCATTCAGGTCATTCATAAAAATCACGAAGACTCGGGGTCCCAGAACCTTGATGAAACTATTCTGCAGTTTGAGAGGATGAAGTTAAAATCAGCTGTATCGCCTGACATTTGAGCAAAGGTAATTACAGAGGCAAGAGGACTGGTCTTAGTTCATTGGAAGGGATCCTAACGGGGATGATGGCAGAACAATGGCAGGAGTTTCTGGAAGTAATCCAGAAGATACTATATCATTTCTTCCCAAGCAAGAAGAAGAGAGAATGAAGTAACTGTGGCTGACAAGGGAAGCCAAAGAAAGCTTAAAAGCAGAAGGGGATATGCAATATTGCAAAAATTAGTGGGAAGGTAGAAGACTGGGAAACTTTTAAAAAAGAATAGAAAGGGAAAAACAGTCAGAAAAGGTGAAATGTGAAGGTCTGCTAGTCAATACTGTAAAAGAGGATATCAAAAGATTTCTTTTTCAGAGATATAAAGAGTAATAGAGAGGCAAAAATGGACATT
Organism: Hypanus sabinus; assembly: GCF_030144855.1. NCBI lineage: Eukaryota > Metazoa > Chordata > Chondrichthyes > Myliobatiformes > Dasyatidae > Hypanus > Hypanus sabinus. The sequence continues at coordinate 165,824,514 of NC_082709.1, read as the reverse complement.
AGACCACTGGAAAATGTTGAAGTAGTAATAAGGAATAAAGAAACAGCAGAAGAATTGACTAAGAGTTTTACATCAATCTTCATGCAACATGCCAGAGAGAGTCGGAGGTGGATTGGATTGGAAGTGAGTGTAGTTGTTATCATCAAGAAGAACATGCTTGGGAAGCTGAAAGGTCTGAAGATGGATTAATCACTTGGACCAGACAGGTTACATCACAGTGTTTTGAAAGAGGTGGCTGAAGAGCTTGTGGAGGCATTAGTGGTGATCTTTCAAGAATCACTGGAGTCAGGACTGATCCCATAGGAGTGGAAAGTTGATCCACTCATTAAGAAGGAAGAAAGGCAGCCTGACTTTAATGGTTGGTAGGATTTTAGAGTCCATTATTAAGGATGAGCTTTCTGGGTACTTGGAAGCACATGATAAAAAGCACCAAAGTCAGCATTGTTTCCTTGAAGAGAAATTTTGCCTGACAAATCTGTTGGAATTATTTGAGGAAGCAACAAGCAGGATAAACAAAGGAGTGGCAGGGTATGTTTTTTTTACTGAATTTTAGAGCAACCTTTGAGAAAGTGCTGCACGTGAGGCTTTTAAACAATACAGAGTCTGTGGTATTGCAGGAAAGTTACTGGACAGAAGATTGGCTGACTGGCTGAAGGCTAAGAGTGGGAATAAAGGGAACCTTTTCTAGATGGCTACCAGTGACAAGTGGTGTTCCACAGGGGTCGATGTTGTATTTAGTCCTGTTAAGGTTAGATATTAATTATATAGATCATGGAATTGATGTTTTTGGGACCAATTTTGTGGATGGTACCAAGATAGGCGTGGGGAAGATAGTGTTATGGAAGCGGGGAGTCAGCGGAAGCACTTGGATAGATTGGGAGAATGGGCAAAGAAGTGGCAGATGGAATATAGCACCAGGAATTGATATGGTCATGCACTTCGGTAGAAGGAATAAAGGCATAAACTATTTTTTTAAATGGAAAGAGAAATAAAACTTGGACATGTATAGGGACTTGAGTGCTGTTTTCCCTAAAAGTTAACTTGTATGTTGAGTTGGTAGTAAGGAAGGCAGTTGCAATTTTTAGGTTCATTTTGAGAGGACTAGCATATAAAAGCAAAGGTTTAATGCTGAGCCTTTATAAGACTTTTGTCAGACCAGATTTGGAGTACTGTGTGCACTTCTGAGCCCCATATGTGTCAGGAAATGTACTGGTGTTGGAAAGGCTCCAGAGAAGCCCGAATGGAATGGTGGAGCAGACTCGATTGGCCAAATGCTCCTTTTGTTATGTCTTTAAGAAGAACATTAAGAAGAGGGGAAAACTTTAAAATATCTGTCTGATAATCTGTTTAACCACGAGGGAGTCTGCAAAGTTTTTGTTATTGTGCGGTTGACCTGTACCCACAATACCACAAAGCAGAATCATTAACTGTCTAGCATGCCTACGTTGCACAGATGTATGAATTTTTATTTCCTCCCTTCAATAAAGCTGAATTTAACAACAATTTTGTCAAAATTGTAAGCAAAGGAATAGGTAGTTGGTCATCTTAACATTTTGTTCTTCTTGAGCAAATTTGGAGTATTGTGTACAGTTCTGGTCACCGAATTATAGGAAAGATGCCAACAAAATAGAGAGAGTACAGAGGAGATTTACTAGAATGTTACCTGGGTTTCAGCACCTAAGTTGCAGAGAAAAGTTGAACAAATTAGGTCTTTATTCTTTGCAGTGTAGAAGTTTGAGGGGGTACTTGATAGAGGTATTTAAAATTATGAGGGGGATAGATCGAGTTGACGTGGATAGGCTTTTTCCATTGAGAGTAGGGGAGATTCAAACAAGAGGAGAGTTAGGGGGCAAAAGTTTAGGGGTAACACAAGGGGGTATTTCTTTACTCAGAAAGTGGTAGCTGTGTGGAATGAGCTTCCAGTAGAAGTGGTAGAGGCAGGTTCGATTTTTTCATTTAAAAAAAAAATTGGATAGGTATATGGACAGGAAAGGAATGGAGGGTTGTGGGCTGAGTGCAGGTAGGTGGGACTAGGTGTGAGTAAGCGTTCAGCATAGACTAGAAGGGCCAAGATGGCCTGTTTCCGTGCTGTAATTGTTATATGGTTATATGATAGCTTTCCATGGAGAGACACTGAGTGTAGCTTTGGTGCTGTCACTGCAGAAGCACCAATGACTCCTGAGTTTGTAGGAGTCTTGTTGGTGTTTAACCATATCATGCTACAGTGATCCTACAACCTTTATAGAATAGGGTTTACACAAAATGAATTGTAAAGATTCTGGGTACCATTGCCTTCTTATCTATTTATTATTTTTCAAATTTAGAGTACAGCGTGAAACAGACCACTCCAGCCCAGCGTGCCACCAATTTAACCCTACCCCAATCACAGGACAACTTACAATGACTAACCCGTAAGTCTTCGGACTGCGCTAGGAAGCCGGTGCACTTGGAGGAAACCCTCGGGGTCATGGAGAGGACGTGAAAACTCCTCACAGATGACACTGGAATTGAACTCCGAACTGCGAGCGCCCGAGGATGTAATAAAGCCGCGCTAACTGTTCTTGGGCTAAAATCAGGCCACGTCACTGATGTAGTCCAAGAGAAGGGCAAGTGCCAATCCAACTTGGCACCAGTGTCGTCACAGAGGTTGCCAGAGTGGAGTATTAACAACGTCAAGCTGCCTTAGGGACCCCGGCTCTGGATCCCTTCCTCGGGGCTTACTCCCGAAGCCTTTCCCATGGGTATGGCTGCAAGATGGTGGAAGATTAAAATCAGAGTTTTCCTTCTCTTAGGCGGGCTGGTGTCCATGTCTGATGAGCTCCATCTGCCAGATCAGTCCTTGTGAACTAACAAATATCTACCTATCGTAATCCCAATATGCAGGATTTGGCCTACAGCCCTCTATGCTAAGTAATTTCAAGTACTAATCTGACACTTTGAGAACACCTACCTCAATTATTATGAAAAAGTCTCTGGCTCTATCTATGTTTCATATCATCTTATACACCTCCATCAAGGTACTTCTCATCCTCCTTAGCTCAAAAGACTAAAGTCCTAACTTCCTCAACTTCTCATAAGGCATACTCTGTAATCCAGGCATCATCCTAGTAGATCTCTTCTGTGTGTTCTCTAAAGCTTACATGTCCTTCCTATAATGTGGTGACCAGAACTGAACATAATACTCCAATTGTGGTCTAACCAGAGTTTTATGACCTGCAGAGTGGCTCATGAATTTAGCACCCCAAATAATGAAGGCCAATATACTATATGCATGGCAACTTTGAGGGGTCTATGTTCGTGAACCCCAAATTCCCTTTATTCCTCCAAACTGTTAAAAAACAAGCTGTCCTTGAAACTGGTGGTATGTGCTTTCAGTTTTTTGTATCTACTGCTTGATGGGAGAAGGGAGAGCAGAGAATGCCTGGGGTGGATGGGGTCTTTGATTGTGCTGACAACTTGACTGAGGCAGCAAAAAGTATAGACAGAGTCCAATGCTCATAAGTTCAAGGTAGGGTACAGCTTCAGAAAAGAAGGACATCGCATTAGAGGAGTGATGAGGAGGAATTTCTTTACCAGAGGGTGGTGAATTTGTGGAATCCATTGCTGCAGATGGCTGTATGAGGACTTTGGTAGGTTCTTGATTAGTAAGGGCATCAAAGGGTACAGGGAGAAGGCATGAGAATGAGGTTGAGAGGGATAATACATGATGGATTTCAGAGCAGAATTGATGGGCCAAATGGCCATGTTCTGCATCTACGTCTTATGGTATTATGGTGTTATTCTTCTGGAGGTATCTACAGAACAACTGCATAATTGAGTAGCAAGAATGAAAGAGTAAATATGGGACTGGGAACACAATAATCTCTGTTAGGTCTAGGCAACCTCCATATGGCCGTCTGTCTTGATTATATAATATACCATGAGTGGACCCCACACCAATGTGAGGTACTGGGTAGTTAAGGAATTTGTTTAAGGTGATTGTTGCATGTAGCACAGACTTGCTTTGTACAAAAAAGATGCAGACAGTGAAAGGATCTCTACTGATACTTCTGAAGACTGAGATTGGTGGAAGCTGTGTACAAAATATCTTTCTGCCACTGTGTAGACCTTTTATCTATGTCTTATTATCAATTCTCACGTGGTGAGCTCCAAGCTCCTAGTCTCTTTTTGTGTGTGAAGAGCAAAGGTCCCAGGTTGCACCCAAATGCTACAATTTATACTGGCAGTGGTGGAAGTGTGCAGTGTGTGACCCGTGATTGACGCTGGATAAACATCAGTGGTGCCAAGGTGCATCGGGCACAGAAATGCCATCAACCCAGGGTAAAATGTGTGAGTTGTGGATAAATGTATGCTCAAATGGATCCATTTCGTTTGTTCTTGTATCCGGTTTCCTTTAAATGCCAAGGGAACAGCTTTTCTCTAATACCAGCAAATTTCCTTTGCAAAGAACTCTTTCCATGCATGGATTACCTCAAGGTTTAAACTGCAGCAGATGGAAGTCATCTTATGCATAAATTTATTTATGGTCCAAGGGCCAAAAACCCCTTCACACTGCTAAAAACAATATTGCGATGCTGGAAATAAGTTTTGTTAAGAGAAGACTAATTTTGTGTACATTTTTATGTTTTCTTAACATAAAATAGAAATCAGATTCCTCCTTTTTCATTACTCCTGTTACATAATTTTCTGGTATGTATAAAATTTCCCTTATTTTTAACAGTGGAGCATCATGATTTCCAAATATACTGAAAAACAAATCTAAACCTGTGATTTCTACAACTTCAAATACTGTATTACATGTGCACTTTGCTACTTTGCCTTCAGTAGTCAGGGTCTAGGATGCTCTCAGACTCTTAATCTCAGTGCCATTCCAAGCTGTTGTTGATCTCTGTGCATTAAAGTCATCCACACTATATGGTAAATAAGAGAAATGTTTTTCGATTATTCCTCTGACCTACGTGAGCAGGTAAAGTGGGCAGAGACATTTTGCTTCTCCAAAGTGCAGGAATTCATTGGAATATACAATGTGTCCTCTCAAACATGCCCCTGCTGACCTTCTCCTGGGAAAAGCTAGAGGGTCTCTGCTATGTTCTTGCCTCATCTGGTCCTGATGAAGGGTCTTGCCTGAAATGTAGACCTTTTATTCCTCTCCGTGGATGTGGCCCGACCTGCTGGGTTCCTCCAGCTTTTTGGGTGTGTTCTTCTGGCGCTGTTCCTCACCTTGACGTCACTGCAGCATCCATTCACTCACAGGAATAACAGCCGAGTAGCTTGGACAGTTTTGTTTGTACAGTGATATGTCCTTTCAAGAGTTGGCTGCATTATGCCCCTTCACCTGCTGCTTTGCATGTTGCTGACTACTTTGAACACACTCATCTGTACCAAAACCAGAAATGTCCTTCTCAGTGCTGCCCCTTACAGGTACGTACAAAATATTGCTCTGTGAGACTCACTTCGGATGTTCACATCCTACAAGCAACTTCGGCAAGTGGGATGTGATGACCCACATTGCTGCCTTGATACCAGAAAAAGATGCAGAGGAATTTCTAATACCACTGTTAGTAGTCCTTTTCTCCTCTGAGGATTGTTGTCTTGTCATGGTGGAGAAGATTGTGTGTTCCTGAGATCCTGAGAGCGATGCCACCTGAATCTTAACTCCTGGTAAGGTCATCCTTGGCTGTAAGGTCAAGGGAGAGGTTCCAGACAATGAACAATCCAATCAAGACATCAATGGCGGGAGATGATGGCATATAACAACAGCAGTGAAAGTGGAGGAAGGTTGCAGCAGTGCAGGATCTCCAGTCATCTTGGATAGACTCTGACCCTGATCTGTCAAGTACTGTGTGTTGTCTGCCCACGCATCAGCCTCCCCACATTAAACAAAGTCACGCTTAGGTGTTCTCCATTAAGGGAATAACTGCTTGGGAGTACATCATACCAAACTCGAGTGATCACCCTACTTCTAATAGTCTCTTTCCATTTGTTCTGAAGTGATTTTTTTTTTTCTTGACCAAAAAGGTTTAAGAATTTTAAACACAAAGTACACTGCGGATGCTGTGGTCAAATCAACACGTACAAACAAGCTGGAGGAACTCAGCAGGCCGGGCAGCATCCGTTGAAGTGATCAGTCAATGTTTCGGGCCGAGTCCTAATGAAGGGTCTCGGCCCGAAATGTTGACTGCTCACTTCAACGGATGCTGCCCGACCTGCTGAGTTCATCCAGCTTGTTTGTATGTGTAGGTTTAAGAATTTAGTGTCCAGAAATTTTGGGCCATGCAAGCCCAGAGGAAACAGAAAAAAGTGTGGTATAGTCAGTGCTGTTAGTGCCACATAATGTTGATGCAAAATGGAGAATAAAAGTCTGTCTTTTGTGATTATGAATATATTTCCATGGAAGAAGCCTTGAAAGTTTTTACCACGATCAACATTTTCTGTGTTACAATAAGAAAGTTCTTTTTAACAATAAAAAGGCTTTGCTTGCATTATGTTAGCCCAAATGAAAATGTATATACTTATCATGTGTTTCCCCCTTTGTTCATAAGGGAAATTTCTACAGAAATGTGTTAAAAGTAGACTGAAATGATAAATGGAACATTTGTGTGCAGAAGTTCCTCAAAATTTGTGCACTCATGGTTTTTTTTTTGAGTGCAGGATGGCTGCATGGCTCTTTGTGACTGGTCAGACGCAAACTGATTGCGCAGTTTCTAAACATAGATGAATGTAACAAGGGAACTGCCAGTCTCCAAAGGCAGAGAAGCTGTGTCATATTGAAGGTCTGGAAAATATTCTGCAATGTTGGTGACATTTGGCACTGAGTAGGCTTTTAATTTAGAATCTCCATTTAATAGCGCCATGTTCAAGAAGGAAATGTAGAACGAAAACCCAGTACCATTCTGCAAAGCTGACTCAACCACTGCTCCTCTTGTGCTGTATATCGTTAAGTTTTGCAGTGGATACACGTTTGCCGTAGGATTTGTCACACTGAGTTCTTTCAGGCCAAAGATGACAAGGTATTCAGTCAGCACAGCATCAGGGTTGCACAACGAAAGTGTGAGGCTTGGGACTGACGAGTAGTTTAGCAGCAGCCCCACTGTAGTGGTGTCTGACACCCACACGACTAACTTGCTGCCGTGGCTGAAGGTTGGGCTGGCTTTATCAATATCCTTAGACAAGACAGTCCGACAGTTGCACCCGAGATTGGCACGAGCAACCACACAATCTGGAATGCTGGAGATACAGCTGCAGTTCCGGAAGTTGCTCTCCTTTTGAAAGATTAGTGTGTGGTTGCTGCTCCTTAACACAGAGATGCAAGCACAGCAGCATAGAGCTAAGAGCAGCAGCTGGTTTGATGCTGCAGTTGTCGTCACCATCCTCTCAGCAAAGTGGTGGGCAGCCTAACAAAAGTTCTTCATTTTTCACAGGGTCTGAAACAAATAAAGAAGGAAATAGTTTGTAACATTTTTTTTCATATTTGGAAGGTAATTTAAAAACATGGTAAAATCTATTGTTGAAGTTGTTCAGATGTTTTACATAACGGGCAGTTAAATTGCTAAACCACTAACATATGTCTTTACATTGATTATGGAATCGGAAATTCAGCTTCCTGCTCATATAAAGAACTAGAAAGTTACATCAGCACTTCTGCCAATTTTTACCTTCTTTTCACTTTCTCTTGAACCAACTGTGACTTTTCTCTACTCTTTCTTGATTTCTGTGCCTCCATTTCATAGGATAGGTTAGTAACCATTATCTATGTGGAGCCCTTGTGGATTTCACTTTCACAAAATTCAAAATTCAAAGTATATTTATTATCAAAGTATGTATACATTATACAACCTTGTGAGTCATCTCCTAACAGGCAGCCACGAAACAGAAACCCAAAAGAACCCATAAAAAATACTGTTGAACACCCTATGTAGAGAAAGAAAACAATAATACCCTTAAAAAAGAACTCATAAAAAGTAAAAGAACCCATTAAAAAAAAGAAGACTGTCAACCACCCAATGTGCAGAGAGAAAAAAAACACATCATGCAAACAAGAACCACAAGCAACTAACCACTGAAGTCCACAAGGAGAGTCGCATAGGTCAATGTAGAGCCGAGACGTGGAGCAGCGATCTGAACTGGCCCGTCCCCCACCTTTGGCCCCGATGCTCTAAGCTTTTCAATCTGGTTTGGCGCCTAAATCGACGTTCAAACATCGGGTTCACACCGGGTTCAAAACGCTCTGGGGCCAAGACCACACCGCCTCGATTCGGTCTGTCTCTGGCCCTTCCGATTCGGCCCTGTGTTTAAGTTTCCACCCAAGTGTCAAAGTTAGTCACTCCAATCTGCTCTGGTGCCTGGGCCCCGATTTCTCATTTGATCTGGAATCAACTTTCCGATTCAGCCCTTTATAAATGTACCGTGGAGAGCATTCTGACAGGCTGTATCACTGTCTGGTATGGTGGGGATGGGGGGCAGCTACTGCACAGGACCGAAAGAAGGTGCAGAGGGTTGTTAATCTAGTCAGCTTCATCTTAGGTACCAGCTCCATCTTCAGGGAGCGTTGTCTCAGAAAGGCAGTGTCCATTATTAAGGACCTCCAGCACCCAGGGCATGCCCTATTCTCACTGTTACCATCAGGTAGGAGGTACAGAAGTCTGAAGGCACACACTCAGCGATTCAGTAATAGCTTCTTCCCTAGGGGAAAAACACCTTATTGTAACTGCCATGATGTTACACACCTCTGTAAGATCACCCTTAGTCCCCTGCTCACCAAGAAAGAAAGTTCAAGCCAGCCCAGCCTGTAAGATGCCCAAGCTCTGGGAATATTCTTGTAATTTCTCTTTGCACTCTGTCCAGCTAAATGATATCTTTCTGAGAACAAGGCAAGCAAAACTGTGTACTGCAATGTAATGTCCCATTTCCTACATTCAACGCCTTGACTGTTGAAGGCCGGAGTGCCAAGTATCTTTTATTTGTGACACTACTTTCAGAGAACTATCTATTTGAACTCCTAGATCCCTCTATTCTACAACATAATCAACACCCTCCCCACCACCCCCGGAACCTGTTGTTCACTGTGAAATGCCTCCCCTGATTTGACTTCCCAAAATGCAGCACTTTTCACTTATCTAGATCTAACACTATTTGCCATTTCTTTAGCTTTGTACATTTTGACCTCTTGTACTTCTTGATAACTTCACCTCATTCATTTCTGCTCTCACATTTTTAATTTCACGACAACTTGGAGAGATCCACTTACATTGGATCTTGGAGCCATCCCCTCAAGCCCATACCTCTGCTTAGCTTCCTGTGACCAGCTCACTCTCAGATGCCCATTAGCATTCCTCAATTCTTCCATCAGTTATCAATGCCATGGGTAATTTGCTGTTACCTATTAACCTGACAACCAACTGGAAACCACAGCATCCGGGCGAAGCCATATGCTAATATGGTGGATATACAGAGACAGCAGCCCGGGTCAGACTTGAACCCAAGTTGCCAGAGCTATGAGAAAGCTGCACTACCTGCAGCACCACCCAGAAGATGGAAGAAATGCTCCATGACCTCACCTTCTACCCCACCAGTCCCTACACTAAATAAATCATCCATCATAATTCCCATGATATCATCACCAAACACCTCTTCCACCTTCCTCACCCTTTCACAGTCCATTCATTCCAAGACACCCTGGTCTCATTGTGAGAGGATTTAGGCTGGTTTAAAGAATGACTCCAGAAATGAAAAGGTTAATGTATGAAGAGTATTTGATGGCTCTGGGACTGTAATCGCTTGAGTTTATAAGCATGTGTGTGGGGGGGGGGGGGAATCTCATTTTAACCTATCGAATGTTGAAAGACCTAGATAAAACTGGATGCAGAGAAGAAGTTTCCAATTGTGGGAAAGTCTAAGACTCAAAATGCACAGCCTCAGACCAGAAGGATATCCCTTTAGAACAGAGATGAGGAAGAATTTCTTTAACCAGAGAGTGGTGAATCTGTGGAATTTATTTCCACAAATGGCTATGGAAGCCAAGTCATTGAATATATTTAAAGCAGAGGTTGATAAGTTCTTGATTAGTAAGGGCATCAAAGGTTACTGGGAGAAGGCAGGAGAATAGAGTTGAAAGCAAAAATAAATTAGCCATGATGGAATAGCAAAGCAGATACAATGAGCCAAATGGCTTAAATCTGTTCCTATCCTTATGCTCTTATGGTCTTATTCATTTCCACCAATATGTGTTCTTCACTTATGGCTCATTCCTCTCCTATTTACACTTTCTTAACACAAACCTTTACCCTAGTTCAGCTAGCATCATCTAACTTTTGTAGCATTCAATCTGCCTTGTCTTCTCTCTATCATAGACCTTCTCATGTGTTCTGATACAAGATCACTGACCTGGAGTATGAAATCTGTTTCTCTTTTCACAGATGCCGCCTTACCCTACTGACCATTTCCAGCATTTTGTTTGTATTACACTAACATGACTGGTTAACAGGACATTGTCACATTACTTGTGGAAAATTGCTGTGGGCTACGAGAAGGAATGCAGGAGTGAGATAGTTCAGCAGGCTAAGTGATGTCATAAGAACAGCCTCGCACTCAATATCAGTAAGACCAAGGAATTGATTGTGGAATCTCAGGAAGAGGTTAACATATACCTGTCCTCTTTGAGAGGTCAGTGCTGGAAAGAGTGAGCAGCTCCAAGTTCCTGGATGTCACCATCTCCAAGGATCTGTCCTGTGCCCAATATGTTAATATAATCACTTGCCAGTGTTTCTACTTTATCAGGAGTTTGAGTAGATTGGTGTGTCACCCGTGACAAGAGACCTAGGCGAGGATGGTGAGAACCCAAGTGCTGGAGTATCCAAGACTAAAATCAAGACAGGATATGAGATTGAGATGAGAACAGAGTTCCAAACTTGACACTCGATGAAAATCCAAAGTAGAGCGGCTGATTGCGCACTGAAACTCAGTTAGGTGGTGTTTAAATATTAAAATCCTGGCACCAAAACATGGCTGCCAATTGGCGGGGTGGGCTGGATTCTTTAAAAGGGCTGTGCTAGCTGTCCACATTCTGGCAAGTCGGAGTGTCTAAACCTTGGAAGCTGGTGCGCTCGAGTGCCTATCGTAGCACCACCAAAGACTTCTGCAAGTCTCTACCATGGTTGCTACATTCTGACTGGTTGCATTACAGACTCGTATGGGGCTTCCAGCACACCTGCAGTCTGTGATGCAGCCTTTTGTTGGTGACTTCGATAGCTCCATCATGAGCACAACCCTCCCCACCAGCGAGGACATCTTCAAGTCTGAGGCCTCAAGGAGGCAGCATCCATCAGCATCTGGGTCATGCCCTCTTCTAGTTACTACCACCAGGGTGGAGGTTCAGGAGTCTCAAGGCCCACACTCAATAATTTAAGAGCAATGTCTGCCTGTTCACCATCAAGATATCTTAATGGTCCTTGAACCCATGGATACTGCATGATTCCTTTGTTTGCACTATTTATTTAATTTATAACTTACAGATTTTTAGAGAAAAATGAAGAATTATGTGGTAAGGAGGGGTTAGATTGATCTTGGAGAGGTTAAAATGTTGACACAACATAGTGCACCGAAGAGCTTTTCTGTGCTGTACTATATTCTTTGTTCTGTCTTTGAATTGTACTGCTGCTGCAAAGCAACAAATTTTATAACATATATCAGAATCAGAATCAGTTTTATTTTCACCAGCATGCGTTGTGAAATTTGTTAACTCTCAATGGATATGATTAAATATTTTTGTTTCAGCCTGATACATGTATGTTAGTGATTCTTATGCAAACCAGCTTCATTGATTGCTACATTACTAAATATGTTGCATATAGACCTAAACAGTAACTTGCATTATATAACAACCTTCACATGACAATATTCCGTGAGCTGCTATTTAAAAATTTACAGGGATTTCAGTATTCCTTAATCTACACACAGGTAGAACCAGTGCTGGGGAAATCCAGAACAACGTAGAAAATGTTAGTAAGTACAAAGAATAAAATTATGATACCAGTTTTGGGTTACAAACATGCTAATTGATAAACCAAGATTTCATCATTTTAACCTAGTGCAATAGCTTTGCTACTTAATTAGACCTAAGAGATTGGGGCAGCATAGTGGAGCATGGCATTTGATATGACTGCCACACTGTTCCAGCAACCTGGGTTCAGTCCTGGCCTTGAGTGCCATGTGGAGTTTGCACACTCACTCTGTGAGCATCTGAGTTTCCCCCAACATCTCTCCTCCCCCATCCCAATGATGTGCAGGTAAGTTAACTGGCTATTATAAATTGTCTCTTATGCAACTAGGTTGCAGGGAGTTCAGTAGGGATTTGAAGGCACGCGCAAGAAAATAGTCTACACTGGGAAATAATTAAGGGAAGATGACTGATGGGAGTTCTGAGAGTTGGCATAGACTGCAGGTCTCAAATAGCCTCCTTCTATGTCATAAGCAAATACAAGAAAAATGTGAAAATACAAGTCTGTTTCACCATCACACATGCCACACCTTTACGCAAAGTGATATCTATTGCAGTAAGTCTATACTTTTCCACATATTTTCAATTTTTTTGAAGAAGAGAGAACACTGTTGAACGTGATCATAATTTATAGTTAACAGATTGTCTTGTTAATCCGGATAGTGGGAGGGTGTAACTTTGACATTCCCTGCCTGGCAGAAAGCTGGAATAATCAGAGGAACTCACACAAAATGCTGGTGGAACACAACAGGCCAGGCAGCATCTATAGGGAGAAGCGCTGTCAATGTTTTGGGCCGAGGGACCTGTATTGTGCTACACGCACAAAATGCTGGTGGAACACAGCAGGCCAGGCAGCATCTATAGGGAGAAGCGCTGTCGACGTTTCGGGCCGAGACCCTTCGTCAGGACAGAGGAACCCCTTAGCCCGATATCCATTCCATTGAGCTGATCAGACGTTGTCACTTTTTTGACAGGCGGATGGAATTGCTCACTATTTTCACTATTGAAACCTCATCTCCCAAGCTTTGATTTATCTGAAGGATATGGAGATCTCTGGTGAGGCATAACTTGCATTTTAGAAGTGATATTGCATTTCAGTTTCTGTAATCTATTTCAATCTTCCTATCTCTCACAACTTTGTCACAGCAACATTAATCATTTTAAAGTAGTAAATCATAATCTTACATTTAAAATTTTACATAGACTTTTGTTTACTTACAGAGATGACACCACAGACTCAGCATGTGAGCATTACTTTTTTAAAGAGAAAATATTTGAATGTACTTACATGTTTGTTGCTTTGCTCAAACTAAATTTTCTTTCCCCTTTGTTTCCCTTGATTGGAACTGGGACATGCGTACCATGGCAACAAGTTAAAGGCTGAGAATTATCAACCCTGAAAGTGCAATTTACCTCTCCTTGAATTATTCATGAGCTCAGTTGCATCTAGACCAGGAGCTGAGATATCTTTATTCAATCTCAAATCCAATAAAATCAATCCACTGCATTTCCTCTTCAAGTTTTGTTTCCAAACAGCTTTGTGGTATACAATAAGTCTGAATTTTAAGCCAAGCAGTGATTCCAGGCTGTTTAGTTATGAATGATCCACATTCATCAAAAATGGTTTTGATGGCTTCAACAATCATAGAGCAGAGTTAAAAAGTTTGTGTGATCAGTTTACATAAGCTGAATTTTTATCCATTAAGGTCAGTGGAAAAAAAATCATTGCAATATTTCTTTGGAAGAACCTAAATGCATTATGTAGCCTATTTAATATAAATATATTGTAACTTATATTGCAAGATATTTTGTGAAGAAATCTCAAAGTATGGGCTTTATTTTTAAACTCTTGTAGTACCAGACATGCCCTGAGGGAAGATGACAGTTAAGGCTTGTTTTTCAAATGATTTCTTCCACTGTAATAGCATTCTTGACCAAACTTCAGTTGTGCATCGCATGCCTTCTTGAAGAGCTTGGAGAAAAGCATCGAAGCGCAGTTGTTCAAAGATGCAGGACTAAATACATGAACAATTTTGACATAACCTACTGATGTTATGATCATAAGGGGCTGCTTGTTTGGCTTCACATGGTGAGGTTGGCAGTGGAATAATCCAGAAGGGGTCATAATTTTAGTTTTATCAGCATCAGTGATGAATTCCTAATTTGTAACATTTCTTTCCCCTGCTCTTGTTGAAAGCAACAGCTTCTGTCAGGTTCTGGCTCTGCAGGCACCAGCTGCCCTATGGTATCTGGGCCAAGTGGCCACTGCTGATGTGTCTATGATATGTGAATGATGTGTCATAAAAACTGAGCCCAACCTTATCCTCACCCAGAATTAATATGCATAATTACACACATTGATTGTGCCCTGACAGCCTTGAAGATCTTTTCTTAATGAGTCCAACTGTGAAACTCCAGCTAATTTTTTAGGCTGAAATCAGCCAATTCAGCACAGAACCTGGCATTTCCTGACCACTAATGGCATATGCAATCGAGGGGTCAATATGGACAAAGGCCTCCTGCTATAATCATCAAGGAAACACAAGTATGCACTTGTGTTTATGAATATATGGACAAAAACAGTCATTTTTCTATTCTTGACTGCGTCCGTGCTCAGTGGTACGGCCTGATGCCCCACCTTCTGGGTTATTCACCCATTGAGCTATTGGCGTAGATCGAGTGCAATTTAGATGCTATTACCAAACATATAAGTCATTTCTAATGAAGGTGTTCTATTTGATAACTTACAGAAAGACAAGCTTTATTTTGATGGAGAATCGGGCATGTGGAAATGAATGTGAAGTTGAACGTTAATTTGTCAAACAGATTAACATCAATCAAAGTTAATTAGCTGGAAGAAGGAACGGTGTGTTGGTACTGAAGTCTGAACCAACGCACGCATCAGGCAGTGAGATCCACAGATAACACACATGTAAAAGAGAAAAATCGTGTGACTTACATTATGCAGATAGAACACTGTTAAATTCGGAATCAGTTATCATCACCATAGTTCAATAATGCTCAGGTAAACGAACTTTAACAAGCCATGAGATGGAAGAATAATTTTCTCCAATTTCATCTGCTTCTTACTGCAAGCATATCACTGCTTTCATAGCAACCTGCTGGCAGTTGGTTTTAGTGTCTACTGTGAAAATATAGGGATGGTTCCAATTATACTGTTACTGCCGTTAATCCAGAAACCAGACTACTGTACTGAACCAATCGTCTCTAATAGCGATTGCAATTTTTTTTTAAGAGGCTACATATTTTGAGCCAGAGAAAGCTATTTGTTTCTCCTTTGTAAAGTTTTCTGGCAATAGGTTGCAACAGTGAGATTTTGGCAGAGGGACTAAGGATTCTGCAGGCACAGTTTGTGTACTCCTGCTGTTGATCACCATTCTCTTGCTGCTCGAGTCTTGGCAATCACTGGGCTATGACACAGGGGAAGAGCAGGAGTCAGCAGCATATGCGCACAAACTGGAACAGATCCACACTGCTGAATAAAAAGTGGATAACTTGAAATGGATCAAGTTAGGGAAAACACTCGTAAGTTTCAGTTAAGCTTCTATAGTTCCTACTAGGTTTTTACAATGGGATAACTTCAGGCTTTGGAGTTTGGAAAACCCTATAAGTTCACATGGTTGTAAAGAAAAAGAATGGGCATTTAGCCCATCATGCCTGCACCAACTCTTTGAAAGAATTATCCAATTATTCCACTCTCCTAGATTTTATCCTTTGGCTGTACTATTTTCCCCTTTATTAACGATAAGGCAATGTCAACTTGAAAGTTACTATTGATGCCACTTTTTCACACTTTTTGACCAGTTATTGCATTTCTTAATAACTTGGTTCAGGGAAACAAGAGAATCCCCTCAATATTCCCTGTGGTTCCTTTTGCAAATTTTCTTAAATCTGGCTCCTTTAGACACTGCCAGGTTTTTCTTTTCAGTAAAATTCTTCCTACCTTTATATGGTGTGAATTCATGTCAGTCAGTGTTGCCTTTCCAGAGGCATGGTACATTTAGAACATTGAACATATATCAGGCTCTTCACCCCACAATGTTGTGTCAACTCTTTAACCTACTCCATGGTCAATCCTCCCGCATACCCGTCCATTTTTCTATCTCCCATGTACCTGTCTAAGAGTCTGTTAAATACCCCTAAGGTATCTGCCTCCCATAGATGCTGCCTGATCTGCTGACTATCTCCAGCATTTTAACTTCCCAGCATCTATACTGTTTCATTCTCTGAAAATCGTGAACGGAATTGAATAATGTTCTAATGTCGGCATGCGTCTGCAGTTCTTTCATTACATTAGAAGGAAGGTTTGTAGGTAAAGCAGCTGAAGAGGAATGGGAGAAGATACTGCCCTGAGAAGCTCCTGCAGTGATGTCCTGGACTCCAGCAACTACAACCATCTTCCTTGACGTAAGATGTTGCTCCAGCGATTGGAGTAATTTTCTATTGATTTCCATTGGCTTCATTCCTACCAGGGCTCCCTAGTGCCAGGCAACACACACAACGTGCTGGAGGAACCCAGCAGGTCAGGCAGCATCTACGGAGATGAATAGGTAATTGATGTTTCAGGACAAAACTCTTCTTTAGGGCTAAGAAGGAATGGGGGATGATGCCAGAATAAAAAGGTGATGGGTGGGGGGAGGGTGAGTGAAGGAGGCTAGTTAGAAGGTGATAGGTAAAGCAAAATGGGTAGGAAAGGTCAAGAGCTGGAGAAGAAAGAATCTCATAGGAGAGGAGACTGGACCAGAGGAGAAAGGGAAGGAGGAGGGAACACAGAGGGAAGTAAGAGTCAGGTGAGAAGAGGTAAAAGGTCAGAGTGGGGAATAGAGAAAGGGAAGAGGGGGAAATTTGTTTACTAGAAGGAGAACTTGATATTCATACCATTAAGTTGGAGGTCACCCAGACAAAATATAAGGTGTTGCTTATTCACCCTGAGTGGGTCTCATCTTGGCACAAGAGGGACTGACATGTTGGAATGGGATTAGGAAATGGAATTAAAGTGTTTGGCCACCTGGAAGCCCCACTTGTGGTGGATGGAGAGGAGGTGCTTGACGAAGCAGTCCCCCAATTACTGACAGGTCTCACCAACGTAGAGGAAGCCACATCAGGAGCATGGGATACGAAAGGTGACCCCAGCAGATTTGCAGGTGAAGTGGCATTTCACCTGGGGCCCTGAGTGGGGGTGAGGGAGGAGGTGTATGAGCAAATGTAGCACTTAGGCCACTTGCTGGGAGAAGTGCTGGAGGGAGATTAGTGGGGAGGGACGATGCTGCCTTGATGCTAAGATAAAATAGGTTATGAAAACACCGATCCAATCTCTATTAAAACGAGTAAGCATCTGAATATTTGTCCAAATGAGCTATAAACAATGTAACAAAAAAGCTGCAGGAGGAACTCAGTGGATGAAGCAACAGTCCTGATGTAGGATCTCGACAGATGTTATGCGACCTGCTGAGTTTGTCCAGCTGCTTGTTTCTTTTCCCGTTTCAGATTCCAGCATCTGTAGTCTCTTGTGTATCTTGTGTCTCTATTAAACAATGTAGTACAAATTCTAAGTGTTCTGGAGCAAAATTTATTTATATTAATTGTGAACACCCAGTGCAATGATGTTATCTGAATGGCATACAGTCAGATTATAAAAGCAGACACAAAATGAATAAATAAAAACAATTGTAGGTGTGAACTGAAGAAAGTTTTATTCCTCAAGTCTTTAGTTTAACTGCACTTTTCCACTTACTGCTCTAATCAAATCTATCGATATCAGTATAGAAAATTTCAATTCAACATCCATTGCCTTTTGTGAGAGCTAGTGCAGATTCCCATTATCTAATGCAAAAGGAAAATTACTTCTAATTTCAATTTGAATGACTTTAAATTTAGGTTTTAAAATTATACTTGTTCTGGCTTCTCCCATACCTAACAAAATCTATCCTGCTCCTATGTCTGTGGTGAACTACATATACCTGTCTGGACACGCCCCCCTGCTGACTGCTCCTGTGGCTCCTCCAACGGACCCCGGTATAAAGGCGATCGGAGGCACAGCCCTGGCCTCAATGTCCAGGATGTTGTGTGGTGGTCACTTGCTGCTTGTGCTTTCTTCCAGCCAATAAAAGCCTACCTTAACCCACGTCTCAGAGTTATTGATGGTGCATCAATGTCAAATGGTCTTTACTGCGTTATCTGTGGCTTAGTAATTAGTACTTCACCTGTGAGTCTTGAAATTATGGTCTGAGTCATTCAGCAGAGAAATAGGAATATGGATTAATCAAAAGAGATCTCTCATGGTTGAATAATTAAATTAGGGTCTGTTTTGTTACATGAAAATAAATGATCTTTTTTTGAGAGAGAAGTTCTCTGGTGGGATTTTGACTACATTTACCCCACAAACAATAATGTTAAAAAATTGAGGTTATATCACCATAGTATCTAGGGACTTTTATTGTGTATTTCCTACAATGAATATTTTTCAAATTAACTATATTTTGTTCCATTGGGGCACAGATTCATAAATTATTCTTCTATTAAACTAGGTACAGAAAATTATTTCAAAATCAAAAACGATGTGTCTCTGTTATCACAATGCTATTACAGTGCCAGCAACCTGTCTGTAAGGAGTTTGGACGTTCTCCCCATGTCTGCCTGGGTTTCCCGCACTGCTCTGCTTTCCTCCCACATTCCAAAGATGCACAGGTTAATAGGTTAGTTGGTCGATAGGTGTAATTGGGCAGCAGGGGCTCATAGGGCCAGAATGGCCTGTTGCTGCATCGTACCTCTAATTAAATGACTCAACAGAATTTAGACAGAGTGTTATTAATAGGCCTTTCCAGCCCAACAAGCCCGCACCACACAATTACAGCCATATGACTAATGAACCTATTAACCTGAAACCTGTACACCTGGAGGAATCCCACATAGTCACAGGAGAATATACAGACTTCTTACAGACAGTGGCAGAATTGAACCTGAGTCACCGGCGGTGCAATAGTGTTATGCTAACCACTACACTACTCTGCCATCTTCAAAATCCTAAATCTTATCCTTATGTTGTCTCATAACTTTGCAATCACATCACTGTTACAGCTCATCCTTGAAATACTTTCTGGATCTTCCTGTTCATACGATGAGATTACCAGGCAGGTAGATGAAAATATTCAAGAATGTGCTGAAAGCCTCCTTGAGAAAAGGCAGTAGCCTCACTGACACCCAGAAATCTCTGGTCTGCGACCACTGAAAATGAAAGGGGAAGAGTTAGGATGCTACTGAGGCAGTGGACAGTGTGCACCTGCTCACAAACTACCTGGCCACCTAGACCAGGTGCTTGGGAACACAGCAATGCTTCTCCCAGGTTGCACTCAACCCTGACTTGGAAATATTTTATGTCACTTACTCCTCATTTCCTCAGGTCTAAAACTTCTTATCCAAAAGTATAGTGGGAATACCTTCACCAGAAGGACCACATTGGTTGTTTGTCAGTCTTTGTCTTTTACACTTTTCCATAAATCATACTGTAATTCTCTCTTTATTTTCCTGTAAATGCCTGCAAGAAAATGAATCTCAAGGTGGTATTTGGTGACATATAGTATATTTACATTGCTATAAATTTACTTTGAACTTCGAACTACAATTCAAGGCAGTACCATCTCCTTCTCAACTAGGAATGAACACTAAATGCTGGCCTTGCCAGCAATCCTCATATCCTGAAAATTGGAGAAGAAAGATAAATCAAGGGCGTGGACTTAATTAGAGACGATGGTTTCACTCTGCTATTGAATCCAAAGCAAATAGATTTACCATTTAGAATAACTGAGTACAAACTACGCTGATTCATGATTTTAACTTGAACGTCAATAATTAACTACTCCCCCCCCCAAAGATGCTTTGACCCTTTGAGTTCCTTGAGCAGATTGTCTGTTACTTCAGACACTTCAGATTCCTGCATCTATAAACTCTTGTGTCTCCACTCAATCATCTGTTTAAAAACCAAACTCAGCTTTTGCTGGTTCAGTGCATATGGTCTTTCTGGTCTGTTTTCTCTCTGTCAATAAAACATGTTGTTTGCGGAATACTGTTATTACCATGGTGATTTTTTTTTTGCCTCTGGATCTACTTAATTTCCCTTCTTGAATGGAAATTTTTAAAGCAATGTGTTTTGGTTCCCATACATTAAAATGATTGCATGATCACAGCTGATCTCTCATGAGGTTGGTTGGGGCTGACATGAAACACCCTTGTGAAGTTTAGCCCATCCCGTCCATGACAGGGATATTAACAACACTATTGGAAGAAGGAACGTAAACTAGTCGTGGTGGGGGGTGGGGAGGGACAGGCAAGTTGAGAAGGCACTGGGGAACAAAATGGGAACAGTCAGGGATATTCAGATGGAGAAGTGCTGGCAGCTGAGTGCCTTAAGAATTGAATATATTTGGATGGGAGGCACCTAATGTGAAGGACAGGGCTGGAGCTCATCTGGAAATTAGAACTGGTACACAGTGGTCAAAAGGACGAGAGAGAGATGAAAAGACGAAAGGAACAAAGGCATGTTGACAGGAAAACTGCACTTGAAAGAAGTGTAAACCTACCTATTCAAGCCAATACTTTATAGTTCCTGGAATGAGTAACTTAATTTTTTATATAGATTCTGGACAGGAAGAAGTAGTCTCGCAACATTCAGAGATTCCCTTTTAAATCTTGACCCATGCAAAGGAAAGCTATTGAAAATAAAACCTCAGAGGACTATTTGTAGGAATTAGCAGAATTTTGTAATGGCGTAAGAACAGGTTAAATTAGGAACTCCAGCACTTCCTGAGGCAAACTTGAAAGGAAATGCTTGGTATAAAATGACATCCTGCAATTTTAATCAACAAGCACAGAATAAAAGCTATTCCGCAAACAGCTAGGTCGTAAATCTAAAGGTGGTTTGCTCCTCCAACTGAAATCTTACATACATTTTCTCGTTGTGCATCTGGGGTTATCAAAGTTCCTATAGTTGTAATTTCCACCAACTTTTTTAAATTCTGCCTAAAAACTAAACGATATGCCTGGCAGAGATCAAACTATTGCTCATGAACATTTCAGAAACTTAAAGAAATCACTGACGTTTGTTGGACAACTTAACAGATTTTGATTGAAAGTAATATTGACAATTTTTAAATAACATTGTAGTGAATATCTGACTAATATTTTAAAGGCTAATTTAAAGCAGCATTCAGAGTAGTTGAGTTGGTGAAATGGCACTGTCTGACATTGATGAGTAGGCAAGAGAGACTGAAGTACAAAAATTACATCTTTTAAAAATCTAGCCCATTTTATTGAAAAAGTATCTTCACAACCAATGGCAGAATGAGATTTACAGGGAGAAAACTTAAAAAAAAGTTTTGTTGTATTTCTTTTCCCCTGTAAATGCCTTTAAATCTTATTCCAACATTGGCTGTAAAGAGACTACATAATATTATGGGCTAGATTTTAAATAATACTATTTTGTAATTCAATTCATTTTCTTGCAGGCTTTTACAGAATTTTTTTGTGTGAAATTCTGTTTGTGTTTCTTCTTTCCTGTAAATTCCTGCAAGAAAATAAATTTCATGGTAACAGTTTATGTGCTTTGATGCTAACTTTACTTTGAAATTTCAGATTGTCTTTGATAGATATCATGGTAAAGTTTCCCTGGCTGAGTTGTAAGCAATGCTTGACTTTTTAAAATTGAAACATTAAGCTATTGTCTTATTTTGAAACAGGCATAATTACATTTGTAGGAATTCATAACTCATTTATATTCTTAATTGAAAGTAAAAGTTGAAAAATTGTTGGTTCCTCTGATTTCAGCAATGTTCTGGTATAAAAAAATAGAAATTGACGTACCTCTTTATGTCTCATGACATGAGTGCATCAATTGCAAAGATCAAAACATTATTAAGGACATTTTCACTTGGATGGGAGTTTCCATGTTCCATTCATTAGAAGGTAGAAGTAGAGGCCATTTTGAACATGCACTCAGAAACATACTTCCCTTTCCACATCCTCCATTTTCGAAAGATTTAAAATCACAATTTTCAACTCTGTCTGCAGGTACTCCCCAAACCTCCATGAATGAAGGGTCTTTTCCATAGATGCTGCCTGGCCTGTTGAGTTCCTCCAGCATGTTGTGTGTATTGCTTTGGATTTCCAGCATCTGCTGATTTTTTTTTGTGTTTGTGGCCCCAAACTTCCATAATTTTTTGACTGATAATTCACAAGGTACTTTGCCATCCCTTGTAAAAGACCATTGTATAATTCATGATACCATGATAGAAAAGAGTGAAGTTGATTAGAAGAACAGTAGATACTGAGTTGTCAGATAACAGATTGGAAATGTATCTTCATTTGTAAGTATAAATCCCACTTGTTCATGAAAAACCACAACAATGTGAGAAACTTTTAGATTGTGTTAATCAAAACCACATAATTGAATACCTCAATTTCAAGAGTTGGTCAATGTTATTTGTATTTTCTCCTGCTTACAGAGGTGAGTATAGAAAGTTTGTACACGCTACATCTGTCATACATAAATATCACTTTAACCATTACTCTCGTGGAATGCGGAGGGGAACTTTGAAAGTAAATTCTTACAATGCCCACTGTGCAGCTGAGTGCATCCTACAGAGTTTAATTAAAATAACACAGAAGTTGAAGCATCAGCGATTTTATCTATCAACACTTTATTCACTGATTTGTTTATTCTTGTGGATGACTTCACTTTAGGATTTCACAACTGCGCTTCTTGCACCTTTGGATCAGAAGAGACAGTGCTTGCAAACTTGCAGGAAAAAATGGAAATAGACAAAGCTGAACCCTCTTTACCAGAGGTAACATACATAACAGAGGAGGGTATAATAACACAGGTTGGCACGGTTAGCACAATGCTTTGCAATACAAGTGACCTGGTTTCAATTCCTGCCGCTGCCTTTGTGCGCATTCCCTGTGACTGCATGGGTTCCTCCGGGTGCTCTGGTTTCCTGCTACTGTCCAAAGACCATACCGGTCAGTAAGTCATTGTAAGTTGTCCCCAGACTAGGCTGGGATTAAATCAGGGGGTTGCTGGGTGGTGTGGCTTGAAGGCCAGGAAGGGCCTATTCAGTGCTGTATCTCAATAGAACCATAGAGTATTACAGCACAGACACAGGCCTTTTGGCCCTTCTTGGCTGTGCCGAACCATTTTTCTGCCTAGTCCCACTGACCTGCACCTGGCCCATGTCCCTCCATACACCTCTCATCCACGTAGCTGTCCAAGTTTTTCTTAAATGTTAAAAGTGAGCCTGCATTTACAACTTCATCTGGCAGCTCATTCCACACTCCCACCACCCTCTGTGTGAAAAAGCCCCCCACCAATGTTCCCTTTAAACTTTTCCCCCTTCACCCTTAGCCCATGTCCTCTGGTTTTTTTTCTCCCCTAGCCTCAGTGGAAAAAGCCTGCTTGCATTCACTCTACCTATACCCATCATAATTTTATACACCTGTATCAAATCTCCCCTCATTCTTCTACTCTCCAGGGAATAAAGTCCTAACCTATTCAACCTTTCTCTGGAATTCAGTTTCTCAAGTCCCGGCAACATCCTTGTAAGCCTTCTCTGCACTCTTTCAACCTTATTAATATCCTTCCTATAATTTGGTGACCAAAACTGCACATAATACTCCACATTTGGCCTATAAATAAATAAAAATAAACGTAAGTTGTTAGTTAATGTAGAGGTGATGCTAAATGCTTGAATTTGGGAATATAGAACAGTGAACAATCAGTATAGAAACGGGCCCCTCAATCTACATGTCTGTGCTAAACACAAAGCCAAATTAAACTAAGTCTCTTCCGCCTACACATATCTATCCATTGCCTGCGCATTTTTGTGCCTAGGTTCACAAGTTAAGTTCCATGATATCTATGGTGAACTGGCAGTGTAGATTCAGAACTGTAAAAGACAGAGAGTAGTGTTCAATGGGTCTTATTCGCTGGAGGTCTGTGAAAGTGGTATTCTACTGGGACTTCTACTGTTTGTGCCATAAATGAATACGTGAAAGAGTGCGTGAGTAAGTTTTCAGATAACACAAAAATTGGTGCTTCTGTGGATGGCATAGAAGATTGCCAAAGGATACACTCAAATATTGCAGCTGTAGGCAGAGAAACCAGAGATTGTGTTTAAGCAACACACACAAAATGCTGGTGGAACACAGCAGGCCAGGCAGCGTCTACAGGGAGAAGCGCTGTCGATGTTTCGGGCCGAGACCTTTCGTCAGGAGGATTTAATCTTGTGTTTAATCTGGGCAGGTGTGAGGTGTTGCAATTTGGAAATCAAGTGTAAATGGAAGAATGGCAGGGGCTGTTAACAGCTTCAATATATGGTGGGATCTTGGGGTCCAACTTCAAAGCTCTCTGAAAATAACCACACAGGTCAATATGGTGGTAAGGAATACATTTGTTAGGCATGCCTTTGTTAGTTTAAGCATTGAGTTCAGGAGTCAGGAAGTTATGTCTATCATTGAGGTCAAAGAAACTTCTCCCAAAAGGCAGTGAATCCATGGAACTCTCTGACTAAGAGAAGAGTGGTATTTCCATCTCTGAACATATTTAAGCAAGAGTCCAATGGAACTTCAGGTAATAAGAGAACAATGAATACTGGACAGATTATGGAAAGTGGCAATTTGATAAAAATCAACCATATTCTTACTGAATGGCAGAGCAGTCACGGGGAACTGGGCCATTCTTCTTCTGCTTGTGTTTTTATATAGTTTTCAGTCAAGCCGGACAATTGACTGTACTTTGAGGTGATATCATTCATGCCAAGTCTTGATTCAATACATATATACCAAATTTTCTTCATTGGTAAATGGGTGAAGAATAGATTTATTGAAAGTCAAGATTACCCTTTGTGAGCTGACTGTTGTGTGAACATTATTCAAGGTTGCGGTTTTTAAATTTGTGGTCATCAGGTTGTACGTCTGTCACAACTCAACTGCAGCTGGGCAGATCTACCACCCTATTTCCGCTGTGTTATATTTAATGATTCTGTTATTAACCATTGTCTCTTTCATTTCCCTCTGCATGTTCCATGTAGTCTACTTCCAGAACATTTATCTGCAGTTTAACTACTGAATGACTATCGCTTTGTGTAAACCGACCTTTGGAATCAATGAAGAACAGAATTAACTTGAAATATCACGAGGCCTTCGTCAAATATATTGATTATTATTAGTGGTGACAATAAATGCAGACTTTGCCAACATTACTAGCATTTTTTAAATGGAGATTTGAAGAAAAGTGAATGAGGCACTTTGTATTGCTATTCAATTTGGAAAATGATTTTCAGAAGTCATAAACTAATTGAATAATGATTAGAAAGTTCTAATATTAATCTTCGTAAATACTGTGTGCCTTCCTGTCAATGATTCCACACCGTCTATTTGAATGTTGTCACTCATAGTTACTAATTTCAAAATGGCCTGGAAACTGATCATCTGACTGCTTTGACGGATATAAG
Source organism: Hypanus sabinus (assembly GCF_030144855.1). Taxonomy (NCBI): domain Eukaryota; kingdom Metazoa; phylum Chordata; class Chondrichthyes; order Myliobatiformes; family Dasyatidae; genus Hypanus; species Hypanus sabinus. The sequence goes on along the minus strand of NC_082709.1, from coordinate 165,798,996 downwards.
TTCCCGAGATAAGAGAATAAAGAAAAAACAACAAAATATTGAAAGCCAGCTTGTTCCTGAGAGTGAAGACATGGAAGTGTATCTCCACAGTCTTACATACTTAGTGCAGTTCTACAATTGTCCCAAAGCTAATGGTTTCCCCCATTATAATCTTTAGAATGTTTTCCCACCAGACTCTCAGCAGTGGTGCGCTAAGACCAGTGAAAGAAAACTGCTATAGCACAACATGACAAAGCAAAGTTGAGGCATAAGTTTTGGAATATAAAAATGATTCACATGATGAGCTGTATGGTAATTTTTGTCCAACCAGTCTATGGATATAGGGAGCTCCTAATTCTTCGTGGACAAAGCATTATTGTCAGGCTGAAACAGAATGAATAGTGGCTGTGTTTCTCAGTCATAGTTTTATTGCTCATTTTGGCTTTGAGCAGCATCATGTGCCTGCTCAATTTGAAAAAAAGGAACACAAAACTCAGTACAGTGCAAAACAGCAGAAAGTACTTCCTGTTTTCTTCAAAGCTGCCCATGTTGTGAGTTGGCTGGTGTTTCTCTTGGCCTTTTCCACTTCCTTTTGTTGCATCTGCACATTTTTCACAATGCATGTTAATGGATTTTTTCATGCCACCTGCCAACAAGGAGAGGCTTACTATGATAGGCCATACTATGCTATACTACTGGCTTGATAAGTGGTGGCTTTTCAAAATGTATTTTACTGAGAAGAAGCCTCATTCTGATAAATATTCCAAATAGGAAATATTTCTTTCAATGTGGGCAGCCAAGACTTTTGAAGAGCTGAAACTTTTACACTGCCCAGACATTAAATGCTGTTGTCATTAGCACACCAGTTCTGGACAAAATTTGTGATGTTCCAGTTTCTCTTCCAATGTTACTCTAATCTCATCTTGACCCTGATGTTCAGGCCCTATTCCCTCTGAACAGGAGAACATTCCTTGTCATTCCCAGGCTGTCAACACTTCTGTCTCTGTAGGCACTGTCTCCTTTCAACCATGGCATTAAAACCCCTCCCTGCAAGCTACTGCACCATTCTCATCCTCCATGTTCCTTAACTGGGCCAAAGACTCCTTAATTCCCTCCCATCAAACAGAACTCCTTCAGAGTCAGAATCACAATCAGGTTTATTATAAATGACATACTGTTCATCATGAGATCTGTTATTTTGTGGCAGCAGTAGAGTGTACTAGATAAAAATTACTAAAAGTTACAATAAAAAATAAAGAAATAAATAATGCAGAAGATTAAATCATGAGGTGGTGTTCACAGGTTTATGGACCTATTCAGAAATCTGATGTTGGAGGAGAAGAAGCTGTTCCTAAAATATTGAACATGGGCCTTTGCAATTAAGTTCTCATTTCTGTCAGAGTATCAAAGCAGCCTTGTTCAAGGTCATTGATTATATCTCGTGCAGTTGTGACAAAGGTAAGCTGAACCATGTTGACCTTCTCAGTCTGCAGCTTTGACACAATTGACCACATTGTTATCCAGTATTGCTCACCTGCCATCCAGTTTAAAGGGACTACACTCGCCTGCTTCTGTTCTGGTCCTTATACATATATCTACCTACCATGCAATTACCTCTGATGTCCTCCAGGAATATCCCCCCCTGACCTTACCGCTTTTCTACATGTTGCCTCTCAACTTCATATGAAGACATGTAGCCTTGGGTTCAGCATGTACCCTGATGACACTTCAATTCACCTTCACATTCCTTGTCGACTCTCTCCAAATGCCCCAACTATTTGTCCAACATTCATGACAACATGAGCTACAATTTCCTCAAATCAAATGTAGGGAAGACCTTGTTCTTTGCTCCACAACCATCTCCGTCCCCAAGCCTTTACTCCACATTTCTGCCCAATGGGTCATAACTGACCTTGAACTCAACTTTACACCTCAGGTGGCATCACTATTATGACTTAGTTCCATGGCAGTGCTGGAGTCTTGCACCATCTCAGCTCTTCTGTTATTTTAACTATTGCACATGCTTTTGTTTCCTCTAAAAAGCATAAGCAATACAGGGCTGAAGGGCTTGTACTGTGCTGTAGGTTTTCTATGTAAACTTGATATTCAATTATCTGGCCTCACACATTGCTGGTATTTTCTAACAAAATTATTGAAAATTTCTACCAAAGCACCTTAAATTCCATTCATGAAACACTCCTGTATTTGCTGATCTATGCTTGCTCCTGCTTAGGCAATCTTTGATTTTTGTCTACAAATTTCCCTGTAAGCTTGCTCTTTTCTATTTTTGATATCCTTTCCTTTGCTCTGATTCTCTGATATTTTCTCTCCTTCAACTCTGATAATCAGTCCACCCATAATAACCATACGTTCAGCTGCTAAAGCCCAAGCTCCAGAATGCCTCTCCACAGCTTCTACCATAGAGTCATAGAGCACTACAACACAGAAACTGGCCCCTTGGACCATTCAGTCCACAATGAACTACTGTTTTGTCTAGTTCCATCAAACAGCTGCAGGATCATAGACCTCCATGCACCTCTCTTGCATGTACTTATCCAAACTTTGCTCAAGTGTAGAAATTGAACTCTCATCTACCACTTCCTTTGGCAGCTCGTTCCACCCTCTGACTGAAGAAATTTCCCCCCAGGTTCCCCTTAACTGTTTCAACTTTCCCCCTCAACCTATGATCTCTAGTCCTAGTTTCACCCAATGTCAGTGGAAAACACCTGCTTGCATTTGCCCCATGAATACCCCTCATGATTTTGTATACCTTCCCTCATTATTCCATGCTCCTGGAAATAAAGTTCTAAACTATTAATGACACTCTTTAAAGTCTACCTTCAACTCTAAGATTATATACGTTTGAAACCTTACGTGGGTTAGTGCCAGTTTATTGATGGACACTCACTACAAAGTACTTTGGGATCTCTCTTGTTGAAAGGAAATTATGTTTAAGCACAGATTTTGAATTTCTTGTACGTGGATACCACTGACAAAGCCAAATGTATAACCCATTCTTTACTGACTGCACTGTATTTTCCATTTTCCATGATCTTTTTAAATCAAATACCTTGCTGACACATTAAGAAGACACTAAATATACAACCCGCGTATTACAAAAATTGTCAGTTCAGGTTCATTATTTGTTATAGTGAGATTCCTGTTCTGTGCTTCTAGGCTGGTCCCTGCCACCCTGCTAAATAGCTTTAATTGTACATAATGACACCTATAGACCACAGAAACATGAAAAGACACAACTATTAATGATATATAACATTAAAATATTATGATACCTCCCAGGGCTGTGTGCTGAGCCCACTACTGTATACTCCGCTCACACGTAACTGCATGGCCAAGCGCATAAATAATCACATTGTCAAGTCTGAAAATGACAAGACAATGGTGGGGCTCATCACCAACAAAGAAGAGATTATCTACAAGAGGAAGAGCTTGAGGCCTGATGCTGGGCAAATAACCTCTTCCTCAATGCCAACAAGACAAAAGAGATGGTTATTGGCCTCAGGAGAACTCACATCCTTATTTGCATCGGTGACACAGCAGTGGAAACTGCAAGCAGTCTCCAACTCCCACGAGTGCACATCTTGTACATACTTTCATAGTTTCAGAACACATCCTACACATTCAAGAGGCTTATCAATGCCTCTGCTTTCTGAGGAAACTGAGGAGAGCTGGATTATGCATGACAGTATTTAAGTCCTACTACGGTTGTGCAGTAGAGAACATCCTAATATGCCATGGTATGGGAAGTGCACTACGGCAAGCAGGAAAGCTCAAAGCTCCCTACACATCACCAACACCAGCTTACCACCTGTGGTGAACTACATATACCCATCTGGACATGCCCCTCTGCTGACTGCTCCTGTGGATCCTCCCACAGACCCCTGTATAAAGGCGGTTGGGGGCACTGCTCCCCCCTCAGTCTCCAGGATGTTGTGTGGTGGTTTCTCGCTGCTAATCATTGCCTCTTGCAGCTAATAAAAGCCTATCGTTTGCCTCCCGTCTCCAAGAGTTATTGATGGTGTATCACCACCCATTAAGGATATATACACAGAAAAGAGTTGGAAAAGGCCAACAACACAGTGAAGGATCTCACTCACCCTGCAAGATTTTGATGAATGATGTTTGTCACTTGATTGTGCCTGCGCAAGTAATCAGATTGAGCTAAACTGCTGCAGGGTCTTGTAACGTGTTGGATTGTTTCTAGTTTCTTTCGGCATTTTCTGCATTTATCATCTTGAATTTGTTGGCCTTTTGTTATGCATTTTTAATCATTTTTGTGTTAACCACCTGATCCAGTATTGCCACAAGGAAAGCCTCTGTTTCTTGGAAGAGGTCTCCAGTTCTGGACCAGACATTTGATGATTCTTTGCGACATCTGGTCTGCTCAGATTGTTGGAATGTCTTCCACGGAGGGCCATGCTCTTTCATTGGCTGACTTTTTACCCTACAGTGATAATTCCTTCATTTTTCTGAGTTGTGCTTTCATTTAAGCTAAGTGGTGTGTACCTTTCAGAATTGTATATGCTCCCATGAAGTGCTGAATCCTGTCTTTCATGATGAAAATATATCTTTTGATGTTTTATCTGATTGTTGTGTATATCTTAATGTCTGTAATTTTGCTTCCCCCTTCTGTCCTAGGTAGTGTTAAACTAAGTGTATTCGAGAGTACATAGTGTTTTCTAAAATTTGCTATTTCAGTTCTTATTTTTCTTTGACAATTTTCCAGATCAGTTTCAGACCAAGATATTATGCCAAAAGGCTACGTTAATATGGGTATAGTGGAAGTGTTTATTGCCTTTGTTATATTTTTACTATCGAGCTCTGTTTGGCAGATTTTCTTAAACCCTGGAGTAAATTCTGATGAAAGCTTTCCCTTTATCGCACTACCGGGGTGGTTGATAAATTTGTGGCCTAAGGTAGAAGGAGTCAATTTTAGAAAACCTAGCACATTTATTTTTCAACATAGTCCCCTCCTACATTTACACACTTAGTCCAGCGGTCATGGAGCATACGGATCTTGCACCTCCAGAAAGTGTCCACAGCAGGGGTGATTGATAAATTCATGGTCTAAGGTAGAAGGAGATGAGTTATACAGCTCTTGTTACATGCACATACAGGTCAACTCTTTGAGTGATTATGCAGAAAGTTTGAAGTTAATAGCTCATCTCCTACCTTAGGCCACGAGCTTAACAATCACCCCGATGAGTTATTATATGAGTGATTATAGAACACCAATGCTTCATCAGATCTTATAGGAATTTCACAAATATTGGGTGTAAATTTTATATATATATAAAATATATAAAAATAACTTCTATTATCCATGAGTGTGGTACAGATCAAATGCTTTTTGGCAGTGAATATAATAACATGAAAGATTTCTGCTTCTCCTCTGGGCTTGATTTAGAATGAACAGAATGCATTATCAATTGTTCTTTATATCCTTTCATACCCCTACGGCAAACTTTCTGCTCTTCTGTAAGTATATTGTGGTTATCATAGTGAGTGGTGACTAGTTGTGGGATGCATGGTGTTACAATTTTATTTATCATTTGTGAGCAAGTAATGGGACGATATTTTGATGGGTCGTTTGTGATTTCTCCTTTAAGTCAGAGACACGTTTTACTTCTGACAAAAATTCAGGCACGTTTTCAGGAATTTTAAGAAAATTTTTGATATGTATTAATTGGTACAGATGAAGGCAAGTAAGTTTGATAGCAATATGACTGTTGTCACTTATCAGTTTTGTGTATTTTTTATAATCACTTTTAACACATCCATTGTAACTTGAGGTTTTTGTATATCTTCAATTGTGTGTGTGTGTGTGTGCATTCATTATCTTCCATATTGAACTTGCTTCTTGATTGAGTGTCACCTATTTTGACTGGATATTAGACCAAAAGTACATTATCTCTGGGTTTGTTGGTAAGTCTGTGCTAGGGTTGGTGACATTTTGGTGTGTCGAATTTAGTCTAAATGAATTGTATAGACCTTCTTCATTGTTTCTGAACCGATAATTCTGTTTTCTTCATCCGGTACATTTCATGTACCTGTTCCATCTGGCTTTGTACTACTGTCGGGTTGTGGAGCAGTGTTGAAATGATTCTATTCTCAACAGCACTTCAGAGGTGGCATCTTCATTATTTTCTTATGGTCTTTATGTGGTTTCTTTCCACCTCTTGTGTAACCTCATGCTTTATTTAGTTTAACATGTCTAAAGGGATTAAGTATTGCTTTAATATCACTTTACATTGATATGCTACTTTTGTACATTTACTTGGATGAAGGGATGTTGTGCTATAAATTGTTGATGAAGTTTGTCCCTATATGCTGTCAAGTCAGTCTCAGGTTCAGTTACTCGACATATCCATGCATTATGAATCTCTAAAAACCATTTCATGCATGTCTTTCTTCTCTGAGGGGCTCATTATAATCATCATTTCTTTTTTTTTCTTTGCACAGTTCATTGTCTTTGTGTACTGGTTGTCTACCCTGTTGTTGTGGTCTTTCATCGATTCTATTATGGTTATTGGATTTATTGAGTATGCCAGCAAAAAAACTAATTTCAGGGATGTAACTGGTGACGTATATGTACTTTGACAAACTTTGAGAAGGATGCAAAGGTCCTTGTCTCTGTTCACCCACAGCATTTGCAAAACAGAGAACTCTCTGATCTAGGGTCCCTTGATCACATCGAGACAGACAACAATTGCTGATGAAAGGTCATGAACTCAGTGAAAGGTGCCCGAAACCTGTTGGTCTTCCATCACAGTGCAAGGGAATATGCTGCCGACTGGCACCTGGGCACCTGCCAGCTGCAGGAGTACATACTGAGGGATGAACTAAAGCTTGGTGCAGACAGTGCAGTGGCTCCTTCCACTGCTGCACATGGAGTGGCCAAGTCGAGTGGGAAGCCCCTCAAAGAATCAAAAGGTTTAGCACCCCAGGAGGGGGCTACATGAGTGGCAATGGTGCCATGGCCTTTTAAAAAGAAATGTTAACACCACAGTATATAATGACCACAAATGTAAAAGTTTTGAAATTAAAAAATGAATCAAATACTTGCATGGGTCTTGATTCTAACTTTCATGTCTGCCTATGGCTGCTTGTAGGACAGTAAAAGCCCTGACTGAAAATGGCCTTGTTCTTAGCTTTTCTCATCTCTTCGTATTGTACGTAGTGAGGGGGCCACTATTGTTTAGAACAGAAAGGTATAGAATATACAGTGTATAATCCATGTAGCTGGATCAGACTGTTTCTCAATTGGACATTACCGTTATGGTTCTAATGTTTTCTTTGAAGGACTAATCACACAACTAACATTCAGAAGTAAAAGTACAAACTTCATATAGCCATTTTCCTTTTGGAACTGATTTGCATTGAACTAAAGCTTTCATTTTTTGAGGAGGGTTGGGATTTGGAAAACGATATGATAGCCAGGTTGACTACAAGAGAGGAAAATTGAACTCTGGATTTACTATTTATTAGTTGTTGGCAAAACCAATTTTGCTATACAAGTGAAGGGGCTCTGAAGAGAAGTGAAATATGACTTAGGTGGTGGAAGTGCCATTGGGGAACAATTTAGAGACAGTGACCGCAATTCTGTAAGCTTCGGAGTAATTATGTAAAAGGATAATGCCTGTCCACACATTTAAGTGCTAAATTGGGTGAACTCTGATTTCAATGGTCTGATCATGCACCTGTCAAAAGTAAATCAACATCCGACAAATAGGAGCTGTTCTAAAGAGTTCAGGACCAGTAATGGTGGAAGGCAAAGAAGGGAAGATGAAGATACCTTGGAAGACAAAGGATATTGCCGGTTAGATTAAGAGATCAAAGGAAACATACAACAGGTTTATACAACTGCAGTACCTTGAGGAACGTAAAGGATTCAGGAGAATAAATAAGAAAGAAGAGAGGGAAAAGGAAGTCAAGTGAAAATAAAGAGAATCCCACTTCATTCTCCCAATATATTAGGATAAAGAGGGTAGTGAGAGACCATAGGGTGGTGAATCTGTGGCACATGCCCAAGATGGTATGCACAATAATATAGTGGCACATTGCTGCCCCTCAATTTGTTGTAACCCACCCACAATAAAAAGGTGCAACTTAGAAATTATGTTATATTTCAATTCTCTTTTTAAAAGATGAATACCAATAATTTTGAACAATTTTTCTAAAATTCATTTATGTAAATATGTCTCTGCCATACATTTATGAATAGTAAAATAATGAATATATGTAAATAAGCAACAGGACATCCTTTTTCCTTCAAAACATCCGTAATCATGATTACTTATTCATTGATCAATAATAATCTCCATTCATCTGATAGAATTTTCTAGAAGATTATTGCCAATTTAGGTACACACTGTCAAAAATGTTAGCCACCCCTTGCATAAGGGCAATCTATGTGCAAAGAAGATGGGGGGGAGGGAGGGATAACTAATTTTGTTCCTTTAACTAAGGGTAACAACAGATCAGTGAAACTTACTTTAATGGTAGGGAAGTTATTGGAGAAAATTCTATAGGATGGGATTTATGTATATTTGGAGAGGCAGATGCTGATCAGGGATAGTCATTGGAGCTTTCTGTGGGGGAAATCCTGCCTCACTAGTTTATCAGGGAGGTAACAAAGGAGACTGATGACGTCATTGTGTTAGATTTTGTCTATTTGGACTTCAGTAACGCATTTGACAAGATCCTGTATGGTAGGTTGTCCCCAACAGTTAAGGCTTATGTGACTCAGGATGAACTTGTCAGGTCTTCACAGGCAGATATCTCCCAGTCTCCAGCGAGGTAACAGGAGTCACCTTCCACTCATTTCCAAGTCACCACCTGCAGCCTATTTAAACCCCAGCTCTCATCCACAGTGCTCATTCACCAATCAAACTAACCAGCCTCAACCAATTGCTCCAAGCCTTTAATTACCTTGCTGTCTGTATCTGTTCTCTCTTGTTTTGTGGCCCCACATGGCTTGTTATTTTTGTAGTCCATTATTAAAGTTATTGTTCATCACTGAATTGTTCATCACAGAACCACTGTTCTGCTTTTGGGTCAAAGCTCCTCTGTATTTCCTGATAGAACTAGCCAAATCGGTCCAAAGCTAAGTTAACAACTGGAACAAGTAGTGGCAGAATGATGCTTGTCTTCTGATTGGGAGGAATGCAGGAATTAATGCTAGGACTCTTGAGTGTGATAAACGTTAACAGTTTCAAAGTTCAAAGTAAATTTATTATCAAAGCACACATATGTCGCCATACACAACCATGAGATTCATTTTCTTGTGGATCTCCTCAATAGATTCACTATAGAATAATAGCCATAATTGAATCAATGAAAGACCACACCAACTTGGGCATTCAGCCATTGTGCAAAAAACAACAAACTGTGCAAGTACTAAAATAAAGTAATAATAATAATAATAATAATTATTATTATAAATAAGCAATAGGCAATAAGATGAAGAGTCATTGAAAGTGAGTCTATATGTTGGGGGAGCATTTCGTGATGGGGCAAGTTCACTTGACAGAAGTTATCTCTTCTGGTTCAAAAGCCTGATGGCTGAGGGGTAATTGTTCCTGAACCTGGTAGTGTGCGTCCTGAGGCTCCAGTACCTCCTTCCTGATGGCAGCAGCGAGAAGAGAGCATGAACTTTGGGTGGTTGGGGTCCCTGATAATGGATGCTGTTTTCCTGTGATAACTCTCTGTGTAGATGTGCTGAATGATGAGGAGGGTTTTAATCGTGATGTACTGAGACTTATCAACTACTGTTTGTAGGATTTTCTGTTCAAGGACATTGGTATTTCCATGCCAGGCTGTGAATCTCCACACAACTACAGAAGTTTGAGAAGTTTTATGTATTAGGCTGAATCTTTGCAAGCTCCTGAATGAAGTAGAGCCGCTGTTGTCCTTCCTCCATAATTGCTGGGCCCAGGATGTGCCCCTCTGAAATGATATCACTGAGAATTTAAAATTGCTGAACGTATCCACCTCCGATCTTTTTTGAAAATATATTTTTATTGAAGGAATAACACAATACAGAATATATTGTTATGAGTGATGAACAGACCTGATGGTCAATGGGGTGCAGAGTTAACCACTCCCAACCCCCCTCCTGAGAACTCCGAACTATTGTTGTTGCTATGCTGCTCATGAGAGAGAGAGAGAGAGAGATGAAACACAGGCAAGAACATCTGCTACAGATAACAGGGGGAGAGTGACTGTTGATTTACTGTATTTTCATTGTTCCTGGATTATTTACCTTCCACTACAAGGACTTTGCTCGTTAACATTCCTCAGGAGATAGCAGGAGTGGCCTGATTTGATGGACACGATCATTCAGAGTGGATGGAAAGCTGAGACCCTGTGAGTGGGGATAAAAGACAGGACTGGAGAGGCATCCTTCAGACACACCAGTGGACACTGACTGAGTGTTGGGAACCCATAGAAAGGTGGGGGCTTCGGAGACCGAACCAGGAGATCGGTCAGTAAGGTCACAGTTTTACAGCAGGGCCGGTAGGGACTTGTGTGTGTGTTCACTCATGCCAGAAGAATGGTCTAGCTGAAGAACAGAGGGGTCATAACTGAATGACCACAACGATACAACGGATTAAGAAAGCCACAAAAGGTTTGCCTGCTGTCGCTGTTACCTCTCGCGCTCTCTCTCTCTCTCTCCAATGATTTCAATACAACAACCATAACCACCTCAGCATTTATGAACTGAACTCTATACTTTCCTATGACAATTCATTTACCCCTAGACATCGATAGAGCTTGTTTATTATTGATTATTATTATTCCTACACTTTTAGGTTTATTACTGCCAACTTGATTTATATGTATATTTGCATTTTTGATATTGTATTGTGTAGTTTACTAATAAACACCTTTAGTTTGGTACCACCAGACTCCAATGGATTCTTCTTTCTCTGCTGGTCAGACACCCAGTTACGGGGTACGTAACAATATAATAGATTACATTTTCCTCCATTTTGCTTTTATATCTTACCCCTAAACAAACCTTCCCCTCACCTGCCCTCCCCAAACATACCATGGTAGCTAATGTATTTACAATACAACACTTCACAAATACAAGTACGGACAATTCACAGCCACACTGGACTAGCTCACGGTCCTCTGTTGCCCTCCTCCTGAAGTCAATCATCAGTTCCTTGAAAACCAGCAGCTTGGATGGGAATGTAGGAGATGCAGTTAGTAAGTTTGTTGATGACATAAAAATTGGTAGTATTGTGGATAGTGAAGAAAGTTGTCAAAGGGTCGAGAAGAATACAGATTAGATGAAAGGTTGAGTGGAGCATTGGCGGATTTAACTTAATCATAATAAGTATAATGTGTTGCATTTTAGGAAGTCATGAAGTGATAGGATATATTGTAGGACAGTAAACTATGTTGATTAACAGAGAGACTTTGGTGTTTTAATTCACAATTCCTTGAAAGTGGAAATGTGGGTAGATAGGATGGTGGTGAGGCATATAACATGCTTTCCTTCACAGGACTTGGCATGGAATCTAAAAGTCAGAAAAGGAGTCTGATGGACCTGCTTTTTCAAACATTGAGGCTATTGATGATATTTGGAACTTGTTGACAGAGGAGATAATGGAATCATATATAATCTCTACATTTAAAAGATATTTAGAAAGGCACTTAAATAGGCCATGCATGGAAAGATATGGTTCTAATTAAGATAAATGGGACTAGCGTAGATGGACAAAGAGGAAGGCATGAGTATTATGGACTGTAGGGTCCTTTTTCTGTTCTGTGTGAGTCTATATTTCTAATTTCCATATTTCTGCTATTTAGAAAGCCATTCGTTTCCTGTCAGGGAGGCAGGATTGAGAGTATGTAGCTCCAAGGTGAAAGGTGGATGCAACAACTTGTTTCCTACTCTTCCTGGCATTGTTAGCTCACTTCAACAATGGACCAGAACTTATTGTTAGTCATGAGTCAGCTGCGGCTATCTGTAATACACCCAAAATGCTGGAGGAACTTGGCAGGCCAGGAAGTATCTATCGAAAGGAGTAAACCGTTGATGTTTTGGGCTGAGACCCTTCATCAGGACTAGAAAAAAGAGATGAGAAGGGAGCATCTATGGAAAAATGTAAACAGTCAACTTTCCAGTCCAAGACCCTTCACCAGGAAGGGACTTCTTAAATCTTTTTACCAGTCCTGATGAAGGATCCCACCCAAAATGTCAATGGTTTCTTTTTTTGCATAGATGATTTTGAGTTCCTCCCCCATTTTGTGTGTATTGCTTGTGATTTCCAGCATCTGCAGATTTTCTCTTGTTTGCAGTTACCTGTTGCTCATTCCTTCCACGCCACTTCACTTGCAAATAATGCCCTGCATGGTTAAAATGCTTTGTAAGACACACCCCAGTTTTGTCAGCTGTCAAACCTGTCAAAAGCTTTGAATATTTCTGAATGTGTCAGTTCAGAAGCACTCAAAAAGTACTAAAACCAATTAAGCAATTCAAAATCTTATTGAATACTTAAAACAATATAAAGTAAAAACAGTTAAAAATATAAGGTACCTTACACCTTTTCTTCTCCGGCAAAGCAAGTTAAGTAGGAAGATTCTTCAGTATAACTGCAGTCAGGATAGAAGGCTTGGGCGGTGTTGCTATGATGGTTCCAAACAGCAGGGTGTGAGTGGAAATACTGGAGTTTTGGCTAGAACTGCCAGAGTTTCCCGTCAAGGTCTGTTCACTACAAGCCTTAAAATTGCTAACTCTGTACATGTAGTGAATGATAGCAGGGAAGTTTGTAATTTTCTAAGCCTTTACTCTACTCCAGCTTCCCTAGATTGACTGCAAATTTAAATTTAAATTCCGACGTGAGGTACTTGCAGCACGATCTGGGCCAGCTGGAAAAATGGCGGATGGAATTTAATGCAGACAAGCGTGAGGTGTCGCACTTTGTCAGGACAAACCAGGGTCGGACTTACACAGTGAATGATATGGCACTGAGGTGGAACAGAGGGATCTTGGAATACAGATCCGTAATTCCTTGAAAGTGGCGTCATGGATGGAAAGACAGCTTTTTGGCACAGTAATCATTATAGGAGTTGGAATGCTACGCTGCAGTTGTCTAAGATGTTGGGTGGAGTTGAATTTGGAGTATTGCGTACAGTTCTGGTTACCTACCTACAGGAGGGAGAATTGTCAATAGATTTAAAGAATACAGAGAAAATTTACAAGGATGTTGTCAGGATTTTAGGACCTGGGTTATAGGGAAAGGTTGAGGAATGAGGAGAAATAGGAGAATGAGGGGAGATTTGATAGAGGTATACAAAATTATGTGGAGTATAGACAAGGTAAATGCAGACAAGCAATTTCCGCTGAAGTAGACTAAGACTAGAACTAAGGTTAATGGTAAAAGGTAAAATATTTAAAGTAAACCTAAAAGGAAACTTCTTCACTCAGAAGGCGGTGCGAGTGTGGAATGAGATGCCAGTGGATGTGAGATTACAACACTTAAGGGAGATTTAGATAAGTACACAAATGGGAGGAACATGGGACTAGATGGGCTGAGGGGCCTGTTTCTGTGCTGACTCTGGTGCATGAAACACGTAAGTAAATATAAAAGACTTACACAAATGTCAAAAACAAGGTTTGAACAAGGTTTGAAAGCATCTGTTAGACAATCCATTACAATCCATCCTTCAAAGTACCCCCACATTACAAAACCTAGCCAATTTAATTCAAGTCCCTGTGATTATAACAGCAATGGAAATGGCAAAGAACAGTGAGCAGAACAATACATAGAGCTGAAGGCCTGCTCTCCAAAACTAGCTGTTAAAATACAATTACAGTACATCAACACCAATGTGAAAATTGTCCAGGTATATCCAGACTACAAAAAGTAGAACAAACTGACTAATTATCACCTATGCAGTCACCTCCCAGTCATCTAATTGCTCCTATTTAGCAAGCACCAGCTCATTAACATCCTGCATATGTTTTGCTGGGAATATGCTCGGTCCCACTATCTCCAGTCTTAATTTGAATCTAACAGGTGAACTGAAAGATACTGTCCTTGACATTAGGACAACATATGATTTAACATGGCATGAAGGAATTCAAGTAAAGCAGCATCGATCTCAATGAGTACTAAAGGGAAACAGTCCGCTGGTCAACATTCAGGTATTGTCTCCTGAATAGCAAGTATATTTGTGATGTACAGCACAGTGCAATCGTCTTAGGGACATTTATGTAGCTAAGGTGTCAAACACCTTTGCTCAGTACTGTATTTGTCAATGTGGGGTGGAGTGCGAGTTTGTAAATCTGGCCGGGGCAAAGGATCTTGGGAATGGTGAGGATGGAGCACTGTGGAAGGGGTGTAGTACAGGAGGCAGAGAAAGAATACCAGGGGTGGAGGAGGGTGGGGGGCGCAGGTGCAGCCACACCCAGCCCTGAGACACCAGGCAAGGTCAATTTGATTCCAAGCAATTGGTTTATTGTTCATTAAAGAATGTCTCTCTGGTGCTTCCTGCTTCCTCCCCTCTCCCTTCCACTTTTCCCAAACATGATTCCCCTCTCCCTGCCCCCTTCCCACTCTCAGTCCACAACAGAGACTCGTATCAGAATCAGTTTTATCATTACTCCTATGTCATGAAATTTGTTTCCTTGGCAGCAGCAGTACAGTGCAATGCATAAACTACTACAGTACTGTGAAAAAGTCTTAGGAACCCCAGCAATACACATGTGCCTAAGCCTTTGTACAGTACTGTACGTTTGCAAAGCTCAAGTCATCTCTAATTAGAGTGGCTATAACCAACTATATTCCAGAGTATTACCGTCCCTGAATCTCTTTCCACCAACTATATTGGAGTTACAATTGACCAGAATTTTAACTAAACTACCTGCAGAAATAGAGCAGCTAAATTCAGTAAGTCAGAGACCGAGTATTGATGTACTGATTCCCAAAGCCATTTACAAGTTACAAATCAAGGAATGCAATGGAATTGTCTTAACTTGTCTGATGACTGCAGCTCCAATAACACGACACAACATCCAGGACAAAGCAGTTTATTTGATTGACTAAACTGACATACCTCTAGTGCACAGTGGTTGCAGTGTATGCCATCTATAAAATGCCCTTATTACCTGCTAAATTGTTCCAAAATCAATGATGAAATTTACCTTTGCTTTTAACTGTATGGGTTACAGTCTTTGGTCACCTACCCATGGAACTACCCATGATATTCACCTCGAAAAGATGGAGAGGCAACACCTCCATCTAATGTCTTTACAAAATCCTCCAAAGCGACTGCATGATAAACAAACCAATACTGGCCTGGGAAAAGATGCCAACGTTCTCAGCAGTGAAGTCTTAACTGTACTCACCCATATAAATTAGGTAGGCTGTATCTAGGCACAAGATTCCTAAAACGCTATTCCAAGCTCTGCCATACCAAAAGATGGATCTGGATAATGTGGACTTGGAGAGGATGTTTCAAGCTAATGCGTGAATCTAGAACCAAAAGATATGGCCTCAGAACAGAAGGACATCCCTTTAGAATAGAGACGAGGAAAAATTTCTTTAGCCAGAGGGTGGTGAATCTGTGGAATTCACTGTACAGACATCTGTGGAGGCTAAATTTAAACAAAGGACGATAGGTTCTCGATTTGTAAGGGTGTCAAAGATTACTGGTGGAAGGCAGAAGAATGGGATTTAGAGGGTTGAATTAGCCCGGATTGAATGGTGGAGCACGTTCAATGGGGCGAATGCCTTAATTCTATTCCTACATCTTATGGTTTTATGGATTATCAGGTGAATTATCAGGATGTTTCAAAGCCTCCTTGAAAAGGAATAATATCTCTAGTGAATCCTGGGACAGTCCCCTACAAGACAATTCAAAATGGAGAAGCATCCATGAAGGTAGTGAGAACCTGAAGTCTACGTATCAGAAGAATACAGATGTCCAGTATATAAAGTTGAAAGAAGGACACCACCACTGACAGAAGTCACCCAGCTCCATGAGGGTCTGCCAGCTGAACAAAGAAAGCATTCCAATATCATCACCCCACCACCCCCCAGATCCATAAATTGTAATACCAAAGACAAGGGCTATAGGAGTTTGCATGTTTCCCCCAGGATGCACATTGCCCTAAACTGAAAATTCACATGCTTCATTATCGCTGGGTCTAAAGACAAGAAAATAAAAGGAGAAAGCAGCAGGGTTAGGTCATCTGGTCCCTCAAGCCTGCCCCACCATTTCATATGATTCCGGCTGATCTGTCCCAATTTTCAACTGTTTTTCCGTTCCAGTTCCTTGAGTCTTCATTAATCTCGTCTTTTAAAAATACATGAACTTCCACTTTAAATACTTCTAATGATCTGGCCTCCAAATACCTTTGAACTCCAGTTTAAGTCACCTTCTAAGAGTAGAAATTTCTATGCAGTTCTATTTTAAATGACCATCACATTATCTTGTAGTTATGTCCCCCAATTTGCAAATATCCCACTTGTGAAAATGTTCAACATGTGTTCTACTATGCCCTTGTTCTTGTAAATGCCAAAGAATCTATAGCCAACATCCCCAGCCCTTATTGATAAGACTATCCTCTCTCCATTAAGATAATAATGTGCCTTTTGATTCCTCACACTTTACTAAATTAAACTTCATTTGCTAAGTTTTCATGTATCTCATTGCAGAATCACATTAATTTAATCACAACCACCTAATTTATTTCCACCTAATTTTGTGGCACTGACAAACTTGGATACTTTAAACTTCGCCCTATCCTCCAGATTATTAATATAAATAATATATAATATGTGGGTCAAAAACTGATCCCTGGGGCACTACACTTGTTACTGATTTATTCTGTCTTGCAGCCTTCAACATGAAAAGCAAACCCTGGGACACTATCTCCAACAGTGTTGTAGGAGTATCTTCACTGGAAGGACTGCCATTGTTCTAAGAAGACTTATCTCCACTTTCTCAAGGGCAGTTAGAGAAGAGTAAAAATTTCTGGCCTTGACAGTGATACCAGCATTCCATTAGCGAAATAAAAAATCTACTCATCCATAAGCATATCAAAATCTTTAAAGGACTTACTGGATACCTTGATATGCTAAATATCAAATTTGAAAATTTAAAATTTGTGAGAGTAAGCGTTTGGCACAGACTAGAAGGGCCGAGATGGCCTGTTTCCATGCTGTAATTGTTATATGGTTATAAAAACCCTTGATTACTTTAAACAAATGTCTTTCTTGTACGAATCTTAAAAACAGAAAGGGTAGGCCTCAGATAAGTGCAGATTATAAATTAGGTTATTCCTAACCCTTTTAATTTAGACAGAAACTCTGTTGAAAAGTACATTATGGGCATGAAATGTCATCATTGCTGTAGTGATGGAAATGAATAACATAGTTTTCTGAGATGTGAGATTGGTTAATAATTCTCTATCACTGAGTAAGTGATATTTGAGAGGAGTTCCTGTTGGGATTCGACTGATTATTAGTAATGTATTAAATGTTTGTATTTACATACAGTGTATGTAAAGAAAAATGTTTATGATCCAAAACTATTGAGCATTGGGCTCGAATCCATCTTTTAAAATGGCAGAAATAAATCAAATTCATTTTATATTCATAACAAATCAAATATTTGTCATGTGTTCCTTCAGATCTCCTTGAGTGGAGATAATGATTAAAGGTGTTGAAATAAAGTAATTGCCATGATTGATGTTAGTGGTGGGGTGTTAGTAGAGGGTAAAATGAATGCAGCAAGTTACAAGGAATGGACATCGAACTTTCGGTAATTGCTCCTGCCTTCATTATTTCCAGTCCTGTTTCTCTATCTCACTTACCTGCCCATCACCTCCCACTCCTGTTCATCCCCTTTTCTTTTCTTCCATCGTCTTCTACCCTCTCCTATCAGATTCCCCCTTCTCCAGCCCTTTATCTCTTTCACCTATCAGCTTTCCAGCTCTTTACTTCACTACTCCCCCACTTCTGGTTTCACCTGTCACCTACCACCTTGCACTTCTTCTCCTCCCCCCACCTTCTTGCACTAACTTCTCATCTTTTCTTCCAGTCCCGTTGAAGTATCTCAGCCTGAAACGTCGACTGTTTACTCTTTTCCATAGATGCAGCCTGGCCTGCTGAGTTCCTCCGACATTTTGTGTGCGTTGCTTGGATTGCCAGCATCTGTAGATTTTCTCCTCTAATAAAGTGACCACTGAGAGAATTTGAACTTAAATTTCCAGCTGCAGCTATTGGCTTTTTCACACCTGGAGTGAGAAATGTTTTCCTTCTCCAAGGATAGAGGAAAGTGAAAAGAACTAGCTTCTTTAAAATGAACATCAGTTTTTAAGTATATTTTCTGAAAGACTAGGTTGATTGCCTTGAAGGTTCATGACTCAGTGTGATAGCATGCACTTTAAAGTATCACAAAAAGAATGAGCAACTCAATAAAAGATATCAACAAATCTACAAACGTTTGTATTATTATAAATTCTTTTCCTTACTTTACATTGAATGTCAACCCTCTCTCAAAAGATGGTAAACTCTTTTGTTTTTCACATTTTGCTTTCATAATTATGTAATGTTGGCATTAGAACTCAAGTGCAAATGAACCTCAACAAATGTTTAGTAGTACAGGAAGGCTAAAATAACTAACTGTATTGTGGAGCATATTGCTTTAGCTTAATCACTTGTGGTTATTCATTATTCTGAAAGCAATTTTACAGATTGTGTACTTGAAGTACTAGAAATGGGATCAGGTTGTCATCTGAGGTGTAAACTCCATATGTAAGTAGCTAAATCCATCCAGATCCAACTGTTAACCACAGTCGGGTGCAAGGAACACCACTGTAATGGAAGTTAATAAATAAAATGATTGCTACTGATTGAATGATGACATCATATTGCTCATTTGAAACCAACATTTTATGTTGCTAAGGCTACTCAAGCCCATGCAGCTCAATATATTTTGGCAGAAGGCAATGGAAAAAACAGTTAGCTTTACGTAGAACACTAACCACAGTATAAAATAGTTATATGCATAGGAATGAAGGGTAACTCATTGTATTTTCACGATGAGCCAAACCATCGATGCTACACTGTGATGTTGAAAAGAATCGGAAGAAAAATGCTTCCAAAATCTGGAACACAAGTGAGCCAAGAAGGAACCTGCTTGTCCTTTGTTTATGCTAATTTTTATATTATTCCAGAAGGATTTTCCCCTAAGAATTTGTGATGACAGCAACACTTTATTTTATATGTTAGAGGAGCTATTAACAATACACTCAAGATTTTTAATCTTTCAATGTTGTTCCTTCTTTGGTTGCAAAAGATACTATGTAATTCCTGTACCTTCTCCTTCCACAAAAGACAATTTTGATCTTAACACTGAAATGCTGATCTTAAAGTTACGGCTATGAATAAACAGATGATAAAGCTAATAAACCATAAAACTTTAAAGATTAAATTTGGATAATTTAGTGCTTTGCTTACCTCCTGTTATTTGTAGTCCTCTTCAGTCAGTCTAAATCAGTTTCTTGTGCAGTATGACCTCATGCCTCACACCAACCATTCTCTTTGACAGTGTTATAAATCTGGAAGTGAATGGAATGTACTTTGTGATCTTGGACTTGCTTTATTCAATGCTCAGTGGAGGCCATAACCCACAGCTGTTACCACAGCAACAGATTTAAGATAAAGGGCGGCCCAAGACCCATGACTTAATTATTAACACTGCAGGATGACAAGTATCCTTAATTTATTCGAACTGCTCCAAACTTCCCAATGTACACTGTCTCAGACTTTCAATGTTGTGAAATTTATTCAGAGCTTACAGCCTCATGACAATTTTACTAATCAATCTAAGTTAAAAAATCATGAACAAAAGAATAAAAGAGAACTAAAATAGCAAATTATGTCAGCATGTCTGAAATTAATTAACATTGTCAGTAGGAAGATTTCGTTCGAGTAATGTTTCCAGAAAAAATTGGGAACTGTTCTTTTAGATAGCTTTATGATTTCACCGGGAATATACTTGAGAGGAAATCTTCCCACTATAGTCAAGGTATTTATAACACATCATGGTTAGAGAAACATTCCAAGTCTTATGTTATGTCCACAAAAAGCAGGACAACCCCACCCTGAGCATAAACTATCCAATCAATGCATTTAATCATCAGTAGAATGATGTAAGAGTTTATCAAGTGTTTTTTTTTATATATACCCACAAGTTTCCTGCTTAATGTTCCTCCACTGGGGTCTGAAAAGACCATTTGGTTCCTGACCTCAACACAGCCGCAGTGCAAACATGGAGCTGAACTCTGGATTGACTGACTTTGACATCTCTGAAATAATCAATCAAATGTGAAATCAGTGAACCTTCATAAAATAGAGATAGAAATGTGTGGGGAGAAGTGGCAGCGTATGAGAGTAATCTCAAAGTTCAAAGTAAACTTATTATCAAAGTACATATATGTCACTATATGTAGCACTGAGATTAATTTTCTTGTGGGCATACTCAATAAATCTATAATAGAATAATAACCAAAATAGAATCAATGAAAAATTGCACCAACTGGGCATTCCACCAGAGTGCAAAAGACAACAAACTGTGCAAATATGAAAAGAAAGAAATAATAATAATAAATAAACAATAAATATCGAGAGCATGAGACGAAGAGCTTTGAAAGTGAGTTCATAGGTTGTGGAAACATTTTGCTGATTGGCAATGAAGTTGAATGCAGTTATCTCCTTTGTTTCAAGAGCCTGATGGTTGAGGCATAATAACTGCTCCCTGACCTGGTGGTGTGAGTCCTGAGACTCCTGTACCTTTATCCTGATTGCAGAAACAAAAAAAGAGCACGTCCTTGGTGGTTGGGTCCCTGATGATGGATGTTGCTTTCCTGTGACAATGTTCCATGTAGTTATGCTCAATTGTTGGGAGGACTTCTCCTGCGATGGACTGGACCGTATTGACCACTGTTTGTAGGATTTCTTGTACAAGCGCATTGGTGTTTCCATGCCAGGCTGTGATGCAGCCAGTCAATCCACTCTCCACTACACATCTGTAGAAGTTTGTCAATATTTTAGATGTCATGCTGCATCTTCACAAACTCCTAATGAAGTAAAGGAACTGCTGAGCTTCCTTCATAATTGCACTTTCATGCTGGGCCAGGACAGGTTCTCTAAAATAATAAAACCCAGAAATTTAATGTTACTAACCCTCTCCACCTCTGATCTTCCAATGAGGACTGGTCCACGGACCCTCTAGTTTCCTTCTCCTGAAGTCAATAATCAACTCCTTGGTCTTGCTGACAATGAATAAGTGGTTGCTGTTATGGCACCACTCCGCCAGATTTTCAATCTCCTTCCTATATACTCATTCATCACTACCTGTGACTCGGTCTACGATAGTGGTGTTGTCAGAAAACATGAATACGATATTGGAGCTGTGCTTAGCCACACAGTCATAAATATAAAGTGAGTAGAGCAAGGGGGTAAGCACACAGACTTGTAAATAGTGGAGGAGATGTTGTTGCCGATCTGTACTGACTGGAGTCTGCAAGTGAGGAAATCAAGAATTCAATCGCACAAGGAGGTATTGAAGCCAAGGTTTCGGGGCCTATTGATCAGCTTTGAGGAGATGATGGTATTGAATATTGAGATGTAGTTGATAAAGAGCATCCTGATGTATGCATCTTCGCTGTCCAGATATTTCAGGGTTGAGTGAAGAGCCAATGAGATGGCATCTGCTGTGGACTCGTTGCTCCATTAAGCAAATTGGAGAGGATCTAAGTCACTTCTCAGCCAGGAGTTGACATGTTTCATTACCAACCTCTCAAGATACTTCATCACTCTGAGTGTAAGTACTACTGGACGATAGTCCTGGAGGCAGGTTATCATGTTCTTCTTCGGCACCGGTATTACTAAAGCCTGCTTGAAGCTGGTGGGTACCTCATATTGCTGAAGTGAGAAGATAAATACCTCAGTGAACACTCCAGCCAGTTAATCAGCACAGGTCTTTAGTATTTGGCCAGGAACCCCATCTGAATTGGATTCATCTTGTGGGTTCACACTCCTGAAGGCTGCTCGCATGTCGGCCTCAAAGAATGGAATCACAAGATCTTTGAGCACCCTGGGAGCTCGTAGTGGTTCCTCCATGTTTTGATGGTCAAAGCAAGTATAGAAGTCACTGAGATCATCTGGAAGTGAAGCCCTGCTGCCATCCAAGTTGCTTGATTTAAATTTATTAGAGGTGATAGTATTCAAGTACCGCCACAACTGTTGAGAATCCTTCATTAATTCAAATTTAGCCTAGAATTACTACTTCGCCTGTGAGATGGCTTTCCAAAGATTGTAACTGGTCTGTTTCTGGTCAACAGACCTGAATGCCCCTTATCTGGCCCTCAGCAGATCCTGGATCTCATGGTTCATCCAGGGCTTCTGATTGGGGGAGACTGAATGATTTTGTGGAGACACACTTACCTGAAATTGTCTTAATAAAGTCCATAACAACCATGATGTACTCATTCAGATCCACAGATAAGTTCATTTTTATTGTTGGAATTATGCCTGGAACTACAGAAAGTGGTTTATCTGTTGAAGTGCAATTGCCACATTATGTAGATTTGTTGTACAGGAGGGTGCTATTTTACCCATTGGTTCTTTGCCAGAGCTTGCAGCTCCAGACCAGTGTTGTAAGAGTTGCTTTATGTAATTTTCTAGATATCCACAATCTTCAACTAGCTATGCTGCCAGCACTAAACACATTCTGCTTTCAGGAAGATAGAAAACACACAGATAAAGCAAACCATAGATTCTTGGCAGGACCTTAAGCTGGAGAGTGACCATGGAGAATATAGTTCTCAATAGTTCTGCTAAGTTCAGATGCTGGAAATCCAGAGTAACCACAGAAAATGATGGAGGTCCTCATCAGGTCAGGCAGCATGGAGAGGATTAAACAGTTGACATTCTTGATGTCCCAGTCTACCTCGTCATCCCTTTGATCTTCAGTTATTTACCTTCACTGCACTTCCTTTGCAGCTGCTACACTGTATCGTGCATCCTGCGGTCAGTTTTCTTTTCATTACATTGATGTGGTTATGTATCGTATGATCCGCCTAGATGGTTTGCAAATCATTTTTTCACTGTATGTTGGTGCATGCAATAATAATAAACCAATTATCAATGTTGTAGTGTTTGGCAATGAAGGGTTACATGATCTTGTAGAACATGTTGACATGTTGTAGAACTGTTGTAAAACAGTTGAAGGGTGGAAACCTTCATCGGGACTTGAAAGGAAGTGAGGGGTGGGAACAAGAAGCCGGAATAGGAATGTGGGGGGAGGGGGAGGTATACAAGCTGAGCACCTGGTCATGGAGTTTTAGAGAAGCAGAGACCACAGAGGGGGAAGCAGTGAAAGAGGGTCTCTCGCTATTTATCCCTCTCCATAGATGCTGCCCGATTTGCTGAGTTCCTCCAGCATGCTGTGTGTGTAGTCGCATATTCAACCTAGAAGTTACGAATTAAAATTAGAGAAATTTCACCTATCAATGCTCTCAAAAAAACTGAAGGAAAATAGGTGTCAGATCTGCTTTCCAATCACCTTTACTATAAATAATAATCTTTTTAGTAGCCGCAGATATGTCAGCCTTCTGATTCGCAGTATGCATATTCTGTGATAAGGCTGAGGAAGTAGATACCAAAAGGTTAAATAATAGTGACCATGTCATCAGAGAAGACCATCTGTTCTGAATTTCCTTTAAGGAAGAAAATGTGCCTTCATTACTTGATCTGGTCTACATGTGGTTTCATAGTAGACTTATAGCAGCATAGCTAATTCTCAAGTGCCTTTTTAAGTTGCTTAAATAGGCAATAATTATACCAATCACGAGTAAAGATATAGCAATTGAGCAGAATGAATCACTTGTCATTGACCTAGGCAAAGTGTTCAAATCTGAAAAACTTCTCTTGGCCAGTCAACCCTGCAAGTGCTGTACATGATCTGCGAACTTAGCTAAAATTGAGAAGTCTATTTCATGGAATAGCGATATCATAATCATACACAGTAAACTTACTTTCCATCAAGGTCCCATCATCTACTATTATGATCCGCATAACCAGGTGAAACTTGCCAGGACTGAGATTTAAAACTCAATGATTTTTGAAGCCTTTAATCGTGGCATCAGATTAAACAGATACAAAGAAACAACCGGCTTATTATCAAGTATTGTATTCCTCAATGGAGGGCTCAA
Source organism: Hypanus sabinus (assembly GCF_030144855.1). Taxonomy (NCBI): domain Eukaryota; kingdom Metazoa; phylum Chordata; class Chondrichthyes; order Myliobatiformes; family Dasyatidae; genus Hypanus; species Hypanus sabinus. Next base: position 165,774,749 of record NC_082709.1, on the reverse strand, counting down.
CACATCGCCACATTGAAGCACTGAAAGAAACAAGAGAACCAAACCAGACTAGGGCAACAATGAAGAGTTCTACAGGATCATGTAACCCTTCATTGCCCAACACTACAACATTGATAATTGGTTTATTATTATCACATGCACCAACATACAGTGAAAAAATGATTTGCAAACCATCTAGGCAGATCATACGATACATAACCACATCAATGTAATGAAAAGAAAACTGACCGCAGGATGCACGATACAGTGTAGCAGCTGCAAAGGAAGTGCAGTGAAGGTAAATAACTGAAGATCAAAGGGATGACGAGGTAGACTGGGACATCAAGAATTCATCTTTAGCATATGAGAGGTTCATTTAAGAACATGATAACAATTGGATAGATGCTCTCCTTGAGTCTGGTGATATGTGCTTTCAAGCTTTCATATCAGGAGAGGGGAGAAGAGAGAAGGATAGAGCGGGAGGGGTTCTTGATTATGCTGGCTGCTTTCCAAAGGCAGCCAGAATTGTTGGCCAAATCAATGGAAGAGAGTCTAGTTTGTGTGATGTACCAAGCTGCATTCACAACACACTGTGATATCTTGTCAAGAGCACCACTACTGTCATCTTCCTGTTCTTCCCATATGGATAGAATGCCTTGGGGTTTTCCTTACTCCTGCTCGCAAAGGCCTTCTCATGACCCTTTCTAGCTCTCCTAAGTCAATACCTAAGCTCCTTCCTGACAACCTTGTAGTTCTTTAGAGCTCTGTCTGATCCTTGCTTTCTAAACCTAAAGAGAAAGATCTCTTGACTAGATGTTCCAGATGGTCTTTTCCCCTTCCATCCTTTCTCTGCCCCAATAGGACAAATCCATCCAGAAGCCCATGCAGATGCTCTCAATATAACCCCTACATTTCTGTTTTGCATTTCCCTGAGTACATCTGCTCCCAATTTACATTCCTAAGTTCTGCCTCACAGCAACATAGTGCAACCTTCCCCAATTAATTACTTTTCCATGCCTATTGAATATTAGAAGACTTGGACAGAGTGGATGTGGAGAGGATGAATCTAGACCAAAGCCTCAGAATAGAGGGATGTCCATTTAGATCACAGATGTGGAAGAATGTCTTTAGCCAGAGGGTGCTGAATCTGTGGAATTCATTGCCACACATGGCTGCAGAGGTTATGTTATTAGTATATTTTAAGCAGAGATTGATAGGTTCTTGATTAGTTGGGTGTCAAAGATTACAGAGAAAAGGTAGGATAATAAATCAGTCATGATGGAATGGCAGAACAGACTCAAGGGGCTGAATAGCCTAATTATGCTCCTCTGTCTTATGGTCTTACATTGTCTGCTCCTGTCCCCATCCAAGACTAGAGTAAAGGTCAGGGAGTTGTGGTCACTGTCTCTGAATTGAGAAGAGCTGTTTTCAGGCAAATCCATATCTGATATGTGCAAGTTGTTCCAGTATCTGGGAAGGACAAGGGTGGCAAGGTATGGGAGACCCAGAGGAAGAAGAAGAAGAAGAAGGAATCATATGTAAGGCTCTTCAGATGCCTTCTCCCCACATCTGTGATCAGCATGCCGGTACAACCAGTGTTGCTGCTGCTCTTGTTATTACCCATGACACCAACAACATTTTAAAAGATCAGATCGTTCAGGCTCCCAAGGTGCATATCAGATATCCTAGTCTTCAAAGTGTGTCACATAATGTCTCCGGCCAAGCCTCAGAGCAATCCATCTCCCACAAGAAAGCAGCTGTGAACAATGAGAATGTTCTGGTGCAATTCCTGCTGTTGCCTCCACTACAGTCACCGAGCTCTGGTTTTCAACAGGCCGGTTTTTCAGGAAACCATTGGGTTGAGCATTAATCTGAAATTACCTTGCTCCACTGAATATAGGATGAAGTGGCAGTCTGTCTGTCTGTGGTAGCTTCCCCCAAAGTGGTTACATTCACCAGCTTTAATCTTGCACACTTTGCACTCCTGTTTATTATAATCCATCCTTATGCTACCACAGCATGATTCACACTCTCTTCTCAACTTGAGAACACTCTTTTTCCATTTTCCCATATACTTGTCTGCACTCTGGGGAAGCCGAGTACATGCCAGATTATTTCATCAATGAAGAATTCTACTCTGCCCGTTGTGAATCTGAGGTTCAGGAAATCACCATTTTAACACCTCCTCCTTTACAATCCATTTCTCATTCTGAGTATCTCATCATAGCTTCCCTATGGTAGTCTAATGAAACACAAAGCAAGCTTAAAGATAGGCCTTTACCCTATAAGTTCATCCTTGCTACGTTGTTGGTGGGACTTCATTTTCTTCATAACATTCAAAGTTCCATCCCATACAATCATATTATAAGGGGATTCCAAATACATCATAACATCAGTATTAGAAGAGCATTAAAGTTAAAAGTTCAAAGTCAATTTTGTTATCAATGTACACATATGTCACCATATACAGCCCTGCAATTCATTTTCTAGTGGGCATACTCGATAAATCCATAATAGAAAAACAATCATAATAGAATCGATGAAAGACCACAACAACTTGGTGTTCAACCAGTGAGTTCAGTGATGGGGCAAGTGAAATTGAGTGAAGTTATCCCCTGTGGTTCAAAAGCCTGATGGTTGATGGGTTATGACCGTTTCCGAACCTGGTGGAACTTACAGATGCAGATGGAAAAACAGGAAAAACAGAGTAGAAAGAGAAACGGTTAATGTTTCAGATCTGCCACCATAAGCAGTCCTCAGAACAGTTGTAAAACATTGACTATTCCCCTTTTCACAAATACTGCCTGACTTGAGTTTTCCTGCTTTTTGTTTCAATTTTCCAACATCTGCAGTATCGTCAGAACAGGGAAAGATGAAGGAGGCAGTTTTAGACTGCAGAAAAGAATAAAATGGACAAAGGGAATATCTCCGATAGGATAAAGCCAAATTAAATAGGTTATTGGAGGAAGTTAGAAGAGGGTTATAATTGTCAGTATTATGTGTTCGTAGCAGGGCTCTGAGCCATGCTCTGTATCACACTGTAGTAATACACTGAAACAGAAACATAGAGAACCTACAGCACAATACTGGCCCAGAAAGCTGAGCCGAACATGTCCTTTCCTTAGAAATTACCTAGGGTTACCCATAGCCCTCTATTTTTCTGAGCTCTGTATACCTGTCCTGGAGGATCTTAAAAGACACCATTGTATCTGCATCCACCACCGTTGCCGGCAGCCCATTCCACTCACTCACCACTCTCTGCATAAAAAACATACCCCTGACATCTCCTCTGTACCTACTTCCAAGCACGTTAAAACTGTGCCCTCCTGTGCTAGCCATTTCAGCCCTGGGAAAAGCCTCTGATTATCCCCACGATCAATGCCTCTCATCATTTTATACACCTCTATCAGATTCCCTCTCATCCTCTGTTGCTCCAAGGAGAAAGGGCCGAGTTCACTCAACCTATTCTCATAAGGCATTGTCCCCAATCCGGGCAACATCTTTGTAAATCTCCTCTGCACCCTTTCTATGGTTTACACATCCTTCCTGTACTGAAGTGAACAGAACTGAGCGCAGCACTCCAAGTGGGGTCTGACCAGGGTCCTATATAGCTGCAACATTACCTCTCAGCTCCTAAACTCAATCCCATAATTGATGAAGGCCGATGCACTGAATGCTTTCTTAACCACAGAGTCAACCTGTGCAGCAGCTTTGAGTGTACTATGGACTCGGACCCCAAAATCCCCCGATTCTCCACACTGCCAAGAGTTTTACCATTTAAAATATATTCTGTCATATTTGACCTACCAAAATGAACCACCTCACACCTAGAGCAAACACGAGGAAATCTGCAGATGCTGGAAATTCTAACAACAACACACACAAAGTGCTGGTGGAACACAGCAGGTCAGGCAGCATCTATAGGGAGAAGCACTGTCGATGTTTCGGCCCGAAACGTTGACAGTGCTTCTCCCTATAGATGCTGCCTGGCCTGCTGTGTTCCACCAGCATTTTGTGTGTTTCACCTCACACCTATCTGGGTTGAACTCCACCTGCCACTTCTCAGCCCTGCTTTGCAGCCTATCAATGTCCCGCTGTAACCACTGACAGCCCTCCACACTATCAACAACACCCCCAACCTTTGTGTCATAAATTTATTAACCCTTCCCTCCACTTCATCAACCAGATCATTTATAAAAATCACAAAGAGTAGGGGTCCAAGAACAGATCTCTGAGGCACACCACTGGTCACCAACCTTATTGCAGAATATGACCCATCTACAATCACTCTTTGTCTTCTGTAGGCAAGCCAGTTCTGGATCTACAAAGCAATGTCCCCTTGGACCCCATGCCTCCTTACTTTCTCAATAAGCCTTGCATGGGGTAACTTTTCAAATGCCTTGCTGAAATCCATATACACTACATATACTGCTCTAACTTCATCAATGTGTTTAGTCACATCCTCAAAAACTTCGATCGGGCTCGTAAGGCACGACCTGCCTTTCACAAAGCCATGCTGACTATTCCTAATCAAATGATGCCTCTGTAACTGTTCATAAATCCTGCCTCTCAGGATCTTCTCCATCAACTGAAGTAAGACTCACTGGTCTATAATTTCCTGGGCTATCTCTACTCCCTCTCTTGAATAATGGAACGATATCCGCAACACTTCAATCCTCCGGAACCTCTCCCGTCCCCACTGATGATGCAAAGATCATTGCCAGAGGTTCAGCAATCTCCTCCCTCACCTCCCACAGTAGCCTGGGGTACATCTCATCTGGTCCTGGTGACTTATCCAACTTGATGTTTTCCAAAAGCTCCAGCACATCCTCTTTCTTAATATCTACATGCTCAAGCTTTTCAGTCCACTATAAGTCATCCCTACAATCACCAAGATCCTTTTCCATAGTGAATACTGAAGCAAAGTACTCATTAAGTACCTCTGCTATCTCCTCCAGTTCCATACAAACTTTTCCACTGTCATACTTGATTGGTCCTATTTCTCACGTCATATCCTCCTGCTCTTCACATACTTGTAGAATGCCTTGGGGTTTTCATTAATCCTGTCCACCAAGGCCTTCTCATCTTCCCTTCTAGTTCTCCTAATTTCTTCCTTAAGCTCCTTCCTGCTAGCCTTATAATCTTCCATATCTCCATCATTATATAGATCTCTAACATTACCTAGATTTTTGAACCTTTCATAAGCTCTTCTTTTCTTCTTGACTAGATTTACAACAGCTTTTGTACACCATGGTTCCTGTACCCTTCCATCCTTTCCCTGTCCCATTGGAACATACCTATGCAGAACTCCATGCAAATATCCCCTGAGCCTTTGCCACATTTCTTTTGTACATTTCCCTGAGAACATCTGTTCCCAATTCATGCTTCCAAGTTCCTGCCTGATAGCGTCATATTTCCATTAGTCCAATTAAATACTTCCCTAACTTGTCTGTTCTTATCCCTCTGCAATGCTATGGTAAGGGAGACAGAATTGTGATTACTATCTCCAAAATGCTCTCCCACTGAGTGATCTGACACCTGACCAGGTTCATTTCCCAATAGCCGATCAAGTACAGCTTTATCTACATATTGTGTCAATAAACCTTCCTGAAACCTAATAAACTCTGCCCCATTTAAAACCCTCACTCTAGAGACATGCCAATCGATATTTGTAAAATTAAAATCTCCCCCCAAGAAAACCCTATTATTATTACACCTTTCCAAAATCTGTCTCCCTACCTGCTCCTTGATGTCCCTGTTACTATTGGGTGGTCTATAAAAAACACCCAGTAGAGTTATTGACCCCTTCCTGTTCCTAACTTCCACCCATAGAGACTCTGTAGACAATTCCTCCATGTCTTCCTCCTTTTCTGCAGCCGTAACACTATCTCTGATCAAAAGTGCCATGCCCCCACTTCTTTTGCCTCCCTCCCTGTCCTTTCTGAAACATCTAAAGCCTAGCACTCGTAGTAACCATTCCTGTCCCTGAGCCATCCACGTCTCTGTAATGGCCACCACATCATAGCTCCAAGTACTGACCCATGCTCAAAGCTCATCCACTTTGTTCATAATACTTCTTGCATTAGAATAGACACATCTCAAAGCATCAGTCTGAGTGCAATCCTTCTCTATTACCTGCCTATCCTCCCTCTCGCATTGTCTCCAAGCTTTCTCTATTTGTGAGCCAACTGCCTCTTCTGTTTGGTTCCCACTCCTCAGCAATCCTTGTTTAAACTCTCCCCAATAACCTTAGCAAACCTCCCCACCTGGATATTGGTCCCCCTAGGATTCAAGTGCAACCCGTCCTTTTTGTACAGGTCACACCTGCCCCAAAAGAGGTCCCAATGATCCAGAAATCTGAATCCCTGCCCACTGCTCCAATCCCTCAGCTACACATTTATCCTCCATCTCACTCTATTCCTATACTTACTGTCACATGGCACAGGCGGTAATCCCGAGATGACTATCTTTGTGGTTCTGCTTCTCAACATCCTTCCTAACTCCCTGTAGTCTGCTTTCAGGACCTCCTCCCTTTTCCTGCCTATGGAGTTGGTACCAATATGTACCACGACCTCTGGCTGTTCTCCTTCCCACTTCAGGATATCGTGGACGTGATTAGAAACATTCTGGACCCTGGCACCTGGGAGGCAAACTACCATCCGTGCTTCTTTCCTGCGTCCACAGAATCACCTGTCTGGCCCCCTAACTATAGAGTCCCCTATCACATATGTAGAATACAGGACGATGCAATACAGCTACAGAACCTTCAGCCTCTGACGTCTGTCGAACATGATGGCAAATGTATTAAATCTCTTCTGTCTCCACAAACATTTGTACATTATTTATATTCATGTGTCTGACTAACATCCACCTAAATGCGACTATTGTAACTATCTTGCCAGTTCCTTAAACCATCATCTTTAAGGTCATAGGCAAGGCCAGAATGCAAACCAATTAAACATATTGGCATGACTTCAGAAGGGAAAGGTGAAAAGGAAATAACGTCTATTTTACTGTGGAGATAAAATGTACATCATATATATATGCTTTTCCCAGAGAGTGGTGAATCTGTGGAATTCTCTGCACAATGAAGCAGTGGAGGTTACCACAGTAAATATATTTAAGACAAGGTTGGATAGATTTTTGCATAGTAGTGGAATTAACGGTTATGTGGAAAAGGCAGGTAGGCGGAGATGAGTCCATGGCTAGATCAGCCATATTGAATGGTGTGGAGAAGGTTCGATGGGCCATATAGCCTACTTCTGCTCCTATTTCTTATGTTCTTATGTTCACATTGATCACAGTAAAATAATCTTTGTTATAGTTAAATTATAATTCATTTAATTAACCCCCATGAGAACATTTGATAAACATAAGTGAGGAAACTGTGGTTGTTTAGCTTCTGGAGCTTATAGAAACATAGAAAATAGGTGCAGGAGTAGGCCATTCGGCCCTTCGAGCCTGCACCGCCATTCAGTATGATCATGGCTGATCATCCAACTCAGTACCCTATACCTGCTTTCTCTCCATACCCCCTGATCCCTTTAGCCACAAGGGCCATAGCTAACTCCCTCTTAAATATAGCCAATGAACTGGCCTCAACTGTTTCCTGTGGCAGAGAATTCCACAGATTCACCACTCTCTGTGTGAAGAAGTTTTTCCTCATCTCGGTCCTAAAAGGCTTTCCCTTTATCCTTAAACTGTGACCCCTTGTTCTGGTCTTCCCCAACATCGGAAACAATCTTCCTGCATCTAGCCTGTCAAATCCCTTTAGAATTTTATACGTTTCAATAAGATCCCCCCCTCAATCTTCTAAATTCTAGTGAGTATAAGCCTAGTCGATCCGGTCTTTCTTCATATGAAAGTCCTGCCATCCCAGGAATCAATCTGGTGAACCTTCTTTGTACTCCCTCTATGGCAAGAATGTCTTTCCTCATATTAGGGGTTATAAGATAAAATAATATAATATAATATCAAGTTATTATCTTGCCATATTTCTTCCAGTGACCTTTGTCATTGCAACAACCTATTGAATTGCATATTATTTGACTCAGAGTGAGTAAAATTCAATTATAGCAACACACACAATGTGCTGGAGGAACTCAGCAGACAGGCAGCATCTATGGACTGTGCTGCTGAAGGGTTTTGGCCCAAAACGTTGACTGTACTTTTTTCCATAGATGCTGCTTCAAGTTTCCAGCATCTGCAGACCTTCTCTTGGTTAAAATCCATTTAGAGTCAGCTCATTTTGATCGAAAATCAATGCTCTGTTAGCTTTAGATATGGATTCATAAATTAGCAGAATGGAATGTGACCTAAGGGGAGATCTTGTCCAGCCTCCACTAGGGTTATTCCATTAAGACTCTATAGTAAATGGCCACTTTAATAGGTACACGTATACACCTGCTTATTAATGCAAATACCGAATCAGCCAATCAGGTCACAGCAGTCTAAATCCATAAAAGCATGCAGACGTGGTCAGGTGGTTCAGTTGCTGTTCAGTTCAAACATCAGAATGGGTAAGAAATGTGATCTAAATGACTTTGACTGTGAAATAATCATTGGTGCCAGACTGGGTGGTTTGAGTATCTTAGAAACTGTTAACCTCCTGGGATTTTCCTACACAATAGTCCTAAAGTTTACAGAGAATGGTGCAAAACAACAACAGAAACATTCATTCATCATCATTTCCTAGAATCAGGTTTAATTTCATTTGGCATACGTCGTGAAATTTGTTGCTTTGTGGGAGCAGTACATTACAATACAGGGGAAGAAGCTGTTCATGAAACATTGAAACATTGAATGTGTATATTCAGGCTCCTGTACCTCCTTGATGGTAGCCAGGAGAAGAGGGCGTGTCCTGGGAGATGGGTGTGCTTAATGATGGATGCCACTTTTTGAGGCATTGTCTTTCAAAGGTGTCCTGGATCCTGAGAAGGTTGTGCCCATGATGGAGCTGCCTGACTTTACAACATTCTGCAGCTTTTTCCTTCCATACCAGATGGTGATGCAACAACTAGAATGCTCTCCACAGTACATCTGTAGAAATATTTGAGTCTTCAGTGAAGTGCTAAGTATGTGAAGTATAACCACTGTTGTGTCTTATTTGTAAGGTGTAATATGTTGATCCCAGGATAAATCTTTAGAGATGCTGATACCCAGGAACTTGAAACTGCTCACCCTTTCCACTGCTGGTCCCTCAATAATGTGTGTTCACCTTCCTGAAGCCCACATCAATTCCTTGCTCTTACTGGCATTGAGTGCAAGGTTGCTGTTGCAATACCACTCAACCAGTTGATTTATCTTGTTCTTGTATGGCTCATCATCATCTGAAATTCTGCAAACAACAGTTATTTCTTCAACAAATTTATGTATGGTACTTGAGCTGTGCATAGCTACACAGTTATGGGTGTAAAGAAAGTAGAGCAGTGGACTAAACACGTATCCTTGAGGAGTGCCAGTGTTGCTCATCAGTGAGGAGGAGATGAAAACGCCTTGTTAATGAGAGAGATCAGAGGAGAAATGAGGACCAGACTGGTTCAAGCTGACAAGAGGGTGACAATAACTCCAATAACCATGTGTTACAACAGTGGTGTTCAGAAGAGCACCTCTGAATGCACAACACATCTGTTGCAGCATAAAACCACAACCGTACACTCAGTGGCCACTTTATTGTGAAGAAGAGAAAATCTGCAGATGCTGGAAGTCAAAGCAACACACACAAAATGCTGGAAGAACTCAGCAGGCCAGGCAGCATCAATGGAAAAGTGAAAACTCTCAATGTTTCAGACTGAGACCTTTCATCAAGACTCTTTCATCAGCTACTGAGTGTATTTGTAACGATAGCAGATAGTTATGATTAAGGTTACTTTTCTTTACTGAACTACCAGATGGAGCCAAGGGACCATCAATCACTGGAAATAGATCCACTTATTTATGCCTTTTAAAGAATGTTTGTGCTTTCCATATTGTTTCTAGGTCTTTACATTATAATGGTCTAAATGAGTTCAATTTTCCTCAATACATGGCATAAACAAGAAAAAATATTTGTATCAAAAAGCATCATTCTACTCACGAAAGCTCAGTGACCACAATATAATCAGTTGAAAGAAAACCTGATACATAAATTATCTTGTCTAAATAGAAAGTCCTGCCTAATTTGGTAACTGGAATTCATTTGCTAATCAACACAATACATGTGTACATATTCCAACATAGCAGAGAGCCTATCCAATCACTTCACATAATTAACCACATTAGGTTTTGCCAATTCTGCCTTTAAATTGGACAACAAGATGAAATCTAGAGCTGTTTTCAGCTTTCCATGTCTGTCCATGAGGAAGTGGCTAGAGTCTACAGAGAAACTTTCCAGTAAAATTTACCTACTTTACTTATAGTTACATCACAAAATTTATTCCACCATTTTATGGCCTGGCGCATGCCACAGTGAATTGTTCTTTTTCAAAATTGTAGCATTAACATGTAATATTTTTCCAGAGGATGGGTGGAGTTAAAATTACATTTCTTAGAACAAGAACAGGCTGGAATAATTTGCATTCCTGGCTGCTTGATCAATATGTGCGTGTTGCCAAGCGAGCACAAAAAAATACAAATAACATATGGGGATGCGATGATCTCTTCCAATGATATAACATTAGGTTTGTATTGAGATCTTTTCTTATAACTCCAAACCACCATGAATATATCCTATTTGGAATGGAAAGGGTTGGACTTGTACTAAATAGGATACAGCTAATAAAATAACCTTCAGATAACTCTCCTTATGTAGCTAATAATGTCTCTGCAGGCAATTAGTTGCCTTGCCACATGTCAGGTAGAATGTGAATAAGAAGAGAAACAGTAATCTGTCTGTTCAATAAGTTGAAGCATCTTTAAGTGCTTTCTCCAGAAGGAAGACAAATTGTATCTTACATTCTATTTTATATGCACTTTAAGGGGGAAGTGGAACATACTGTGAAATCACTGTTTTAAAACCTATAGACATTTTCAATTGAACTCAACATTTTTTTAGTGAGACTAGAACTGATAGAACATAGAGTTCTGCATGCTCGATATTAATGAAAAGAAATGAGTTCAGAGACAGAATTGGGCTCACGGTTATAATTGTAATTGAAGTCATCATTACAGTTAAAGTTTAAAGCTGTGAAAGGTCATTACAGTACAGAGGTCATATTAATGAAATGCATATCATATAGTCTTTCTCAGTTTGTTTATGATATATTACCTACAGTGCTTCATTTTCTTGGTCCTGTCCATTCAGTCATAATAAATTTATAAAGGAATTTCCACTCAGGGAAAGAGATGCAAGGGATAATTGTCTGCAATAAGTAAGGAGCAATTGATCTGAACAATTCAGAAGATGACATGAAGAGGTGCCATAAAACTAAATAATGACATCTGAACAATAAGATGTAGTTGTTTATTTGTCATCAATGTAATACTTCTCCTTAATACTTAAACTGTTAATATCAGCTAATGTGAAGATCATGGGAGGAGAATGACACATGAAGCTGAAATGTGGAATCATATTAAGATTCCGATTCATTTATCACATGTACATCGAAACATGAAGTGAAATGTGTCACTCGTGTTAACAACAAACACACGAAAGGATGTTCTGGGAGCAGCCGGCAAGTGTCGCCACACGTTCCCGTGCCAACATAGCATGCCCACAATACTTGGCAGAGCCACACAGAACTCAACATAACACAACATACCATGTAACAAAGCAACAGGAGGGAAACAAGCCCCATTCACCCTTACACGCATACACCATCCTCTAATGCCAGGACAGGCCATCTTCAGCCTCAGCCTCATGGATTTGCTGGCAAGCCACAATGAAGTGACAAGCACTGTATATTGAAGAAATAATAATCGAGATACTGGGTTAGCTATCAAGGCCTGCGACTGTAAATTCGGGTAGCATTTGGAACTCAGGCTAGGTTCAGGGGCAGATAGAGTGGTGTGAAAGATCTACTACTGGAGGTCTATTTGGGGCCATAACTCTAGTTAATGGTATTGGCATTGGAATTGGTGTATTATTGTCCAGTGTACCTAGATATGGTGAAAAGCTTATCTTGCATACTATTCATACACATCAAATCATTACACAGTGCATTGAGGTGGAACAAGTTAAAATAATAAAAGAATACAGCAAGCACAAGAGATTCTGCAGATGCTGGAAATTCAAAGCAACGCACACAAGATGCCGGAGTAACTCAGCAGGTCAGATATCATCCATGGAAATGAACAAGCAGTTGATGCTTCAGGCTGAGATCCTGAAGAAGGTCTCACACATTTCCATAGATGCTGCCTGACCTGCTGAGTTCCTCCAGCATTGTGTCTGTGTTGCAACAGAATACAGTGTTACACTGTGACAGCTTCAGGGAACGTGCAGTATAGGTAAGCAACAAGGTACAAAGTTATAACCATGTAGACTGTGAGATCAAGAGTCCATCTTATCATACTAGGAAATCATTTAATAGTCTTTGAGGAGTAGGGTAGAAGTTGTCCTTGAGCCTGGTGGCACATGCCTCCAGTCTTTAATTAAACTTCTGCTTGATGGAAGATGTGAGAAGAGAGAATGCTGGGGGTGAATGGGGTCTTTGATTAACCTGGGCAGGAGAGAATCAGGGTCTGTGGTGGAGGAAGGAGAGAAGTTGTCGGGGATTGATGTTTTAATGCTTGGACCATCACAAAATTGGACAATAGGGGAGGATGGGGTCACTGGGTGAGTGGATGCAGGGTTGATTTCAGGATCCGAACAGAGGACTGTTCGAACAGAGGACTGTTTGCTGGTTTGGATAGGTTAATTCCATTGTGGGTGAAGGTAAGCACTGGCTCCAGTTTGGTGTGACCTTATGTAAGCACAGTTGTTCAGGGTGGGTGCAACAATGATAAAGCAACAAAGATAAAGCAACAAACTGAGGGATGTTCAACTGGTGTTTTTGGCTGAGAGACTATAATGCCCACTAGGCACTCAGTTACGATTCACGCATCCATTGAATCCCCAGAGTGAAATGAACATTATTGCATTTCACCTTGCCCAAGGTAAATTTGTAGTCACAGAGTGCTGAAATAAACATTATACAATGAATTTCAAGACTATTACCACTACAACTGTAGCACACTGAGTAGAGACTAAAGACTTCCATTGAGCAAATACATTCAAAATACTTGCCTTAGCCTTGGCTAATTATTAATTAATACAAGAAAGATTTAAGCATCCATTAGCAAATTCTACTTACATAAAGGCTATTTTGAGTGCAAATAATTTCACTCAAGCCAAATGAACAATGAAGCTTTTGAAAGGTTTATTTTCAAACAGAGAACTTGGTTCAGTTTCTTTTTGGTCTGAATGAAGTTAAATGGAAACTCCCTAGTACAGATGATTTCTCTAATGGGAGCATACAGCAGGGAAACATTTCTTTCAACTGTGCAGCTGTGACAGCTGTGGAAAAGATCACTTCTACAATTTAGATAAATCGGATTTCTCAAAATGATAAAATTATAAAGTGGGTACAACTAATAATCACAGATTGACAAATGTAATTGAATAGACCTTTAACTGTTAGCATTCTGGAGCTCAGTTAAGTTGCTGTGGTGAAATTGGACTCCAATGTCCTGAGAGAGCAGATGGATCTCTTGCGCTTTGATGTATTTGCACAGGCATGAAAGTAATTCATTCAGGCCACTGAAGCAGATCTGGGAGGCACAAGAAAACATAAGAGCAAATAGTTTCAAAGTTATTCTTTCACAGAGTGGTGAAAGTGGAAAGCAGACTGGAAAATAATGTTAGAGCTAAAGTATTTGAAGCAGCAGATACATGCAAAACCAACGTAAAAAGAAGAAACATGATTATTTCAAAATAAATATTCGGAGGCAAGGAACTTACATTTATTTAGTGCCTTTCCTAACCACTGGATGGTCAAAAGTTTGTTACACCCAATCATGCGCTTTTGAAATGCTGTAAGTGTGCAGTCAACTCACACCCAGCAAGGCCCTTAAAAATTATGACTAGATAATCTTAGTTCTCTGGTCACCCAGATGTCATAAAAAATTAAGAATTCCTCTGCTGTTAGTTGAATAGTGTCATTTGAAACAAGAGATTCCGCAGATGCTGGAAATCCAGAATGACAAGCAACAATGCTGGAGGAAATCAGCAGGTCAGGCAGCATCCATGGAGTGGAGTGAACAGTCACCATTTTGGGCCATGACTGGAAAGGAAGGGGGAAGAAGATGGAAGAAGTGGTGTGCAAGGTGAAGGAGTACAAGATGGCAAGAGATAGGTGAAGACAGGTGAGGGGGAAGGCAGGTGGGTCGGGAGGGGGATGACATGAGAAGCTGGGATGTGACAGGTGGAAGAAGTAAAAGGCTGAAGAAGATGGAATCTGATAGAAGAGAGCAAGAGGACCATGGGCAAATGGGAAGGAGGAGGGTTGCCAACCAGGGTGAGGCGATGGGCAGTTGAGGAGAAGAGAAAAGGCATGAAGGGAGCCAGAATGGAGAATAGGTAAACAGAAAAGGGGTGGGGGCAGAAATTACCAGAAGCTTGAGAAATCAATGCTCATGCCATCAGGTTGGCATGTATGCCCAGACAGAATATGAGCCGTTGCTCCTCCAACCTGGGAGTGGCTTTGTCACAAAAGTAGAGGAGGCAATGTACTGAGATGTCAGAATAGGAAGTGGAATATTTTTCAAAAAATTGAACATTATTCATAAAATATACAGTTAAAGTGCACATGACACTGCATGCACTGTCATCACTCACTAATGTAATGGAATACTTAAGACCAGCTGAGGGCAACCAGCTTTCACATATACTTACATTTCATAATAATAATAACTATTTATGTAGCACCTTTCATACATTAAGATGCAGGCTCAAAGTGCTTTACATAGATTGTAAAGATAAATCAGTAATGTCATAAAAATATGAGATGAAATTAAAAAATTGTGAGTAAAGACAAACATTACTTGGAATAAAGTATAATTGATATACCAACTTATATAAATATCATATATATCATTAGGCATTAAGTAATACTATAAGTAGGCCAAATTAAAAGAGTAGGTTTTTTAGAAGTGTTTTGAAATGTTCCACAGTACAAGCCGAGTGTATCTCAGTTAGAGTATTCCAGATGTTTGATGCTTAAGAGCGAAACACCACATCACCAATTCTTCTATGCTTGGTTCTAGGAACACTAAGCAAACCAGTATTTGCAGATCTAAGGTTAAGATTAGGGATGTAAGGAGAGAGACATTCCAAAAATACGGAGGAATTAGAATATTCAGAGCTATATATACAATTAAGAATATTTTAAAATCGTTCCTAAGAGACACAGGCAGCCAGTGTAACAATGCCAAAACCCGAGAAATGTGCTCAGGTTTTCTCTCTTTGGTTAAGGTTCTTGCTGCTGCATCTTGAACAAGCTCCAGCTGATTTATATCATTCTCAGGCAGTCCTGAGAAGAGTGCACCACCGTCTAATCAGCTAAAATCAAAAATGTGCATCAATTTTTTCTGCATCTTGAGATGTTATGAGAAATTGAACTCTTGCAATGTCCCTTAAATGAAAAAAAACATAGACTTAATAATTTGGTTACTATGTGGTGTGAAATTTAGCTCAGAGTCAATAATAACACTGAAATTCTTTACTTCTGGCCCAAGGTCAGATGATATAGTTTATTTCTAAGATCCACACTTTATTTATTGCTACCAATAATCAAAATTTCTGTTTTTAGTTGAAGGAAATTCAAGCCCATCCATTCTTGAATGTTAATAAGACACAGGACCGGAGGGTGTAGAGCCTTAAGGTCATCTGGCATAATAGACAAGTACAGCTGTGTGTCAACTGCACAGCTGTGGTAATTCACCTTGTGTTAATGACATATTCAGCGCCACACCCCTCCTTGTACTGCACTTAAGTATTAGCCTAGATTACTTTGTGTAACTTATTTCTGTCCATATTAAAGAGGCAGTTTTTTATCGTTCAGTGGCTGAGCCATTAACTTATGGTGAACTAAGGTGGGCAAAGGTCACTTCAAAGCTTGGGTTTAATCTGCATAGTACTGGCAAGCAAAGTAGCCTAATTGCCAGACATTTAGTCAGCAAGGCCTGATAAAAGGTCTCGGCCCTAAATGTCAGTTGTTTATTTCTGTTCACAGATCGTGCCTGACCTGCTGATTTCCTCCAGCACTTTGTGCGTGTTATAAGACCATAAGATATAGGAGCAGAACTAGGCCATTTGACCCATCAAGTCTGCTCCGCCATTTCATCATGGCTGATCTACTTTTCCTCTCAGCCCCAATCTCCTGCCTTCTCTCTGTATCCCTTCATTCCCTGACCAATCAAGAATCTATCAACTTTTGTCTTAAATATACCCAATGACCTGTCCTCCATATCTGCCTGTGATAAAGAATTCCACAGATTCACTTCTCTCTGGCTGAAGAAATTCCTCCTCATCTCCATTCTAAAAGGATGCCCCTGTATTCTGAGGCTGTGTCCTCTGGTCTTAGACTCTCCCACCACAGGAACCATCTTCTCCACATCCACTCTATCAGGGCCTTTCACCATTTGATTGGTTTCAATGAGGTCACCCCTCATTCTTCTGAATTCTAGTGAATGCGGGCCCAGAGCTATTTAGTCAAAGAATCATTGTGCACGTTTTGACGTATTGATATTGAATATCAATACGTGCACGTATTGAATTTCAATTCATTTGTTTTAATCTGGGGAAACTGAGTGAAACAGTTTGCTTTTTTTTACAATAATGCAGAAGTTTTCATAGCCACTCTACACATGGCAATGTGTATGAGTCAGCAACTTTTGAGCCCTTTGCTGAGTACCAGAGTCGCTGGGCACTCTGTTCAACTGAAGGTCTATGGGAAGAATGAAATATTAGAGGAAGCAAAGAATCAGATGCATGTTATTCATGCAACAACACTCCTTATATAGTTGTTTCCCAAAATTTCAACCCCTGTTTGGCAATATGTAAGGAGACTTCAAATAAATGGTGTAGATTGGAACTCCATTGGAATAGATTAGCTGCTTGCTCCATAAGTTAAAGCCAAGAGTGAGGTTTCCATGGAGACTTCTCTTATTTGCTTCACTGAGTATCAGATATGTGGTAAATAAAATTGGAACTCTAGAACCAAATTTAAGGTTGTCTATAAGAGACAATGAATGAAGGAACTTTCACTTCCAGGACAAATTAATTACTTTCAAAGTGTGGTCACCGTGGGTTTGCGGCACAATAACTGAGCAACAGCTCTGACACGAGATGATAAATAGTTGCAGCACGGATCGAGGCCATTTGGCCCACTGACAGCAATCCAGCAATTCCACTTCCAGTCTCCTTTCCTGTGCTCTGAAACTCTTTTTGCCTTGTGATAGAGTTCCCTGTCTACAAGACACTGAACTAAAAAGGAGATTTTAAGTCCTATCCGATACAGGTATCTAAGTGTACCCCACTATAAGGAAGTTGTACTGTATCCACCTAATCTTCGAGGACTAGCCCTGTCTAGTCTCTGCCAGTACCCACTGCTTGAGTGCTGAATCCTACCTCCCTACCAAGGAGGAGATTACTTCCAACTAATGAAGTAGTTTAAACACAATTTGCTTTACTTTTCATACCTGTTTACTTTTAGTTCTTAACACACATTTAACACTTCCAGAGGATTTTTGATTTATAAAGTAAATATTCTGAATTACAAAAAGATTTACAAACTGTAAAAGATTTCCAAACACAGGTACAATGCTTATGAACAAAAAGAACAGAATCATCTGTTGCAAAAATGAAAATCTGAGTAATTAATTCTAGTTCCTTTTTTATCACCTTGTCTTTCTGTCATTCTTCTTGTTGACATTATTTGCATGTGATGTTTTCCAGCTATCTTTGCTGGGACAAACTAATCCACACAGATAGTCTAGAAGCTTCTGGGGACAGAGATTCCAGACACCCACGCTTAAAGTGGTGATGGCATAACTATCCCAACCATTGATGGATTATACCTGTGACCCTGTTTGATGTGCTAAGTGACATAACCCCATAGTCTGTGTTTGGCTAATGCAGACAAGATGTCTTCTGGTCACTTCACTTTGCGAACCACACCTCCTAGTAAACCATTTCTCCAACCAGCCCTAACTCTGCACCCCGCCCCCTCCTATGGCACAGCAGCCTGTGTTCTATAACTCTGTCTGCAAAGCTGTGTTTCTTACTTCAGATTATTGCTTGCAATTTACATTAAGAACTAAAAACCAGTTCTTGCTTACAACTAAAAGCCGAGCAAGGAATATTTGCTAGAAGTTTAACTCTGTCACAAGCAACTTTGACCCTTTGGAAAGGTCATGCTGCCGTGCTAGAAAGCTGAGGTTGGTAATAAGCCTAGCCGGTCCTGGAAAGTTAATATCCTTTAAGTACTTTATCAAAACCATACCTCACTGCAAATAAATCATGTAAAGCTTAGTGTCAGGACCCAAACTTGCTTCAGACTTGGTAAGGCTTTCAGGATGGGATAGATTCATATAGGAGTCAAATGGACACTGAACGTAGTGTGATTTCACCAAACTGCTGCATCAGATCTTAGCACATTGCACTTAACTTCCTATCTTCCCATTTCCCCAGCATCATCCTCAGCTAAGTTGAGAGGAGGTTTAATGGAAATGTTCAAAATCAGGGTGGGTCTTGACAGTGAATAGTGTTGATGAAAGAGTCAAAATCCAGGAGAAGCAGGTTTGATCTGACTGGCAAAGGAACAAATAGAATGTTTTTTTACTCTGCAATGAGTATTTTATAATCTGAAATTCACTGCCTGAAAGGATGGAGGAAACAGAATTGACTGGGGTTTTGAGGAAGAAGTTGGATAAGTGCTTGGAGGAGAAAAGAATTTCAAGACCCAGGGTAAAGAACCTGATGATAGGATAGTTATAGAGCTCTCACTGAGCACCAGCATGGCCCAAGTCTGCGTCCTCTGTACGATGAAGTTCTGTGATTCCATCCTGCTTACATCTGGTGACATAGTGCTCTGTCTGTACCAAATTACAGGGATTATCTAGGAGCTCCCTGCATCGATTCCATTCTAGCCGGGCAATGTTAACCCTGTCCTGTCTGACTGAAGCTCCAGCTGTAGATGCCAGACTGGAAGATGGATCCCAAATCTTAATTACCCTCTCATAATGTCATCTGAATCAAAGAGGAACCTATTGAATGACACTTAGTAATTTTTTTTCTCACTGTTTCCCACTACTTACGGACAATGAAACAGCCTGACCAGTGATAATACTAGAGACCCAGAACATTAAAATCCACTATCCACTATCCAGGCCAGGTTCTGTGTCCTTGCTGCCCTCAGAATTATTGAACAGAGAGGAATTCTGATTCATCATCTGAGGAAGGCAGTGGTGATATTAAGGTGGTGGCAGCCTTAACTGCCTTTGAGCTGATGGCATGAAATGCCTTGGGATCTGTTGAGAATTCCCAGCATCTTCCTTCATCCACCCACCTTTCTCCATTAGCTAATGCTTAAAGACTGAAATGCATCAAGTGGTGTTGAGCAGCTGTGTTTGTATTGTGGCAACTAAACTTGACATAAAAAGTGAACTTTTGGTTTTTTAAGTCTAAGATTCTGGGAATCAGCGCCTCACTCTGGAACTGGATCTTTGATTTCCTGACCAACAGACAGCAATCAGGAAGGCAATGCCCCCACCACAATGAGTTTGTGGCCTCAGCCCCCTACTTTACTCCCTGGATGCATGTAACTGCATGGCCGGATTCTGCTCTAACTCCACCCACAGGTTTGCAGATAGTAACAGTAGTGGGCCGCATCTCAAATAACAATGGTCTAGAGGACAAGAAGGAGATAGGGAGCTGAGTAACATGGTGTCATGACAACAACCTTTCCCTCAATGCCAGCAAAAACAAACGAGCTGGTCATTGACTTCAGGAAAGGGGACATGCTGCTGTCTACATCAATGGTGTTAAGGTGGAGAGGCTTGAGAGCCTCCAGTTTCTAGGAGTGAACATCACTAATAGCCCGTCTTGGTCCTGGTCTAAACACATAGAAGCCACAGGTAAGAAAGCCCACCAGTGCCTCTACTTCCTCAGAAGCCTAAAAAAATATGGCAGGCCCCCATCTACCCTTACCAATTTTTCTCAAATTCACTACAGAAAACATCCTATCTGGATGTGTCAAGGCTTGACTTGGCAACTGCTTTGTGTGTGACTGATAGAAACAGCAGGGAGCTGCAGACACAGCTCAGAGCATCACAGAAAACCACCTTCCCCTCCATGGACTCTGTGTATACTTCTCCCTGCATCAGTAAAGTAGCCAGCATAATCAACAACCCCACCCCACCCTGGATATATCCCTTCTCCCCTCTCCCACCAGGCAGGAGATACAAAACACACACACACACACACACACACACACACACACACACACACACACACACACACACACACACACACACACACACACACACACACAGTGCAGGAGGAACTCAGCAGGTCAAGCCGCATCAATGGAAATGAATAAACAGCTGACGTTTCTGGCTGAGCCGCTTCTTCTGGACTGAAAGTAAAGGGGGAAGATGCCGGAATAAAAAGAGGAGAGAAGGGAAGGAGGCTAGCTGGAAGGTGAGAGGCGAAGCCAGGTGGGTGGGAAAGGTCAAGAGCTGAGAAGAAGAAAGGAGTTATAAAAAACTCAATTCCTTAGGGTGTAGGAGAATGGGGAGAGCTTTGATAGAGGTATATAAAATTATGAGGGGTATAGATAGGGTAAATGCCAGTATGCTGCTTTTTCCACTGTGATTGGGTGAGATTAGAAGAACAAGTCATGAGTTAAGGGTGAAAGGTTAAAGGTTTAAAGGGAACATGAGGGGGAGCTGTTTCACTCAGAGGGTGGGGAGAGTGTGGAATGAACTGCCAGTGGGAGTATTGAATGTGGGTTCGAATTCAACATTTAAGAGAAATTTGGATGGATAAATGAATGGGAAAGGTATGGATAGCTGTGGTCCGGGTGCAGGTTGATGGGACTGGGAAGAATTATAGTTCAGCACAGACTAGATAGGATGAATGGCCTATTTCTGTGCTGTAGTATCCTATAATTATGACTGGAAGCATGTGCAATCAGGCTCAGACAGCTTCTACTCTGGTTTATAAGACTATTAAGTAGTTCTCTAGTATAAAAAAAAGGACTCGACCTCCCAATCTACCTTGTTATAATCTTCCACTTTGTTATTCATCTGCACTTTCTCTGTAGCCGTTACATTTTATTCTGCATTCCACTATTGTTTTACCTTGTTCTACCTCAATGCAGCGTGTAATGATTTGAGCTGTACGAACAATACGCAAGACAACTTTTCACTGTTTCTCGATACACGTGACAATAATAAACCAATTCCGATTCCAATTTCAATTTTAAAGTTCCGTTCTCATTAGTGAAAGTGGTAATTACTCACAACCAACATCTCTGACACTAAAAATTATTTGTTGAAACTATTATTTTTATTTATTTAACTGTCAGAGATTTTAAAATCTTTTCTTTTTTCTCTCTCTCCTGTTCCTGAGCAGACATTGAATTCACATTCTCTATATTTTCTCCCGAATCCTTGATGTGGTTATATAATGACATATAATAATTTAAAGACCCATAGTGTTCCAGGGCATGTCTGACTATGGCAGATTACATGGTCAATCACCGTATCATTTGGCCATTTTTTTTTTCTTTGGATAACATTGCTGAAGGGGAGCTTGTGGTTTGAAAGAGGAAGGTATCAAGCATAGAGTCTGGGGAGTTTCCAGAAACAGTTACGCAAGTCAGGAAATTCTTTGACTTTGATTGTAGAATCTGTAAAGAACAATCTGACCCAGTTATCTGAACGCTCAAGGACATTTATTGTCAAAGTACATATATGTCACCATATGCAACCCTGAGAACTATTCTCTTGTGGGCATACTCAATAAATCTATAATTGAATAATAATAATAGAATCAATGAAAGACCTCACCGACTTGGGCATTCAGCTGGAGTACAAAGACAACAAATAAAATAATGTTAAATAATAAGAAATAAATATTGAGAACATGAGATGAAGAGTCCTTGAAAGTGAGTCCATAGGTTGTGAGAACATTTCAATGATGGGGCAAGTAAAGTTGAATGAAGTTATCCTGTTTGGTTCAAGAGCTTGATGGTTGAGGGATAATAACTGTTCCTCAACCTGGTGGTGTGAGTCCTGAGGCTCCTTTACCTTCTTCCTGATGGCAGCAGTGAGAAGAGAGCATAGCCTGCGTAGTAAAGGTCTCTGATGATGGATGTTGCTTCCTTGTGACAATGATAGATAGGACTTTAATCGTGATGGACTGGGCAAGGATTTGTAATGCCTTTCAAGCTTGAAATAAACACAAAGATCATAAAACTCAATGTTTTGACAACAGTGTTGTTATCCAACATGTTGGCTCTTTACAATTTTACTGCCTTCTTGGAGGAAATGAGGTAACCAAGCTGAGAAGTACTTTGCCCGCCGTGCAACGGTATACTTTCAGCTGATGACTTAACCTTCATGTCTATTTGCCTCCCTCTAGTGTTTGAATGGAAGAATGACAGGTCTTCAGCCTCCGTTGTGTTTGTTGACCACCCCACAAGATACTTGTACCTCTGGAGTGCTAAACCTGTGAGCAGCTGGAAGTGATTACTCTATAGGTGGCAGTAAGACACTAAGAAAGTGGCACAGCTGTACATGAATGCGTAAACAATATACTGCCAAAATATGAAGCATGGAGACTCGAGAGTTCAGCCGTCAGCTTGGAGACAGTTCATCTGAACATTCTTACCGCAAGTCGTCAGCCTGAAGCTCATTCTCCCTTCACTCCACCTGATGAAGGCTTTTAGCACTTTCATACACAATGAGCAATTGCATCACATCACAATACACAAAAATCATTCACATCTCTTGTGGTTCATTCTGAGGAAATAGATTCAAGATTGTTTTATGACATTTACAGTACACAAGTGTAAAGGAAAATGAAATAATTGTTACCCCAATCCTATGCAGCACAAAAAAACAAAATAAGATAAAGAACATAATAATCAAAAACATGGTAAATATACGTGGATTGATTGGATGTCTATAAAGTGACATTGGGTGCAGGAGTGTCTACATAAAATGACCTAATACAATTTTTGTGTGAACAAATGAGTCACCACACTGGTAACAATGTTTACTTTCATCCAGCACTTTAGAAGATCTTCTGTAAAACATCATGAAGTGTGAAATATGATAGACAAGATAATAATGAAGTCGTAATTTTTGCTGTTAATTCTTAACAAACTGCAGTCACTCTGAAATTAACATTTTCCTTCATCTTTCTAAGGAAAGAACTGAAAAGGCACTTCTATTCTCTTATCCAATCGCTTCATAATTTCAATTCTGCTGGCAAGTCTTACAGGAAGCTGCAAGGCTACATTGTTCTAAGAATGTTGCTACTCTGAACATCATTTAAAAAGCTGTTGGGCATCCTTCACCAGCAGGAAGCCTGTTGGAGATGAGTCACAACAAAGGAACAACAACGAATGAAGGAAGGAGTTGGAACCTGAGGACCCATTGGTTAAGAACATGGCTTCTAGTCCATCATGAAGCAACAATGAGGAGCAACACACGGATCATTGCTGCCCAGTTGACCATGAATTTTGTATCAGGGGACTCAGCCCTCAAACGCCTTTCTCCTCAGTTAGCTCGGGGAACCGAAGATGATTGCATGGATTATTATTATTATTATTATTATGGAATAGACTCGTCTAGCCCTTTAGGCTGAGCTGAAAATACTGAAGAATCAGAAAACACTGATTTAATCCTTACTTAATCATGGGAAAATTTATAGTGACCAATTAACCTACTTGGGAATTAACCTAAATGTGTTTGGCTTATGGGAGGAAACTGGAGCACTGAGAAGAAATCCACAGGGACACAGGAAGAATGTACAAATTCTTTGCAGAACTAATTGCTTTCTCTTACACTAAATGAGACAGATGGAGCTGTGTTTGCCTCCTTCCCTTTATTCCATGGTCCACTGTCCTTTCCCATTAGATTCATTCTTCTTCAGCTCTTTATCTTCTCATCTATCCCCTCCCAGATGTTTACTACATATTTCTCCCTCACCCACCCACCTTCCCCTCACCTGATCTCACATTACCTGCCAGCTGATACTCCTTCCTCTCCCTCCCCCACCCACCCCTTCCATAGTCTGGCCTCTTCCTTCTTCCTTTCTAGTCCTGATGAAGGGTCTCATCCTGAAACATCGACTGTTTACTCCCCTCCATAGTTGCTGCCTGACTTGCAGAGTTCCTCCAGTATTTTGTGTGTGTTGCTCATAACGAATACTGTATGTGTTCTGAACATGATTTCTCCCCTTGATTCATTGCAGCATTGTGTTGCTGCCTAGCTTTTCAGTAGCTATTGTCATCAATTTTTGCCAAATATCATCTCAGACTCATAGAGACAGAAGCAGGTCCATTGGCCCAACTTATCCATGCCATCCAAGATGCCTAGTTCCATTTGCCGGTGATTTTCCCATATTTCTCCAACCTTTTCTATCTATTAACCAGTCAAAATGTTTTTTAAATTTATTGTACCACTTCTTCTGACACCTCATTCCATGTCCTCTTTTGGAAGAGGACAGCGAGGCTTGAGAGGAAGTGCGGCGGCGGCCATTTTCAAATTGTCCAATTGCTTCTCAGATCGGAGTTCTGAGAGGCGGGACTGCACAGGCGCGTGAAGGAGGCCCGGGAAGGAGGGAAGATATATAAAGAATGCCGCCTTAAGAAGCGGGCAGCAGAGTGAGCCGGGCGCAGAATGTAGGGCTTGGGCTCAGAGGGCTTAGGTGGAAGAGGGCACAGTAGGCTTATCTTTTAGTTCTTGTATTTTCAGTTATTTGGGAGGTATGAGTGTGAGGGCAGCTTGTTGTTCTCGGTGTCAGATGTGGGAGATCCTGGAGTCTCCGAGCCTCCTGGACGTCCACAACTGCGCCAGGTGTGCCGAACTGCAGCTCCTGAAGGACCGAGTTAGGGAACTGGAGCTGCAGCTCGATGACCTTCGCCTGGTCAGGGAGAGTGAGGAGGAGATAGAGAGGAGTTACAGGCAGGTGGTCACTCCGGGACCACGGGAGGCAGATAGGTGGGTTACAGTCAGGAAGGGGAAGAGGCAGGTACTAGAGAGTACCCCAGTGGCTGTACCCCTTGACAATAAGTACTCGTGTTTGAGTACTGTTGGGGGGGACAGCCTACCCGGTGGGAGTGACAGTGGCCGAGCCTCCGGCACAGAGGACGGCCCTGTAGCTCAGAAGGGTAGGGTTAGAAGAAAGAGGTCCATAGTAATAGGGGACTCAATAGTCAGGGGCTCAGACAGGCGTTTCTGTGGAGGTGACTGGGAGTCCCAGATGGTAATTTGCCTCCCTGGTGCCAGGGTTCGGGACGTTTCTGATCGCGTCCAAGATATCCTGAAGTGGGAGGGTGAAGAGCCAGAGGTCGTGGTACATGTAGGTACCAATGACATAGGAAGGAAAGGGGAAGAGGTCCTGAAATGGGAGTATAGGGAGTTAGGAAGGCAGTTAAGAAGAAGAATCGCAAAGGTAGTAATCTTGGGATTACTGCCTGTGCCACGCGACAGTGAGAGTAGGAATAGAATTAGGTGGAGGATAAATGCGTGGCTGTGGGATTGGAGCAGGGGGCAGGAATTCAAGTTTCTGGATCATTGGGACCTCTTCTGGGGCAGGAGTGACCTGTTCAAGAAGGACGGGTTACACTTGAATCGTGGGGGGACCAATATCCTAGCGGGGAGGTTTGCTAGGGCTACAGGGCGGACTTTAAACTAGTAAGATGGGGGGGCGGGAGACTATTTGAGGAGACTATGGGAGAGGAGGTTAGTTCACCAGTGGAGCAAGTAAATAGACAGTGTGTGAGGGAGGAAAGGCAGGTGATGGAGAAGGGATGCGCTCAGCCCGAAGATGTAGGGGAGAAGAAAGAAAAGGATAATAAATTTGAATGCATTGTTAGGGATGGAAAGAGAGGAGGAGATGGAGAGTATCTTAAATGTATCTATTTTAATGCTAGGAGCATTGTAAGAAAGGTGGATGAGCTTAAAGCGTGGATTGATACCTGGAATTATGATGTTGTAGCTATTAGTGAAACATGGTTGCAGGAAGGGTGTGTTTGGCAACTAAATATTCCTGGATTTAGTTGCTTCAGGTGTGATAGAGTAGGAGGGGCCAGAGGAGGAGGTGTTGCATTGCTTGTCCGAGAAAATCTTATGGCGGTGCTTTGGAAGGATAGATTAGAGAGCTCCTCTAGGGAGGCTATTTGGGTGGAATTGAAGAATGGGAAAGGTGCAGTAACACTGATAGGAGTGTATTATAGGCCACCTAATGGGGAGCGTGAGTTGGAAGAGCAAATGTGTAAGGAGATAGCAGATATTTGTAGTAAATACAAGGTGGTGATTGAGGGAGATTTTAATTTTCCACACGTAGACTGGGAAGCTCATTCTGTAAAAGGGCTGGATGGTTTAGAGTTTGTGAAATGTGTGCAGGATAGTTTTTTGCAACAATACATAGAAGTACTGACTAGAGATGGGGCAGTGTTGGATCTCCTGTTAGGGAATGCGATAGGTCAGCTGACAGATGTATGTGTTGGGGAGCACTTCGGGTCCAGTGATCACAATAGCATTAGCTTCGATATAATTATGGAGAAGGACAGGACTGGACCTAGAGTTGAGATTTTTGATTGGAGAAAGGCTAACTTTGAGGGGATGCGAAGGGATTTAGAGGGAGTGGATTGGGTCAAGTTGTTTTATGGGAAGGATGTAATAGAGAAATGGAGGTCATTTAAGGGTGAAATTATGAGGGTACAGAATCTTTATGTTCCTGTTAGGGTGAAAGGAAAGGTTAAAGGTTTGAGAGCACCATGGTTTTCAAGGGATATTAGAAATTTGGTTCAGAAAAAGAGGGATGTCTACAATAGATATAGGCAGCATGGAGTAAAGGAATTGCTCGAGGAATATAAAGAATGTAAAAGGAATCTTAAGAAAGAGATTAGAAAAGCTAAAAGAAGATACGAGGTTGGTTTGGCAAATAAGGTGAAAGTAAATCCGAAAGGTTTCTACAGTTATATTAAAAGCAAGAGGATAGTGAGGGATAAAATTGGCCCCTTAGAGAATCAGAGTGGTCAGCAATGTGTGGAACCGAAGGAGATGGGAGAGATTTTGAATGATTTCTTCTCTTCGGTATTCACTAAGGAGAAGGATATTGAATTGTGTAAAGTGTGGGAAACAAGTAAGGAAGTTATGGAACCTATGACAATTAAAGAGGTGGAGGTACTGGCGCTTTTAAGAAATTTAAAAGTGGATAAATCTCCGGGTCCTGACAGGATATTCCCCAGGACCTTGAGGGAAGTTTGTGTAGAAATAGCAGGAGCTCTGACGGAGATCTTTAATATGTCATGAGAAATGGGGATTGTGCCGGAGGATTGGCGTATTGCTCATGTGGTTCCATTGTTTAAAAAGGGTTCTAGAAGGAAGCCTAGCAATTATAGACCTGTCAGTTTGACATCAGTGGTGGGTAAATTAATGGAAAGTATTCTTAGAGATAGTATTTATAATTATCTGGATAGACGGGATCTGATTAGAAGTAGCCAGCATGGATTTGTGCATGGAAGGTCATGTTTGACAAACCTTATTGAATTTTTTGAAGAAGTTACGAGGAATGTTGATGAGGGTAAGGCAGTGGATGTAGTCTATATGGACTTCAGCAAAGCCTTTGACAAAGTTCCACATGGAAGGTTAGTTAAGAAGGTTCAGTCGTTAGGTATTAATGCTGGAGTAATAAAATGGATTCAACAGTGGCTAGATGGGAGATGCCAGAGAGTAGTGGTGGATAATTGTTTATCGGGATGGAGGCCGGTGACTAGCGGGGTGCCTCAGGGATCTGTTTTGGGCCCAATGTTGTTTGTAATATACATAAATGATCTGGATAATGGGGTGGTAAATTGGATTAGTAAGTATGCCAATGATACTAAGGTAGGAGGTGTTGTGGATAATGAGGTGGATTTTCAAAGCTTGCAGGGAGATTTATGCCGGTTAGAAGAATGGGCTGAACGTTGGCAGATGGAGTTTAATGCCAAGAAGTGTGAGGTTCTACATTTTGGCAGGAATAATCCAAATAGAACATACAGAGTAAATGGTAGGGCATTGAGGAATGCAGAGGAACAGAGAGATCTAGGAATAACTGTGCATAGTTCCCTGAAAGTGGAGTCTCGTGTAGATAGGGTGGTGAAGAGGGCTTTTGGAACGCTGGCCTTTATAAATCAAAGCATTGAGTACAGAAGTTGGGATGTAATGCTAAAGTTGTACAAGGCATTGGTAAGGCCAAATTTGGAATATTGTGTGCAGTTCTGGTCACCGAATTATAGGAAAGATATCAATAAATTAGAGAGAGTGCAGAGATGATTTACTAGGATGTTAGCTGGGTTTCAGCAATTAAGTTACAGAGAAAGGTTGAACAAGTTAGGTCTCTATTCATTGGAGCGTAGAAGGTTGAGGGGGGATTTGATCGAGGTATTTAAAATTTTGAGAGGGATAGATAGAGTTGACGTGAACAGGCTGTTTCCATTGAGAGTAGGGGAGATTCAAACTAGAGGACATGATTTGAGAGTTAGGGGGCAGAAGTTTAAGGGAAACACGAGGGGGTATTTCTTTACTCAAAGAGTGATAGCTGTGTGGAATGAGCTTCCTGTAGAAGCAGTAGAGGCCAGTTCAGTTGTGTCATTTAAGGTAAAATTGGATAGGTATATGGACAGGAAAGGAGTGGAGGGTTATGGGCTGAGTGCGGGTAGGTGGGACTAGGTGAGATTAAGGGTTCGGCACGGACTAGGAGGGCCAAGGTGGCCTGTTTCTGTGCTGTGATTGTTATATGGTTATATATGGTTATATGGTTTGCACAAACCGTTGTGTGAAGAAGTTTCCCCTCAAGTCCCTTTTAAATCCTTCCCCTCTCAGTCTAAACCTCTGCCTTTGGGGGTTTAGACTTCCCTTTCCTAGGAAAAACGCCAAATGTATTCATCATACCTATGTCCCTCATGATTTTATACACCTCTTTCTCTCAAAAAACTGACCTCACTCAAATGTAAAGCTTTACTCCTGATCTATCTGCACCCTTTTCCATAATGATGCTGATTTAAACTGAATTGTCATCTCTTCTACTGGAACACTTCCCTAAAGATATCCTCTCTACCAGCCCAGACTCACTCCTTGAAAACCAGCACTATCCTGTCCTTTGTTGGGTTGCAGTTTACTGACTTAAAATCTTTTCTTGAATGCCTCTGAAGAATTCTTTACTCCTACATCGATTCTGTCCCTGCAAATAACGATAGTCCAATCCTCCGTTACTATTCAGAGATTCAAATTCAAAGTACATTTATTATCAAGGTACGTATGCAGCACACAGCCCTGAGATTTGTCTTCCCACAGACAGCGACAAAAGAAAGAAAACCATGGCACCCATTCAAATAAAAACATCAATCAACGTGCAAAAAAAGAACAAATCGTGCAAAAAGCAAAAAAAAAACATAGAATATAAAACAGCAAACCACAAGTCATCAAACCAGTCCAGGCATACTTGGTTCAGCTCAGTTCAATTCAATCTAGCTTCGTGCGGGCTGCAGAGCTTCACTATCTGTAGGCTGCTCCAATCAAAGTCGCACAAAGTAGCAACAAATTAATGACCAGAAACGAGAAACACTTCATAATGTGAACTACAAGAGTCCAACCCTATTAACCACGTTGATTAAACCTTGTCCAAGACCCAGGACTCTGGCATCATCCTTCGACAGCATTGACCATTCGAATGCAGAGACCTTCCTCAGACTGCGGCGGGTAAGAGGGAGAGACTATCACACCTCCTTCCGTCAGCAGCGAGCAAGCGGCTGGTAGACAGTGCTGAACACTTGCCCGCCTTCTGCTCTCATTTTGATGATTTCAATCTTCTTCAATTATTTAATCGGTGACATCAGGGAGAGATGGAATTGATCCTGGGCTAACGCCCCATCTCCAGCTCTCATACTTCGCTTGAAACCTCCTCGGAGAAGCGGAGTGCCAGATTGGTCAATTGGTGTGAAAACACACCATCAAAATTTAGATCACAAGTTCTAACAGTAGCAGAATCACATTTGAAAGAAAAAGAAGTGAAAGAAGTAGTTTTGAGTCTAAGCCAGAGGTTTACTCATATATTTGTTCTTCTATCTTCCTTTGGCTCCTTCATTGTGCCAAATATGACTGCTTTTGTATGTTCACACCGAGGATAATCCTTCTTCTATTCCTGTGTTAAACCCATCTGACTTCATTAACTAGATTTTCCAGGCAATCATCACTCCTCACTATAGTAACTTAAACTGGTAATGAGACTCCCAGAAGAAGTGTTTGAGGCCGGTATTTCAACAACATTTGAAAGGTACTTGGACAGATATATGGAGAGGAAAGAATTGGAAAAATATGAGCCACATAGGAATCTTGGTCAGAATGGATCTGTTGGACCGAAAGGACTGTTTCTGAGTCAGATACCTCTATGAATCTATTTGAAAACCTCATAGCTTGGAACTTCCAACCTTGTCATTCATAAAGCCATGTTCCAGCACCAACTCCAATGCCGTACTTCCACAAGTTTATCATTGGCTTTAGTTTACACAGACAGTTTGCTGATATCTATTCGATCAGATGGTACTGAACTCTTTTATTGTCCTCTTTTCAAACTTTTCCTGTGCTTCAAATCCCCTGCATTCCATGTCCAAATTTACGTACCTCTGTTCTTTCTGAAACTTTCTTCCAAGTCACATCCTCTGCCAAACTAACTGCAAGGATGGAAAGTCAGACATTTGGAAAGGAGACCGTATCCAAAACCAAACTGATGATGGGAAGCTTAGCAACACATCTCAGCCAAATGAAGAGGAAGTGACTGATGGTATTTAGTGAAGAAATTAGTTGATATGAAGCCGATTCCTTATCAGTATTCTGGATGTTTTATGTTTGTGCAAAGAAATCACTTTATTTCTCCGAATTACCCCTCAAGATGCTCTATGTGAAGGTTTGGTTTTGCAAACTAGAGAATAGTTAGTATCATCTTTTCAGTTCCAGGGACTAGCATTGCACTTTGTTCAGAATGGTAGAAGAAGGAATAATATGTATCTTAAATAAAACACATTTAGATATGCAGTCGGTTAAATTCTGGGCCAATATTATTCACAGCCATTTCAAGAAATCTGAGAACTGGCACTTCCAACTGTATTGGAAATATCAGTGCCCTGGGAGATTAGTCTGGGAGACCAAGCATCAGTTTTGTTTTCTTGATTTACATATACAAAAATGCTGTGACTTGAGGTGAATTTTTCAGGTTCAGAAGTCATTGTGAGTATGGACTACTGCTGTGGTCTAGACAGATCGGTAATTTGCCATTACTAATGACCACAGAGAAAAAAAAACAATTAATCTATTGCACCATCTTCCTGTTCTAAACTGGTCCTCGGCCCAACTTGTTCATGTCAACCAAATTGCCTCCCAGAGGTGGTGTCACTTGCCTAAATTTGGCCATATCCCATCTAAATCCTTCTTATCCATAAATGTAATTGTACCCATCTTCACCACTTCCTCTGGTATCCACAGTAATTCCATATACCCAGCACCCAACACTTCATATATCCATATACCCAGCACTATTAAATTTATGGTAGTTCCATTTACCTAGCGCCTGGCACATAATATACCCAGCACTGTTGCATCCACTGTATT
Source organism: Hypanus sabinus (assembly GCF_030144855.1). Taxonomy (NCBI): domain Eukaryota; kingdom Metazoa; phylum Chordata; class Chondrichthyes; order Myliobatiformes; family Dasyatidae; genus Hypanus; species Hypanus sabinus. Next base: position 165,742,928 of record NC_082709.1, on the reverse strand, counting down.
TTCATACATCCAGCACCCGCCACTTCATATACCCGTGTACCCAGCACCCTGGCATCTGTGGTAGTTCCATATACCCAACACCTGCCACTTCATATACCCATGTACCCAGCACCCTGGCATCTGTGGTAGTTTCATATACCCAGCACCTGGCATTTCATATACCCATGTACCCAGCACCCTGGCATCAGTGGTAGTTCCATATACCCAGCACCTGCCACTTCATATACCCATGTACCCAGCACCCTGGCATCTGTGGTAGTTTCATATACCCAGCACCTGGCACTTCATATACCCATGTACCCAGCACCCTGGCATCTGTGGTAGTTCCATATACCCAACACCTGCCACTTCATATACCCATGTACCCAGCACCCTGGCATCTGTGGTAGTTTCATATACCCAGCACCTGGCACTTCATATACCCATGTACCCAGCACCCTGGCATCTGTGGTAGTTTCATATACCCAACACCTGGCACTTCATATACCCATGTACCCAGCACCCTGGCATCTGTGGTAGTTTCATATACCCAGCACCTGCCACTTCATATACCCATGTACCCAGCACCCTGGCATCTGTGGTAGTTTCATATACCCAGCACCTGGCACTTCATATACCCATGTACCCAACACCCTGGCATCTGTGGTAGTTCCATATACCTAGTTGCTTGCACTTCTGGTAAGATGTTGGTGTGCACAATTACAGCAGCTCCTATGGGGCCAACCAAAGGAGTTACTGTCCTTTTAAACATATCTTTATAATAGCCTGCTGGATGTTAAGGATTTAAGGTACTGCAGGTCTACCGAATCAGTGGGTTGATCATAGGCGAAGAAATTGAAGGAGTTGGACATGGTGTTGCCTGCGTTGCAGAGGAGTTGTAGGAGTTGGTGTGAGAAGGCAGTGAGCAGTCTAACAGTGACTGGTCACTTACCCTGTGAGCAGAAGACCCTGTTAGATATTGTCAATGTGGAATGCTGCAAGTCCGATTCACCGATTTATTGGCAGCTGGCAGAGGAGCCGCATGGTCTCAAGCCACAACGTCACCTATTTACCGCTGCCCAGGAGAAAGGCAGTGGAACCAGAGTGTGCCACCGAAGGTGTGTAGTATGGCATCCAAGGCGAATAGAATATAAAAGTAAGGACATAATGCTGAACCTTTATAAGAAACTAGTCAGGCCACACTTAGAGTATTGTCAACAGTTTTGGTCTCCATATCTCAGAAAGGATGTGTTGTCATCGGAGAGGGTCCAGCGGACGTTTATGAGGTTGATTCCAGGAATAAAGGGGTTAACATATGAGGAGTGTTTGGCAGCTTTGGGCCTGTACTCACTGGAACTTCGAAGAGTGGGGGGGAACTCATTGAACCATACTAAATGCTGAAAGGACTAGATAGAATGGATGTGGTGAGGATGTTTCCTATGGTGGGACATCTAGAACCAGAGGGCATAGCCTCAAAATTGAGGGGTGACCCTTTAAAACAGAGGTAAGGAAGAATTTTTTTAGCCAGAGAGTAGAAAGTCTGTGGAATGCTTTGCCACAGACTGCAGTGGAGGCCAAGTCCATGTGTACATTTAAGGCAGAAGTTGATCGTTTCCTTATCGGTCAGGGCATCAAAGGATATGGAAAGAAGACAGGGGCATGGAATTGAGTGGGATCCAGGATCAGCCATGATGGAGCAGACTTGATGGGCTGAATGGCCTAATTCTGCTCCTGTGTCTTACAGTCTTACCAATGTGATAATGCATCTCTTTTTTATAAAATCAGCTGCAAATTTAATATATTTAAATTGACCTTTCTCTTGAGTGACTTAATAATGGGAGTAACCCTAGCTTTTCCTACAATTTTAAAAATTATACCTCAGATAGATTGCTCCTTTCTCTTCAAATTTACTGAGATTTCCAGCAATCATTTCAGCAGCCAAAGGAATTCAGCTGATGCTTCCCAGCGGGCTTCCACTGCTCCATTTCTGCACCTGTCGGATTTTGCTGCACACCTCATTAAATCAATGAGTTCGACACAAAACATCCTGATGCACAATCGTCACTATTCAAACAGAAATCAAAGTATCATTAAGCTGGGGACTTTCTAACTCAAAATCCAAGAAAAGAATTTACTACGTGTAAAGTTGGAAAGCGATGTACCATGGATGGCGTTTATTAATAAATTCCACATTGTGTTCTAAGATTGTGCAGGCTTTTAGAATATTAAGGCAAACATGTAAATAAAAATAGTTTATTTTAAACTATGAGTTTCCACGAATGCATGATTAGTCAGCATTTGCTTGGCCTCATTATTTTCCTCATTAGCACCTATTTTATATGCAATTCTTTGTTCAGTAGCTATGCTTGAGCATTATTCAGAAATAATATTATTAGACTACTCAGTAATGCCTGATTTCTCTTCCTATGACAGATTTTTTTAAAAATTCACTATCGCTTGTAGCTTGACAATGTTAAAATCATACTGCTGTTATTAAATGCTAAAAATATCAACAAATCATCTCAGTGTTGAGTGGCAGCAAGCATGGCAATTGTTGTTAGGTATTGTTTGAAATATTTTCCTCCAGTTTTCTGCTTAAGGCATACTGGTGTAAGACTGTACATTTTACCTTGACTGAAAAACTCGTCCATCTGTGAGCCTTTGTAAGCTAATCCTGGAAGACTCCACAACTCTGTTGAATCATATCCGTGACATGGACTAAATAAGTTAAATGATTTCCTGTTGGGCTGCTTATTTCTATGATGCTAGATTTATAAGCGCGCATCTTGTGGTTCAAATCCTTCTTGAACATATATCAATACAGTAATTACTAAGTGAACCTGGTGGGGTTGGCAATCCCCCTAGGTTCCTCTGCTCCATAAACACTTTCTGGAGTTTTCTGGATCTGTATGTGGACAGGTCACAGAGTAGAAATAACATTGCACAACAAAGATTTAGCTTCCTGAATACTTTTGGGTGTATCTTACGGACTTTTGGTTGTTAAGAAAAGCACCTTTAAATTCCCCATCCCGCACCCTTTTATTGAAATTGCCAAAATTTGTTATTTCAATTCATAATTCAAGTCAGAATAACTGATGCCAAGATTGAGGAAAGCAGTTTTGTTGGCCCGCAAATCAAACAAGTCATCATTGACTGGACAATTGAAGAACTTCTAGTAGGACTGGAGAAAATCACATGGAAGGCATTCAAGGGGGTTGTTGAAAATTTTCTTGGCAACTACAGAGCACCAAACGTTGCGAACATGGAGAAATAGTGGCTGAAAATTGTTGGATACTTACGTGAGAAGCCTCAGACACTGAGTACAAATGAAAATCCCCAAGAAAACATTTTTAACTTAGTTGGATTATTGTAAAACATCAGCGCTATTGTGTATTATATTCAATAGAAGTTAATTCTTTGTTTCTCCAATTTTCTATATGGTACAAGAAGTCTGAAATTATACTTGTGTTCTGTTTCAAGCAGTCTATCGTAAACAAATTTCTGAGGAAACAGCACAAAAGAAAAACGTCTAAGAGAGCCAGCAATGCTGGAAAAGCACAGCAATATAGACAAAATACTGAAGGAACTCATCAGGTCAGGCAGCATCTCTGGAGAGGAAAAAATGTTTTAGGCTGACTCTTCATTAGGACAAAGAGTAAAAGATAGCCAGATTTGAGAGGTCAGGATAAGGGTGATTTGGGAGTGGGGTAAGGTGCTGTGGGGATTCTGATGTCATTGGAATATTCAACAATAGGCAGGAAGACTGAAGTAGGTACGGAATGGTGGAATTTGCAACCACAGAGAACTGTTAAGGCCAAGTCACTAAATCTATTATGCAAGAGGTAACTAGATCTCTAGAAACAAAGGGCATCAAGGAATATGAAATTTGTTATTGATATAGAGCATTGGTATGATTGTAGTGAACAGTAGGCAGACTTGAATGCAGAAATGCCGTACTCTTGCTCTTACTTTTCTGCCAAGCACAATGAAAAGCTTGGAGACACAAGCGTCCGAGGATGCTGGAATCCGGAGCAAGAGAAATTGCTGGAGGAATCCTTGTCCTGTCACCAGGTCCAACACAGGGCTTTGACTGGAAATGTCAATGCTTTCCTCTCCTCACCACAGCTGCTGCTCGACTTGCTGAGTTCCGTCTAGCAGATTGTTTACTGACGATGAGAAGCTTGGCGTGTTCTCAGGTCTGTCAGAAGCCTGCATTCAATATGAAAAGACATGGAGTAAACAACTACTTATCTTGTACTACATTCCGCAGAATTTGGGAAGGATTTCTTCCAGCCTGGAAGTGACAGGAACCTGACTAACACAGGAGCAGATGTGACCATATAGCAGCTTCCAACAGACAATATTAAGTCTCTGTGAAACACATGCAAATAACCAATGTGCAAGGAGCAGCATCGAAGTTCAGATTGATGAACTGCGAAATTAACTTGCTAGGTTGTAAGTTTAACCTGATGCCAAGTGTAATGTATCTGAAGAAATTCAGCATGCCTGTCAGCTTTTACCAATTTTTATCAATGTACCTCAGAAAGCAATCTGTCTGGATACACCGTGGCTTGGCATGGCAACTGCTTGGCATGAGACTGCAGGAACGTGCAGAGAGTTGTGGACGCAGCTCAGCACATCATGGAAACCAACTCCACCTCCGTGGAGTCTGTCTGTACTTGTTGCTGCCTCAGTAATGCTGCCTGCATCATTAAAGGCCCCACATACATTCTCTCTTCTCCCCTCTCCCACTGAGCAGAAGATACAGAAGTTTGAAAGCACATACAGCCATGCTCAAATACGGCTTCTGTACCTCTCTTGAACAGACTTCTTGTACAATAAAGTTGTCTCTTGGCCTCACAATCTACCTCGTTATGATTTTGCACTTTAATGCTTAGCTGCACTGTACTTTCTCAGTAACTTTTACGCTTTATTCTGCATTGTTATTGCTTTACTTATTCTATCTCAATGTACTGTGTAATGATTTGATCTGTACTGGTTAACAAGATGCTATACAGCTCGGGGCGTTAGAGTATAGAGATTAATTCCAACACTCTCTGTAAAAAGTTTGTACAGCCTCCCGTGTGTGTATGTGCTTCCTCTGGGTGCTCCAGTTTCATCCCACTTTCTGAAGACATACCAGTTAGTAGATTAACTGCTCATTGTAAATTGCCCTAGGGTTCATAGGTGGGTTGCTGGGCAATCAGCTCGTTGGGCTGAAAGGGCCTGTTCTGTGCTGTATCTCTAAATAAAATAAGTTTTCCACAGCATCTTAGCACTCAAAGCAGTAATAAACCAGCAGATTGAACCAATACAGTCATCAAGCAGGAAATATGCTGCACTCTCTGCATCCACATTTTACGCAATCTGTGGTGCCTACTATGCACAGTGCAGCAATTTCAATTGCAGTCCAGAAAATTCAAAATATAACACAGTCTTACTGTTTCAAAATTTGTATTGGTTTAGTCTGCTGCGTTGCAAGTGAACAATAATATTGTACATGCTGCACTTCAATGCATTTGAAAAGACATTACAAACTACCAATGACGATGGTTGATTTCCTCTGGGATTGATGAAAAATTTTGATAACTTGGTGAAATTCAGGTGAGTTTAAGGCACAAAACTGAGTTTTTTTTTGTAATATTTTCCTACAAATTGTCTGTCTTACCATTGAGGCAATCTGGTACTTTGCATTTGCAAGGGACGACAGCGACTTACCACATAACCATTCCACGCGCCACATTTAACTGTGTGACCAATGAATCAGATTCAGATTTACGCACACACGGTCCTCCAACTCCAGGACAGGCTTCCAATCTCCAATCTCCAGGCTTGAGCCACTGGGCTTCGATTTCCAGACTTCTGATTGACCTTTGAACTTCACTCTTTGGTATCCACCCTTAGATTAGCCACTGATGGGACTCTGAATTCCAGGCTCGAACTCTGAGCTCACCGACAGACCAGGCTTCATGCCTCCTGCTCACACAACACCTGTTCCTGGGACCCACAATCCTGGGACAACCCAACGTCCACATATGTCTTTTGTCATCCGTTGGCATTGCTGCCTTTTAAGTGTGGAACAGAGACCTGGATTTGAGTTAGCATGACTGCACTGATGGGTTATGTTGGGAGAGCTGGCACACATGAACAAGATGGAGCGTCGTTCAGCTATAACATTGAATGAGGTAACTGGTACATTAAACTGAACAATGTTCCGGAGATTGAAAAAGATGACTATGTTGAGTTGTAATATGTAAGTGTATAGAAGCAAATCTTTTGACAAAATGGGCTCAAAACGTATGGATGCAATAGCCTCTGCCCTCCTCTTTGTCCTGTCCCACCTGGAAAAATGGGGTCTCATAGGCCAGGCTGCTGTCGGTGTTTAATGCCATCATACCCCAGAAACTGGTGGGGAAACTGTCCTCGCTGGGTCTCAACACCTCTCTCTGTAACTGGATACTGGACATTTTCATAGAAAGGCCACAATCAGTCCATGTGGGCAACAAAGTCTCTAGTCCCATTACGCTGAGCACTGGCCCTCCCCAAGGCTGTGTGCTCAGCCTGCTGCTGTTCACCTTGCCGACACATGACAGTGTCACAGGATTGAGCTCAAAGTGCGTCGTCAAGTTTGCAGATGACACGTCAGTGGTTGGTCTTATCAAGAACATTGACAAGATGGAGTAGAGAGAGTAAGTGGAGCAGCTGGTGGATTGGTGTGAGAAGAACAACCTAAGCCTGAACATGGAGAAGACTAACAAAATCATTGTGGACTTCAGGAAGGTGCAGATGAACTATCCCCCTCTGTGAATACATGGCTCCTCCACAGAGAGAGCTCAATGCCCCAGGCTCCTGGGAGTTCGCATCACGGATTACCTCACCTGGTCCCTTAACAGCACCTCCCTGAACTAGAAGGCACAGCAGCACCTCCACTTCCGAGGGAGACTGAGGCAAGCAAGGCTTCTCCTCCACCTTCCTGGTTTAACTGAATTTTACAGGAGCACCATTGAGAGCATCCTGACAAGTTGCATTTTCACCTGGTCTGGGAGCAGCCGAGCTTCGGACCTGAAGTCCCTACAAAGGACTGTGAGAACGGCTGAGGGGATCATAGGGGTCTCCTCCCCATCCATCGGGGACATACATCAGGAGTGCTGCGTACACAGGGCCCTTAGTATTATTAAGGTATACCACCCATCCATCCAGCATCCTCTTTGACTTTCTACCATCAGTCAAGAAACTCCAATACATAATAACAAGAATGGCCATTAGGCTTCTGAACTGCCTGCTGCAACGTATTCAATGTGCCACTGGTTAATCTGCTCTGCACCTTAAAATACTTGCTTTATGCATTTTAGTTTGTTATTTGTGCACAGTTCATCTGTAGATGTTATCCTTACTTTCATAAGCTATTGTGCGTCATATGTAGTACTGTGCTTTACACCCTGGTTCAAAGAAATGTTGTCTCATATGACGATATACCTGACTTGACAAATCTTGTATCATGATGTGCAGAAACTGCAATATCATCTTGAATCAAAATCAGGTTTATTATCACTAATATACATTGTGAAATTTGTTGTCTTGCACAGCAGTACAGTGCAATATGTAAAATATGCCATAAATTACAATAAGAAATATATATGTAACAAAAATAAATAATGCAAAGAGAGAAAAAATTACTTTGCTCCAGAACAATTTGAAATAACCATTAAATTATAATTTTGGGACAAGGCTCTTAGTAAGATCAATGTTTCATGGAAGAACTTAACCCTGAACTGCAAATATAATACATTTTTAGATTGTTCCTCTTGCTCAACAGATTATGGTGGACCGTTGAGGAAATAAATGCAAGCAAATCTATTGAGCATTCAACTCTGATGCACAATCTTAGCAGTGCCAATGGAGGTGGCACACACAATGCTGAAATCTTTCATCTACAATACACGGTTGTAGCAGCAGTTAAAGAGACATAGCAATGCCCAAAACACAAGAGATGCTGAAATCCAGGACAGCACAGACAAAATGCTGGAGGACAGACAGCATCAATGGAAATGAATAAACAGTTGACATTTCGTGCCAAGACTCTTCTTCAGGACTGGAAAAGAAGGGGGAAGATGACAGAATAAGCTGGTTTCCATGTTGGAGTCCAAAGTTGGAAGCTGAGACTAATTCAGTAAGCTGTTATCATTGCGATGGCTGAAACTTACCTCAGTCCTGTCAATATAGAACACCCAAGTTATTTTAGTTGTGAAAAGCATCATGACATTCCCACAACCTGGTGAAAACAAGGTTAAGACAACCAATGAAAGGGAAATTATTTCAGAGGTTTGCGCTACAAGCACTAATAGCAACAAAAAGGTTTTTCCAGTGATGATGTTGATTAACAACTAATGCACTGAAAAAATAAATTGTTATTTCTGCATACTTTTCAGCATTTAGTCAAGGCCACTGCCGCAGCAAGATCAACCAGTTCATAGAAAACTCCATTGCACCGAACATCTACTCTGATAAAATTCTGTACGCAGTAAGGCATATGGAAATCAATGGGCAGTGAACGCAGTTGCCTACCACTGTAGCAAATAATGATTAGAGGCCAACATTAATAGGGAAGAACTGGCTGAGACTAAATAAGCTAAAGTGGAAGAATATTTTCAGCACTAATGCTTCAAATTTGCTCTTTCACACACTGTTGGAAAGATGAGATTACATGTTTGGGGAAAACTTTATTGCCATGGGAGGGCACCGTTCAAGTTTCTAAGGAGATCGATTGGAAGGCAAAACTAATTCTCTAAATGTCAAGAAGGAGCTAAATAGGCCAAACACAACAGTTTTAGAAGGTCACATCAATATTAGTTGAACCTACATCAGACAAACCTACCCATTTGTGTGGAGACTGTGATGTCACACAACTAAGCCATGGACGATAAAAGCTATTCTCTATACACTTTGTAAAACTTGGTAAACTTTGATATCAGTGCAGTAATAAGCCATGAGGTGGATGATAAGCAGGATGAAGCCAATGATTCTTCTTCTCACACACTCATAAGAAGCAAGTGTAATTGTGCACAATTCAAAAAAAGAGCATTTGGAATAATGCTTGAAATCAAGGAGTTCCTGTAACATTTGCCAAGCAGATCTTTTACTTAGTAACAGACCATGAGCCACTACTAATAACACTAAGTTTCAAATCAAGAATTCCCACAGAGGTGGCATTCTGGATATAAAGATGGACAGTCCTTCTCTGGTGTTATGGTAATACATTTTAGTCCAGAAGTTCTAAGAAGAACATCATTGGTGACTGCTCTAGAACTATGGTGTCGAAAGTGAAAATGTAATCAACAGGGTAAGTGAGATCAATAAAGGCTTTCTTGTGGCTGCACTATAGTTGCATACAAGACTCAGAGAGACATGGTGCTGAAAAGCGTATATGATTAAATATCAAAGGGAAAGACAGAATTTACCAATTAACAAATAAATATAGTTTGAATAAAACATAAAGGAAAACCTTTAACAGCAACCAACAAAGATATGTAAACAAAAAATTCTGCTGGAAATCCTGAAATGAGAAAAATTATTCTTTCTAGAACTTTGAGATGGATCTTCATTAATACTACTTGTGGAAATGGAACTGCTGGCATTTAATCATTTCAACAACAGGAAATCCAAGACTTTGGCACATACGTTGCCAAATACAGAAGTAATTATTGAGCCCTTTCGCCTATGATTCTCAAAGGTTGTATACAGGATCCAAAATCCCATTGATTTAGTGGAGGTTGTTGGGCTTTGTATAAAACAGGAATGATAAATTATTTTTAAATTAGTTTGTACCAATTTAATATTTTAATTTAAAATATTAACCATGCCTTTTGATGGTTTTAGTTAATATTATTTAACCAGATTTAATATTAGAAATTATATACTTCAATTTAAATGTCACAAGTCTCCAGTAGGACTTTGCTGTCTGTCTGGGCTACAAGACGCATTTTGGAGTAAGGTCCTCTCTACTGTGTCATCAGGGGTTATGTCGCCATTTGGGCCATGCTGGTGGGGTTCAGGCAGCTTTGGACCAGCAAGATTGGCCCTTTTCATTTAGACAAGCTAGGTACAAGTGATTTCGACGCAAGATGGGCCAGCAAAGAACGGAAGAGAAAAATGAAACTACAAGTAAAAAAAATTGCAGTGGGGTAGAGATATGTCTCTACTGAAGGTAGTGCAAGACATTCCTTCCATCTGCTAGCCTGCAAGTCACCCTTGGGCAGGGTGTAGCACCTACTTAACCACCCTCCAACCCCAATAAACGTCACATGAAGGCATGGGAGCAGGTTGTATGTGCAACTGGAGCAAATCACAAGTTCTGGTTATGCGACCACTAACGCCAGGTAGACAATCTCTGAAGAGCATTGATAATGGTTCGGGTTACCCATCTTGTAAAGACAATGCCCAGAAGTAGGCAATGGCAAACCACTTCTGTAGAAAAATTTGCCAAGAACAATCATGGTCATTGGACCATGATCACCCATGTCATACAACATGGCATATAATGATGATAATGAGTTTAAAATAATACTTAAGATGTTAGTTATTTCAAATTGCAGTGAGTTCTGTGAATATTACCTGCAATAAATTATGTAAAATGCATTGAAAAAAGAAGATGGAAAGGTCTGCATTTATATAGCAACTTTCATATCTTGAGGAACTTACGAAGGGGGCACATAGACATGGAGGTACTTTTGAAGTGTAGTGCATGTTGGACTACAAGGAAAAATGTACACAGCAAAGCCGCACCTTCAGCTATGTAATAATGACTTATGATAGACAGGTTTGTCCTCGTTTGTTTGTGGTAAACTATATATGGTGTCTTGAAGTCTTATCCTGAAATTTGGTCTATTGTCTGATTACTTACGGCTTTCAAATGACATTTGTACCCTGAAATCTTTTTCATGATGCTGCTTACAAGCAAAAATATAAAAAACCTGTTAGTGAGGTGTTTTCATAACAAGAAGGGCTCACATACACATCTGGTTAAACTGTTGGTGATCTTGTTTCAATGCATGTGGAACGTCTATAATTTATAGCCAGTGTGAGCCCTGTTCCACAATATCTCACAGTGTGGAAAGAAACTTACCAGTTCTGCTGAATAATCTTCTCATTTCAAACATCACTCAGCAGGAACACAAACAGCATCGCCGATGACAAACTGGTTAACCATAAAATGGCAAGAAAAGGTTTAAAGTTTAGCTTGACTGGTTTTAGGAAAATATGTCCAATGATTTAATAGGCCTTTCATCATCTGGTGTATCCTGTGGAAAGCAGCACTTTATCTGAGGGCTTACGCACAATGACATTTTAAAGAAGGTTGCTTAGTAATGCCGTTTTCTCAGGCATGGAGTTGCCAGGCACCTTTTCTGGACTGTTTTATCTCAATGACACTTCTGAAGGTAATCTTATCTTGAGTACATTGAGGTAGCTTATTCTTATGAGGGTCAACAAAGGGGCTGGATGTGTCAAATGGAATCAAGATTAGAGAGGCTGGAGGAGTTGCCTATTGTCCGCAGCTCGTGCTCCTAAACATGGGATTAAAGAGGAAACAACCCCCAGGCTGAGGCGACCCATTCATGTGGAGCTTGTCCCAAAAATCTGACAGGGGCCTTATTCTATTCAGCCGCTCCACTGACATCATCAGCAGCACAAAGAGACTTCAGGAGGTTAATTAAAACCAGGTAATGGAGGGAATCAAGTACCAGCACTTCAGAATGCCAGCGCGGTCCCAGAGCAAATGAAAGGCATATGGTAGGAAGAGCTGCCTCCTTGCTGCAGGGCTCTCTTCTCGTTTTCAAAGACTGATTGACACTTGCTTGCTTTCTTTTGAGACAGGAATAACTAGACGGCACCTTCTCTGTAAAAACAAGGTGGTGTTAGGGACTATGCTCTGCATTGATAAAATGAATTTTGCCAATCCTTTTATTTTTTTTCCGGTGACAAGGAGAAGCAGGAAAAATCCCAAGCAGCAGTTGTGTTATAGGACTGTCACATGGAAGTGAGCTACAAAGACATCTTAGCCGAACTCGCATCATTTGCTTGTGATCAAAAGAAACACAAAGTTGCTGCTTTATCAATATCCCTATTAAAAAATCCACTCTCACACCTGCAATAACCATTTTTCACATCTTGCTATTCAAAATGTGCTTCTTGTCATTCTTCCGTACATGAGAAAGAACAAAATCATTGTTACTCTGGTTCCGATGCTGCTTAAAAAAGCACAGGAAACATAGAGAATACAATAAAAAAAACAAAAAAGGACATAAATATAGATATGTGCAATCCTATAAAATATGACATACATAATGCATTAACGTCCTTTCAAATTGTATTTGTTGTATTTTTAAACATAATTTCTTTTTAATCCCCTGTTGCTGGTGCCTAACGGATGGAGCTCAATTGTGGAATGGAGCAGCTGGGTTAACAATCATAAATGAATTAAAATCTATAAGCTTTTTTTAGTAGTTGTTGATTTGTTTGGCTGGGCAAATAATCTCGGATCACTTGCTCTGCCCCGGTCAAAACCTAATTCTATCGTCACTGGCACATCCAAGGTCACTCATCTGAAATGGCAGAGAAATAAAACTCAAAGATCCCAGGCAGAATGGCAAAATGGATCCAAAATGGCTTAAGGGCAAGAAGCATTTCTATTGCAAGATGGCTTGATATCAGTGGGGTTCTAAAGTGCTTGGTATGAGCCCATGTGGTTTGGTATATAGTGGATTCCAGTTATTTGGGACACATCAGGACCAGAACATTTTGGCCCAGCTAAGCCGTTGTCCCAATTAGTTGAACTTACATGGAAATAGTTAAAAAGATATAAACAAAAAGCTACCATTTAACTAAACAACAAATTATGTATCCAGAACAAATTAAACCACTACCAATTCTACTATGGTACTAAAAAACTGTGCATTAGTTGTTGACGGAAGAATTCATCCAGTCTACACTGCCAGGTTCTTTCGATTGATTGTAAATGAACAAAATCAGCGCAGGCACCTAGTGCAGATACAAGACTACATTCAGAAAATGCTTTTGATGATTGCATCCTCCATTTCATTTTTGTTGCAACATTCAAGTTGACTGTTGCTATCTTCAAATTCTTTGTAGTTTCATTTTCACTCCTGCTGTATCTGGCATCTCCAAGCTGAATGTTGAAACCACAGTGAGCAAAGCAGTTCTGAACTGTGTTACTGCTTATTTCTCATCAACCATCAGTGACAAAAATCTCTTCTCTTTGAACACAAACACACACAATTGATGCTATTTAAAAACTGTTCGCTCTTAGCACTGAGTAGTGCCTAACGGCCACACAACTGAAACCAGTTATAAACTGTTCTTGCTTTCTTTTGAAACAGGAATAACTAGACAGCACCTTCTCTGTAAAAACAAGGTTGATGTTAGTGACTATGCTCAGCATCAATAAAACATATTTAGCCAATCCTTTCATTTTGTCTCTGTGCCAAGAAGATGCAGGAAAGATATCAAGCAGCCATTATGTTATAGGACTGCTAATGTTCGTTTACATGCGGCTGTCCCAATTAAGCTGCAGCCAATTAACCCGAATACACTGTATATATCAATCAACTGACTTAAATATAGAAGCGTAATAGAAAAATTACATAAAATTAACAATGAGGGGGAAAGCTTTTGTCTGCAGGAAGAAATGAATGGAAGGTTGGGTAGTAGATGGATTAGTGGGGAAATAAAGGGGAAAGCAAAATTAACCATAGGTTAAAAAAAGGAGTTACAAGCAAAAATCCCATGTCTAGGAAGTACCTGAGTAGATTAATGAAAAGCTCTGATCTGCAGAGCTGTGTTAAATGCTTGAAGGTGGGTTTAGGCCAGGTAACTCCTTTTTTTGACTTTTGTCAATATGATGGACCAAATTACATACTCCCCAACTCTGGAATAAAATTTTGTTCCTTTGATCTCTACTGTTGATTTAATCACATTAGAACAGGGAGTTCCCAACCTTTTTTATGCCATGGACCAATACCTCTATGCAAGAGGCCCATGGATGGGAACCATTGCATTAAGACTATAAGATATAGGAGCAGAATTAGGCTATTTGGCTTAGGAAGAACATTAGGAAGAACAATAACCAGGACAACTAGTTTAAAACATTGGTTCTTTATAATTTTTATCCAAAAAGAACTAGTGGTGTTTGCTTTAAATCAATGCATTCAATGAAGTGATGCATTAAAGGAAGACATCAGCAAACAAAGTTCAGAGTAATCATCAATAGATTTTAAATCTACTAAATCTCTTGTGGCTCAGTGCATTGTTTCCATTGCTGCCCCACATACTTCTTTTAATAAATATATGACAACACTCCCTTTTTAAATCCATTTTCCTCAGGCTTTCATCACTCATTTCCTCTTCTTCATCTTTAAGTTCTACTCCTTTTATTATAAGACCCCTGAAACTCAGGCCAAGTCTAATTTTACCTTTCTTTTATATCACCTTGAAGTTCAAGTGAAGTTCTACTATGTCACATATAATCTTGAAATTTACCACGTTGCCTGTGGTATTAAATCCCAGCACTGACACTAAACTTTCCAAACCAGAGTCCACTAAGACCCAGGCATTCAGATTTTATGTAACATTGTCAAATCCAAGGTCTCCTCTTTGGTTCTTCAGATAACCAAAGTGCATTGAATCTACTTTCTTTAAAGTTTTGATTAATGCTCAGAACTGAACCAGGTATTTTGACATCCTTTCCCATTTCTCAATGTGTACCTTCAAAACGTTTCCAGCTGTGGCTGAATTCTCAAACAATGCCTTTATTTCAGTGTTAGTGTTTCAGATACTTTGCTAAGTGACACTGTTCTTGGTCCTCCATTGAGCGTGTATTATTAAGATTGGCATGCCTTGCGTTGTCATTCAGGCAAAGCCCAAACCTCTCATTGCCTCTTTCATCCCTAAGCGTGTACCTCCTCATGTCTCAGAAAACTGTTAACTGCATCTTTGCTCTAGTCTTTAAATTTTTCCTCAGTGACTCTTTTCTGCCAGGTTCTTCCATCCATTGCTAGTCTACTACTAACTGCATCCAACTATCTCCAACAATAAAATTCAACACCTTTCCCACTGCAGCCATCTCAATTACAGCCAACGAGGCCACCTCTTTCTCCACTTTTATGTCACCTTAAACCTTCCCCTCCCCACCTGATTAAGCATTTACTCTCCCTTTTCTTCTATTTTCTAATTTTCACTATTGCTTGACATCAGCTCTTATTTCTGAAAACTCTTTGTCTTAACTTTCAGCACGTGAGGAACAATATGGAAATAAAAGTGAATATTGTTAAACCTACATTCCTGCAGTGGACCATTTGCCTCAGTGATTTGGTTTAGATCAGTTTAAAAAATTAGTCTGTAATTTAAGGGAAAAATTAAAATTCATTGCTTTCTTTATTATTTATTTTTGAGTCTATCTGATAAAAACTTGTTAACAGATGATATTTCCTTGACGTTAATCAAATATATATTTTTTCAGAATCATAGTATACAGTTATGCATGAGTATATGCTTGCATGTTTTTTAATTTGAGGTGTTTATCTGAATAATATTTTGTATGTGCTTATAAATGTTCATAAACAGATGTGAATGTGCTTTCATAGATAAATAATATTATAATACATACAAATCTAAGTGTGTATAGAATATATTTATGTGTGTATTTGTCTATAAATCACAGCTATATTTTTGCTTATTTTATATTTTAAAATCTATCGATTAACATAGCAACTTGTGAATGCTGTCCATGGTACTGATACACCTGTGCACCAGAACAAATAAAACATGTCACAGATTTTACTCTGGTTTAAGCTTAGGATTTTAGCTAATTGAAAAAGATGAAAAGTGAAAAAGATTTCAATAAATTGCCTGTTACATTCAATTGTTAATAAAATTATTACACACACAGAATTTACAGAATAAGTAACATGTAACATCAAAGATTTTCTTCAGTCATAATCAGGGTTACCTACATTTGTATGCTCATATCATGAGTGAAAATCAGCACATTCACAAATTAAAATATCAGAATATTGCTTCATTAACAGACTTAATCTTATCACTAAGAAGCTTAAGAATGCGCTACCATGTGACTTTGTGGATTTAAATATTAGTGAAGCCTAATTCATGGTTATTTAATGAATATACTTGTGATTTATGGACATTTACACACACATAAATATAGTTACACACACTTACAGTACTGTGCAAAAGTCTTTGGCACATGTACATATAGCTGGAGTGCCTAAGACTTTTGCACAGTATTGTAGCAATTTTAGGTATTGCACTGTAATGCTGCGGCAAAAGAAAAACAATTTCATGAAATATGTAAGGGATGATAAGCCTGATTCTGATATGGTTCTTTATTGTCGAGTGAGAGTGTGAAGGGGGCAGGGAGAGGGGAATCATGGTTAGGAAAAAGGGAAGGGACAGGGGAGGGAGCAGAAAGCACCAGAGAGACAGTTTGCAATGATCAATAAACTATTTGTTTGGAATCAAACGACCTTACCTGGTGTCACAGGGGAGGTTGCATCTGCACCTGCGCCACCACCTCCCCACTGTCCGCCTCCCCACTGTCCGCCTCCCCACTGTCTTCCCCCCCACTGTCCGCCTCCCACTGTCTTCCCCCCCACTGTCCTCCTCCCCACTGTCCTCCTCCCCACTGTCCTCCTTCCCACTCTTCCCCCCCAATGTCCTCCTCCCCACTGTCTTCCCCCCCACTGTCCGCCTCCCCACTGTCTTCCCCCCCACTGTCCGCCTCCCACTGTCTTCCCCCCCACTGTCCTCCTCCCCACTGTCCTCCTTCCTACTGTCTTCCCCCCCAATGTCCTCCACCCCACTATCCTCCTCCCCACTGTCTTCTCCCCCACTGTCCGCCTCCCCACTGTCCTCCTTCCCACTCTTCCCCCCAATGTCCTCCTCCCCACTGTCCTCCTTCCCACTGTCCGCCTCCCCACTGTCCTCCTTCCCACTGTCCTCCCCCCCCCCACTGTCCTCCTTCCCACTGTCCGACTCCCCACTGTCCTCCCCCCACTGTCCTCCTTCCCACTGTCCTCCTCCCCACTGTCCTCCCCCCACTGTCCTTCTTCCCACTGTCCTCCCCCCCACTGTCCTCCTTCCCACTGTCCTCCCCCCACTGTCCTCCTCCCCACTGTCCTCCCCCCACTGTCCTCCTTCCCACTGTCCTCCCCCCCACTGTCCTCCTTCCCACTGTCTTCCCCCCCACTGTCCTCCTCCCCACTGTCTCCCCCCCACTGTCCTCCTTCCCACTGTCCTCCTTCCCACTGTCTTCCCCCCCACTGTCCTCCTCCCCACTGTCTCCCCCCACTGTCCTCTCCCCCACTGTCCTCCTTCCCACTGTCTCCCCCCCACTATCCTCCTCCCCACTGTCTCCCCCCACTGTCCTCCTCCCCACTGTCCTCCTTCCCACTGTCCTCCTCCCCACTGTCCTCCCCCCACTGTCCTCCTCCCCACTGTCCTCCTTCCCACTGTCCTGCTCCCCACTGTCCTCCCCCCACTGTCCTCCTTCCCACTGTCCTCCCCCCCACTGTCCTCCTTCCCACTGTCCTCCCCCCACTGTCCCCCTTCCCACTGTCTTCCCCCCCACTGTCCTCCTCCCCACTGTCTCCCCCCCACTGTCCTCCTCCCCACTGTCCACCCCCCACTATCCTCCCCCCACTCTTCCCCCCCACTGTCCTCCTCCCCACTGTCTCCCCCCACTGTCCTCCTTCCCACTGTCCTCCCCCCCACTGTCCTCCTTCCCACTGTCCTCCCCCCACTGTCCCCCTTCCCACTGTCCTCCTCCCCACTGTCCTCCCCCCACTCCTTCCCACTGTCCTCCCCCCCCACTGTCCTCCTTACCACTGTCCTCCTCCCCACTGTCTCCCCCCCACTGTCTTCCCCCCACTGTCTCCCCCCAGTCCTCCTTCCCACTGTCTCTCCCCCACTGTCCCCCTTCCCACTATCCTCCCCCCCACTGTCTCCCCCCCCACTGTCTTCCCCCCACTGTCTCCCCCCAGTCCTCCTTCCCACTGTCTCTCCCCCACTGTCCTCCCCCCACTATCCTCCCCCCCACTGTCCCCCCCCACTGTCCTCCTCCCCACTGTCCTCCCCCCACTGTCCTCCTTCCCACTGTCCTCCTCCCCACTGTCCTCCTTCCCACTGTCCTCCTCCCCACTGTCCTCCTCCCCACTGTCCTCCTCCCCACTGTCCTCCCCCCACTGTCCTCCTTCCCACTGTCCTCCTCCCCACTGTCCTCCTTCCCACTGTCCTCCTCCCCACTGTCCTCCCCCCACTGTCCTCCTTCCCACTGTCCTCCTCCCCACTGTCCTCCCCCCACTGTCCTCCTTCCCACTGCCCTCCTCCCCACTGTCCACCCCCCACTGTCCTCCCCCCACTGTCCTCTCCACCACTGTCCTCCCCCCACTGTCCTTCCCACTGTCCCACTCCCCACTGTCCACCACTCCACTGTCTGCCTCCCAACTATCCTCCTCCCCACTGTCCGCCACTTGTCTGTCCTCTTCTCCACTGTCCTCTACCCACTGTCCTCCTCCCCACTGTCCTCCCCCCCACTGTCCGCCGTCCCGGAACTCCTCCCTGACACCTGTCCCACAGGAGGAGTGCTTGCCATGCTTGTCATTCCCAACATCCTCTGCTCCCACCAAACTTGCAAACACGCTTTCCGCTCCATGTTAACAAATATAGTACAGTGCAAAGGTCATAGGCACCCTAGCTAGATATGTGGCAAAGACTTTTGCTCAGTATTGTACATATATAATATATATATGTAATATTACATAACTATGCAAACACATTCACATTTACTTAAGTGCATTAATTTACTGTATAGATAAAGATATATACAATAGATAAACATACACCTAGAATTAAATCATACAATCAGAAAATCATGCATAGTTATGTAATTCTGAAATAATATAAATATTAGATTGATGTCAAGGAAATATCATGAATATTGCATGGAACTCTTTTATGTCTTTGCCACTTCAATGTGACTAAAATGCAAGTTAATTGGAGTTTCTGAAATAAACTCAAGGTAAAACATATTACAGCAAAAATTTTTACATAAGAATAAATATATTTATGCTATATATATATATATATAAAACAGCCACACATGTTCTGCAGCGACATTTATTCATACACAACTTATTATTGATATATATATATATATATATATACATACAGTATTTCTATATCTATTTATCTATCTATACATATTTATATGTGAACGAATGTAGCTGCTTAACATGTGTGGTTATCTTTTGAAATTGCCTTCCTGGGTTATTTGCTCCTAAACCTATTTGCCACTGATGCCTAAAGTCCAAAAACAATGCTTGAAAGCTTCAGGTGCAGTGATGGAAAGAACTATAGGTCGGAAGTAATAAATCTTTGACCTCTTGCAGCTAACCCTTTCTCTGTTTCTGAGCGATGGCTTGCAACATGTTGAACTTTTATCAGCTGGTTAAGAAAAGGACACAAAATGTAATCCCTGGGTGTTCAGTCACTGGTACTTTTTAAAATCTCCCTTCCATTTATCAGCTAGATAAAGTATTTGTGAAAGTGCCATCCAGTATCCCACATGGTCTACCGGATGCTGTAACAAATTGGATTAGCTTAAGTTCCGTGATAATTTAAAGGTTGGCTAACTGAGCGATTGATTTCTGGGTTCAAACAGGAAGAATTAGCCTTTTGGAGGTGAGTAACCACATATATTTATTTAATTGTTCTAGAAATGCAATTTTCGGAACATTAAACTTGAATATGTATATTTTTTGAAAAGCTAAACAGATTAAAAACAGTTCTTGTAGAAGAAAAAATAGGAAACACATTAAACTGAAAGCAATAATAGCAAATATTTTAAAAAGTAGATAGAATAAAGGCTTGTATTCTCCATTACAACAGTAATATTGCATTTTGCCATATTTTTAGCTCAAATTATGTGTAAACTACTCATAGCTCTCTGCTTCGAGAAAAACTAGATTGCATTACTTATAGTTTTCATTTAGAGGTGGAGTTCATCTGTGTAGCAAATAATGTTTTTTTTTCTCCATGTGTTATTTAAAGTTGCCAGAAATATTGGTAGAAAAGCTCAGTTAACATACAGTGGAAGGAAATTTGCACATTTTTTAATGGAAAATCCCAAAGGCTGGAAAATTCCTCCTCATCCTTCTGCTCTGTTGCGAGATCTGAATACACATCTGGTGATAGATCATTACAGGAATTTCCTCATGGTCAATACCATGTTTTTGGGAAGCTCCTGTCTGCTGCAAAATATTTTCAGGTGCCATCACTTAGCAAAGGACAAAAACTACCCTTTAGTTCACTGGCTCCTCCTTCTGGTGCACTAACCAACCATGGCAGCTTGGCAAAGATACCAGAACTGTTACAGGCATAAAATTTGTTGTGGGAAATGACACTGGTCAAAGGAAAATTCTGTTCTAATTTTTCCACCAGTGGTTAAGATCTGAGGATACAAATCATGTCAAAAGGACAGGCTGGTAGGCAGAAGGGGTTGGGGTGGCTATGTGGTAAAAAATGAAGTCAAATCCTTCAATACTGTAGGATTGGAAGATGTAAGATTCCCATGGATAAATTTAAGAAACTGCAAGGATTTAAAAAAAAAACTCTGATGTGAGTTATATACAGGCCTCCAAACAGTAGTGAGAATGTGGGCTACAAACTTCACTGTGAGAGAGAAAAGGCATGTAAAAATCATGGGGGATTTCAATATGCAGGTAGATAGCAAAAATCCGAATGGTGCTGGATCCCAAGAGAGGGAATTTTTGGAATGCCTATGAGATAGTTTTCTAGAACAGCCTGTGGTTGAGCCTACTAGGGAAATAGCAATTCTCCATGGGATGTTTGAGTAAGGTGATGAATCTGTCAAATTCATTGCCACAGACAGCTGTGCAGGCCAGGCCAGTTCATTGGGTATATTTAAGGTGGAGCCAAATAGGTTCTTGATTAATTGGGTCATTAAAGGTTACAGGGAGGAAAGCAGGAGAATGGTGCTGAGAGGGATAGTAAATGAGTCATGATGGAATGGTGGCTGAATGGCCTACCTCTGCTTCTATGTCCTATGGTTTTACCATATATAACTATATAACAATCGCAGCACGGAAACAGGCCATCTCGGCCCTCCTAGTCCGTGCTGAACTCTTAATCTCACCTAGTCCCACCAACCTGCACTCAGCCCATAACCCTCCACTCCTTTCCTGTCCATATACCTATCCAATTTTACCTTAAATGACACAACTGAACTGGCCTCTACTGCTTCTACAGGAAGCTCATTCCACACAGCTATCACTTTTTGAGTAAAGAAATACCCCCTCGTGTTTCCCTTAAACTTCTGCCCCCTAACTCTCAAATCATGTCCTCTAGTTTGAATCTCCCCTACTCTCAATGGAAACAGCCTGTTCACGTCAACTCTATCTATCCCTCTCAAAATTTTAAATACCTCGATCAAATCCCCCCTCAACCTTCTACGCTCCAATGAATAGAGACCTAACTTGTTCAACCTTTCTCTGTAACTTAAGTGCTGAAACCCAGGTAACATCCTAGTAAATCGTCTCTGCACTCTCTCTAATTTATTGATATCTTTCCTATAATTCGGTGACAAGAACTGTACACAATATTCCAAATTTGGCCTTACCAATGCCTTGTACAATTTTAACATTACATCCCAACTTCTGTACTCAATGCTCTGATTTATAAAGGCCAGCATTCCAAAAGCCTTCTTCACCACCCTATCTACATGAGACTCCACCTTCAGGGAACTATGCACTGTTATTCCTAGATCTTTCTGTTCCACTGCATTCCTCAATGCCCTACCATTTACCCTGTATGTTCTATTTGGATTATTCCTGCCAAAATGTAGAAACTCACACTTTTCAGCATTAAACTCCATCTGCCAACGTTCAGCCCATTCTTCTAACCGGCATAAATCTCCCTGCAAGCTTTGAAAATCCACCTCATTATCCACAACACCTCCTACCTTAGTATCATTGGCATACTTACTAATCCAATTTACCACCCCATTATCCAGATCATTTATGTATATTACAAACAACATTGGGCCCAAAACAGATCCCTGAGGCACCCTGCTAGTCACCAGCCTCCATCCCGATAAACAATTACCACTACTCTCTGGCATTCCCATCTAGCCACTGTTGAATCCATTTTATTACTCCAGCATTAATACCTAACGACTGAACCTTAATTAACCTTCCATGTGGAACTTTGTCAAAGGCCTTGCTGAAGTCCATATAGACTACATCCACTGCCTTACCCTCGTCAACATTCCTCGTAACTTCTTCAAAAAATTCAATAAGTTTTGTCAAACATGACCTTCCACGCACAAATCCATGCTGGCTACTCCTAATCAGATCCTGTCTATCCAGATAATTATAAATACTATCTCTAAGGATACTTTCCATTAATTTACCCACCACTGATGTCAAACTGACAGGTCTATAATTGCTAGGCTTACTTCTAGAACCCTTTTTAAACAATGGAACCACATGAGCAATACGCCAATCCTCCGGCACAATCCCTGTTTCTAATGACATCTGAAAGATCTCCGTCAGAGCTCCTGCTATCTCTACACAAACTTCCCTCAAGATCCTGGGGAATATCCTGTCAGGACCCGGAGATTTATCCACTTTTAAATTTCTTAAAAGCGCCAGTACTTCCACCTCTTTAATTGTCATCGGTTCCATAACTTCCTTACTTGTTTCCCACACCTTACACAATTCAATATCCTTCTCCTCAGTGAATACCAAAGAGAAGAAATCATTCAAAATCTCTCCCATCTCCCTTGGCTCCACACATAGCTGACCACCCTGATTCTCTAAGGGACCAATTTTATCCCTCACTATCCTCTTGCTTTTAATATAACTGTAGAAACCTTTCGGATTTACTTTCACCTTATTTGCCAAACCAACCTCGTATCTTCTTTTAGCTTTTCTAATCTCTTTCTTAAGATTCCTTTTACATTCTTTATATTCCTCAAGCAATTCCTTTACTCCATGCTGCCTATATCTATTGTAGACACCCCTCTTTTTCCGAACCAAGTTTCTAATATCCCTTGAAAACCATGGTGCTTTCAAACCTTTAACCTTTCCTTTCAACCTAACAGGAACATAAAGATTCTGTACCCTCATAATTTCACCCTTAAATGACCTCCATTTCTCTATTACATCCTTCCCATAAAACAACTTGACCCAATCCACTCTCTCTAAATCCCTTCGCATCTCCTCAAAGTTAGCCTTTCTCCAATCAAAAATCTCAACTCTAGGTCCAGTCCTGTCCTTCTCCATAATTATATTGAAGCTAATGCTATTGTGATCACTGGACCCGAAGTACTCCCCAACACATACATCTGTCAGCTGACCTATCGCATTCCCTAACAGGAGATCCAACACTGCCCCATCTCTAGTCGGTACTTCTATGTATTGTTGCAAAAAACTATCCTGCACACATTTCACAAACTCTAAACCATCCAGCCCTTTTACAGAATGAGCTTCCCAATCTACGTGTGGAAAATTTAAATCTCCCACAATCACCACTTTGTGTTTACTACAAATATCTGCTATCTCCTTACACATTTGCTCTTCTAACTCATGCTCCCCATTAGGTGGCCTATAATACACTCCTATCAGTGTTACTACACCTTTCCCATTCCTCAATTCCACCCAAATAGTCTCCCTAGAGGAGCTCTCTAATCTTCCAAAGCACCGCCATAAAATTTTCTCAGACAAGCAATGCAACACCTCCTCCTCTGGCCCCTCCTACTCTATCACACCTGAAGCAACTAAATCCAGGAATATTTAGTTGCCAAACACACCCTTCCTGCAACCATGTTTCACTAATAGCTACAACATCATAATTACGGTCTTATAGCATGTAACAATCATGTCAGGGACTTCATTACATGCTCCATGCATCAGCAGGGGACAGCAGCTAGTGCTGGAGGATGAGCAGCTCAAAGATCCAGCATCTGAGACACAGGAAGAGGAAAGTAACCAGTGGGGTTCTCCTGCTTGGCATCCGCAGGCTGATCTGTCTTTGGAGATGTGGTAGGCAAAACCTGCAGCAAACATGTGGGATTTCCTGACCAAGAGATGTCTGTCATGATCAGCCTTCAAATCTATAGTTTGCAGAAAACCCGATGAGCCTCTTTGCACTCTAATCACCACCACCAGTGGTTTACACCAATGACCAAGTAGGGGCAAAAAACTGATATTCATCACTGTTAAAACAATAGAGGCCCTTCAGCCAGCTCCCAGCATATCAAACTTTTCGGTCTCATTCCTGCTCTTCCTACTTCCATACGGCTGAACAGCTTATTCTCTCCCTTGCTGATCAACTCCCCCTTCATTCTTCTGCTATTTAATCTACTGAACATTACTCAATATGCCTTTAGGGTGCAGGAGGAAACTCTTCTGGTGGAAACCCATGTGCAAACTTCACACTGATCTTAAGGTCAATCAAATCCAGGTCCCTGTAGCATTGAGATCTCAGTGGTCGCTGCCCCACAGCTGTTTTGCCCCAATAATCTCATGCATGCTGCTTTGCAGGTCCCCCTACTCTGATTCCAGTTGCTGAAAGAGTTCGAGACAACTACGCACCACGGTCTGCAGAGTACTGCCCACATTTGCCGTGATGACGCGAGATAACTTGCTCAGCTGAGTGGGCACGGCCACAGCGGGAGGACCCAACCATGGCCAGCTGTCAGCTGTTGCTGAGAGACACCCTGAGCCCCTAGCCTCTATGCATCTTGTCGACCCGGACTTAGAAATATGCTTTCTGCATGCCTAAAGACATGGCATGGCAACTACTCTGCACATGGCCATAAGAAACTCGAGAGGGTAGTGCACACAGCTCACCACATCCCAGGAACCTGCCTCCCTTCTGTAGACTCTGTCTATACTTGTTGTGCTTCAGCAAAGCAGCCAGCGCAATCAAAGACCACGCCAACCCCGGCAGTGACATAGATCTAGTTATGCTGTCCAATCCTTCAAGCTTGTCAGGAGAAATAGGAACAGGGCCTAATGGCTTAACTTGCGGAGAGAGAAAAATAGTTACTGTTTTAGAATGACACCTGTGCTTCACAACTAAGAAGATTTAGAAAGACGGGTTGGCAGAGAGGGGGCGCCATGGAGAGAACAAGAGATTCTGCAGATGCTGGAATTCCAGAGTAACACACTCAAAATGCTGGCACAGAAGGCTGTGTGATAGGACAGTGATCAGGAGAAAATGGATGATACAGATTCAGAGTTTACTGAGAAATGGAGAGCTGAGGACTCGATGTATAAATACAGCTAGTCCGAATGGAGGAGGTGTAAGCAGAGAAAGATGACTGCAAACAGAGAGAAAAAATAAAGGTATTGGAATCGGGAGATACATGAAATAGAGACTGCTGGAAATATGAAATTAAAGGAGAATGCTGAAAAGTGCAATAGGCCAGATAGCATCTGTGGAGAGAGAAAACCAGATTTAACAGTCTGATTACCTTTGATAAGAACTGACCAGGCTGGTTGATGGAAACGATTGAATTCAATATTGAGTCCAAAGGGTTCATGCTTAGGTGGAAGGTGAAATGTTGTTCTCTGAGTGCATGTTGAGCTTTGTTAGAACAAAGAAAGATATTGAAAACTTGGGAATGGATTAGACAGGCAATTGGAATCTCAGTGTCATCCTTGTGAAGTGAATGGAGATGTTCCACTAAACCGTCACCCAATCTGCATTTGGTTTACCCATTGAAGAGGAGACCACATTGAGAGCACTGAGTACCATATACTAAGTTGGAAAGACATGTCAGCTGATAGTGGAACTCTCCAAAGCAGCAAAAATATTTTTATTCTGGCACCTTCCCCCCTTCCTTCTCAGTTCAGACGAAGAGTCTCGGTCCGAAACGGTGACTGTTTATTAATTTCCATAGACGCTTTCTGGATTCCTCCAGTACTTTGCGTGTGTTGCTTTGGATTTGATAATGTGGTAGTGCTCATGGGTTCTGGCACCATTCATAAATCTGATGATCAGGAAATACTGTTGTGATTAAACCTGAAATTCTGCAGACAGTACCTTCCAAGCAAGGATACTCACTGATAGACTGACATCACTTTACATTGAATTTTCAGGTAGATTCAATTCTTAATGCTGTAAAATTATTCTGTCTCCAATAATAGCTTCAAACCTCTGCACATCCTTTCTCCTGGCTTCTCCTTCTCCATTAATTGACTTTTAACCTGTAAGGTCCAAAGTGCAACAACAGTACTAAGTGGCCTTTGGTAATTACACATCTTTATGGGCATGTAATAAAATCCAACTCTCCAAATGACTGACTGTGGCTTACTCATCAACTGGTTCTTCTTGGGGCACAGAGAGCATTCAGTATGCTACCCCTCGGTTAGCCTGATCGGGAAACCGGAATTCTGTTTTAAAGTAAACTTAGAGCCGTTTGGATAAGACAAGTGCTCATTATTTTGTGCTCAAGAATATATCACTGTTAAAATTTCACACAAAGTGATGAACAGAGAAATTAACGCACCGCCCAAGTATTTTTGATTATTCTCATAGACATATTCAGAATAAGAATTGTATACAAAGTATGAATGTCAATAACTTTAAATTCCTCCGCAGATCTGTCCCGTGACCGGCATGTAAGTGCCATCACAAAGAAGACGTGACAGCGCCCCTACTTTCTTAGAAGTTTGCACAGATTTGGCCTGTCATTTAAAACTTTGATAAACTACTATAGGTGCACAGTGGAGAATATCCCAACTGGCTGTATCATGGCCTGGTGTAGAAACAATAACATCCAAGAATGGAAAAACCTACAAAAAGTGACATAGACCAGTCTGTTACTTCCATAAACATATTTAGAATAGGAATTACATACATATTATGAATGATTGAATTGTATAATATCATAAAACCATATTCACTGGCAAACATCTGTTGCTGACTATAAGACTGAATAGTGCTATACTGACTATCGTTCATTATAAGTAATCTTTTCCCTTCTCAATGGTTTCCCAGTCGTTCTCTGGGATAATATTGGAGCTCAACACTGACAATGGTATTCCATAGATTTGGTAGTTATGTTTTGTAACTTCAAAATATTAGACTAATTCAAAGCAGGACATAGGAATCCAAAATGTGAGTATAATTTTGGGTTTACTTTAAGCAAGGCGTGCACATATCACGTGGTATATGATGACATGTGCAATTAACATATTTTTACATATAACCTGTAATTAATTATTTAAACAAACAAGGATGCTTAATCAACCTATATACATATACACACACAAGGTTATTCAAATATTATTGAAATCTCAATTACACCAACGGTATCCGTAGATTACATTGACCTAATTTCTCAGCTGCATAGGCAGCATCTGTGATGGTAATATTTCTGCTTGATGATACTTCAACATGAATTTTAATTCATTTTCGCTGTCTACAAATACTACCCGAATCATCGTAGCAGTTTTATTTTATGATTTTTTTTAGCACTTGCTGTATATTGTTCTTGTGCAATTTGATTCTTAATCTTTGATGATCCAGTTACCCAGCAGTAGAAGCGAAGGAACATTACCAAGTAGAACATTAATGCTGCTCTTCATTTCACATAATCTGGACATTTTCCTAGTTCTGGTGTGATGTAGGATATGCTATTTGGACAATTTAAACGTCAGCCCAGATAGACTGGAAAGACAGGGTGTCAGGATCGGAGGCGAAAGCTGATTTCACTCACTCGCCCAATGTCACTCCTCTCTCCATGGCACTGAGGTTATGAAGACTGCCCCGGCTGCTGTGAACCGTACCCAGAAATATGATGTACTGCTACCGAGACTTCGTGCCTACTCCAGGCTGCTCTGGGGTTCAGATCCAAGGACTCATTTTGGTTCAAAATGTTGATACTCGCTTCTATTGTTTGCAGGATTTGTGTTTTTCCCCTTTCTTTGTGCATCGGGTGCTGGTCTTCATTTCATGTTTTTCAATTAGGTTCCATTGGGTCTCTTGCTTTCTGGCTGCCCATAAGCAAACAAATCTCAATGATGCACATTCTTTGATAATAAATGTACTTCGAAACTTTGAAATTTTCATGGGCTTTGGTTGGAAAATCAATGTGATGCTGGATCCTTAAAACCATTTCCATGTCTGAAGTGCCCAACTTTGGAATGAAACTGCATAGGGAAAATAGAAGATTAATTAAAGTCTGTGAGAATATCTTGACATTATAAATGAAAATTTTGGCTTGAACTTCTGTACATTTCAATGGTCAAAATATTTCCTGGCAACACTCACAAAATGCTGGAGGGACTCAGCAGGCCAGGCAGCATCTAGTAAAAGAGTACAGCCCTAAATGTCAACATAACTCTTTTCCCAGATGATGCCTGGCCTGCCTGGTTCCTCCAGCAGTTTGTATGTGTTGCTCGCATTTCCAGCATCTGCAGATTTTCTCTTGCTTGTGATTGAAATATTTCCTGGTCCTTGTTACTGTGGCAAAATAACCATCATAAAGTATTCCACATAATTGTTCATAAATGGGTACATGGTATGTTAAAATGAGGCTTGGAATGAGTGATCCGAAGTTATAAATTTGTTGAATTATTACTTCGGACAACACATCATTATAGGTAACTTATTACCTTTGTATCTCGTGGTTAAGTGAATTCAAACAAACTCATCTCTCTTCCCCTTCCCTTTCTTTGTTTGGTTTGCATTCACTTGCAAACATCTATAGTCCAGGATAATTTGTAATTACAAATCAGTGGATTTAAGTAACCTGGATTTAGAGCCACAAGAGAACACATGCTGTAACTGCTTGTGTGCCAATTGGTCTGTACAGTCTTAGCTGACAACATCAGACTGTTTATTCTTTTGTGGCCTCTATTTCAACAACTTTAACCTTTACAAGTTCTGTGGTGTGAGGGCTGTAAAGCGTCTCACTGCAGAGCTTGTATAATGGCCACAGACTGTTTCATTAGTTGGATGATTCAGAAAAGCCAGCCCCGCATTTCATATTCGGCATCCGTTTTGTGAGTGGAATTGCATTTGGGACAGACAATGTGCTGAGGCCTCTGTGTATTAGCACAAGTACGACAGCCAATTTCATGTGTATTCGGAGTCTGAGCCTCACGAGGCCCCCCGGCATGCAGATCAGCGGATTAGGTGTCCATAACATCAGGTCAAGTGCCTAAAATGTAGCTGATAAACACCCAAATCTGACAACAGATTTTCCTCCCTTTCTTAACAAATTCTGAAGGGCCTGATTAATCTGCTTCATCGCAGATGAAATTGGGATTGGCCGGATGTTTAGTTTTTTTAAATTTTGAGCTGTAATTTCCAGATGACTTTGCTTGATACTAACAGTAACATCTATATTTAAGTTGTAATTATAATACTGTTAATTTTGTCAGATGAGATATCTGTTAAAAGTAGGTATAGTTTGATAACACATGAGTTTTCATGAAGGTACTAAACAATTTTGTTATTGAATTTTAAATCTACCAAATTTAGGAAGAGGTTTCTTCCCATTATCTTGAGAACTAAGTAGTATGCAACTGTATTTTTTCTGTACTTTTGAACAACCATGAAACAACTAAAGTTGTAAACCAAGCTTCAGTTAATCCACACTTACCTCCAAAAATCTATTTCACATTAGCACATGTTTAATATGCTTGGACATAAGTTAGTCATTTTTTTGACTGGGACATTTTGAAGGAAGGGAAACTATTTTCAATTGAAGATACTCGATGAATCTCTTGAAATTGTGGAGGAAGAAAAGCAAATGATATCTCCAAGCAAATGAAGGTGGGCTTCCATGCCAGTTCATTAATTTTAAACAAACAAAAAAGGAGATTTGCTAAATACTTCTTATTTAAGAAGGTATTCCTTTTAGAAATAAAATCTATCTTCCTCATTCTAAACACATTGTTGCTTTAGCCTGTTATGTGCACGATTCAAAACTCAAAAAAGTGTTGGGAGAACTCGATACCTATTTTATTAGTTATAACAGTTGTCATATTTGTTTTACCATGCCCAAGCCTATCAAGAATAAAAAAGATCAGGGTTTTTATGCCACACCGAATTGCCTGTCGCTTAGTTTTATTTATTTTTATATATTTACTAATTATCTTTCCTGTTCTAAGAGGGAAGTCTGTAAGAATTGATGTTGTAGTTGCTTTAGTATTCAAAGAGCTGCAATGAACTTACCTCAAAATAGATTTCACAAAATTAATTCTGTTTATTCCTGTTAGTTCCTGCAAGGAATGCTGTAATGTCTCAGTTCTTTCCTTCATGCAGTCAGTTAATTTTATTCAAAAGCTGCTTCAGATTTAAGGGAGGGAACATTCGTTTCTGGAATGCTTGGATCTAAAGTCTGACTGAGTACCAACTGAAATAAACTTCATTTGTGAGACCCATTAAAATTGTCAATTTGGTTTAAAAAAAAGTGTGCTAACTGCCTTCCTGCAAGATCTATTGCTCAAATGTAAAAGTCTTTCTGCCAGTTAATGTCTTCTCAATTTTTTTTTTTGCAAGCAGATTGCAGCTAATGTGTGTGCGTGTTTCACTGAAGGGAATATTGGATCTAGGAGCCCGAGCAGTTGAACAGTAGTGTAAGGTTTGAGGGTGTGAAATGCTTTGTAGGCTGCACCTTTCTTAAGCATTGATCAGTGGGGCCCCCCAGCTATTGAATGCTATTCCTCTTGTAGGATGCAATTGTTCAAAGGTGTGGTTCATTTCAGGCATTTAATCTTGGGTGAATGGAGCTTCTATACCCGTTTTGTTTTGACCTAGCGATCACCAGCAGCTGGTCAGTGGAAGGTAACAATGACCACAGGGGTGGAACAGGGCTTGTGCTGTCTGCAGATGCCTACAAACCCGGCATTGACCTTGGATGGTTCCATAGGAGGGTGCCTTGTTTGTCCCAGTGGGAGTCCAGCATTTCAAACTGCTAAAGCCACGGGGAACTACCTGAGGGCTTTGTTCTTGCTTAATAACATTTAGACCTGATACACATACAGAACAAGTGACACAGATTTGAGCCAATATGTGTGAGGCTGCCAAAAACAAAACACAAACAAGAAAAACTAATTTACAAACTAATTCCAGGCATCCATTAGCTTATAAATGCATTCGTGTTCGAATCTGCTGTTTGAAGTCACCAAGCTTTAACATATGGTACTTTCAGCTAGCATTCACTCAGCTGACTGTTGAGATCCTGCCTAGGGCATACATTGCTACTTGGCTCAGAATGTAATACTGAGACACACTGTGGAATGAGTTTAGTGGGAATAATTTATATCATAATTACAAGCTTGTTTTTTTAAAGCAGGTAATTGCATAAATTAAATAAGACACAACGGTATGAGATGGTAAATTGGATCACTTTCATCTGATTTATTGCAGGTGTAACACTCTGATGTCGATAATATTCTGATTTTGTCCTCCTGACTGTTGCTGAATTTAATTGCTCCACTTAAATCTCAAGGATATGAAACAGGGCAGAAATATCTGGAATTTCATTCCTAAGTTCTTAGTAACGCTACTGAATATCACAAATAGTGCTGAAGATGTTCAGTATCAGGCACATTTACCTGTGGAACCAGATTAGCCGGTACACCATGTCATTGTTACACCATCGTCAGGAATGCGTATTGTGCCTTCCCAGGCCCAAGATGGCCCATCTGTGTTGATGTCATGGCCAAGAAAACTCACCAACTCTTCTGCTTCCTCAGGAAGCCTAAGAAATGTGGCATGTCCTCTCAATTCTTACCAATTGCTATCAACGTACCATAGAAAGCATTCTGTCTGTATTAACAACTTGGTACGGCAACTGCTCTGCATGACACTGCAAGAAACTGCGGGGAGATGTGGACACGACTCAGCACACCACAGGAATCAGCCTCCCCTCTATGGACTCACTTCCTCAAGAAAGCAGCAACCATAATGAAATACCCAACTCACCCCAGACGTTCTCTCTTCTCCCCTCTTCCATTGGGCAGAAGATACAAAAGTCTGAAAGTGTGTACCACCAGGCTCAAGGACAGCTTCTATCCCTCTGTTATCAGAGTCATGAATGGACCCCTTGTGTGATCATGTGGACTCCAGGCCTCACTATCTACTTCATTAGGTTTACCGGCACTGCACTTTTTCGATAGCTTTTGCACTTTATTCTTATTGTTATTGTTTTAACTTATTTGAACTCAATGTGCTATGTAATTATGTGATCTGTATAAATATTATGCAAGACAAACTTTTCATTGTAATTTAACACATTTTCATTGTAACTTGGCACATAAACCAATACCAATACTTTGGAAAGTTCAGTCACCTGGCTGTACTTCCACTCCTGAAATTGAGATGCAGTTACAGGATTTCTTTGAATTGGTGATCTGGACAACATTCAGAGATTCATCTTCAGATCTGAATAAATATGCCACAGTCATCACCAAATTTATCAAGACCTGCGTAGATGTGTCTTTGAGAACATATGGAACATACCCAACTAGAAGCCCTAAGTGTACCTGGAGACTCGCTGTCTGCTGCAAGCTAGATCTGTGGCATTCAAGACCAGACAAGAAGTTCAGGTAGAACCATCATGAAAATTAAAAGGCAGTTCCATGTGAAGTTAGAGACAAAATTTGATGAACAGCAGCCATGGCAGGGTTTGCATGCAAATACTTCATATAAGGCAAAACCTAATAGCGTAAAAAGCAATGATGCTTCACTCCCCAATGACTTTTATACACACTTTAAAACAAAGAACAAAACTACACCAGGGCTGGAGCTAGGGCTTTACACTTTGGAGAGAAGGAGGATGAGAGGAGACATGATAGAAGTATACAAGATATTAAGAAGAATAGACAGAGTGAACAGCCGGTGCCTCATCCCCAGGGCACCACTGCTCAGTACAAGAGGACATGGTTTTAAGTTAAGGAGAGGGAAGTTCAAGGGGGATATTAGTGGAAGGTTTTTCACTCAGAGAGTGGTTGGTGTGTGGAATGCACTGCCTGAGTCAATGGTGGAGGCAGATACACTCGTGAAGTTTAAGAGACTACTAGACAAGTATATGGAGGAATTTAAGATGGGGGGGTTATATGGGAGGCAGGGTTTGAGGGTCGGCACAACATTGTGGGCCGAAGGGCCTGTAATGTGCTGTACTATTCTATGTTCTATATACACCTGTGCGAACCCCTACAGAATCAGGTGACCCTGAA
Organism: Hypanus sabinus; assembly: GCF_030144855.1. NCBI lineage: Eukaryota > Metazoa > Chordata > Chondrichthyes > Myliobatiformes > Dasyatidae > Hypanus > Hypanus sabinus. The sequence goes on along the minus strand of NC_082709.1, from coordinate 165,709,638 downwards.
ATCTCTCTCGAAGACAAACAGCAGAACATCTGTCAAGAGGGTGAACCTTTGCGAGGTGTCAGGCCCTAATGGTGAAGCTGGCAGATATTTAAAACCTGTGCCAACTAACTGGCTGGACTGCTCAAGGACGTCCTCACTGTCGCACTGCTGCATTTGGAGGTTCCCAACTGCTTCAAAGTGGCATCAATCAAACCAGTAAGAAGCAGGGTGAGCTGCCTCAATGACTATTTCCATTAGCACTCACATCAACTGTGATTAGGAGCTTTGAGAGGGTGAATTTACTCTGGCATGAGCAAGGGTCTGGACCCACTGCAGTTTGCCTACCACCACAACTGGTCTATAGTGGATGCAATTTCATTTGCTGTCCACCCATGCTTTAGACCAACTGGACAACAGCAATACCTACAAATGTTTGTACATCAGGCTGCTGTTTATCAGTTAAAATTTGGTGTTCAATATCATCATTCCCTCAGTACTAATCAATAAGTTGCAAAATCTGGACCTCCCTCTGCAACTGAGTGCTTGACTCCGTTATTGGGAGAGCACAGTCAGTGCAGATCGGCAATAGCATCTCCACAATCAACACAAGCTCATCTCTCTACCCTCTACCCTCATTGTACTCATGACAGCGTGGCTAGGTACAGCTCAGATGCTGTCTATAAATTCACCGATGACACCAGCGTTGCTGACAGAATCTCAGATGGTGATGAGGAGGTACACAGGAGTGAGATAGCGTAGATGCACTAAGCATCAACAAGACCAAGGAATTGATTGCTGGATTCAGGAAGGGGAAGTTGGGAGAACATATACCGATCTTCATCCAAAGGTCAGAGGTTGAAAGGGTAATAGTTTCAAATTCCTGGATGTCAGCATCTCAGAGGATCTATCCCGGGCTGACACATTGATGTAATCATGAAGAAGGCACCTCAATGGATATAGCTTATTAGGAGATTTGGTATACCACCAAGGACTCTAGAAAATTTCTCCAGATGTATGGTGGAAAGCACTCTGACAGGTTGCATTTCAGCCTGATACAGAGATTCCGAGCCGTAGGATCCAAAGAAACCAAAAAAATTTGCAGACTCAGCCACCTCCTTCACAAGTTTAACTCTCCCCATCATTGGCAACATCTTAAAAATATGGAGACTCGAGTAGTCCATAATTAAGGACCCACCCATCAATACTACATTGTGGAGGAGTTACAGGAGCCTGAAGATGCACACTCAACATTTTAGGAACAGCTACAACCCCTCTGCCATCAGATTTCTCACTATCTCACTATTCTTCATTTGTATTATTTACATATTTATTTATTAGATCTTCTAGTCATTTTTTCATGTATGGCACTGTACTGCTGCCACGAAACAACACATTTCATGACATATGTCACTGATAATAAACATGACTCTGATTCTGATGATTTTTTTTGCATGTGTGAATGTCACTTGGCAAGTAATTATCACTCTTTGCTTGAATGGTGCCCAGTTCTTGCTGCTTCGTTTGTGGGAGAGCCACATACTGAATTGAGCATTGTGGGACCCTCAGCGAACATTATACTCTGCAGGCACTGGAATCTGGAGCAATGCGCATGAGGCTTGGAGGAAATCAGCAGGTCAGGAAGTATCAGTGGAGGGAAATGGACAGTTGATGCTTTGGGCGGACCCTTCATCTGAACTGAAATGTAAAGTGGAGGTACCTAGTACAAGAAGTTGAAGGGAAGGAGTGGAGCAAGAGCTGGCAGGCAGTAGGTGGATCCAGGTCAACATTCTCACTTCTGGCCTTCTGACCTAACGATTGAAGGTTGTTGATGAGTAGATAAAGATAGGTGGACTGAGGGCACTGCCCTGATCAGGGAGGATTAAACACCATCTTCCTTTCCTGAGGCACAACTCCATTGCTGTGCTTTTCTCTTGATGATAATTGTTTCAAATTTGCCCAGGTTGCTATTGACGCACTTGGTCAGATTTCTTCAATCAAAAGATCAAGGCAAGTAACTCCTTTTGTATGTTTTGCGTGTTCTGCTTCTTTACCTTAGGCAGTCTCTTGGGCTTGAAGATAACTGGCTTCCGCTCCTATTTGGTGGGATCTTAGGTGCTTAAGGAGCTCAATGCAGAACCTGAAACCCCTTCTGCAGATGAAGCATGTGGTGATGATGGGCTGAGCATGGGACAGCTTACAACGTTCTTGTCCTTGCACCATTTACGCTAGGTCTCTGTGTGTTCACGATGTCTCGTGTTACAGCTCTAAATACCATTCCAAATGCTTCTTCTCCACTCCGATCTATAACAGACCAAAAATGTTCCAGGAGTCAGCGCGGATATCACATTGCATCTGAGAGGCTTTGTGTATGTCCCGAAAACTTCTTCTCTGTTCTCCTGGTTATGCCTTTTGTGCCATTTGTGTTTCCCCCGGAGGAGATAGGATAGGCACATTGACACCTGCTTGGAATAGAATATTTCTTTAGGAAGTCCAGTGTCAATGTACCTATGCCATCTCCTGCTCAACAGAGATAACTGAGTCTAGATAGAGCCTGAAAAATCGGTGCATCCTTCTATTTAATTTGGAAGTGACTACACTGGTGTTTCTTCCAGTGCCTTCAGACAGCTTCAGGAACAAGTGTGAGGGCAGGGGTCACTGCTGACTGTGTCAAGTCTAAGAACTTCAAATATTGGTTCCTCAGTTGCTCCAAGTCTTTGCAGGCACACTGAAGGCATTAATGACAGCCTTCATTGAAAGATGGCTCCAAAAATGTGGGAGGTGGTCCGTATTTTCTACAGCCTTGCTGCAAAACTTCATTGTTGGAGGTTAGTGTGATTTGGCCTGACAAGTTTGTAGGGGGCTTTTGTCTCTTCAGTGCTGAACGTATGTTCCTTCTTCTCATGTGCTTCACTGAAAATGTAGTAGATGTAGTAGGCCTCCGTTAGTCTCGATAGACAATGGATTTGCACCTTGGAAAGTTTCCAGGGCGCAAGCCTGGGCAAGGTTTTTTTAATGGAAGACCGGCAGTTGCCCAAGCTACAAGTCTCTCCTCTCCATGCCACCAATGTTGTCCAAGGGAAGGGCATTAGCACCCATACAGCTTGGCACCGGTGAATATATTGTCTATGGGTATGTTCTAGAGTGTGCACATCCTGAAGCATCAGTTGACAGTGCGTGCCATCTATGCTCAGATACCTCTATGAAGCATCCTCCTGCGGTTTCAGCTCCTTCACTGGGTAAAGTATAGCAACACAGCCTTTGCTGTGAATGTTTCTTTGACTTGTTTTACCACTTGCTCACGGTCATTTGTCCAATATCATTCCACACCTTTATTGCCAGCTGTCTGAATAAGTGACTCATTTGGGGCGGGAAGTGGCTCCAATAACTGATGAACCCAAAAGAGGAAGAAATACTCCTGCAATGATTGTTTAAATTGGCATCTACACCCAGAAACTGAATGATTTCTAGACCTTAGAGGAGTCAAGAAATATTGGAAAAATAAGAAAGTGGATTTCAAAATTCAAAGTGAAATTTGTTATCAAAGTATGTATATGCTATTATATGCTACCTTGAGATTACTTTGAGGCATTTATGGGAAAGAAGAAGTACACTAGAATTTTATGAAAAACTGTACATAAGCAAACAAAGACTGACAAACAACAAATATGCAAAAGAATACAAACTGCCAACAAGAATAATACTGACAGCAAGAGTTGTAAAGAACAACACACACAAGATGCTGGAAGCTGTTCCTGAATCACTGAGTATGTTCATTCAAGTAAACGGGACCTTTTCAGAATGGCAGGCAGTGACTAGTAGGGTACTGCATGGCTCAGTGCTGGGTCCCCAGTTGTTTACATTATATATTAATGATTTAGATGAGGGAATTAAATGCAGCATCTCCAAGGTTGCGGATGACACGAAGCTGGATGGCGGTGTTAGCTGTGAGGAGGATGCTAAGAGGATGCAAGGTGACTTGGATAGGTTAGGTGAGTGGGCAAATTCATGGCAGATGCAATCTAATGTGGATAAATGTGAGGTTATCCACTTTGGTTGCAAGAACAGGAAAACAGATTATTATCTGAATGGTGGCCGATTAGGAAAAGGGGAGGTGCAACGAGACCTGGGTGTCATTGTACACCAGTCATTGAAGGTGGGCATGCAGGTACAGCAGGCGGTGAAAAAGGCAAATGGTATGTTGGCATTCATAGCAAAAGGATTTGAGTACAAGAGCAGGGAGGTTCTACTGCAGTTGTACAAGGCCTTGGTGAGACCGCACCTAGAGAATTGTGTGCAGTTTTGGTCCCCTAATCTAAGGAAAGACATTCTTGCCATAGAGGGAGTACAAAGAAGGTTCACCAGATTGATTCCTGGGATGGCAGGCCTTTCATATGAAGAAAGACTGGATCGACTAGGTGTATACTCACTAGAATTTAGAAGATTGAGGGGAGATCTTATTGAAACGTATAAAATTCTAAAGGGATTGGACAGGCTAGATGCAGGAAGATTGTTTCCGATGTTGGGGAAGTCCAGAACGAGGGGTCACAGTTTAAGGATAAAGGGGAAGTCTTTTAGGACCGAGATGAGGAAAAACTTCTTCACACAGAGGGTGGTGAATCTGTGGAATTCTCTGCCACAGGAAACAGTTGAGGCCAGTTCATTGGCTATATTTAAGAGGAAGTTAGATATGGCCCTTGTGGCTAAAGGGATCAGGGGGTATGGAGAGAAAGCAGGTACAGGGTTCTGAGTTGGATGATCAGCCATGATCATACTGAATGGCAGTGCAGGCTCAAAGGGCCAAATGGCCTATTCCTGCACCTATTTTCTATGTTTCTATGTTTCTGTACCTCCTTCCTGATTGTAACAATGAAAAGAGGGCATGTCCTGGGTGGTCAGGGACCTTAATGATGGAAGCTGCCTACCTAAAGCACTGCTCCTTGAAGATGTTTTGGATACTACTGAGGCTAGTACCCATGAATGGAGCTGACTAATTTTACCAGTTTCTTCAACTTACTACAATCTTGTGCAGTAGCTCCCCCAACCCCCATACTAGACGGTGATGCAGCCAGTCAGAATGCTCTCCACTGTGTTTTAGTTGACAAGCCAAATCTCCGCAAACTCTATGTAAAATATAGCCGCTGTCTTGCCTCTTTATAGCTGTATCAATATGCTGCATCCAGGTTAGGTCCTCAGAGATATTAGCACCAAGGAAATTCAAATTGCTCACTCTCTGCACTTCTGATCCCTCTGTGAGGATTGGTTTGTGTTCCTTCATCTTACCCTTCCTGAAGTTCACAATCAGCTGTTTGGCTTTGCTGACTTTGAGTACAAAGTAGTGCTGTGGCTCCGCTCAACTAACTGGTATATCTCACCCCTGTACGCCACTTTGTCATCATCTGAAATTCTTCCAACAATGGTTGTATCATCAGCAAATTTATAGATGGCATTTGACCTGTACCTAGCTCCACGGTTGTGGGTGTAGCGAAAGTAGAGCTTTGGGCAAAGCACACACCCCTGTGGTGAGCCAATGTTGATGGTCAGCAAGGAAAATCCAATCTACACAAATTCCGGTTAGGAAGCTGAGTATCCAGTTGCAGAGGGAGGCACTGAGGCCCAGGTTCTGTAACTTTCCGGTCATGACTGTAGGAATGATGGCGTTAAATGTTGACACCTTCCTGGCATGCAATAGGTATTTACATTGTCTAGGTGGTCCAAGGCCACATGTAGAGCCATTGAGATTGCACCTGCTGTAGACCTACTGTGGCGATAGGCAAACTGCAATGGGTCGAGTCCTTCCTGAGACAGGTGTTGATTCTAGCCATGACCAACCTCTCAAAGCATTTCATCACCATGGATGTGAGGCTACTGGATGGTAGCTGTTAAGGCAGCCCACATGATTCTTCTTGGGCACTGGTATAATTGCTGTCCTTTTGAAGAAGGTGGGAACTTCTAACTGTAGCAATGAGAGAATGATGGTGTCTTTGAATACCCCCGCCAGTTGGTAGGCACTGATTTCAGAGCCTCACCAGGTACTCCATTGAAAAGGTGAGATTTCCCATAGCCACGCATTTTAATTTTACTTCCCATTCCCTTTCTGACAGTCAGTCCATGATCTCCTCTACAATCACGATGAAGCCATTCTCAGGCTGGAGGAGAAATTCCTCATACTCTGTCTGGGTAGCTTCCAGCATGATGGATTTACCAGTCTGTCCTCTCTTTTAGGATTATACTGAATTATATATTATGTCCTTTGAGATTTCCCTGTTTCGTCAAACACATCTGCATATTCACCTGTGTACTGCAGGGATAGAATGCTTGCACGCATTGAGACAGCCTTCATACGGCTAAAGCAAGGTGTATCTTCATCGCTTTCTGCTGAACTGCACCATGTCCAAGTTTGGGTGTGACTCCTTTCCACATTAATATGGATATGATGAAATTGGTTTGTCACTTCAAGTTCAAGTTTAATTGTCATTCAACCACACATGAACACCCATGAATACAGGCAAATGGAAGTGTTACTCTGGGGCCCAAGGTGCAAAACACAGGACCAACAGTCACACACAGCACAAGGCACACGTAGCATTTACAAGGGATCAGTTTTAAAAAAGTCACACAAAATATACATATATAAAATCCAAGGCCCTGAGTCCATGAATGTTGCAGCAGTCTGCAGTCGAACACAATGCAGCTTGTCTTTGCTGAGCACCAACTCCAGCTGGGATGCCACACTACACCATCTCCGGTGGAGCGCATCAACTCCAAAGCATCTCTCTTGGGTGACTGTAAACAGGTGGCACTACACTTGAGGGCTAGACCCTGCCATGACCAAGGCCATGCAGCATCCCCAGCACGTCTCCATGTAGTGCTGCCATATATTGACAGCAGTTGTCTCATCAGTTTCTATTGTCCTTTGGATGTCACGCAGGATTTTTTGAACATTAAAGTAGAAGTCCTCCTTGGGTGATCTGAAGTTTCCAGAGTTAGTGTGTATGCAATTAAGTCTTTTGCACTTTGGTTCATTGCTGGGGTGAAGAAAAAGTCATTGAGCCTTTGTTAATTCTGAGGATACCAAAGGAGATGACCTTTGATGGTGAAGCTCACTCTGTGAGGATGCTGTTCTTCTTCCAGCTTATTCCTCCGGGACAATGTGTGCATTATGCTTTAAAATGGTCGTATCATGCCTGCGGTGGCTTGCTCATTGCAACAATGCCAATGTTAAAGTTCCCGTATTCTGAAGCATCAGGATGGAAGTGAAGAAACCCTTTGGCAAGGCATGATCTGTTATGAAGGAGGAGTTCCTTATCATAATCCTTAGAGCATAACCTCATTATAACAAAGACACACATCATATTATAGAGAGAACCCCAAGATGTCATGGCACCAGTCTGAACTCTGACACCTGTTACAATATATATCTGTCCATGCAAGAGACCTAAGACATCTAGAATCCAGTGCCGTGAAGGGCTTGGTGATTGCTGGATTAATTGACTCTAGAACAGATGGTATGTTAGCTTTCATTACTAGAGGATGTGAGTACAAACAGGTCTTACTAAAATAATACAGGGCCTTAGTGAAGTTACACCTTGAGAACTGCGAGGGCTTGGTGTGGGAGCTACCTGTGCCTAATAATGCCCTGCACTCCCTAAGGTGACTTGTTTGCAGGACTGAGCCAGCATATCCCATTATACTTGTCAACATACTTGGCACTCACCTCTGCAGGAGCCTCTCCACACTGGGCTGTGGGAACTGTTTTTTGAGGTGTTTGAGTTCAAGGAAGCATACTCACTTCCTGTATAAGAGCTATAATATGCATGGAGGTCGGTGACCAGTGATGTTCTGTAGGGATATGTTCTGGGACCCCTCTTCTTGGTGTTTTTTATAAATGACCTGGATGAAGAAGTAGAGGGGTAGGTTAGTAAATTTGTTGATGACACAAATGGATAGTCTGGAGGGTTGTCAGAGGTTACAGTGGGACATCAATAGGATGCAGAGCTGGGCTGAGAAGTGGCAGATGGCATTCAACCCAGATAAGTGTGATATGGTTCATTTTGGTAGGTCAAATTTGAAGACAGAATATAATATTAATGGCAAGACTCTTGGCAGTGTGAAGGATCTGAGAGATCTTGGTGATTGTGCCCATAGGACACTCCAAGCTGCTAAGCAAGTTGACAGTGTGGTTAAGAAGACATATGGTGTGTTGGCCTTCATCAACTGTGGGATTGAGTTCAAGACCCATGAGGTAATGTTACAGCTATGTAAGAACGGTCAGACCCCACTTGGAGTACTGTGTTCAGTTCTGGTCACCTCTCTACAGGAAGGATGTGGATACTATAGAGAGAGTGCAGAGGAGATTTACAAGGATGTTGCCTGGATTGGGGAGCATGCCTTATGAGAATAGATTGAGTGAACTTGGCCTTTTCTCCTCAGAGCGACGGAGGATGAGAGGTGACTTGACAGAGCTGTATAAGATTATGAGGGGCATTGCTTGTGTGAATAGCCAGAATCTTTTTCCCAAGGCTGAAACGGCTAACACGAGGGGGCATAATTTTAAGGTGCTTGGAAATAGGTACCGAGGGGATGTTAGAGGTAAGTTTTTCACACAGAGAGTGGTGGGTGCATGGAATGCACTGCCATTGACAGTGGTAGAGATGGATACAATAGGGTCTTTTAAGAGCCTCTTGGATAGGTACATGGAGCTTAGAAAAAATAGAGGGCTATGCGGAAGGGAAATTCTAGGCAGTTTCTAGAGTAGGTTACAATGGTCAGTACAACATTGTGGGCCGAAGGGCCTATATTGTGCTGTAGATTTCTATGTTCTATGTTCTATTATCTCTATCAATGCAGCTCCAAAATATCACCGTCAACAAAAGCAGAGCTGCAAGAAGATCAATATTGAAGCTCTCGAGGACATAACAAAGGCAACTCTCTGTTACAGTTCATGAGCAGCCTGTCAGTTTCCAGCTTATGGGAGATGTAGAGAATCAGAATCAGGCTTATTATCACTGACATATGTCACGAAATTTGTTGTTTTGCAGCAGCAGTACAGTACATTAAACATGACTAAGTTACAAATATACACAGTAAAAAAGTGCAACAAGAGTAAAATTGTAAGGTAGTGTTCATGGGTTCATGGACTGTTCTGAAATCTGATGGTATGGGGAAGAAGCTGTTCCTAGAAAATGTCCATTCCACCTGGGCTGTCCTGAAATCTGCTCTAATCGACATCTGTGAACAGGGTTTTAGTTTTCCACCAGGTATAACAAGACTTGTTGAGTTGGCCCAGGAAGCTGAGGAGCTAATCAACAATAAATGGAAGGCATTCCTGGAACGGAAGAGAAAAGAAAGAACTCAACAGGCACATGAAGGCAGAGCTCTGACAGAATCCCTGTGTTCATTTTGGGTCGCCTCATTATAGAAAGCTTTCGAGAGGGCGCAGAGAGGATCTCCCAGGATGCTGCCTGGATTAGAGAGCACGTCCTGTGAGGATCATTTTAGCGATCATTGGAGCAAGGGAGAGTGAAAGGTGAATTGATAGAGGTGTACAAGATGATAAGAAGCATAGATTGAGTAGACAACAAGAGGATTTTTCCCAGGGCAGAAATAACTAATACAAGGTGTTTGGAGGAAAGTATGGGCGGGGGGGGGGGGTGTGGGGGGAGAATGTCTGAGGTATTTTCTTTAACACAGAGTGTGGAACGCTCTGTCAGGGGTGGTGGATGGTTGAGGCAGATATATAAGGGCACTTTAGAGACATTTAAGAAAGGATGAAAATAATGGAGGTCTATGTTAGAGGGGAAGGTTAGATTGAGCTTGGAGGAGGTTGAAGAGCTTGTACTGCAGTGTACTGCTCAATGTTCTTATCAACATTTAGTGATGGACAAATTGCAGGAGGCTCAGCAACTCACTAGCAGCCATGAAACATGATCTATGGCCCAAACTCCCATAGCTTCACCCCACTGAAAGACAAGAAAGGGGAAAGTTCAGTGATAGAGGCAGCCAGAGCATTGCTGAAAGAAACACCTTAAGGATCTTCTCAGCAGCCACTCTGTTTTTGACACATCTACTTATTCATTGCAACCTTTCTGCCACCCCTAACAAGAATCGTGAAGGTCATGTGCAACTCATCATCAATGACCAGAGTCTGGGAGCAGATAGCATCCATTGAAACTGACGAGTGAACAGCTCCAGTCACAAATCCATGACTTCGCCTCCCAAATCAGGGAAGAAGAAGGGGACTTCAAAATGCAAAATCATCAGGTAAAGAGGTAAGTTCAGCTATGGGAAGCAGAGGAAGGAGAAGGATTTCAATTTCACTGCCTCAAGATTGATGTCTTGTTTCAAGATGCATTGCTTTGAAAATAAATTGTGATAGAATCTCAGAGTCCCATGAACATAGAACATAGAAACCTACAGCACATTACAGGCCCTTTGGCCCACAATGTTGTGTCGACCATGTAACCAACTCTAGAAACTGCTTAGAATTTCCCAAGCACATACCCCTCTATTTTTCTAAGCTCCATGTACCTATCTAAGAGGCTTTTAAAGTACCCTATTGTATCCACTTCCACCAGCAGTGCATTCTGACATCCCTTCAGTACCTATTTCCAAACACCTTAAAACTATGACCTCTTGCGTTAGCCATTCTAGGCCTCTGAAAAAGCCTCTGGCTAACCACACAGTCAATGCCCCTCATCATCTTATACACCTCTGTCAGGTCACCTTTTATCCGCCGTTGCTCCAAGGAGAAAAGGCAAAGTTCACTCAACCTATTCTCATAAGGTATGCTCCCCAATCCACGCAACATCCTTGTAAACCTCCTCAGCACTCTCTGTATAGTATCCACAACCTTCCTGTAGTGAGGTAACCAGAAATGATATGACATGAAGCATTCTTTCAATTACCAGGTCCATGCCATTCTGCCTGCCATATCCTAGTCCTGTTCAGCCTTCACTAAGTGCAGTGACCAACACTGGATAATAATATCACAGTTTTAAAGTTCTCATCCATGTTTTTAGATCTGCCACTTTCTTTTGTTGTAACTTATTCAGTAGCTATATTGATACATCTTGCATAATAATGGGCGGCATGGTAGCATTGCAGTTAGCATGATGTTATTACAGCGCCAGATGCATGTTCGGGGTTTGATTCCTGCTGCTATCTGTAAGGAGGTTGTACATTCCCCCTGTGACTACGTGCGACTCCACCGGGTGCTCCGGTTTACTCCCACACTCCAAAGACGTACAGGCAAGGTTTGTGAATTGTGGGCATCGCTATTGGCTCCAGAAATGTGGTGACGCTTGTCGGCTGCCCAGCACAATCCTCACTGATTTGATTCAATGCAAACAGTGCATTCCACTGTACGTTTCAATGTACATGTGACAAACAAAACTAGCCTTTAATCTTTAATATTTCAAAAAGCTTTAAGGAGGTAGCACATAAATAAGCACTTTGTTCTGTGGAGTTTCTATTGTCTTTTCAAGACACTCAGTAAAACTCACATAAATTCACAAGGGTATAATTCTAATTACATTTTTTAAACAATGGATTATGTGGAATTTCTTGAAATTTTCTATAAAGAAGCCACATAATCAGGAGTGCTAGAATAACTGTTCAGCATGAAAAAAATGTGCACATCCGTCAAAATATTGAGCTAGTCCAGTTTGCAGAACTTTCAAATGTATGAATTTATAGATTGCATTTTGTGAAGTTTATCAAAAATGAACTCAGAAGTGTATAAATTAATCATTGAAGGGTATGTTACATTTGGACATTGAATGTTTACAACAAGCCTCATCTGCCTAACACTCTAAAACTATCTCCATCATATACTATCTATCTTCTCTTTAAATACATAATATGACTTGAGCCGTGCAGCTTACTCCACCTTCTTATCAGTTTCCAAGTAAAATAGTTTCTCCTAAATTCATTTTTGGATTTATTTTTGATGATTTTATATTAAAAGCTCTTGGGTTTGTTCTTCTCACATCCAGTTCACCACAATAAACCTGTAAATCATTTGGAAAAGCCTTGATGACATTGCTCCTCACTTCATCTTTTGAGTGAAAGGACAACCCAACTGTGTGGACCTTCCTCTCATTTTCAGGAACCTTCCAATAAATGTACTGGTAGAATATCAAGCAGTAGTAAGTCAAGGCAACTGGACTTGCCGAGTTGTATGGAAGACATTTCGCCCCTCATCCGAGAGGCTTCTTCAGTTCTACTCCATGGTGAGTAGTTTCCTGGCTTATAATCTCTGTAAATTGCTTAAAGGTATAGCAATCACATGAGGGCCATTAACAGCCGTAGAAGTTATGAAGGTGTCATTAGTCTTACATTTGCACGAATGGAGGTGCGAACTGTTGTTTAGACGCTGGGGTAGAGATGATAGGACTGCACTGTAAGTAGCTGTTAGATTGTGTTGTACTCCACCCCCTCTGTTCAGTGATGGGCTTTCCAGTTCGACAAAGATGGCTTCTTTAACCCCTCTTTCAAACCATCTGTCCTCCCTGACCAAAACATGCACATTGTTATCATCAAAGGAGTGTCCCTTGTCCTTTAGGAATAGATATACAGCCAAGTCTTGACCTGAGGTATAAGCCCTCCTATGTTGGGCCATCCATTTGTGAAGCAGTTCACAAGCAAGGAGTCCCTCTCAGGCTAATTGTGAGCAGCATGATCTCAGTTACTTACATATTGCAAAAGATCTTACCACCATTCTCACCCCTTTGGTCAGCAACTCTCCACACCACATCCAAAATTCCAAAGACTTTGTTGAGAAAGTTTGGCATCTGAAGCTGAATACAGACCAGACTATGGTGCCATGTTATATTATGTCGTTATTTACATCTGTGCCTACTTTAGAAGCTAACAGGATAGTAGGAAAATGGTTATGTCAGGATAGGACTCTGGACAGTAGAACTACACTCAACTCAACCTCTATCTTAACCCTAACTATTTCAAATACAAAGTTGTCTTCTACAGGCATAAACATGATTACGTAATGGGTGCATTGGTGTTTCTTATTGCAGCCAACTTATAGTTGAAAGGACAACTATAGTAGAAAGGACAGCCTTGAACACCTTCCATGAAACAATACCCAGTCATTGGTTCAGGTGTGTGGATGACACCTGGGTCAAGATCCAAAACCATGAATTACAAGCCTTCACAGAACACATCAACTCGATGGGTAGTAACATCAATTTACAAGAGAAGATGTTGAGAACAGTAGAATGGCCTTTTTAGACTGTGAAGTACTTATCAAAGAAAATGGACATCTAGATATTGAATTTAGAGGAAACCAACCCACCCAGATCAGCTTCTACAATTTGATTCTCATCACCCATTAGAACATAAGTTGAAGGTTATCAGAACACTACATCATTTCGCTGAGAACATGCCCATCAACATTACAGCTAAAGACAAGCAGCGCAAGTATGTGAGAGAAGCCTTGAAAGCTTGCAGCTACCCTACTGGGTCTTTATCAAGGCAGCAACAAAAACGAGCAGGGACATTAACCCAACAGACAGAATTAAAGAGTGAAACAGACAAAAGAACATAGCATCCCATCTGTAGTTGGAGATTCAGAGAAACTCAGAAGGATTTTCAACAAACACCTAATCCCTGTGTTTTTTATACCTACAAACACACTCAGACAGAAACTCATCCACCCCAGGGATCCCACATTGATATTGGATATGCCATCTAATGCGATGAGAACTGCACAGATCTATATATCGTTGAAACAAAACAACCACTTCACAAACAGATTGCCCAGCACAGGACGGCTAACACCTCAGGTCAACACTCAGCTGTGTATCTACACCTAAAGGACAAGGGACACTCCTTCAATGATAACAATGTGCACATTTTAGACAGAGAGACCTGAAGAAGCCTGTTGGATGAATGGTGAAGCATCTTCTAATCTAGACAACACAGCAAGTCCAATTGCCTTGATTTACTCCTGCTTGATATATAATGACCTGGATGACTGAGACCCTTCATAGACATATTGGTAGAATACCACCCATTTGGTGAAGATTTACCTTCTCAGGACAAGGATCACTTGAGCAGCACCTGTGATCCCTTGGTAAAATGATATAATAGAAGAAAGATGACAACAGAAATAAAATGTCAACAAATATGATTATAGATATCCAAAGCTCCAATCAAATTTCAATACAATTAAATAAGTCTGTCATAGAAGAATTGGCAACATACAATTAAGTAGCCCAGAACATTATGACTTAAATATGTAATTGGCTTAGATTTCACATCAGTCTCTGCAAATAAAGGCTTTGGATGTTAAACTGTAGTGTCCTCTATAATTAATCTAATGGTGTGCTGCATGCCTTATTGAACTGAAATTCCATGCCATAATGTCACTCTAATCTGCCAGTGATTTAATTGGCACAATTGAATTTATTATACTATCAGTCTCTCAGCTGCTGTGGTGTAATCCCTTCATCAGCAAATAAATAAAATGTGTTTCTAACACACTTTATTAGTGCAGTTGAAGTGTTGAACTGATTACTGAGAGAAAAGCTGGAGGTTGGTGGCAAATTTCTATAATTATCCACCAGGAAGGTCAAAGCATTTGTTGAACTCGGCAATCAATTCAAATTGATTTTATTCCCTTTTTACAGGCTGAAGTTCCACAAATTGGTAAAAAGTGGGTACAACAGGAGATACTTGTGGCATGTTGTGAATAATTAGCTATGGAATTTAAAGAATGCAACCCTAATAAACTGATTTTTTAATATATATAGAGCTACAGTGTAGAATATGCCCTTCTGGCCCATTGAACTGTGCCGCCCAGCAGTACTCCGATTTAATCCTAGTGTAATCATGGGACAATTTACAATGACCAATGAACCTACCAACCTGTACGTCTTTGGACTGTGGGAGGAAACCAGAGCACCTGGAGGAAAAAGGACGCAGTCATGAGAACGTACAAACTCCTTACAGACAGTGATGGAAATTGAACCCATTCACCTGTACTGTAAAGTGTTGTGCTAACCATTATGCTACCAGATGGTACTGATCTCCTCAAAATAAATACATTGATTTTGTTCCAAACAAAATCAAGCTACAGAGATACTTGCATATCTTTCACTTTTCACTTACAACCTGTGCCTTCTAGTTATGAACTTCAGTGCCTTGAAGAATAAAACATCAGCCCTTTTTCTATCCCTCACGGTTTCATTAAACACTATCAAGTCTTAAGCTCACACATTCATGCAACATGTGACATGCATGTAGATACCATGCATACATATGCACAGCTTTCCAGACCTGGGTTTTGTAATATACACAAAGTAAATATTGTTTCCCAACATCTAACTTTTGGAAAAAATAATTTATGGTGCAGAGAAAAAGTTTGGAAATTTCATGGAAATTCAATGGCTACTTAGTTAGATACACCTGAAAACTTGCTTGTTAATGCAAATATCTAATCAGGAAACCATGTGGCAGCAACTCAATGCATAAAAGTATGCAGACATGGTCAAGAGGTTCAGTTGCTGTTCAAACCAAACATCGGAATGGGAAGAAGTGTGATCTAAGTGACTTCGACTATGGAATAATTGTTGGTGCCAGACAGGGGTTTGAGTATCTCAGAATATGCTGATCAGTTGGGGTTTTCATGCATAGCAGTCGTGAATTATTAAAAATAGAAATATCCAGTGAGCAGCAGTTAGAACCATAGAACCATAGAACGTTGCAGCACAGAAACAGGCCTTTTGGCCCCTTTTGGCTGTGCTGAACCATTTTTCTGCCTAGTCCCACTCACCTGCACCTGGACCATATCCCTCTATACACCTCTCATCTATATACCTGTCCAAGTTTTTCTTAAATGTTAAAAGTCAGCCCGCATTTACCACTTCATCTGGCAGCTCATTCCACACTCCCACCACTCTCTCTGTGAAGAAGCCCCCCCCTAATGTTTTGTAATTTTTTTATTGAAGTTCATCATCAATCATTTCCATAAGATGTATTTCAGACATTGTACATATATATCACAAATCTCCACAAAGTATTTAACTGAGTATTTATCTCTTTTATAGAAAAGAGTGGAAAGAAAAAACAAGCAAAAGGAAAGAACTATGTACAAGTAGGGAGTGATCTTTTTTTACAACAGATTCATTGATTTGTGAGAATACGATCAGGCCTATGAGGCATTATGTAGTTAAACCATTTTTCCCAGTTTGAATCAAATTGTTCCAGCTTATAATTAATAGATGCTGTTATCTTTTCCATTTTGTAAATGTCCATTGTAATTTCCATACATGAATTTAAAGTTGGGCTCTCCTGTGATAGCATTTCCTAGTAAGAGTTTTTTTACCAGTCACCAACAGTATATTCATTAAATATTTATCTCTTTTCAACCAGTCTTGAGGTATATATCCAAAATATGTGGTCTTACTCTCTAAGGGTATTTCACATTTAAAGATGTCTTGTAGGGCACTGCGTATTCCCCTCCAATAGTCTTTGATAACAGGGCAGTCCCAAAAAATATGATAATGATTTGCATTTTGATTTCCACAATTTCCCCAGCAAACAGGGAGGTTACTATCATAATGGGATTTCTGAGAGGGTGTAATAAAATATCTTATCAAATTTTTCCATCCAAACTCCCTCCATTTTTGTGAACTGATACACTTCCATTGATATCTCCATATTGTTGTCCATTCTTCCTCAGATATAATTATCCCTCCTTCCTTCTCCCATTTTGTTTTAATGTATGAAGTCGAATGTGTTCTAAGATTTGACAACCCCTTATACATGCTTGAAATGATTCTACTACCGTTATCTGAATTATGTGCTTTTCTAAATAGCTCTATCAAGCATGTACTTGCCTTGGTTACATTTTTAAATGTCCTATTAACATATTGTCGCATCTGTAAACACTGATAAAAATCTTGTTTTTCTAATAAGTATTTCTCTTTAAGCATTTCAAAACTGAACAGTGTTCCTTCTTTCATTATGTTGCTAAGAACTGTTATTCCTTTAGCTGTCCAGTCCTTAAATCTAGTATGCAGTTTATTCGGTGTAAAATCTGAGTCATATGCACACAATTTACAAATTGCAATATCTCCCTCTAAATTATATTCTTTTATAGTAGTTTTCCATATTTTAAGAGTCAATTTCATCCATGGGTTATCAATAGTATTTATTTACCTTTGTAAGTTGTAAGCCAAAATTGCTTATATGGGGATGGGAAGTACCCACTCCTCAATGTTTTTCCATTGAGCATCATATGATGGGTTACACCAACATATCACGGCTCTCAACTGTGCTGCAAAATAATGATCTCCAAGTCAAGGTAGGCCCCATCCCCCCTTTTCCTTTGCTAATTGCAAAGTTTTGAAATTAACTCTAGGCCTTTTACCTTGCCAAATATACCTTGATAACATCTTGTTCCATTCATTGAATTGATTTTGATTAATTTCTATTGGTAGGGTCTGAAAGAGATATAACATTCTGGGCAGTATATTCATTTTAGTAGACTCAATCCTTGAACTGAGACTTAAAAAAAGGAATCAGGTTCCACCTTGCCATATCTTCCTTAATTTTTTTATATAAAGGCTGCTAATTACATTCTGTTAATTTTGCCAAATCTTTTGGCATAATGATGCCCAAATATTTGAAAGACTCTGTTTGCCATGCCCAGGGATATCTACTTTCAATTTCTCTTGGTGGGCTATAGCTATGTGAAAGTAATTGGTTTTTATTTATGTTGATCTCGTATCCTGATAATTGACCATATTGTTCAAAGGATTGCATCAATTTAGGTAAAGAGTATTTTGGTTGCCCTAGATAGATCAAAATGTCATCCGCATAACAAGCCAATTTATGCTCTGTCCCTTTAATAGCAATTCCCCTGATATCTTCATTTTGTCTGATATATTAAGCTAATGGTTCCAGATATAATGTGAAGAGTAGCGGTGACCATGCACAACCCTGTCTCGTGCCCCTTTTGAGGGTTAGACCTGTTTGATAAATATCCATTGATTTTGATCTTAGCAATAGGGTTGTCATATAGTGTCTGTATAGTTTTAATAATCAAAGTAATTATTAATTAATAGTTAAGATTATTAATAATTAAAATTATTAATAATTTTAATACTATGTAAAACTCTGTAAAGAAAATTCCAATTAACCAAATCAAATGCCTTTTCAGCATTCATGCATATCACTATTGCTTCGATTTTATTTTTTTGTATATGATCCATAATGTGAAGTGTCCTTCGTATATTGTCTTGTGTTTGGCATTGTCATATAAAACCTGTCTGATCGTTACGTATCAGTATGGGTAGAAACTCTTCTAATCGTTTGGCCATGATGGAGGTAAATAACCTATAATCTACATTGTACGGATATTGGTCTAAAAGACCCGCATTCCATTTTATCCTTGCCTTCTTTCAGTATAGCTGGGATTATCGCTTCCTTCCAACTGGGTGGCATTTGTGCCTTTTTTAGAGCCCAGTCAATGTGGGGAGTAAAACAGGAATTAACTCATTTTTAAATTCTTTGTACTACTCTGCCATATACCCATCTGATCCTGGTGACTTGCTTAATTTAAGCCTACTAATTGCAGCTTTTAATTCAAATTCAGTTATGTCAGCAGTCATCGTTCTATTTTGTTCTTCGCTTAAAATGGGTAACTCTAGAGAATTCAGGAAGGTGTCATTTTGGGTTATGCTTCCCCCTGGAACTTTGGAATATAGAGTTTTGTAAAACACTTCAAAAGCTTCTTGAATTTCACTTAGCTTATTTTTTTTATCATTTTTGACACATCATAATTTTATATACCTTTTTCAAATCTCCCCTCATTCTTCTATGCTCCAGGGAATAAAGTCCTAACCTATTCAACCTTTCTCTGTAACTCAGTTTCTCAAGTCTCAGCAACATCCTCATAAACCTTCTCTACAGTCTTTCAACCTTATTAATGTTCTTCCTGTAATTTGGTGACCAAAACTATTTACAATACTCCAAATTTGGCCTCACCAATGCCTTATACAACCTCACCATAACATTCCAACTCTTATACTGAATACTTTGATTTATAAAGGCCAATGTACCAAAAGCTCTCTTTACTACCCTATCTACCTGTGACGCCACTTTTAGGGAATTTTGTATCTGTATTCCCAGATCTCTCTGTTCTACTGCACCCCTCAGTGCCCTATCACTTACCGTGTATGTTCTACCTTGGTTTTTTCCTTCAAAGGTGTAATACCTCACACTTGTCTGTATTAAACTCCATCTGCCATTTTTCAGCCCATTTTTCCAGCTGGTCCAGATCCCTCTGCAAGCTTTGAGAACCTTCCTCAGTGTCCACTACACCTCCAATCTTTGTATCATCAGCAAATTTGCTGATCCAGTTTACCACATTATCATCCAGATCATTGATACAGATGACAAATAACAATTGACCCAGCACTGATCCCTGTAGCACACCACTAGTCACAGGCCTCCACTCAAAGTAGCAATCCTCCACTACCACTCTCTGGCTTCTTCAATTGAGCTAATGTCTAATCCAATTTACTACCTCACCATGTATACCTAGTGACTGAATCTTTCTAACTAACCTCCCATGCTGGACCTTGTCAAAGGCCTTTCTGAAGTCCATGTAGACAACATCTGCTGCCTTCCCTTCATCTACTTTCCTGGTAACCTTCTCGAAAAACTCTAACAGATTTGTTAAACATGACTTCCCATGCACAAAGCCATGTTGACTCTCCCTCATTAGTCTCTGTCTATCTAAATACTTGTAGATCCCATCTCTTAGCACTCCTTCCAATAATTTACCTACTGCCAGCATCAAACTTACCGAACTATAATTTCCCGAATTACTTTTAGAGCCTTTTTTAAACAACTGAACAACATGAGCTATCTTCCAATCCTCCAGCACCTCACCCGTAGATACCGACATTTTAAATCTATCTGCCAGGGCCCCTGCAATTTCAATACCAGTCTCCTTCAAGGTCCGAGGGAATACCCTTTCAGGTCCTGGGGATTTATCTACTCTGATTTGTCTCAAGACAGCAAGCACCTCCTCCTCTTCAATCTGTATATGTGCCATGACCTCACTACTTGTTTGCTTTGTTTACATAGACTCCATTCCAGTTTCCTTGGTAAATATAGACGCAAAAAACCCATTTAAGATCTCCCCCATTTCTTTTGGTTCCATACATAGCCAACCACTCTGATCTTCAAGAGGACCAATTTTATCCCTTACTAACCTTTTGCTCTTAATATACCTGTAGAAGCTCTTCGGATTATCCTTCACCTTGACTACCAAAGCTACCTCATGTCTTCTTTTAGCCCTGCTGATTTCTTTCTTAAGTATTTTTTGCACTTTTTATACTCCTCAAGCACCTTATTTGCTCCCTGTTTCCTATACATGTCATACATCTCTCTCTTCTTCTTTATCAGAGTTCCAATATCCCTAGATGTTGATTTAGAAAACTTTCCTGAACACATTTTACAAACGCTAACCCGTCTAGACCTTTAACAGTATGGGAGTCCCAATCAATATGTGGAAAATTAAAATCCCCTTCTATCACAACTTTATGTTTCCTGCAGTTGTCTGTTATCTCTCAGCAGATTTGCTCCTCTGATTCTCACTGACTATTGGGTGGTCAATATTACAACCCCATTAATGTGGTCATACCTTTCCTGTTCCTCAGCTCCACCCATATAGCCTTGGTAGACAAGCCCTGTCCTGCCTGAGCACTGCTGTAACATTTTCCCTGACTAGCAATGCCACCACCCTTGCACCCTTCATCCCTCAGCCTCTATCACGTCTGAAACATCGGAACCCTGGAACATTAAGCTGCCAGTCCTGCCCCTCCTGTAGCCAAGTTTCACTAATGGCTACAACGTCATAATTCCATGTGGTAAAATACATATACCTGTCTGGACACGCCCTTCTGCTGACTGCTCCTGTGGCTCCTCCCACAGACCCCTGTATAAAGGCGATTGGAGGCACGGCTCCCCCCTCAGTCTCTGAGATGCCGTGCTCCATTTTGCTGCTAATGGAAGCCTATCGTTCACCTCCCATCTCTGAGAGTCATTGATGGTGCACCATTCCACATGTCAATCCAGGCCCTCAGCTCATCAGCCTTCCTCACAATTCTCCTTGCATTGAAATAGACACACCTCAGAAGATTATTACCGCCACGCACAGCCCTTCTATTTGTGACTTTGCATGAACCTTTAACATCATTTATTTTCACCCCCACTCCACTATCTCTTCTGTTACTTTGGTTCCCAGCCCTCCTGCAAATCTAGTTTAAACCCCAATAGCACAAACAAATCTCCCTGCAAGGATATTGGTCCCCCTGTAGTTCAGGTGTAACCTGTCTCTCTTGTACAGGTCCCACCTGCCCCAGAAGAGGTTCCAATGATCCTGAAATCTGAAACTCTGCCCCCTACACCAGTTCCTCAGCCAGTGTTCATCCTCCAGAGCATCCTATTCTTACCCTCACTGGCACGTGGCACAGGCAGCAATCCTGAGGTTACCACCCTCGAGGTTCTGCTTTTTAACTTCCTACCAAGCTCTCTGTACTCACTCTTCAGGACCTCCTCACTCTTTCTACCTACATCATCGGTACCGATGTGTACCATGACATCTGGCTGCTCACCCTCCCATTTCAGAATGCTGTGCACACGATCAGAGACATCCCTAACCCTGGCACCCAGGAGGCAACAAATCCATCCGGGAGTCTCTGTCGTGACCACAGAACCTCCTGTCTGTACCTCTAACGATCGAGTCCCCTATCACTACCGCTCTCCTTTTCTTCCACCCTCCCTTCTGCTCTGCAGAACCAGACTCAGTGCCAGAGATCTGGCTTCCGTAGCTTGTCCCAGGTAAGTCATCTCCCGCAACAGTATCCAAATTGGTATACCTGTTGTTGAGAGGAATGGCCACAGGGGATCCCTGCTCTGCCTGCCCTTTCCCCTTCCCTCACCTGACAGTAACCCAATTAACTGTGCACAGCTCCTTTGGCATAACTACCTTCCTGTAGCTACTATCCATAAACTTTTCATCCTCCCGAATGATACGGAGGTCATCCAGCTCCTGCTTCAGTTCCCTAATGCGGTTTGTTAGGAGCTGCAGCTGGATGCACTTCTTGCAGGTGTCATTGTCAGGGAGGCCTCTGGTCTCCCTGACTTCCCACATCCTGCAAGAGGAGCATTCCAACTTCCTGCCTGGCATTCTCTCTACTCTAAACAAAACAAAACTTACCAGAACCTACCCTCGCCTCTGCCTGTTCACGCTGAAGCCTATTGAGCCAAAGCCATCCCACTCTGACTCAGTTCTCTCCGACGATGGCTGCTGTATTCGTAGGTCTTTTTTTAAACCTTTGGTGCGCTACATCACACACCTGAGCAGTCTAGCCTCTTTTCCCCGAGCAGTAAAAAAAAAGACCTCTCCGAGATGACTTTAGTCCTTCACTCTCAGCCTCTTGCTTCGATTTAAAAAAACGTTCTGTTGGGGAAAATGCCTTCTTAATGAGAGAGGTCAGAGGAGAATTGCCAGACTGGTTCAAGCTGACAGGAAGGTGACAGCAACTCAAATAACAACACGTTACAACAGTGGTGTGCAGAAGAGCATCTCTTGAACTTTGAAGTTGATGGGCTACAGCAGCAGAAGACCACAGACATACACTCAGTGGCCACTTTGTTAGGTACCTCTGCAGGCATCTAATTAAATGACCGTTAAGTGTAAATCATAGAATGATACAGTACATGAGGAGACAATTCAACATGCTCTTCCATCAGCCCTTCATTGATTCTTTGGTAACATTGTCTAATTAATTCCATTTCTCTGTTCTTTCCTTTATGCCCTGTACATTATTTCCCTTGTGTACCTATCAAATGCTTCCATTGAATTTGCTTCTTTCATCCTTTGGCCGTCTATTCCAGATTTTAACAGCTTTCTGGGCGGAGTAAAAATGATTTTATGTTGCCCCTGTTCTTTATAAAAGGACCAGAATGGAGTGTGGTGTTGCTGCCCAATGTTGTAAGTGTGAACATAACTTGTGTAATTTCACTGGAATTGCCTCCCACTGGTGAGTGCTATTCTGGTCCTAGATGAATGTTCTCAGTGTGGCAGCACGGTGATGCAGTTGGGTGACAGGTAACAGCAGTGGTTGTGTGCGTTTGTGTGGGAGAAGGCAAAACAACCCCTTTCACAAATTAGCGGAAGTAAATGTTTCTGAAATTTAAAGGTTAAAATAATTAGCTTTATTTGTCACACGTACATTGAAACATTCAGTTTAATGCCTCATTTGTGTTGATGATCAACACAGTCTGAGGATTGTGCTGGGGGCAGCCTTGTATCTGATGCCACAGTATCATGCCCATGACCTACTGACCCTAATTTGTACATCTTTTGGAATGTGGGAGGAAACTGGAACACCACAGGAAACCCAAGTGATCATGGAGAGAACCTACAAACTCCTTAGTGGGAGTGACAGGAACTGAACCAGGAGCACTTGCACTGTAATAGCCTTGCGCATATACCAAGTTACTGTGCCACCATACTGTACCATGAAATTTAGACAAATCCAAAAACTAAGAATGAAATAGACTATTTAAAAAATACATCTCAACAAGTACAACATTTAATTAACTAATTTTTCTTTTAATTAATAGAATTTAGTTAATATTTACCCATGTCCTCCTGTGGAAATTAATGGGCCAGTCTAATTTCACAAAGGTTCCGCAGGCACCTTGTGCTTTGCTCTGGATTACAAGAGGAGTTCAATGTTTTTGTATAGTCAGACAATAGCCATTGAGGAGTGGTCAGTGAGTTCAAGGCTTCTGTATTTCTGTTAGAATGGCAAACCCACAGGTACTTATGTAAAGAAATGGCAGTAGTTCAGCACAGAACTGCTGACGTATCCTAGCAAGATTTATCCTGTTAAATTTGTGCCTTTGGCTACAGACCATTCTGTTGCTGGAAACAATTCATCTTTTTTACTCTTCAACAAATTTCATGACTTTTCTCGTGATTAAGTCTGTTCAATATCACAGAGAATATATTGCTAAGCTGTCAATTAAATTGATTTTTAATGATCCATAATCATCTGACGGAACCTATTGCCATTACCCTTCTCCCCCACCCTAAAAACTGGTCAGAGGGAGACAGTTCAAGACCATCTGCCTCATGCCCCCTGACATCTGTTCGTAGGAAAGGAGTAGGTGAAGGTCAGGGTAAGGCAGTATCAACTGGCGTGGGCAAACCACGCCCTGAGTTGGGGGTCTCCCTCAGGCCACAGTCTGTGGTCCACTCCGCAGCAGACCCACAGCAGGACAACCACATGACCTCAGTCAAAGTTCACCATTCTGGCAGAAAGGACCGAGACACAAAGCATGACCTTGCTGAGAAGTTCAGTCCATTGTGAAATAAGTCAGGAGTAAAGTTACCTTCTGAAGGACTGCTACTTGGTAAATCGAGCACCTCCTAAGCTTTAAGTGCATAAGGCTCTTAAAGATTTTTTAGTGGCCCAGAAGAGTGTATGGATATAGTTGATATTATTATGGACCTCACAGATGAGTGGTTCCCTTTGTTATTTAAGTGCAGGTTTTGTATTTCAGGTCAAAAGTTTAGGTTGAAGTCATTTAGCGTAAGAAATGTCATATAATTTTTTTTATATATATAATTCATCACTGCTGCTTTTTGATTTCACAAAATGCTTGTACTGTCTTTCTTCGATAGGATTGAAGAATGGGGATTTTACGATATCTCAGCTCACTCTGCGAAACATTTTTCAACATTTATCGTGCTAAGTTCTAACCTTTCTCAGACAACAGAATCGTAGATCAATACTCTTGCATTTTAAACAACTCTTTCCGATATTCTGAACGGCCAGTAGATTATTTTTGAAATGTATTCACTGTTTTAATGTGGTGAACATACAAAGTAATGCTCACGTGCAAAGGCCAGGTCTTGTACAATACATTATTTTACATCCACCTGGCAGGACAGATAGGGTATCAATCTTATCCAAATGGCAGCAGCTCTGATAGCAGACTTGTGGCAGTGTCAGCCTTGAACCCATGGATTCATAGGTCAGATTACCACAACTGAGACATAACTGCTGTTGAATTTAATGGTGTAAAGGACTGGAATAGTTCATAGATGCTGATTTCCTGGAATTGTAAGTGCCAATGCTGGAGGAACTTGTTTCTATATCCTCGGGCCACCCTAAAGCATCTCACAAGCAATGAAATGTTTTTGAAGTACAGACACTGTTGCATAAAAGTACATATTGGCAGACTACATAAATGGCATTAATACTGCAAGAATATAACATTAATCCCCGACAGTTTTGGAAGCTGCAGTTCTGGTACTTCTCACTACCCTGTCAGCCAATCTGGTGATTAACTGACATATACTTTTAATATTTTTAGCATTTCTGTCATGCCAATCTAGTATGGATTCATAGCCCCCTCTAATTGGGGATCGTGATCACAGTCTCCCCGAAATAGCAATAAGCGTCACCACGTGAAAAAAAAATGACTGATTTTTCTTCTGACACATAGCACAGCACTTTCCCCTCTTGGGACATGTACAAGTGAGGACGATCAGAGATGGGAGACAGAAAAGACAGCTTTCTATAACATTCCAATTTCAGGATGCTAGATGGAGAGAGAACTGTGGAAAGTTAAAGTTTTGATTTGAATTATACAAATGGACATAACATTTCAGATCATTAAATTGATCCCGTGGAAGATGCAGCTCAGCCAATAGTAAAGGGCTGAAATAATTGAGCTTCTCAATCCAGCTAATATTGAGCGCACAGTATTTTGTTTTAATTGGCATCTAACTAAGACCCAGTGTGTGAAAAGTGCAAAACTGTGGCATGTGTGTTCTGCTAAAGTTGGATTAGGGTCCAGAATAGAGGAAGCACCTCTGTACATCCAATCTTTAATAAACATTAATCTAGGAGTACTCTAAAACAAAGTTAATACTAGTCCTTACTTGAAGCTGGCTCTTCCATTCTCCAATGCTGGATTCAGCAGGGTTGCTTTGTTACATGCTGAATCTCAGCAGGGCGTCTCCGTGCCTGACTAATGTTTGTTTATTAAAGTTTGCATATGCACAAATGTTGATGCTGCAGGCATTTTGACATTACACTGTCAGGCATAATGAGCTACAGGCAATCAGAATAATTTACAACTAAATCTGCTCTTTTTTCCCCCAAATGCCACTCAATCCACCAGCAACCTGTATATTTATAATAATCTGATAATTATATCCAAGCAATGATGAAGGATTTTGGAAGTAATTTTCCATACAATTTGACTATTATAATTGTGGGTACAAACAATAGGGGATACCTTTAAAGTAAGAATTTTAAGAGAACTTTAAAACTTTCCTGGTACAAGGGAGGAATCTGCTGAACATAGATGTAGGGAAGGCTATTAAATCTTAAGCAAAAAATACATACAAGAGGACAGTTGCATACAAGTGTGGATGGTGTGGCAGCCTTTTTCCTTTAAGTGTTTACCCTGTTTCCATATGAAGGTGACTATTGCATCCACATTCACCACCAAATCAGTAAGCACACCATAGGGTGACACAAATACTCTTTGGATTCAAACTCTCCATGGTTTTGTGTGCTTTCTACAAAGGCCTTCTCTCCTCTAAAGGCAACTCAGCATTCCTAGTTTAATAATTTAACTGTCATCCTCAATATTTCAGACATTTTGGTAGGTCTCTTCTGAACTGCTTCTTAAGTCTTTACGATATTCCTGAACTGTGGTGTCCGGAATCATGCTCACACTGTCATGGTTTTGATTAGTAAGGACATCAGAGGTTTGTGCAAAAGGTAGTCAAATAGGGTCGGGAGGGTTAATAAATCGGCCACAATGGATTGGCGAAGCAGATTTGATGGGCTGAATGGCCCAATTTGTTCCTATGTCTTATGGTCTTATGAGAAGGCAGGAGAACAGAATTGAGAAGGATAATAAATTATGGAATGGTGGACCAGACTCAATGGGTCAAATGGCTTAATTCTACTCCAATGCCTTATGGTCTCGTGCCTTATGATTTTAAGTAGGGTATCTTCTGCCTTGCTTATGATTTTTCCAAGTTACATATCACCTGCTGGTCTCAAAGTTGTGCCCTGCACTCTCAAGTTATCAATGTACATTAAAAGCAGCAGAAGGACTGGTATTGCATCCTTAGGATCTCCCCTTCCTTCCTTGAACTCTTCATTTTCATTTCAAGGATCTGACTAACATAAGACTTTTTAATCTTCCGCCCCCACATCCACTACATTTCGTAGCTACCACTCTGACCATTCCTCACACTCCGAAGGATACCCTGGTTTTCACCCGACTCCTTTGTTTACTGAGATGCACCATTTCTGGTCATCTGATCCAATGTTCTTACACTGAACAGTACAGACATACTACTCAATACAAGTTGTTCAGGCAAATTCTAGTATTGATGAGACTGTTTGACTAGAGAGTAAACACAAAGCATCACAGACACTTCACTTCAAATTTATTTGTTCTTGAAAGGGACTTTCTTGGTTTCCTATGCTCACAACTAACATCTGCTAGTCTGAGGATGCCAGGCAGATGTTTTACAAGAGAAAAAGAAAGAAATGTATCAGCTACTTTGCTTGCTCATCCTGTACAACATTTGATTGGGATTTATTCATGGTTGTGGAGTGTCAGTGACCAGTAAACACTACATCTACAAAATTGAGAGCACTACCTACCATCCTGTTTTCAGTCAGGGCTTCATTCCATTGTGATAGTTTCTCATGTGTTCTGACGTGTCATTTTTAACGTTGGCTTCAATTATCTCTTCCTTTTTTTCCCTTACCAATGTATTTCCAGCTGCCCTAGTTCACACCTCCCCAATCAAATCAATCTCAAATCCTTTAATTCTATACTCTGTCTCTTCTTCTGTCACTCAGAACAAGAATAAGGTTTCTTTAAGCTCAGCGTCCACATTCCAGGGATGAACGGTGAATGCTACATAATTTCCCAACAAGTACAATATAATATCACCCCCAGATACATCTTCCAATCTGCTTCTTGGTCAAGCTGTGATTTTCACTTGCTTTTTCATGGTATTTTTGTGAACAACTTTAGGAGATGTAAATTTTATTCTTTACTTCCTTGTTTCCCATTATTGAAAGACCCAGACATTATTTCCAGATGAAGCACCAATTTAAGTGTACTTCTAATCTAACATATTGCACTTGTTGCTTACCATACGGTCTCCTCTACATTCGTAAAACCGAATGTGAAATGGATAACCACATTGCAGAACATCCTCATTCAGTCTGTCAGGGCGACCTCAGGTTTTCAGCTATCTGCACTCTAATTCAGACAATTAAGATGCACGGGATCAGCAGTGAATTGGCTGTTTGGGTTCAGAACAGGCTGGTGCGTAGAAGGTAGAGTATACTGGTTGAAGGGACATTTGAGCTGGAGGACTGCAATTAATTGAGTTCCGCAGGAAATCTGTGCTGAGACTGCTGCTGTTCGTGATGTATATAAATGACCTGGATGAAAATATAGATGGGCGGGTTAGTAAGCTTGCACTTTAGTTCTCCATTGTGTTTCCTATTCTTTTCTCATTATCTTATTATTAAAGTCCAACATAAGAATAGAAGAAATAGGCTATCTGGTCCATCAAGCCTACTCTGCCATTCAATAAGATCATGGTTGATATGGCTGTAGACTCAGGTCTATCTACTTGCCTTTCCCCCATAATCCTTAATTCCCCTGCAAAGCAAAAACCTATCTAACTGTGTCTCAAATATACTTAATGATGTAGCCTCTACTACATCCTGTAGCAGAGAACTCCATAGATTCACTACACTCTGAGAAAGGCAGTTTCTCTCCTCATCTCCATCCTGAATCTACTCTCTGAAATTTCTGGCTATGTCCTTTATGCTTATGGTCACTGATAGTCTTCCTTACCAGTGGAAAGTGGTAATTCAGTTTCTCTATAGCTGTTACCTGCTGGTGCAGAAACTAGAAGAAGGCACCATGGTGAAAATGGTCAGATCACATAACGTCTCCCTGTGACCTTTGACACCCTTACTAATCAAGAATCTATCAACCTCTGCTTTAAATATTTCCGATGACTTAGCCTCCTTGGTGGTGGGATGGAGATACATCTCTACCAAAGGGGGTGTAAGGCTCTTCTTTCCTCAGCTAGCCTGCTCAAAGTGTAGCACCTGCTTAGCCCCTCAGTCATGGACATGTGAAGCCATGGCAGCAGGTAACAGATGGTCGTGTGAGCAGCTGGTGCATATCACAAGTTCTGGTTGTACGACCACAGACAACCTCTGAAGAGAACTGGTAATGGCCGACACCCATTTTGTAAAGACACTGCCCAGAAGAAGGCCTTGGAAAACCACTTTGTGATCTCCACGATCACCTCCACAGCCATCTGTGGCAATGATTTTTTTTTGAAGAAATTTAGTTACTGCACATAAAATTGGAAGCATCATTTATGTAGTAAAATGGAGGGGCTGACCTAAAAGTTACTGCGTAACTTTGGAACTGAAAATGTGCTCTGATTGTCAAGGAAAGCTGGTACACCCTAAAGTAAGTCATGGCTGCGGTGGTATGGGATGGATGTTGCTACGTTAAGGACCACTACATTGAGAGGAGGTGAAGTGTGTTTTGTGGTTGTGGACAGGAAGCGTTTGCTGGGGCAAGAGTGAAGGATGGGTTGGATCAGTCAGGTCAAGTGATCAGAGACCGAACATCAGCAGCACATCCATTAAGGTGGAAGTTCATCACCATTTCATCTGAAAGTTCATAGACTATGGAAACAGGCCATTCAGCCCACACGTCCATGTCAAACAGTGGGCACTCATCTGTATTAATCACAAAGTCAAAAGCTTTTCTAGTCACTTCCTAAAAGCTCTCAGTGACTCTGCTCAACCCACTCCCTCAGGTAGTGCATTTTCACAATCTGAGTGAAAAAAAAGCCCCTCAGATTCACTCTAAATCTGTACCTTGAATCTATGCCCTCTAGTTTTATCAACTTCTAGTATGGGGGAAAGTTCTGTGCAGTCTACTGTACATATATTTTCTTACAACTTTATATTTCTCGATCACATTCCTCTTAACTTCTTCTGCTCCAGGGAAAATAGACCAACATTCTCTGGTCTCTCCTTGTAAGTGAAATACTCAATCACAGGCAACATCCTGGTGAATCTCCTTTACACACTTTCCTGTGCAATAGACTAAGACAACTGCGCTGCTCCAAAGAGCGGCAAATGAGGTCATTCTTACCCTTGGCCATTAGGCTCTATAATGAAGCAACCCATAGCCGGGGAAGTGATGACTCCCTCCTGTTAGGCTTCTTGAGGTAACTAATTTTTTAGAATTTTTTCTTACTTCTCTTTTAATGTTTGTATATCTGTGCACTTGTAATGCTATTGTGACACTGTAATTTCCTTTGGGATCAATAAAGTATCTATCTATCTACCCATCTGTGCGCTTGGATGGGAGAATTAGAATCAAGATCAGGCTTATTATCACTGATGCAGATGTGAAATTTGACGCTTTTTGCAACAGTACAGTGCAGGCATAACAAATTACTATAAGTTACAATAAATAAATAGATAGAAAATGCAGAAGAGGAATAGTGAGGTAGTGTTCATGGGTTCTTTGGCTGCTCAAACATCTGATAGCAGAGGGGAAGGGAGTGTTCCTAATACACTGAGTGTCTCCCTTCAGACTCCAGTACGTTCTCCCTAATAGTTGTAATCGGAAGGGAGCATGTCCTGGAAAGTGAGTGTCCCTCGTGATAGATGCCACCCTCTTGAGGCATCACCTTATGAGGACGTCCTGTAACAGAGCTGGCTGAATCAGAAACCAATTGAAGCAGCTTTTGATCCTGTGAATTGGTGCTTCATACCAGACGGTGATGCAACCAGTCAGAATGCTGTCCACGTTGCATCTGGAGAAATTTGCTAGTGGGTGTTACAACTGCTACTGCGATGTAGAAGTAATTAAACTGGGAATATAAAGATATCTAGAGCAATAAAGTTCTTATTGAACTGAATTACCTGACATGCAAAAAGTTGATGAAGTGTATCCTTCTCCTCTGGATTAGTACCTTCCTTATGGTGTCTTGTTAATTACTTAACACCTTCTTCTA
This sequence comes from Hypanus sabinus, assembly GCF_030144855.1. Classification (NCBI taxonomy): domain Eukaryota; kingdom Metazoa; phylum Chordata; class Chondrichthyes; order Myliobatiformes; family Dasyatidae; genus Hypanus; species Hypanus sabinus. The sequence continues at coordinate 165,678,497 of NC_082709.1, read as the reverse complement.
CTTGCTGAAGTTTAACACCCATCTCACTATCAGGATTCCTGTCATGAAATTTTGCATAGCATCATAAACACATTACTAATTATATTTTTGAATTTTTTGAGTCTAATTTCTTCATTTACTTGCTAGTCTTACTTTGGTGAACAACCACATTTAGTGAGTGCTGGGTTCCATTAAAAACACCTCGAGGTAACAACTACTGGTCAAGTACTTCAAAGAGTGCATCATTTGCTATAAAATGAGTTTCAGGTGTGAAAGGTGTTCTATAAATATGTTTCCTTCTTTCATTTCCTTGGTGCATAAAGTGTTACGAATGATGAGCAACTCTGATGGGCAGAAGGGTACAGAATCGCCAATGCCCCCCCCTTGGAGAATCGCGAATTGCTACTATTCCGATGCTGTTATCAAGAGAGATGAGAGAATCACAGGGTAACAGCAAAGGCAGTCGTTATTGACAATGCAGGGATACACAAAAGTGGAATGTCTCCTCCTAACAAAAGTGGAACGGAACCACTGATTACTGCTACTGTCTCTTGGAGAAGGAATTGTGTATTGAGTACAGTTCTATTCATTGAACCCCCTCAGGGGGCAACCAGAGTGGTCTGGTTGAGGGATTGCATCATCCCAACCTGATTGACACCTGAGACCCTGTGAGTAGGGATAAAAGTGAGGTCTGTGGAACACCCCTCAGACGCACCAGGAGAGATGCTACAAGACCGGTGGGGGCTTGTGTGTGTGTCCACCCTTGCCTGAGAGACGAGTCCTCCATGGAAAGGTCTAGCTAAAAGACAGACGGGTCATACGTGAATGGCCACAACAACAACGCATCGACGGATCAAGATCGTAAAAGGAAAGTTGGCAAGTTAATAGCTGTTACTCTCTCTCTCCAACAATTGCAACACAGTGATCAACAACTACCGCAGCCTGCATGAACTGAAGTGAACTTTATATTTCCATCGGACAATTCATTATCACCTAGACAACGATAGAGCTTATTTCATTGATTATTATTATACCTGTACTATTAGGTTTAGTATTGATGTCGTATATTATCTGTATATTTGCATTGATATTATTTTTGTGTATTTTTACTAATAAATACTGTTAAAAATAGTATCATCAGACTTCAACGGATACTCCTATCTTTGCTGGTAAGACACCCAGTTACGGGGTTCATAACAACATGGGATCCTAGAAAGTTATAGCACCCAAGGGAATCATTAAATTCATTATCAATACCAGGAATAAAAATATTGAATCTTTCGATCCCTCATTACACTTCCTGATCCCTGGACTGGTTGGTTATGCTCCATCAAGTACATGTCTGGGAACTTTATGAATATCTTGAGGGATCCTGGTCCACAATACGTACAGCTGGTGAATGCAAAACTGTCACTACTATTTGATGTAGAAGTTAATTCAACTCACCACTAATCCTTTCAGTTACCTCAAATTTATATCCATAAGACATACAGGCAGAATTAGGCCATTTCGTCCATCAAGTCTGTTCCAACATGAAATCATGGCTGATTTATTATCTCTCTCAAACTAATTTTCCTGCTTCTCCCATAACTTTTAATGCCTTCACTAATCAAGAATCTCTAGTAGTCATCTAGCAGTGGACCTGCCTGCTAAAGAAGTTGGGACTTTCCTACCTCTGCTGCTTGCTACACGTCTGCTTACTTTTCTGGCTGCATATGTGTCCGCCCCCAAAATCTCTGCTCTTAGCTGCACCACAGTCTGACCACACATACTTTTGTATGAAACCTCTCCCTTTCCAATCCCCCATGGACTTGGCAAATAAGACTTCTCCCTCTTACTCTATCTTTGTGGAAATGGTGAAGGAAAGTCTTTCTTCTGCATGTAACAGTGAACCTACATCTACAGCAGAATATCGCTTCAGGCAGTGGTGGGGGGTGGGGTGGAACTCAGTGTTGGTATTCTTGGTATCTTTGCTATGATTTCTGAAATTCTTGTGCTTGGCAATCACAAGTTCACAGCCTTGTTTCACCTGTCTTGGAGATTCTGATTGTGAATGTCTTCAAAAAAGGAGACAAGTCCATTTTGCAGTAGCTGTGGAGAAGTCTCTGTGGCATCTGCCAAAGGGATAGACTCACCAGGACTCTACACAACCACCTCTTCCAAATGGGTGAAAAGAGGCTCTCTAAATGGTAGTATAGAGTCCACCTAGTTGGAAGCACTCTGGGCATGATCTTTACTGTAAACAAAATGCAGACAGTAACATCAACAACATTACATAACTTCTTTGTGGTTGCTTTCATCAGCTGAGAGGGGCTGGGGATCATCTTTCTTAAATTTGGCTACCTATTAGAAATAAATCTACAATTACATATACTTCTTGATAGCATAAACACCATAAACTAATGTGATGGATTCACAAGGGAGCTAACCTCAGTGAAGGCTTGCAATAAGTAAGGTTGCATCACTGATCTAAGCCCTTTCTCCATCTTCCTTGTTCCAGTGTGGCATCACATCTATAAAAGGTTCTCCATTGAAATGGAGCCAATTTATGGGACATTGCCTCCAATCCAGAAACAAGATCACCCTAACTTCAATCATTGAACTGTGGTTGTGCCTAACGATTTGGTGGTGCTGGAGAGGATGCAGGAGAGATTTGTTAGGACATTGCTTGTTTAGCCAAAAGGAAAGATTAGATAGGCTATGTTTGTTTCCCCGGTGCAGAGAGGTTGAGGGGTAAACCGAAAGAGAGATATAGCATACAGTGCGAAAGACTTAGGCAGGTATATATATAGTGAAGGTTCCTAAGACTTTTCACAAAACTGCATTTGTCAATGTGGAGTGGAAAGCGAGTTTGTAAACGTAGTGGAAAGAAGGATGTTGGGAATGACGAGGGTGGAGCCCCGTTGGAGGTGGCAGAGAAAGTCCCAGGGTGGCATATTAGCATGGGTGCTGGGACACCAGGCAAGAGCATTTGATTCCAAACAATTAGTTTATTGATCATGATAGAATGTCTCCCTGGAGCTTCCCACTCCTTCTTCTCTCGCTTCTCCTTTTCCCAACTACAACTCTCCTCTCCCTTCCTTTCCCACATTCAGTCCACAATCAAGACCACTTATCAGAATTAGGTTTACCATGACTCATGGATGTCATTAACTTTTTTGCAGCAGCAGTACAGTGCAATACATAAAATTACTGCAGTACCGTGCCAAAGTCTTAGGCACATATATACAGTTTGGGTGCCTAGGGTTCAAGAGTTACTGCAATGGTGTTTGTATAATGTTCTCCAAATCCACTGTCTTCTCCCAATTCCAAATCCCAAGAAGTAAGGCTTTAATTACACTAAGCTGGCTCCATGGACATGATTTGTTTTTTGCACACCCGACTCCAAAACCCAGAAAAAGGTCCTCTGTTCTATGGAAGAACAACAGATTGCTGGAAAGACTCAGTAGGTCTGTGCATAAAGAAACAACATTAATGGTTCAGGTCAACACCCTTTCAAATAAACTCTTTTCTAAGCTATATCACAATAAGAGGTTATCAAACAGAGGAAATGGTTCAAGGATGTTGTCAAAATCTCCTTGAAAATTTGCAGGATCCACTTCAGCACTACATCTCTAGTTCATGATTGTACGAAGTGGAGAAGAAAAATTCAGGATGATAAAGTGCAAGCACAGCAAAGCTCAGTGAAAATGGCTGAACAATTGCTCCTCCTCTCAAACAAGTTATCTGCAAGGACCTCCTCCCCTATCTGTGGTAGAGTCTGTGTGTCCCACTATGGACTCATTGGCCACCAGAGAACCCCACAGAGTTTACACGTGAGGAAGTTATTTTGAATCCTGTGAATCTGATGAAAAAGAGAACTCAAAGGAAGGGCAAGATTTTTTTTCTGTTAAATAAGCTCCTCACCTTAATACAAGGGGAAATTATCTCTCATGTTCATGCAGCTCAGTAGAAACCAAAGGTTATTCAAATTTTCAATGATTTTGAAGTCTGACCCTGTAGAGGGCTATTTCTCATTTAGCAAATGATTTCAAGACCAAATGCTTAATCCTTTTGTGTCAGAGTCTCGCCTTTGATTCAGAACATCTGCACAGCTGGAGACAGAAGTTGACTCTTAAAGTGCATATTGTCTGAAACATTTATACTGACAGACAAGCTAAAATCTTGCATTGTACTTTCAGTAACTGTTGGCAAGAGTCAGAAGTTGATTCCTAAACAATACATTGGTAATGATGGGCAAATCTGATGCAGGGGATTTTGTACAGCTGACCACAATTAATGTGTTGCTTAATTATTAACAGAGGTCAACTGAGAGACAGGTGATAACTGTTTCAATTAGCAGTAACAGAATATTAAAGTAGGATTCTTTTCAGTAGCAGGAAAGTGTGGGGGTGGGAGGGATTGCCGAATTCAAACTGCTGTTGGCCAGAAATCCGATTAACTGTTAACATGCTGGGCCAGGTCTCATTTACTGTACTTCAAACTTTTTCTACACATGGAAAGAATTTACTCAGATGGCAGTTTGAGAATATTCATCTCTGACATAAATTGTTTAATTATTATGATTAAGAACAATTATATAATTAATAAACTCCTAACCCTGTAATTTGCTCCCTATACAACACACACACACAAAATGCTGGAGGAACTCAACAGGTCAGGCGGCGTCTATGAAGGGAAATAAACAGATGACATGTGCTGGAAAGGAAGAAATCAGATTAAAATTATTGAGGAGGGGAAGGAGCAAGCTAGAAGGTGACAGGTGAAGCCAAGTGGGTGGAGGGGGGCTGGGGAGGAATTAAGTAAGCTGGGAGGTGTTCGTTGGAAAAGGTAAAGAGCTACAGAAGAAGGAACCCGATAGTAGAGTGGACCATGGGAGAACGGGAAGGAGGAAAGGAACCAGGGTGAGGTGATGGGCAGATGAAGAGATTTGTTCCTGATGCTGTCAGAAGAATGTTAGCAGGCTCTTACATGACTCTAGTATTTCCACTCTTGTTACAGGGGTGATGTTGTAGAATTTTACAGCTATTGATTGTACCAGTAAGATTCACTTTATTTTGGTTCAGCAGTTGGTTTTAAAAAATTAACAGTTTGATCTTTGAAGTGCAATGGTGAATTATCGCACTACCCACTGTGACCTGAGTTCAAGGATGAAAGGATGAGATTTATTGTAAAGGTTCTATGTGGAATGAACTTAATCGATTTCAGCTTATTCTTTGGAAACAGTCAGTGGACAAAGCAACAGAAATCAGACACGCAATAAGAGTGAGACTGGAAGTGGGGAAAAAAGTAATACTTCAGCAGTTAATGGTTATAACCTTTCCAAGGATCCTATTGCTGGTGCTTGAAAAACTTTTAAACTGTGCCCACAATGGATGTGTTTAATTTTGTCTGTGGGTACATCCACTCCCAATGAAATTATTCATGGCACAAAAATAATTATCAGATCATTGAAATTCAGCTAATCCATTAAATGATATCATGACTATTCATTGCTTATTGCTTCAGTGCAAATTTAGAATGTTTATGTTAATAATTTATTAATATTTCATCAGTGGCTGGCTCTTGAATTGTTTCAATAACCATATAGACTAGGCAATAGCCTCCGCACAGACTAGATGGGCTGATGGGCCTGTTTCTGTGTTGTTGAGTTCTCTGACTCTGTTTTGTGATGGGATAATTTAATGTGGAAAAGTATAATGAGTAAGAAATGTAGGGTCAGAATGAGATTTAGACTGGAAGACTGCTAATATATTACAAATGCTGTAAGTTACCTTTAGTGATTCTATGAACATACCCTTATGTGATAATATTCATTGTTTAGGGAGTAATCAGTCAAAATGATTAAAACTCTGCTCCCAAAATATTTTCACCAAATATTGCAGAAAAAGCTGGATGAGTGAATTTGCAGTGCAACTTGCATTGATTAAAATTTTTACGTAATAAAATTTGAAAATCTGTAGCACTGCTATTCTTGAGACTGCCCAGTCAATTTCACAGGTTAGGAAATCTATATTAATATTAAAACTAATGTTTGCAGGAGGGAAATTATAGAAAACTGGGTGGTGAGATTTGGATCACACTTCCAACAACCTGTCTCTGAATGTGAACAAAACAAAAGAGATGGTTGTTGACTTCAGGAGGGCACGGAGCGACCACTCCCCGCTGAACATCAATGGCTCCTTGGTAGAGATAGTTAAGAGCACCAAATTTCTTGGTGTTCACCTGATGGAGAATCTCACCTGGTCCCTCAACACCAGCTCCATAGCAAAGAAAGCCCAGCAGTGTCTGTACTTTCCGCGAAGGTTGAGGAAAGTCCATCTCCCAACCCCCATCCTCATCACATTCTACAGGGGTTGTATTGAGAGCATCCTGAGCAGCTGCATCACTGCCTGGTTCGGGAATTGCACCATCTCGGATCGCAAGAGCCTGCAGCAGATAGTGAGGTCAGCTGAAAAGACCATCGGGGTCTCTCTTCCCGCCATTACAGACATTTACACTATATGCTGCATTCGCAAAGGAAACAGCATTATAAAGGACCCCACGCACCCCTCATACAAACTCTTCTCCCTCCTGCCATCTGGGAAAAGGCACCGAAGCATTCGGGCTCTCACGACCAGACTATGTAACAGTTTCTTCCCCCAAGCTATCAGACTCCTCAATACCCAGAGCCCGGACTGTCACCTTGCCCTACTGTCCTGTTTATTATTTATTGTAATGCCTGCACTATTTTGTGCACTTTATGCAGTCCTGAGTAGGTCTGTAGTCCAGCGTAGTTTTTTTCTGAGTTGTTTTTTACATAGCTCAGTCTAGATTTTTACTGTGTCATGTAACACTATGGTCCTGAAAGAACGTTGTCTCATTTTTACTATGTACTGTACCAGCAGTTATGGTTGAAATGACATTAAAAAGTGACTTGACTTGACTTCCACAATTGTATTAGATGCTACATTAATTGTTCATCAGTTATTTTTCGATTTCATTAAAGAATGCATTAAGGGATATTGGCAAAGTTACGATCAACAATTCTTATGAATATTAGTTTAATTTGTAGTTTGTCTTTTGCACATTGGTTGTTTGCCAGTCTTTGTGAGTAGTTATCCAGTTTATTTCTATGTTCTACTGTGAGTGCCCACAATAAAATGATCTCAGAGTAGTATATGGTGCTCGGATAGTAAATAGAATTCGAACTTTGAATAATTACCTCTGAACAGAAGTATATTATGGAAGCTCACACTGAAAAACTAAGCTGAAACTTGGTCGGTCCTGTTCCTGTGTTTCTGACCATGTTGAAAATCATGCGCTGATATTCCTTATCTTCGGTCAGCCAGATCTGTAACAAATGTGCGACCAAGAGCGAGATCATAAAGAACAAATATTTCATAGAATAAACAGATTTGAAAAAGGGATTTAAAAAATGATTGTTTTTGTGTTCAGATGTTATCTATAAATTGTAGCCTTTGTGGCCATTTCAGAGGTTTGTGGCTTTCAATAATGCCTAGTTTTTCAGCCTGAACTTCCATATTACACTCTCAGAAAGTTTCTGTCGTCAAGAGTAACCTTATTGTATAGTTCAAAGTACATTTATTATCGAAGTATGAATTCATTATACTACCTCAATATTTGTCTCCTAACAGGCAGCCACAAAACAAAGAAACCCAAAAGAACCTATATAGAAAAGAAGATGGTCGAACACCCACTGCACAGAGAAAAAAAGTACACATCATGCAAACAACAACCGCAAGCAAGCAAATAGCGTTCTGAACTAAAGTCCGCTAAGAGATAGCCATAGTTCAGTGGAGAGCCAAGTCGTGGAGCAGCAATCTGAACTGGCCCATACCCCGCACTGGACCTCAATCTGGTCTGGCGCGTAAATCACTGTACCAACATCGGGTTCAATGCCTCCATACTCTCGGGGGCCAAGATCCCACCACCTCGAATCAGCCCTATGCTTAAAATTCCATACAAATGTTGAGTTCAGTCGCCCCGATACACAGCATATAGGTATTGATAGCATTCATTGGCTAAAATTACCTCTGAAACACTTGAAAGATGACATTGCTCCTTGCATTTGTTACAATTTCCTCAAATTTTAAGAAATACAATTTACATTGCATTTGTTGGCGCGTGGCCAAGTGATTAAGGCGTGAGTCTAGTGACCTGAAGGTCGCTAGTTCGAGCCTCAGCTGAAGCAGCGTGTTGTGTCCTTGAGAAAGGCACTTAACCACACATTGCTCTGTGACGACACCGGTGCCAAGCTGTATCGGCCATTGCCCTTCCCTTGGACAACATCGGTGGCGTGGAGGGGGAGACTTGCAGCATGGGTAACTACTGGTCTTCCATTCAACTTTGCCTCAGCCTCAGTCAACATTGAAGAAGAGAAGAAGATGAAGGAACCTGGTGAAGAGTCTCGGGTTGAAATGTCAATTATTCATTCCTCTCCATAGATGCTGCCTGACCTGCATTTTGCCTCCAGCATTTTGTGTTTGTTGCTGTAAACTGCATTGTACAAATGCACGATTCCAGTTAAACGTCAGTGCAATTATTTTTCATGAAGTGACTCAGTTCAGTCTAAGCTTGCATTCAACAATGAGCTGAATGATAAAATATAAACTTTCAAATAAGTTGGTTGTTTTTAGTACCCACTGGTCTTCACTCAGTCTAATTACAGTAGGACAGAACATAGAAAAACTACAGCACAATACAGGCCCTTCAACCCACAATGCTGTGCCGAACATGTACTTACTTTAGAAATTACCTAGGGTGACCTATAGCCCTCTATTTTTCTAAGCTCCATGTACCTATCCAGAAGTCTCTTAAAAGACCCTATCATATCCGCCTCCACCACCATCGCTGGCAGCCCATTCCACCCATTCACCAGGCTCTGGGTGAAAAAACTTACCCCTGACATCTCCTACTTCCAGCAACTTAAAACTGTGCCCTCTCATGTTTGCCATTTCAGCCCTGGGAAAAAGCCTCTGACTATGCACACAGTCAAAGCCTCTCATCATCTCATACTCCTCTATCAAGTCACCTCTCATCCTCTGTCGCTCCAAGAAGAAAAAGCCAAGTTCATTTAACCTGTTCTCATAAGGCATGCTCCCCAATCCAGGCAACATTCTTGTAAATCTCCTTGGCACCCTTTCTATAGTTTCCACATCCTTCCAGTAGTGAGGTGACCAAAACTGAGCACAGTACTCCAATTGGGGTCTGACCAGGGTCCTATATAGCTGCAACATTACCTCTCAGCTCTTAAACTCAATCCCATGGTTGATGCAGGCCAATGACCCATATGCCTTCTTAACCACAGAGCCAACTTTTGCAGCAGCTTTGAGTGTCCTATGGACTCGGACCCCAAGATCCCTCTGATCCTCCACACTGCTAAGAGTCTTACCATTAATTACTCTGCCATCATATTTGACCTACCAAAATGAACCACCTCAAACTTATCTGGGTTGAACTCCATCCGCCACTTCTCAGCCCAGTTTTGCATCCTATCAATATCCAGCTGTAACTTCAGACAGCCCTCCACACTATCCACAACATCCCCGACCTTCGTGTCATTAGCAAATTTACTAACCCATCCCTCCACTTCCTCATCCAGGTCATTTATAGAAATCATGAAGAGAAGAAAGTTTCTCAACTTTCGAAGTAATTTATTTTCTGATCTTACAGTAAAACAATAATCTGAATACTAGTCCCATGTGCAACATTTATACCTTTCTCCATTACAAGCATTCCAGTGCTGTGCCTAAAATAATTAAAGAAATCAGTAACTCTTTAACCTCCAAGGGAACCACAACCTTACCGTAGGATTTGGAGCTGAGCGTGTCTCAATAACCCAGAGATTTATGTTGGCTGGAGTCAAGGATTTGTGCTTTAGCTCTTGATAGGGTCCCCATGCCAAAGAGGTCAAAGGGTAGAGGCCAGACTGAGTGTTGTCCACCAGTCCTCCAGGTTCAGGGGTTCAGCTCAGGGCTAGCAACCCTGTCCGGTCAAAAAAATAATTGTTACAGAAACAGAAATTGTTGCAGAAGAATCTTTATGTACCTACAGAGATGGAGGACCTTCATTGCTGCCCTAAATGCCAGCGGTGTAATGGTCAGTGAATAAGTCACTCTTTAAAAGGTATCTAACTATTTGCGTGTTCATTTGTCAACAGACATGTTGGTGGAATGGCACAGATATTAATATGATATTATTTATTATGACTGATACTGCTTGATTATACAATATTCCTGAGAATCTAGCTGGAAACACCAGCACTGTACTTACTCATAGTGACCAGTTACAGTGTCTTCCTGGCTCAATGTTAGAAATTCTATCTCCTGTCTAAAAGTTGTGTGCTGAGCCCACAATATCTACTCCGAAGCACCTCTACAGGGGAGATGTGATTTGATGGATGGTCTTTTTCCTGAGTGGGTGTTAAATTGTCTCCTCTTTAAGTGGAAATAAAATATTCCATTATCATTTTTGAGTCAGGGTTTTCTTAATATCACTAGTGACTTTTATCTCTCGATTATCACTACAAAAAGTAATTAGTGGGGCATTTCTGATGAAAAAAATTACTGACCTTCAGCATCAATCTTACTCTAAAGATGCTGCCTGTCTCTGGTGAGCTGCTGTTGGTGGCCTATGCCCCAGCAGGAGGGTTAGCAATCCCATTATTTCAGTTGAACATATTGCTGTGGGAAAACTAGTGATTATTGTTGCCCTCATCAGAACAGTTTTCTGCAGTTTCCAAATCCACATTCTCTGTGCTCTAACAGTGGTGAATTTTTCATCTCAGTTACATTTGATCACATGCTCTTCCCTCCAACTCCCACTCCCCATTGCCTCCCTGCCTGAATTACTTTCATCTGGTTCCACTGTTACTTACTCTGCTGTAGCTAGAAGGGCCCTAGAAATGAATTTCTATTGCACCCAGCGGTGTCACAGCGAAGATGATGAGGAATTTCTTTAGCCAGAGGGTGGTGAATCTGTGGAATTCATTGCCACAGAGGCTGTGGAGGGCAAGTCACTGGGTATTTTTAAAGTGGTGGTCGATAGATTCTTGATTAATAAAGGTGTCAAAGATTAAGGGGAGAAGGCAAGAGAACTGGGTTGATGGAATGCAGCGAAGACTCATTGGGCTGAATAACCTACTCTGCTCCCTTGTCTTGTGGTCCTAAGGCCTCACCAGGGATTCCCATAGTGTACAACAGCAACTCATTGTCTTCCTTCAGTGAAGCACTTGCAGAGATGGGGTCAATTTGTATTCTAACCAACTATCTCTTCATCTCTCTCCCTCCCTCTGTTGTGCCTGTTCTATTTAACATAAGCTCTTGGATGATCTGTACTTTTCTTCATCTAAGCACTCATGGAAAAACTAAGATTCATAAATAAGTAGTACCCGTGATGCACCATCAATAACTCTAGGAGACTGGAAGTGAACGACAGGCTTTTATTAACAGCAAAAAGGGAGCACGACATCTCGAAGACTGAGGGAGGTGCAGTACCCCAATCACCTTTATACAGGGGTCTGTGGGAGGAGCCACAGGAGCAGTCAGCAGAGGGGTGTGTCCAGACAGGTATACATAGTTTACCACAACCTGCAAGTTGATTATACCAAGGGTAAACTGCCTGAAGTGTTGTACTGTTATAATATCCAATTTGCTAAAACTGATATTATCATTTTCCATGCTCAGCAATGCCTTGTACCTTTTGCTATTCACCTCCCTAGACTTTTCAACTACTGTCCCATATTTTCTCAGCCTTAGCCGAGTGAAACTATACATTATATTCGGTTTTATATACTCCATATGGCAAACACTTCCTCCTCCATAATATTCACGATATCTCTGATCTCAGCCCAGCCGGCACTGAAGGACCATACATGTGCTTACTATTCCAGGTTTCAGTGTCCTAGCTATCCTCCACACCCTAATTACTTCAGTTCAACCAGAACTATATCCATCCTAAAGTAAGAGCAGATCTTATGAAAATGACCAAGATGCATTGACGGATTAGAGTTTAGCTGATAATTTCACATTAGCTCCATAGTGGAATCACAACTTCTGTATGCAATGTTGTAACTGGAATATCACGTAGACCCCAGATATGCAAACATGGAGGGTCAATATCTCCTGATGTCCTATCTCAGCATCAGAATCAAAATCATTGACACATGTCATGAAATTTGTCGTTTTGTAGCTGCAGTGCAATGCATTGAAATTACTATAATAAGAAATATAATAAATAAATAAATAGTACAAAAAGAGAGCAAAATGGTGAGGTAGTGTTCGTGGACCTTTCAGAAATCTGATGGCAAAGAGGAAGAAGCTATTCCTAAAACTTCTGAGTGTGTGTCTTCGAGCTCCTATATTTCCTTCCCGATATTAGCGATGAGAAGAGGATAAGCATTAAATGGTGAGAGTACTTAATCATGGACAACGCCGTCTTGAGGCATTGCCTTTTGAAGAGTCCTCGATGGTGGGAAGGCTATTTCCCATGCTGGAGCTGGTTCAGTTTACAACCCTCTGCATATTTTTGCAAACTTGTGCATTCCATGGCAGATGGTGATGCAACCAGTCAAGGTACATCAGTAAAAAATTGCTAGGGTTTTTGGTGAAATACAAAATCTCCTTAAACTCCTAATGAAGTTTAGCTGGCATGCCTTCTTCATGATTGCATCAATATGTTGGGCCTAAGATTGATCTACTGAGATGTTGATCTTCAGGAACTTGAAGCTACTCAACCCTTCCTCTGCTGACCCCTCAATAAGGACCAGTGTGTCATCAGTCACGCAAATGATAGGTATGGCCATGCTGCCACAGAATGTTCTGCCAATTGGATCATGACTAAGTATATATTCTCCTTGAAAGAGTCTTTACTGAAGAAAACCTTTTGAACACAATTTAGTGAAACAATGCATGGAGTGTCCTGGCACCCTCCATTGAAAAGCTTTTGGGGCAGCACGGTAGTGTAGTGGTTAGCACAACACATTACAGTACCAGTGACCTGGGTTCAATTCCCATTGTTGCCTATAAGGAGTTTGTACATTTCCCCCATGACCACGTGGGCTTCCTCCAGGTGCTCTGGTTTCCTCCCACAACCCAAAGACACAGCAGTTAGCAGGTTAATTGGTCACTCTAAATTTTCCTGTGATTAGGCTAGGGTTAAATCAGGGGATAGCTGGGTAGTGTGGCTCAAAGGACCTATTCTGTGCTGTATCTTCATAAAATAAATAAAAGTTATGTTGGATCTTGTTGGATGATCCTCCAAACAGACTGCCAAAGCCATTTGAATGAATAGCTTGCACCAGACATTAGATACAAGCATCAAGTATTGTGTGTGGCTGAGAAAGCGTTTTCCTTGTATATCAGTTCTTGATATACAACCAGAGTCTCAGCAATGGTCGTGATAGGGACAACCACCTCTGGCCAAAATGTGCATTTGCCACGAAGGTCTGGAAAAGGATGTGGTAGTTTTTTGTTTAAAGTTCAACTTAAGCAGAGTAACATTCTGTCTTCTAGGAATGCACACTGACACAGTCATCAGCTGTTGCTTGAAGGGGATCAGCTCAGTAAAGGATGGCCTTTCCCCTCAGGCATTTTCACCTCAGTGAAGACCAGCCACAAACCCACTTGTCTTCCAGTGTACAGCTAGCCCAGGGGTCAGCAACCTTTACCACTGAAAGAGCCACTTGGACCCGTTTCCCACAGAAAAGAAAACACTGGGAGCCGCAAAACCCGTTTGACATTTAAAATGAAATAACACTGCATACAACGTTTTTTTTGCCTTTATGCTACGTATAAACAAACTATAATGTGTTGCATTTATGAAATTGATGAACTCCTGCAGAGAAAACGAAATTACATTTCTGCATGCAACAAAAACATTTTGAACTCCGAAAAAAAGACGTTGGGTTGAAAGTTACTTTTAAGTAAAATATTCAATGTCTATTTGAGTCCTTCTTGTATTTATGAAAAACGCCGAACTTAAATTTTCCGCCAGCAGCAAACCAAAAATAACGTCAGCCAGCTGTCATCCTGAAAAATGAAAGGACTATTTCACTGAACAATGAAAAAATATGAATATAAGTAAAATAATAGGCAATTAAAATATTTATCATACTTGGTTAATGGGATTTCTGCTCCTGGACCTCAGCGCACAGCGTCTGCACATCAGGGCTGTATGATGTCACCTTCATCTTTACACAGGATCGCAAGCTGTCATCTGTGAGGTTTTCAATATCACTCCATTTGTGTTTCTGAGCAAGAACGGCCTTCTGACGGGCAACATCTTCAAGGTCTGCTGTCAAGCGTCTAAACTTGGACACCCATATGTCTTTGTCGGCTATGTCGGCCAGTTCCATCTCAAGATCAGGTTGACTCACACCTGCCAATGCAGTCGTATTCAGTAGGGAAGGATCGATGCTTAAGGGAGTGACCGGGAAGGATAATGTGTTTTTTTCCTCTCTGAACTCACAGAAGCGTTTCCCAAACGATGTTTGCATTGCGATGATTGCAGAATGTAAATACTCCGAAATTATCATGTCGTGACCTTGTTTGAACTCTCTCAAATTGGGGAAGTGAGACAAAGTGCCTTTCTGTAAATCTCTGGCAAGCACTGTCAACTTGCGCTCGAATGCCAAAACATCCTCCAACATGTGCAGGGCTGTACGTCCTTTCCCCTGAAGAGCTGTGTTCAGCGTGTTCAGGTGCGCTGTCATGTCTACCATGAAGTGTAGCTTTTCCAGCCACTCTGGCTGTTCCAGCTCAGGAAAGGTGAGCCCTTTGCTGCCCAGGAAAGTTTTCACTTCTTCCAGACACGCGACAAAGCGTTTCAGCACCTTCCGTCTGGACAGCCAGCGATAAAAACACGTTGTAGCGGTGTCAGTAAACTGCAGTCAAAGATAGCTTTATTCGAACTAAACAGCCTTGCTTTTAAGCCTCCCTCAACCCAGCCCCCATGGACGCAGATGCTGCAAAAGACGCGTACTCACAACCCCCCGTAGGCTATCTCCCTTAGCCGGAATGCTGGCTAATTGTGAGCCGTTTCGGATGTGGCAGGAAATGTGTCGCTACACTTAGGTTGTACAAGATCACCATAATTACATTTCAAAAGCTAACAAACTAACATAAAATACATTTTAATTAAATACTGACCAATTATTTCCCAAAGCCACAGGGAGCCGCAGCACAGAGGTGAAAGAGCCACAAATGGCTCGGGAGCCGCAGGTTGCCGACCCCCGAGCTAGCCTGACCGATGCAGTTTAGTATATTGTAAGGTTCAGGACTACGTGCTGAAGATGTTCCAATAGATGGTATAGCTGCCATAGGGGCTTTATTGAGGGAGATGAACTCTTATGCCCCTCCTGCAATTTTACTTTGAAGGGCTGGAACTCTAAAAAACCTCTTCTGAATGCTTGATCATGAGAATCATGTAAAAAATTAATTTAATCCCAATATGAGCCCTGACTATAAATGGAATGCCCAATGGTTGTGGCAACAAATGTATTTTCTGTTTAATTTATTGCAATTTTTATGAATGAAATATAATTTGGGGAAATACAGATATTACTCTTCTCTTAATCAAAATACGAAGTGTTGCTGAGTAACACACAAAATGCTGGAAGAACTCAACAGGTCAGGCAGCATCTAGTCAAGTCAAGTCAAGTCACGTCACTTCTTATTGTCATTTACAATAAATTTACAGTAAAAAGGAGACAACATTTTTCAGGATCATGGTGCTACATGAAACAGTACAAAAACTACACTGAACTATGTGAAAACAGCACAGAAAAAAAAACTACACTGGACTACAGACCTACCCAGGACTGCATAAAGTGCACAAAACAGAGCAGGCATTACAATAAATAATAGACAAGACAATAGGCACAGGAGAGGGCAGTAAGTTGGTGTCAGTCCAGACTCTGGGTATTGCGGAGTCTGATAGCCTGGGGGAGAAACTGTTACATAGTCTGGTTGTGAGAGCCCAAATGCTCTGGTGCCATTTCCCAGATGGCAGGAGGGAGAAGAGTTTGTATGAGGGGTGCGTGGGGTCCTTCATAATGCTGTTTGCCTTCCGGATGCAGCGTGTAGTGTAAATGTTCGTAATGGCGGGAAGAGAGACCCCAATGATCTTCTCAGTTGACCTCATTATCTGCTGCAGGGTCTTGTGAATCAAGATGATGCAATTTCTGTACCAGGCAGTGATGCAGCTGCTCAGGATGATCTCAATACAACCCCTGTAGAATGTGATGAGAATGGGGGAGGGGAATAAAGTGTTGACAGCCCTGATGAAGCGTCTCAGCCTGAAATATTGTCTATTTATTCCTCCCCATAGATGCTTCCTGACCTGCTGGGTTCCTCCAGCAATTTGTATGTAATCAAATTTACTAAAACTCAGTATCTGTCTTATGTTTTTGAAAATATGGGAAATCATTTTGAAAGACGGGATAAAATATATGATATTGCCTAAACCTTTCCTTTTAAACTTTAGTAAAAACTAAACTCAGAAAATTGTCTCATCAAAATTGTCCCCACTAATTCTGCTCATGCCATGAACCAATGAGAATATCAATGGTCAGATACCACATCCAAGCATCTGTTCTTTTGTGCGTGAGCCTGGGGGAGGTAACTTGGTCAAAGGAAGTACTATACAGGAACTGAATCCAGTTACACACATGCACTTTTCCACAGGTGATCCAGGAACCTCCTGTGAACTTTGTCAATCTTGTTGGATTTTTCCCAGCCCCAGGACACTATAATTATTTATAATCCTGATATTTGCACAATTCCCCATGGTCAGCTCGTAGCTGCAGTGACACCAATTTGATTTTGATCTCCAGTGTTGTCCATATGACTTCCCCTCACTTTCCTCCTGCATTACAAAGACACATGGGTTGTTCTGTTAATTATTTATTTAGAGTTACAGTACAGAACAGGACCTTCTGGCTCACCAAGCCCTACCACCTGCAAACCATTTACTTAACGCAAGCCTAATAACAGGACAATTTACAATGACCAATTAACCTACTAACCAGTGTATCTTTGGACTGTGGGAGGAAACTGGGGCAGCCATTTTGGGGAGAACATTCCAACTCCTAACAGTGCCAGAACTGAATTCTGAACACTGGAACGCCCAAAACAGTAATAGCGTTGGACTAACCGCTACACTACCATAGTATCCAATTATCTCCTGTAAAGGGAGGCAGGAAGATTAAGATGAAGTTAGTGGGCACATGAAGAAGAAAATGTTACAAGGAAGTAAGTGGGGCAATGGGATGAATGATCTTTCACTGAGAGTTAATATAGACTCAATGGGCCAAATGGTCTCCCATGTGTTGAGAAGATTTGGAAAAGTGGACTTGGCTCTTGTAACTCCAGCCAGAATGTTTATTTAATCTGGTTGTAAGATATTTTTTCAATATCAAAACATTGACATTTTTTTTGGAAAAGATACGATCCTAAACAAAATGCTCTATTTAAGTATCATTATTGCATCATAAATTTCACTTTCTACTATCATCATTTTGGTCTGATTTTTTTTCATTTGTTGCATTTCTTGGTAAGTGAAACTACTAACTTTACATTGGAATTATAAATACATACATTATCCAACTAATGACATGGATTTATTTAAAAATAGCTTCAAATCCTACTAACGACTTCACTGCCTCTGTTGTTTGTGGTTAATGAGAAAATAAACAGGACCAGCAATATTAGTTTGCCTGGAAATATGACAGAATATTGAGCTAATGGCAGCTCAACATCATTGTTGTTTTGATTTGATTTATTTCAGATATTGCATATGCTTCTGGACAGGAAGGGTTAATTTTAGCTCCTGCAGCCTCATCCACAAGCCACCCCACAAGCCTTAACCCCCACCCCCCATCCCAACCTTCCACAGTTTCTCCAGAATCCCTCTATCCAGACGTCAACTCAGCAAACCCTGTTGCCTGTCAGAGAGTACAATGTCGGACCATTAGTATGTTAATGAGGTCTGAGGGTGACAGGTGGCCTACTAGACAGCTCAATTAAGCTGCTCATTAAACACACGCTAACGAACAGGCATGGCAGTGCCTGAACAGCACCATTCTGTAATGACATGATGTCAGAGTGAACAAACGAGAAAAATAACAAAAACATTACAGCAGTGACAGACGCCACTAATAAGGACCCTTGCACTACATCAGACCTCAAATCAATGAGTAACAGGATCAAAAAAACTCAATCGAAACTCCCCGAGGGACCCAAACTGGGAGATTTTCATGTCAATTTTTGCAGAAATTATCATAGAATAACAAGTAGAATTATTAATATAAACTGCCATCAGTCGACATTCAGTTTAGTTTCCCTGCACCAGCATAACACGCCATGAGTGACTTAAATTAAACTTCCCCAAGGGCAGATTTTGATGCAGTTCATTATTTAATGGTGTCATTTCCAAATTGAATTAATTCTTTTTTTTCCAGCACTGAAGGCTGGCTTTCCTTGTTCCATGTGCCAGCCTCCCATAGTTTGGGGTCATAATTGCTTCTGACAGCTCCCCACACAATAACAGACTAAATGGCACGTATGTGTCACGTCAGGCAACATTCTGATTCTCAGTGTGGTTTAAGATTGGCAGCTGGCAGCAGCTGACAATCAGCTCCTATTTAGCTCCAGTACAGTACTTACAGTGTAATGCATGTTGGTGACTGACAGGTGAGGGGTCATTATGTGACTAAACAGTTAGGTTGGCAAATTATTAAAGGGTCATGGTCATAATTTGTCTTATCTGTTGAAACTGACTACTGTTTGCTGTAATAGTGTGGAGACTTTGAGAAGCATATTGAAGCTACTTCAATGAAATATTTACCAAAACACTTGGTGAAGACTGGAGGGGAAAATAAGCCTGTTATCAGTCCATAAAGAACGCAGTCCCAATGCTGATAGTGTTATTAAGGGATACATGAAAGGGCACATGTTACTTTCAATTCTGGATTCCAATTAGCAATCAATGTTGTCCTCTCTCTAATACATCTAGATGGTAAAAAAAAAATTAGGACAGTCTCAATAATTTCGATGTGCTAATTGCACAAATCGGACAATAATTTGAAGCAATTAAAAACTTGAAACTTTCCTGAAGTAAACAACATGGAGAACTTGAATGAAAACTGCATTCGTTATTGGTTCAGTCAAGATGGTCTTCTGACTAAATTGTAAATTTTCATCAGTACAGGATTAATGTATGATCCATGGGTACTTAATGCTGGTATTGGAGTGAAACCTGTGGAGGTGGTTTAGTCTGTGACGGGTAGAAAATGCAATTTTTAAAAATTTGAATTACGAAGCAATTTTAGTAAGGGGTTATGCTCTAACACATTTTCAGAGGAATAACCAGGCAAAAAAAAAAGAAAAGCAAACTAAAGTGTAAATAGCAAGAACAGAGAAAAAGCTATTTGTCCAGATTATAAATTGTAAATGGATGAACTGGGGTGAACATTGGTGTGGTGGAAGTGATGTAGCAACAAAACATCAGAGGAAGCTGAAGGTATTTACAGAATGGATACAGCCCAGTCCACCACAGGTAAGGCAGTCCCCACCATTCAGCACATCTACAAGGAGCACTGACGCAAGAAAGCAGCAACCATCAAGTACCCTCGCCATCCAGGCCAAGCTCTCTCTTCACTACTGCCATTGGGAAGGGGATTCAGCAGCCTTTGGTCTCATGCATGAACTGTTACAACCCGTCCATCATCAGGCTGCTCGGGCAGCATGGATAACTTCACTCACCCAAACACTGAACTGAATGCACAACCTTTGGACTCACCTTCAAGAACCCTGCAACTCCTATTCTCAGTATCACTGATTAATTTACCTATCTATCGATCCATCTGTCACATTTGCACAGTTTGCCTTCTTTTGCACATTATGTTAGAATACCGCTTCGGGATTTCAGTTCAGTTTGCAACGCTGTTGTCCCACAGACCTTGGTAAACAAACTTCCACTTCTTGGTTTGAATACACCATTGTGCATCTGGGTGTTGGACCTCCTAACCAACAGACCTCAGATAGTCAGGACGCACAACTGGCTCCTCCCCCCTTCGTCATCTTCGACACAGGAGTTCTCCGGGACTGTGTGCTGAGCCCACTGCTGGACGCTCTGCTCACGTATGACTGCACAGCCAAGTAATCGCATTGTCAAGTTCGCCGATGACACGACAGTGGTGGAGCTCATCATGAGAAACAAGGAGGCAGTCTGCAGAGAGGAGGTGATAGAGCTTGAGGCCTGGTGTCCAGCAAATAACCTCTTCCTCAAAGTCAATAAGACAAAGGAGATGGTTATCACCACTCATGTTTCCCTTTACATCGGAAAGCAGTTTCAAACTCCTGGGAGAGCACACCATACACAACCTCTCATGGTCCCAGAACACATTATACACACCCAGGAAGTCTTTCTACTTTCTGAGGAGGCTGAAGAGAGTTGGACTATACACATCTATACTCACATCATTCTCCAGGTATGAAGTAGAGAGCATCCTAGTAAGTTGCACCACTTCATGATACGAAAACTGCACTGTGGTGGAGAGGATGTCTCTACAATGGGTAGTCAAAACTGCCCCAAAGCATCACCAGCACCAGCCTACCTGCCATCAAGGACATATATTCAGAATGCTGCTGGAAAAGGGCCAGTAATATCATGAAGGATCCCACCCAACCAGCTTTTTGTCCCACTCCCCTCGGGGAGGAGGCTACATCGCATCCACGTCAGGACAACCAGTATCAAAAGCAGTTACTTTCCCCAAGCGGTAAGGCTGATCAACACCTCCACCCAGTAACCCACCCCCAACTACCACTTCTTCATGATTTCCTGTCAGTCACCTTATGTACAAACATTCTTGAACCCAGTGTCACTTTATGCACATACAATCAATCTATGTATATAAATTATCTTACATATCTATATTTATTGTGTTCTTTATCTTACTGTGTTTTTGTGCTGCATTGGATCTGTTCTCCTTTACACTTGAGTACCGGCAATGACATTAAACAATCTTGAATCTTGAGTCTCGAATCCTGATTGTTTGTTAGTACTTATTTGTGTGTAGTCAGTCATTGATTCTGTTGTCTTTCTTCATTCTACTGTGAATGCTCACAAGAAAATGAATCTCAGGGTAGTACATGGTAATATATGTACTTTGATAAAGAAGTTTACTTTGAACTTGAACTTTCAGTAAATGCTTTGTACCAAATTGACTAAAAGATATTGACAGTTCTGGTATTAAAAAAAAAATCTAAAATTAAGGAATGGAGCATGCTGAGCTTACAGGGCTAGAGGAATACATGAAGATAGGAAAGGGTCATATACTTGTGGATGTAAATTAGGAAACTGAGGCAGAAGGGAATAGAAGGTCAATTAGTAAATCATAAATACAAGGGATTCTGCAGATACTGAAATCTAAAGCAATACACTCAAAATGCCGGAGGAGATCAGCTGCTTATGCAGCATCTATAGAGAGGGAAAAACAGTTGACACTGGCTCAAGATCCTTCATCACTGGGGGACAGGAAGAAAAAATAGGATAAAAAAGGATTAAAAAAATAGAAGGAAAGGAAGGAGGACAAGCTAGAAGGTAATTGGTGATTTCGGGTGGATGGGAAAGGTAAAGAGCTGAGGAAGAAAGAATCTGATAGGAGAGAAGAGTGGATCATGGAAGAAAGAGAATAATGAGGGGCACCAGGTGGAGGTGTTAGGCAGGTGAGGAGAAGAGGCCAGAGTGGGAAATAGAAGATGAAGGAAGGGGAAAGGGAAAAGAAAAAAAAGGAAATAGAAGAAGTGAAAAAAATACTGGAAGGAGAAATTGATATTGATGCCATCAGGTTTGAGGCTACTTAGACAGAATATGAGCTGTTGCTCCTCCAACTTGAGTGTGGCTTCATCGTGGCAGAAAATCATGGACCAACATGTCAGAATGGGAAAGGGAATAGGAATTAAAATGGTTGGCCACCAGGAATTACTGCTTTTGCTAGAGGGAGCGGAAGTGCTTAACAAAGTGGTTCACCAATTTATGTTGGCTTTCACCAAAGTTAAAATATAAATTAGTAAGTAGAAGCTGAAGTTAACTAGGAACTTTAATGGTATATTATTGGATATAGGCAGATTCTGAGGTCTAAGGAAGTTTGAGAACAGACCCGTTAGTGAAGCATTGAAATAGTTACATCTGCAATACATATTGGTAGGTATTTTCAGGGTGTGGCACCTATTGTGATTGGATTGTGGAGGAGCAAGCTGTTACCAAATCTCTCCACTTAGAGAGCGCAACCTTCATCCGTGTGATATTCTGTGATATGTGCTATAGTCTAAATGGTGGCAACAAATTGACTCATTTTATGGTAATTTGCACATTTCATCTTTTGATGACTGTATTTACTGACAGTTACAACACTTAAGTATTAAGTAGTGTTTTGGTACGTCCTGAAGAAGAGTAAAGTTATATAAAAGCTTCTGATTTCTTGGGGATATTAATGAGCATTTGGGGAACATACTAAAACCATTAATGTCTCCTTTCAGAGTCAAACCACTTTATCCAACTGTTGTATCTTGGTATTGGTGTTTATTATTGTCACAGGTACTAAATGAGAAGCTTTTCTTGCATGCAGATCAAATCATTACACAGGGCATTGAGCTAGAATAAGGTAAGACAATAACAATGCAGAACAAAGAGTAAATGCTATTGAAAAATCTGTGGGTAAATGAAGTGCAAGATCATAACATGGTAGATGGTGAGGACAAGAATCCATCTCAATGCATAAGAGGTCCATTCAAAGATCTGGTAACATTGAGGAAGAAGCTGTATTAATCCTGTTGCTATGTACCTTCAGGCTTTTGTATCTTCTGCCCAATGGGAGAGAACAAAAGAATGTCCGGAGTGTGTGGGTCTTTGAAAACTCTTAGAAGCTGAGAGTCCATAGAGATGTGCTGAATAGTCCACAACTCTCTGGCAGTTTCTTGCTATCACATGCAGACCTAAGCCATTACATCCAGAGAGAATGCTTTCAATGGTGCATTGATAAGGGGGGCAATGGGAAATGCTAAATTAGATCATAATTTAAAATACTGGGGAAAGCCATTGCCTGGGAACTAGGAACAAAAATATTCTACAAGCTGATTGCTTAAATTAGGTCTTTATCATGAGATTGCTATACTGGTAGGTAAAATACCCTGTATATGAGCATACTTTAAACTTAATCCCAGTTACCAACGTTCAACACTTCTAAATGTCATCTCTATTGACACAAATCTTAACTGAACATTTTGAGGTTAAGCCTAAATTGAACACAAATCTTTAACACTCAAAAGAACAGTTTAATTTAATAGCTTAACCTAAAAAAAACAATTCTTCCAATAGTAGGTCTGTGGTGTCTCAGCCTAGATTGAGTGTACCTTTCCTCAAGTGAGCCTTGGAACAGAATCTTGTGATTTATGATAAGACTTCCTTCAAACAGAATCAAATTCACACATCATCTGATTTTGTGGCTACAAAATGATGAAGATTTCCTAAACTATTCCTTAGGCATTTGTTCCTTCTTATTAAATTACTTGAAATGGCTTTAAATTCATTAGCTATCACATCCTTTTCTTTATCGATTAAAGATCACCTGATTTGTCACGTGTACTTTGAGTGAAATGCATCATTTGCATCAAATGAAACCAGCAAAGACTGAGTTGGGCAGCCCGCAAGGGTTGCCATGCTTTTGGCACCATCGCGGCAAGCCCATGATTCACTTGAATGGAAAATGGAGGGAAACCAGGACACCTGGAAAAACCCCACATGGCCATGAGGAGAACATGCAAACTGCTTACATACAGCGGTGGGAATTAAACACTAAATACTCATCGTACAGCTGTAGTTATAAAGCATTGAGCTACCTGCTAAACCATTGTGTTGCCCCTCTTCTTGCAGTATGGTATATATCCTACCTGCACTTATTATTCTAGGGTGACTTTTCCTAACCTGCTGATTATTATAGGTCTTCCCATGTCTGTCCAAGTTTGCTGGAACCAAATTTGCCTCTTATATTTCTGTTTGCAATTATTTATCTGTTTCTCCTTGCTCCTGGCACTTACTTTCCCTCTGTTGCAATATCTGCTTCTTCCTGCACTGCACCTCTTCTGACTAAAGAGATACCCAGGGTGAACACTGGCTCAGATGGGTGTACGGCAGGAAATCAGGATGCGACACTTGACTTGCATGAGAAAATCAACGCGCTCAATGGCTTAACATAAGTAAGAAAATATTGAGGACATTCTCAATTATGTTCATGTTATTTTGATGAAAATATGTTGCTTCAGTTGTATTTTATTGTGAAATCAAGAGCCCTTCTACTGAACAAGTAGCCTGTTGTCAGGTTGCTGCCAATGCAGCTTTTGGATAATTCTCACGGGGATGTGAAAGTGGAACCCTCTGCAGAACTATCTCATCCAACCCTTCCCTCCCCAGTCCTAGAGTCCAGCTGCTATTTGAAACCACAGCTGAGATAACTAGGACTTTGACACTATGTCGGTTCCATCCAAAACGTTACACCTTCATGCTGAGCCATCCAGTACTCTTATGATAACAAAATTAATCAGTTTTATAT
Source organism: Hypanus sabinus (assembly GCF_030144855.1). Taxonomy (NCBI): domain Eukaryota; kingdom Metazoa; phylum Chordata; class Chondrichthyes; order Myliobatiformes; family Dasyatidae; genus Hypanus; species Hypanus sabinus. Next base: position 165,653,908 of record NC_082709.1, on the reverse strand, counting down.
ACAGATACATTATTTTTTGATTTTCAGTCGATTATTCTAACTTAGAGCTAAAACGATTCATACCTTCTCCATTTGTTCATTTATAATTAAGATTTAGATTTGAATTGAAATGTTGTTCCACATTAGAACAAAAATTATAATGAAATATTTACATATTTAGTACCTTGTGAAAATAGAACGAGTTTTCTTATCCTGAAGCAGACAAAACACAGCATTAATATTGCACGAATATCTGTTATAATTCTTATTTTTTGAACTATTCCTTTGAGGAGGCAGCTCTAAAAAAGTTTTTAAAAGTTGCCAGATGTAAACTAGAAGAACCGTACCTGATATTCTGTCTGTGTAGTCTGCCATCCAGCAGCAGGAATTTTGTATTCTCCAGTTTCAGGGTAGTCTGCTCCCCTCCTCTTCTCTTTTCACTCCCATCTCCCTCGCACAGTCTCATCTATCCAACCTATCCTTTGCTCTCTATCTAAGTTCATGCTCGTGTTCAGTTTAATGTCACTCAACTGTACACATGTATACTGCCAAATGAAACAACGTTCCTCTGGACCAACGTGCACAACATCATACGTATAATGTACATACACCCGCATCTCCCCGTTTCTCTCGGCTCACCCACCTATTCTATCTGCTCATCACCTCTGTAACCTCCTGCTGGATTCTCTCCCCATGTTGTTCCCACCTCCATTATTTGGTTCCATGGCCCACCTTCCTTTCCTATCAGATTCTATCATCTATAACCTTTTGTTGCCTTCACCTATCGCCTCACTGTCTTTCTTGCTATTTCCACCCGTCCTTTCGGCCGCTTGACTCCATCTGCCAATCAATCTCTCCTCACCTCGATTCACTAATCACTGGCCTGTTGCTGTGGCACGCTTCCCCCTCACCTCTTTATACCCACTCTCACCCCTCTACTCTTTTAGGATGAAATGAAGGGTCACAATCTGAACATCAGCTGCCCCTTTCCTTCCCTGATGCACTCATTCCCCAAGCAGTAATTTTATTTTTACAAAAAAAAGCAGTAACATCTTCTCTTTAGCTGATGCACTGCCTGTGACCAATCTAAACTTACACTGTCCAAAAACTGAAGATTCACTTTCCATGGAAGCCCATATTATATAAAAATACTCAAATAATTCTGAAGATTTGCCACTGTATATTAGTAATACAACCACATGGTAATAATATACTATGAGTACAATGTAAAGTTGGCATAGTGGACAGACTTTGAATAATATGGTGATGCAAGAATTTCCATATGTTTGTGGAAGATGGAGGCCTTGTTACTCTGCTTCAAAAATATAACAATAAATCCAGAAATAACTAACCCTATACTCTTTTCCACTCATTGGTGTTTGGAGAGGGGTTTTATACTCATGGACTTGGCCTCCACCTCAGTCTGTGGCAGAGCATTCCACAGATTTGCTATTCTTTGGCTAACAAAGTTCCTTCTTCTATTCGAAAAAGTTGCCCTTCAATTTTGAGACGGTGCCCTCTAGTTCTGGATGCCCCCACCAGAGGATAAGCTCTTTCCACATCCACCCTATCTAGTCCTTTCACCATTCAATAGGTTTTAATGAGATCTCCACGCATTCTTCTAAATTCCGGTGAGTACAGGCACAAAGCTGCCAAACACTCCTATATGTTAACCCGTTCATTCCTAGAATCATCTTCGTAAACACTGTCTGGACTCTCTCCAATGGCAATACATCCTTTCTGAGATAAGGAGTCCAAAACTGTTGACAATACTCCAAGTGCGGCCTGACTAGTGCTTTATAAAGCTTCAGCATTATCTCCTTGTTGTTATATTCTCTTCCCCTTGAAATAAATGCCAGCATTGTATTTGCCTTCTTTACCACAGACTCAACCTGTGAATTAACCTTCTCGGCGTCTTTGCACCTCTGATGTTTGAATTTTCTCCCCATTTAGATAATAGTCTGCACTATGTATGTCAGTTTATTTTCTGAAATGCTGTAGGATTTTATCTTGTTAAGCAGCCACATCTGTGGCACCTTATCAAATGCCTTCTGAAAATCCAAGTAAATAACATCCACTATTTCTCCTTTGTCCACCCTGCTTGTTACTTCCTCGAAGAACTCCATCAGATTTGTTAGGCAAGATTTCCCAGTACAGAAACCATGCAGACTTTGATTTATTTTATCATTAGTCTCCAAGTACCCAGAAACCTCATCCTTAATATTGTCTCCAACACTTTCCCAACCACTGAGGTTAGGCTAACTGGCCTATAATTTCCACTCTTTTGTCTTCCTTCCTTCTTAAAGAGTGGAGCAGCATTTGCAATTTTCCAGTCCTCAGGGACCATGCTAAAATCAAGTGATTCTTGAAAGATCATGACCAATGCATCTGCTATCTCTTCAGCAACCTCTCTCAAGACTCTGGGATGTAGTCCATCTGGTCCAGGTGACTTATCCACCTTAAGACCCTTCAGTTTGCCTGGCACTTTTTCCTTTGTAATAGCAATGGCACTCACTCCTGCTGTCTGACACTCACAGACCTCTGGCACACTGCTAGTATCTTCCACAGTGAAGACTGAAGCAAAGTACTTAGTAAGTTCACCTGCCACTTCTTTGTCTCCCATTACTACCTCACCAGTATTATTTCCAGTGACCCAGAACCAACTCTCATCTCCCTTTTCTTTATACAACTGAAAAAAACTTTTAGTATCCTGCATTATATTATTGGTAGTTGCCCTCATATTTGCCCTTCTTCTGGCTGTTTTAGTTGTGTTTTGTTGGATTTTGAAAGCTTCCCAATCATCCAACTTCCCACTTACTTTTGCACTTTATATGCCCTTTCCTTGGCTTTTATGGTCCTTAACTTCCCTTGTCAGCCACAGTTGCCTGGCTCTGCCATTTGAGTATTTACTTCTGAGGGACACATCTACCCTATGCTGAGTGAACTATTCCCAGAAACTTTAGCTGCCTCTGTTCTGCCATCTTCCCTGTTAGTATCCACCTACTTTACACCTGGACAAGCTCCTCTCCCATGCCTGTGTAATTCTCCTAATTCCATTGTGATACTGATACATGTGCCTTGTGCTTCTCCCTCTCAAACTGTAGTATGAATTCAGTCTTATCGTGATCACTGCCTCATAAGGGTTCCTTTTACGTTAAGCTGACTAATAAAACCTGGGTTGTTACACAGCTCCCAATCTAAGATAGCCTTTCCCCTCGTAGGCTAGATCACAAGCTGCTCTAAAAATCCACCTTGTGGGAACTCAACAAATTCCCTCTCTTGAGGTCCGACACCAAACTAATTTTCCCAATCTCCTTGCATATTGAAGTCCTCCATTATAATTGTGACATTACCTTTATTACATGCCCTTTCCAGCTCCCCTTGCAATCTCAACCTCACACCTTGGCCGCTATTTGGAGGCCTTAAAGTGAGGTTATTGGTTGTGGGAATATATAGGTTAGTTAATTGTCAACTGTATAATTATTAATGACATATTTCGTCTGTTTAGTTTAGAAGGTGATATTGTACTAACCTTGTCAGTGCCAGTGAAGAAATTCCTAAAGGTACAAAATTCTAGAATTTCAAGCATGCGAACTTCATTCAATGTCATTAGAGTAAACACTAATCAGTTCTGAAGGTAAATGTGACTCCAGTCACTGCCAGATCAAACTGTGCTAGTCCAGAAGTATTACCACATGATACTGCTCTCAACCAATCCTTGGCTCCACCACCTGAATCAGAATCAGGTTTATTATCACTGACATATGTTGTGAAATTTGTTGTTTCTAGGCAGCAGTACAGTGCAATACATATTTCATGACATATGCCAGTCAAATTAAACCTGAATCTGATCATGAAATTACAATTTTATTTATATAAATATTTATAAAATATAAAAATTATATAAATTTATAAAATATACAAATTTATATTAAAAAGTATATAAATTTATATAAAAATTTATTTCTATTTATATAAATATATAAATAAAATTTTATATAGAAAGGTATGAGAAACAACATCTAATGAATGGCATTTCTGTGGGTGTAAATTATGCGTGTATGTATACAGTATGTATAGACACAATTGTGTACACACACACACACACACACACACACACACACACACACACACACACACATATATATATATATACACAATTGCATACTGTATGTGTATCTATTCAGTAAACACCTGATAAGGTACACCTGTATACCTGCTGTTAACACAAATATCTATCAGCCAATCATGGTGCAGCAACTCAATGCATAAAAGCATGCAGACATGGTCAAGAGGTTCAGGTTCAGTTGTTGCTCAGAGCAAACATCAGAATGGGGAAGAAATGTGATCTACATTAAGTTACCTTGACAGTGGAGTAATTGTTGGTGCCAGATGGAATGGTTCAAGGATCTCAGAAACTATCGATCTCCTGGGATTTTCATGCACAACAGTTTCTTGAGTTTACAGAGAATGCTGCAAAAAACAAACAACATCTACTGAATGGCATTTCCGTGGACGTAAAAGAAATTCTAATATCTCTTTTACCAATCAACTTCCCAGCTCTTTACTTCACCCTTCCTCCTCCTGGTTTCACCTGTCACCTTGTGTTTCTCCCTCCCCTCCCCCCACCTTTTATCCCTACTTCTCATGTTTTTCTCTCCAGTCCGGCTGAAGGGTCTCAGCCCAAAACATCGACTGTACTCTTTTCCATAGATGCTACCTGGCCTGCTGAGTTCCTCCAGCATTTTGTGTGTGGTGCTTGGATTTCCAGCATCTGCAGATTTTCACTTGTTGGTAAATGAGAGAGATCAGAAAGGAATGGCCAGACTGATTCAAGCTCTCAGGGAGGCAACAGTAATTCAAATAATCAAGCTTTACAATAATGGTGTGCAGAGAGCATTTCTGAATGCACAAAACATCGAACCTTGAAGTGGATGGGCTACAGCAGCAGAAGACCACACTAGTTCACACAACATGTACAACAAGCTGGAGGAAATCCGCAGGTCAGACACCATCCGTGGAAATGAGCAGTCAACGTTTTGGGCCGAGGCCCTTCATCAGGACACACTAGGTTCCATTCCTGTACCTAATAAAGTGGCCACTGAGTGTATTTCTGGATGTTTGTGGTCTTCTGCTGGTGTAGCTATACACTTCAAAGATGCTCTTCTGCACACCACTGTTGTCACGTTTGGTTAGTTGACTTATTGATACTTCCTCTCTACTTCAACCAGTCAGGCTATTCTCCTTTGACCTCTCTCATTAACCACAATTTCACCAACAGAACTGCCAGTCATTGTTTTTTTTACACCATTTTCTTCACTCTAAATACTGTTGTGCATGAAAATCTTAGGAGATCAGCAGTTTCCAAGATACTCAAACTGCCTCATCTGGCATCAGACAACTTGAAAATGTCAGCTAAATAATTCTTCCACTTTCTGAAACCAAAGTTGTTGCAAATCAGCTTTATGTAATGAACTTCTTTATTTAAAGTTTTATTCCATAGTCGTGGGATCATTGGGAACTTTGTACTATGCAAGGTTTTCTCGTTGTTTTGGGCTCATGTGTATAGAGTTGTAAACATTCTCCTAATTCTGTAGTATGTTTATTTAAATAAATTCTTTGTCTGGAACAGCAGTGACACTTGAGGTGCTACAGTCTCTGATAGCTCCTACAGACCAATAGATACGGACTTTATTCTGAATGGCATTTACATCCACATTAATTCCATTGCAAAAACAAGGCCAGTTGGTTGCCAATCAATTGATCTTACGTCTGCCAAATCATGTAGGAACATAGGCCCCAAACATTCATTCCGGGTGAGGTGACGCTTCATCTGTGAGTCTTTTGGGGTCCTCTAATGTACCTAGTGCTCCCAGTGCAACTTACTCCATATTGATGAGACCCAGTGAAGATTGGGTTTCTACTTCGTCAAGCCCCTTCATTCTGTCCACTGCAAAAGGCAGGATCTCCTGGTGGCTACCCATTTCAATCCAACTTACCATCCTCATACTGATATGCCTGTCCATGGCCTCCTCTACCACAACAATGAAGCCAAAGTCAGGATGGAGTAGTAATTCCTCATATACTATTTTCTAACTTCTGGTATTTCCCCTCCTCACTGCCTTTCCTCTCTTTTACCATTCCCTATTCTGGTTTCCCTCTCAGCCCTTTCTTCTCCTCACCTGCCCATCACCTATCTCTCCTCCTTCCCTTTGTTCCTTGGTCCACCGTCCTACAACTTTTTACCTCTTCCATATGTCTTATCTCAGCTTCTTACATCACCACCCTCCTCAACCCACCTACTTCCCCTGACTTAGTGCAAGTACCTCAGTGTAGGTCACACTTCTTCCCCATTCTGATATTTGGTCTGAACAACAACTGAACTTCTTCACCACACCCACATCCATTGATTTGATGCCACAGGATTGGCTGTTTAGATATTTGCATTAACGAGCCAGTGTACATGTGTACCTAATAAAGTGGTTACTGAGAGTATTAGCTAGGCTGAAGCTATTTTCGTTCAATGGGAATATGGAAAGAAAGATGCATAATTAGGTCCGATTCTATTACGGAGTGAAATCAGGTAGCATAGAGGATAGGGGAAAGCCAGATCTCTTTCCAAAAAGACTACAAAAGCTGTGTCAATTGAAATGTTTGAGTACAATAATGTTTTGTTAAGTAAAGATTTCTTGAGATAAGAAGCCTGGGTAAATAAACAGAGATGAAGTGCCGATCATCTGTGATCAAACTGAATATTGGAATAGGTTTGTAGGGATGGATGGTCTAATACTGTTCTTGTTCCCTTGAGAGCTTGGGCAGCCAGTTACAGGAGTCTGCAACTTTCTGACAGATTGGAGGATTGACAAGATTTTGGACCTAAACTACAGTGAATCACCCAATAAACTGTGTTATCCAGATCACAAAGCATCCATCTGGGAAATACACTTTGTACAGGTTTTGCAAAAGGATTTTAGTCCAGCATTTCTAACCAACATTATTTTAGAACAATGTTATCCCATTTACTTTATGCATGCTGATACTGGCAGAAATTAACACTGATCACAAAATTTAGGCATATTTGTTTGAAAAACTGGGAAACAAAATAGGCAGAAGAATTCATCAATTTAAAAGCACTAATCAAAGCAGAATCTCATTGCATCCACTGATAGTCACAGACTGACAGTGTTGCAAGTGAGAAGTATGGCTTGGGAATAGAATGACACATAACAACTAATGTTGGCCCATTAAAGAGTTCAAAAACAGATGGATAGATTCCTAATTCAGCAGAGAGATATGGGTTTTCACAGAGAGTGGCAGGAAAATGATCTGCATGTATCCTGGATGTGGTGTTTAGCTGATGCTAGCTGCTGGAGAGACCTTTAAGTCATGTTTCCTTATTCTCACTTTCTACTGCTTTAGGAATGCTTCACTGTGTCTGTTAATTTTTTTTAGTCGTATGTCCAAATTTTAAAAATCAAAGACCGGAGTATATATTAGGATTTTGCACTCACATTTTTGATTTTGAAAATAATTATTAAAAATTGGTTTGTTTCTAGTAACTTAAATTATTATCTTTTTGTCATATTTATTAGTTCCTAAAATTTTCCCAATTTTCAGGGCTACCACTAATCCTCAGAACATTTTTGAGCTTTCCTTTTAATTTAACTTGTGCTTTAGTCTGTAGTCAGGATGCAATCTAGAGATCATTACTTTTGCCGTTCTCCTTTGGAATATTAAAACCTTATGAGCTCAAACTCCTGCATCTCAACTTCTTTCATTCTGCCACCTACACAGACCACACTTGCTAACTTTTTTGTCCCCACTCTAACTTTCTCACCTACCCTGAGATGATCTTCACTTTGGCAACATAGCCTTCTTGATTTACATCGTCACAGAGCAATACAGCACGATACAGGCCCTTCAGCCCAGCCCAGCGACTCTGTGCAGAGCACAGTGCCAACCCAAGACTCCTTTTCCTGTATTTGCCCCATAGCCCTCTAAGCCCTGTCCCTCCTAGTACCCATCCAGGAGCTTCTTAAATGATACTATTGTATCTGGCTCAACTATTACTTTTGTTATAGCTTCTTCTATTTAATCACCATCCTCTGCACAAAGAATTTGCCCCTCAGATTCTTTTATTTCTTTCCTCTATCACCCTCAATCCCCTAGTCTTGGACTTTTTTACCCCGTGGAAAACAAACATTACCTCCTCTCATAATTTTAAACATTTCTATAAAGTTGTCCCTTTTTTCTCCTACACTCCAAGGGAAAAGGCTTAACTTGGCTCTCCTAATAACTCCGCATAACTCAGCTCCCCCAATCCTGGCAACATCCTTGTGAATCTTTTCTGCACTCTTTCCAGTTTAACCACATCATTCCTATAACAAGGTGACTAAGACTATATTCTGTGCTCCAAGTATTGCCTCACCAATGTCTTATACAACTGCAAATCCTTATCTCAATACCCTGACTGATGAAGGCCGGTATGATAAATGACTTTTCATCAGCCTGTCAACCTGTAATGTCCCTTTCAAAGAACAATACATTTCTATTATTGTTTTTCTGCTCCATTACACTACTTATTGCTTTTCCATTCATAGAACAAGTCTTCGTCTGGTTTGTTTTTCAAAATGCATCACTTCACATTTCTCTGTCTTGAAATCCAGTTGTTTCTCCTTGGCCCATTTCCCTAACTGATTAAGATCCATCCTGGAATCTGAGATATTCTTCTTTCAACCCATTTGTTTGACATTTGGACACTTACTGATCAAGCCCTGTGCATTCACATCCAAATTATTATAAATAACAAATAGCAAGGGTTCCAACACCAACTCCTGTGGCACACCATGAGCCACTGGCCTCCATTCCAAGAAACAACTTTCAATCATGACATATAGTGGTGAAATTAAACCTCTTTCTGATTCTGATTCTGATTTAGAGTATTCTCAATCTTTTTATAGTCACTGACCCACCTCCTCAACCCAATGTGCACTTCTCTCTTTTTCTTGACCACAGTCTCAATAGCTCTTGTCAACCAATGTTCCTTAAACTTGCCAGGATTACTCTTCAGCCTAACAGGAATATGCTATCACTTGCTACCACACTTTTAAGTGCCTTTCATTTCCTATTTGTTTTTTTCCCTTCAAACAGGCTCATCAAATTGACCTTGCTAGATCTTGTCTAATTCGGCCAAAATTAACCCTACTCCATTTTAGGACCCTAACCTATAGATCTGGCCTATCTGTTTCCATTACTATCTTAAAACTAATAGAAGTTCAGTTTTCATGGAAGCTTTGAAGATACCGGTAAATGCTTCTGTCTGCCTGATAAACTTCTCCTGTGACAGAGCTCAGGACTGAGTGTCTGTTTTGGGAGTGCAGACATGAGCATGGAAGCAGGAGCTTTCTGACCATCATGTCTGATCGTCAACGCTAAATGATTAGTCATTTACTCTACTCCTATATTAAATCCATTTTATTTATCCAGCATCCTCCGATTCTACCATTCACCAAAGCTCTAGGGACAACTGAAGGCCGGCCAATTAAACTCTCAGCCTCATGCCTTTGGGATGTGGGAGGGAATTAGAACACCAGGAGGAAACACGCGGTGTCGTAGAAAGAACGTGCAAGTTCTACACAGAATGCACTGAAGGACTGAACTTGTGCCACCAGAGCAGTGAGGAAACCACTTGCAGTGCCCAAGTGTCAGGCATGTGCCCAGTAGAGCTGACCGCATGCAACTCAGGCCTTACTGTTGGGGATTTTAGCCTTGCAGTGAACACCGCATTTGGTTCACTTACCAGAAATTAAGAGGTCAGAAGGAATCATCTGGTAGACCATGGGATTCAGAGGCAGGTCTGATACCTTGATCTTCAAACAGCTTTTTCTTCATCTACCAAAAGCTATGCTGATGCATTGAAGTCAATACTAGTAAAACACAAATCTTGACCAATTGTCCCTTTAAGTGATTCCAGTTAACTTAACATGCTGCTTGCCGCTGATGATATAAAGTTTCCTACTCAGACTTCAAGAGAATCAACAATATAGCTGGGTCTTTGTGAACACTGAAGTAATTCTTATAAACCAGCAGAATAAATCTGGCTGTTCTGCCTATCAAAAGTCACAAAAAGTAAGGATTAATTCTGCATTTCTTTTCCTAGACCTAACTTACACCAGCTTTTAATTTGTGCTTATGTTTGGCAATTCAGAGCAAAGACGATGTCCATAGTGCGGAGAGTTTACAGAAGTGATTCAACAAATTGATACCGAGGATGAAGGTTTTAGTTATCAGGAACACCAGAGGAATTGTATTCTTAGCAAAGGATTAAATAAAGGGATGAATGATCAAGGAGTTCAGAATTCTGAGGGTGTCGCTAAGGTAAAGAGAGAAATGGTATTTCCACTGGTGGGTTAGCTGCATATAACTACTAAACAAATGAGGTGAATGAGAGAGGTTTTTGTTTGGAAATCGTTATTTCAAAGGTTGATGGAACTTGAAAAAAAGCTCAGGCATAAACAGAGCTGAACACAGTCCCTGAAATAGCTTTTGAAGGAATAAAACTTTAAGCGTCATTTGATTGCAAGGCGAAGTTGCTGCTGGAGATCCAGGCTGACATTTTCAGTAGAATAACACAAGAGGCATAAAAACAGGTTATCTATAGTGTGTACAAAAACAACACCAAAAGTCTAACAGTACAAAGGGAATTTTACAATAGATGCCATGGCACAGGCTGAAGTCCGCAGGTTTCCTTTACACAAGGAAGCTGGATGCCAACCATGCTAATTTCTGTGCAGGGCTTTGTTAACTATCATTTTATTGTCACAATTAACAAGAAGGTTACATAAAAAAGAATTCTGCTCCTTTGCAGGAAGCAATTTGAGCCAGTGAATTCTCCTTCTGGTATGTGCTGCCTGTTACTGGGGAAAGGGCACAGAGCTGGAAGTAAGTCCGCAATAATAGCTGAAAGGCGAGACCTTCCCCTCTTTGGGGAAGGTTGTTTGCCTCCGAATGCCAGTTTGTTTTTTGATTTTCCATGGTCCGACCCAGCATTTATCAAAGAAAGAAAACATAAACAGACCAGTTTTAGCAGAAGGGCAATAATAAACCATCAGACAGGTTGCTTTTCAAAGATCATGGATAGCTACAACAGGTCACACTGGCTCCATTGCCAATCTGTTGTAAAACGTAGGCCCTGCACTAGGCCTGTTTTTTATACTGGAGACCTTGTTTTGCTAAGGAATAATCTCAAATCAAAATTCTCACTGCATTTAAAAGCAGGTTTTGAATTTTACTACTAATTTACATTATTTACAATTATATAATATTGCTGTATATCATTATCAACACTTGCTAGAGGTAAGGAATTCTAATGTAAACATACATAATATCAGGAAATAAAATTCCCTTTAGAAAGATCTTTTACAACTATTGGGAGGCAACAAGTAAGCTTTATTTATTTAACAGTCAAATTATTGCAATGCTTTCCACTTAACGTCTATGTGACCTTTTGACGAAAAGATCATTGATTATTTTGGAAGTCAAATCAAGATATCACAATTAAATATTTACAAATAAACTGCTGCCGGGAAATTTGATTGATTAACATTGTTTTTCTTCCAGTATCATGCAATCGGCAACATAACGACCTTTTCTGGGTCATTTCACGTCATTTTGAAAATTCAACCGTAAATTCCTCTCATAAATTAGCCTTACGAATTAAAGGTGAATTCCGCATTAGGGAGCATGGATTGACATCACTCCACATGCAAAGTTATTTTGGGAACATTGTAGGAGACCTTTGACTTGGGGCATCTGTTGTTGGCACAGCCATGATCCTGCGAGGACACCAGTGGAATTAAAATTGCCTGCTTGCATCGCTGCAATGCCTGATCTTCAAAAAGTCCTTGAAACCTTATCTGTGTCCATCTCCACCCTGTAAATTACACCCCAGCTGATATCCTGGCCTCTGATTCACCTCCCATCCCATGCTAAACTGGTACCTTTCTCACCCCACCAAATAAAGCCTAGAAATTTCCAGACCTCACCCCACATACACTAGATGACTGCCTGAGTACCAGGGCATCCTCACAGGATGTCACTAAGACACTATTCCACGTCCTTCCCCTCCAGCCACTGGCCTATGGCTCAGTCACAAGGCATTGTCTCTCTGCAACTAAAAGCTATTTTCACTTATTTATTGAGATACAGTGCAGAACAGGACCTTTCTGCCTTTTGAGCCACGCTGCCCAGCAACCTCTGATTTAATCCTAGCTTAATCACAGGACAATTTACAATGACTAATTAGCCTACCAACCATTACATATTTGGAACATTAGAGGAAACTGGAGCACCTAGAGGAAACCTACATGGTCACAGGGAGAACTTACAAACTCCTTACAGGCAACAGCAGGATTTGAACTAGGGTTGCTCATACTGTAAAAGCCCTGGGCTAACTATTATGTTATAATGCATTGTTTACAGTACTATATAATTTCTAGGCAGATAGATTAGTGGGTAGTTTCCTTCTGTACTTAAAATCATGGAAGTCAAATAATTTACTTATTTATATATTGATAGAGATACCGTACAGAATAAGCCCTTTGGGCCATGCTGCCCAGCAATTTCCCAATTTAATCACAGGACAATTTACAATGACCAATTAACCTACCAACCAGGAAGCCTATGGACTGTGGCTGGAAACCAGAGCACCAGAGGAAAATCATGCTGTCAGGGGGAGAATGTACAAACTCCTTACAGGCATAAGATTTTTAAAAACTAGCAGATCTTTAATAGCTTTGCCTAAACTGATTTTCAGGTTAACATTTGCAATAACGTGAGGTAATGTCCAGAGTATGAAAAGTGTGTAGCCTCCATTGTAGAATTTATATGGAAGTTTAGAAAAGTGAAAAAAAAAACACTGATTAAAAAGCAACAAGGTCAAGAAATGAAAGAACATACGGTGCAATCACTTTACTGCACCAACTATTACCGTTTGGGATTCTTGTTTTCTATGTTCTTCCTGTGACTGTGTGTGAGTTTCCTTCAGGTACTCTGTTTTTTTTCCCATATTCCAAAGGTGTATGGTTAGGGTTAGTGAGTTGTGGGCATGCTATGTTGGTGCCAGAAGCTTAGCTGGCCATACATAAGGGCTGCTCCCTGCACAAACCTCACTGATCGGAATTGATGCAAACAGCACATTTCACCGTATGTTTTGACACTTCGATGTAGATGTGACAAATAAAGCTAATCTTTGAATGTAAATCAGCATCGTCAGGTTCATTGTCAGTTAGAGGCCGATTGCTCATTGATTCTACACCCATCTGTGTGATAAACAGAGATAGCCCAAAGGGCAAACAGGACAGATCTGCTAATAGTGAATTCAGGGACAAATGCAATGGAGAAGTCAGTGTTTTGGGCTGTCAGTTGTAAATGGGTTGCAAGGTCTCACTGACAAGCAAACAAGTGAAGTATTTTCAAGTGAAGTATTTTCAAGTGAAGTATTTGAAGATTTGCTGTGGGCTTGGGAGGTTCGCCATTGGGAAATGTGGCTCTGGGACTTACCAACACTGGGGGAGCTTTGATGATTGCAGTTATTTTGTGTGATAGGAGTAGGGGTTGGAGATGAGAAGGAACTGAACCAGCACTTGCATTCCATACGGGGGCTGCTGGTTCAGGGATTCAGCCTGGCACACGTCTCATGGAGAGATGAGGTGTAGAAAATACTTACCTTTGTCATTGTCATCATCGGCCCACCCAAAATCCTGAGGGCAGTGAGGTAAGGATGGAGATAAATGTTTTTATTGCTAGCTTCCCAGATCCATATTGGTTTTAAAAACTCTTATCCTGGTAGTGTTCAGTCATGGGCTCCCCAAGAAAAACATGGACCTGGTTTCCATACAATGTTCTATGAAGGCTGCAAGGTGACAGGCAACAAAAAGTGCCCAGCTGACCTTTCCAAGTAGCATGAAACTATGCTGAGAAAACTTATTTCAGGTAAATGGATTTCTAGGCACCAGAAGATCTGTGGATAATGACAAAAAAAAGAATTAAAATTATACAGAACCACTTTAGATCATTAAGAGGGAACCACTCCACTTAGAAGGAAATTAATAAATCATGAACCATTAAAAGGGCGAGGGATGGAGGACATGCCTGTAAAACTTCTAGAAAAAGCAGTCACAGGTGATAGGAGACGATTAAATGATGAAAAAATCCATAAAATGTGATTGAAACTAGATATTATAAATCCAAAAGAAAATTATAATTACATTAGGCAAAGGAAACTATTAAAGTTTTTGGAAATTGACGATGGTAAATTAAAAATGCCAGGGAAACTGAATAACTACTTTGTGTTTATATTTATGACAGTGAATAAGTATGGGAGATTTAGGGGAAAATTGCTGCAGTGAGAATGGCCAAAGTAGTTGCTTTTCCACTGCATTTATGTCAAGAAGAATGTTAGACATTCCAAGTCATCTAACCCTGAACCAAGGCTGTGTCCTCTGAAAATTTAAAGTAAGTAACATAAATGAAAGAAATAATGTTACTGAAGAGTGACAAATCCTTAGTATAGCTGATTTCCTTAGCAACGATTTTCATATAAGCTTCCATTATAATTTTTTCAAAATTGGTGTGGAAAATGAGGAAATTATAAATCAGTTAGCCCAACAGTGGTGGTTGCAAAATTATTAGGGTTCATAATCAAAAGGACAGGAAATAAAGAACAAACACGAGAAAATCTGCAGATGCTGGAAATCCAAGCAACACACACAAAATGCTGGAGGAACTTAGCAGGCCAGGCAGCATCTATAGAAAATGTTTTGGCCTGAGACCCGTCGGCAGGAAATAAAGAAGTACTTTTATATGGCACCTTCCATGTTCTTTTGCATTCTCTAAAATTCAAAGTTCAAGTTCAAATTTCAAAGTAAGTTTATCATCAAAGTATTTATATGTTGACAAGGTACCACACGGTAGGCTGATTCAGAAAGTCAGAAGGCATGGGGTCCAGGGAAGTTTGGCCGGGTGGATTCAGAATTGACTTGCCTGCAGAAAGCAGAGGGTCGTAGTGGAGGGAGTACATTCGGATTGGAGGGTTGTGACAAGTGGTGTCCCACAAGGATCTGTTCTAGAACTTCTACTTTTTGTGATTTTTATTAACTACCTGGATGTGGGGGTAGAAGGGTGGGTTGGCAAGTTTGCAGACGACACAAAAGTTGGTGGTGTTGTGGATAGTGTAGAGGATTGTCAAAGATTGCAGAGAGACATTGATAGGATGCAGGAGTGGCAGATGGAGTTCAACCCAGAGAAGTGTGAGGTGGTACACTTTGGAAGGACAAACTCCAAGGCAAAGTAAATGGCAGGATACTTGGGAGTGTGGAGGAGCAGAGGAATCTGGGGGTACTTGTCCACAGATCCCTGAAAGTTGCCTCACAGGTAGATAGGGTAGTTAAGAAAGCTTATGGGGTGTTAGCTTTCTTAAGTCGAGGGATAGAGTTTAAGAGTCACGGGCTAATGATGCAGCTCTGTAAAACTCTGGTTAGGCCACACTTGGAGTACTGTGTCCCATTCTGGTCGCCTCACTATAGGAAGGATTTGGAAGCATTGGAAAGGGTACAGAGGAGATTTACCAGGATGCTGCCTGGTTTAGAGAGTATGCACCATGATGAGAGATTAAGGGAACTAGGGCTTTACTCTCTGGAGAGGAGGATGATGACAGGAGACGATAGAGGTATACAAGATATTAAGAGGAATAGATAGAGTGGACAGCCAGCATCTCTTCCCCAGGGCACCACTGCTCAAAACAAGAGGACATGGCTTTAAGGTAAGGGGTGAGAAGTTCAAGGGGGATATTAGAGGAAGGTTTTTTACTCAGAGAGTGTTTAGTACGTGGAATGAGTCAGTGGTGGAGGCAGATCCACTAGCGAAATTAAAGAGACTACTAGGCAGGTACATGGAGGAATTTAAGGTGGGTACACAACATTATGGGCTGAAGGGCCTGTACTGTGCTGTATTATTCTATATGCTACTACTTTGAGATTCATTTTCTTGCAGGCATTTACAGTATAAACAAACATATGCAATAGAATATATGAAAAACCATGTATAAAGACTGACAAAAAATGTGTAAAAGAAAACAAACTGCAAATGAAAAACAAAACTGAGAACCTAAATTATAAAAAAGCCCTTAAAAGTGAGTCTGCAGGTTGGAGTTGCGGTCAGTGAAGTTATCCACAATGGCTGTAGGATAATAACTGCTCCTGAATGTGGTATTTTGAACTGTACTCACTGTTAGGGTGTGAGATATGCAACAATCATATAGTGCACAAGAAGTTCCCACAAACAACAGGGGTAGGTGCAGTGTAACCTGTCAGAATTGTTGATTGAGGGATAAACATGAACAAGGTATAAACAAATACAAAAAGTCTTCTGGCTTTCATGCAAAAAAAATTGAACAAGAGCCTAAAGGTTATGCCAGGACAAAGAAAAATATGACATATAAGAGACCACAGATGCTAGAAATCTGGAGCAAAGCACACAAACGTTGGTGTTTTGGGCCAAGACCCTTCATCAGGACTGGCTGGATTACACATGAAATACACAGAGCCGTTCTGTGCACAGAAACATTGGAATGAATATTGGCTTTGGAAGGACTGCAGGCTAGATTTACCAGAATGTTAACAGGAAATCAGAAATGGAATTACAAGGAAGATCACACAAACTTGGGTTATATACCCTGGAATTTAGAAGAGAGAACATAATTTATTTTTCTAAGATATTGGGAAAACTGATGAGGCAGATACAGGAGAACTATTTCCATGGTTTGGTGGTCTGGACTAAGGTGCACTGCCTAAAATTAAAACACACTGCTTTAAAACATAGTTGAACTTTTCTACACTCAGGAGGTTGGAGTTTGGAAATCTCTTTCTTAAATGGAGATTAATTGCAGATATATTATCAGTTTCAAACCTGAGACTGACAGAATTTTATTAACAAAGTTATGGGTAGATCAGTCATTATCAGTCTGAATTGCAGTATAGACTTCAGGGGCAGAAGGTTCCAATATTCCTAGAGTCTGGGCAGGATGCATTCTCAGGTTAAATTCCACAACGTGTTTGTTTAAACATTAGAACATAATATATGGAAACAGGAGTAGGCCATTCAGCCCTTCATACTTGCTCTATAAGTCAATTGATGTGGTGGCCATTACAGAGACTTGGATGGCTCAGGAACAGGATTGGTTATTTCAAGAGCTGGGTTTTACGTTTCAGAAAGGACAGAGCGGGAGGCAAAAGAGGTGGGGGTGTGGCACTGTTGATCAGAGATAGTGTCACGGCTGCAAAAAAGGTGGACATCATGGAGGGATTGTCTATGGAGTCTCTGTGGGTGGCGGTTAGGAACAGAAAGGGGTCAATAACTCTACTGGGTGTTTTATTTTATAGGCTGCCCAATAGTAACAGGGATATTGAGGAGCAGATACAGAAACAGATCCTGGAAAAGTGTAATAACAGAGTTGTTGTGGTGGGAGATTTTAATTTCCCAAATATCGATTGGCATTTCCCTACAGCAAGGGGTTTAGATGGGGTGGAGTTTGTTAGGTGTGTTCAGGAAGGTTTCTTGACACAATATGCAGATAAGCCTACAAGAGGAGAGACTGTAATTGATTTGGTATTGGGAAATGAACCTGGTCAGGTGTCAGAAATGTGGCAAATGTTCAGGGGATATTTGTGTGGAGTTCTGCATAGCTATGTTCTAATGAGACAAGGAAGTTATGGTAGGGTACAGGAACCATGGTGTGCAAAGGCTGTAGTAAATCTAGTCAAGAAGATCAGAAAATCTTATGAAAGGTTCAGAGAGATAGGTAATGTTAGAGATCTAGAAGATTATAAGGCAAACAGGAAGGAGCTTAAGAAAGAAATTAGGAGAGCCAGAAGGGGCCATGAGAAGGCCTTGGCAGGGAGGATTAAGGAAAACTCCAAGGCGTTCTACAAGTGTGTGAAGAGCAAGAGGATAAGACGTGAAAGAATAGGACCTATCAAGTGTGACAGTGGGAAAGTGTGTATGGAACTGGAGGAAATAGCAGAGGTACTTAATGAATACTTTACTTCAGTATTCACCATGGAAAAGAATCTTAGCGATTGTAGTGATGACTTGCCGTGGACTGAAAAGCTTGAACATATAGAAATTAAGAAAGAGGATGTGCTGGAGCTTTTGGAAAGCATCAAGTTGGATAAGTCGCTGGGACTGGATGAGATGTACCCCAGGCTACTGTGGGAGGCAAGGGAGGAGATTGTTGAGTCTCTGGCAATGATCTTTGCATCATGAGTGGGGACAAGAGAGGTTCTGGAGGGTTGGAGGGTTGGAGGTTTGCAGATGTTGTTCCTTTATTCAAGATAGAGAAAGCCCAGGAAATTATAGACCAGTGAGTCTTACTTCAGTGGTTGGTAAGTTAATGGAGAAGATCCTGAGAGGCAGGATTTATGAACATTTGGAGAGGTATAATATAATTAGGAATAGTCAACATGGCTTAGTCAAGGGCAGGTCGTGCCGTACGAGCCTGATTGAATTTTTTGAGGATGTGACTAAACACATTGATGAAGGTAGAGCAGTAGATGCATTGTATATGGATTTCAGCAAGGCACTTGAAAAGGAACCCCATGCAAGGCTTATTGAGAAAGTAAGGAGGCATGGGATCCAAGGGGATATTGCTTTGTGGATCCAGAACTGGCTTGCCCACAGAAGGCAAAATGTGGTTGTAGATGGGACATATTCTGTATGGAGGTTGGTGACCAGTGGTGTGCCTCAGGGATCTGTTCTGGGACCCTTACTCTTCATGATTTTTATAAATAACTTGGATAAGGAAGTGGAGGGATGGGTTAGTAAGTTTGCTGATGACACAAAGGTTGGGGGTGTTATGGATAGTGTGGAGGGCTGTCAGAGGTTACAGCAGGTCATTAATAGGATGCAAAACTGGGCTGAGAAGAGGCAGATGGAGTTCAACCCAGATAAGTGTGAGGTGGTTCGTTTTGGTAGGTCAAATATGATGGCAGAATATAGTATTAATGGTAAGACTCTTGGCAGTGTGGAGGATCAGAGGGATCTTGGGATCTGAGTCCATAGGACACTCGAAGCAGCTGCACAGGTTGACTCTGTGTTTAAGAATGCATACAGTGTAT
The DNA here is from genome assembly GCF_030144855.1 of Hypanus sabinus. NCBI lineage: Eukaryota > Metazoa > Chordata > Chondrichthyes > Myliobatiformes > Dasyatidae > Hypanus > Hypanus sabinus. The sequence continues at coordinate 165,634,757 of NC_082709.1, read as the reverse complement.
TGGCCTTCACCAATTGTGGAATTGAATTTAGGAGCTGAGAGGTAATGTTACAGCTATATAGGACCCTGGTCAGTCCCCACTTGGAGTATTGTGCTCAGTTCTGGTCACCTCACTGCAGGAAGGATGTGGAAACCATAGAAAGGGTGCAGAGGAGATTTACAATGATGTTGCCTGGATTGGGGAGCATGCCTTATGAGAATAGATTGAGTGAACTTGGCCTTTTCTCCTCAGAGCGACGGAGGATGAGAGGTGACTTGACAGAGCTGTATAAGATTATGAGGGGCATTGATTGTGTGAATAGCCAGAATCTTTTTCCCAAGGCTGAAACGGCTAACACGAGGGGGCATAATTTTAAGGTGCTTGGAAATAGGTACCGAGGGGATGTTAGAGGTAAGTTTTTCACACAGAGAGTGGTGGGTGCATGGAATGCACTGCCGGCAGTGGTGATGGAAGCACATATGATAGGGTCTTTAAAAAGCCTCTTAGATAGGTACATGGAGCTTAGAAAAAATAGAGGACTATGGGTAACCCTAGTAATTTCTAAGGTAGGAGCATGTTCGGCACAACTTTGTGGACTGAAGGGCCTGTATTGTGCTGTAGGTTTTCTATGTTTCAATTAGATCATGGCTGATTTTATGCGACCACATTCTTTAACAAACCTGAGAACTCTTCAGTTTCATTAATATCTGAAATATATATATAAATCTCTCTTCTGAATATACAGAGTGGCTGAGATACAGCATCTCCCAAATATTCATTACCCTCAAAAGAAATTTCTTCTCATTTCTGTCCTGAATGGCTGACCTCTTGTTTTGAAACCGTGATCCCTGATTCAAATTAACTCAGCCAGAGGAAACATCAACTCTTCGTCTAGGGCATCAAGCCCCATAATTTTTTTAATTTATCGTTCAATGAGGTCACCTCTTTTAATTTATCATTCAATGAGTACAGGTCCAGTCAGCTTAATCTCACAGGATCTCCATCTAGCAGTCATTCTGAAGGTCCATGAGAAGTCAAGTGCAGATCCCATCAGAGACGCAGAGGTGGTCCCCTGGACAGACGTGGCCGCTGGGAGATGCTGGGCACCTGCAGCTGCTTTCCATTTGTATAGTTAAAATTTGAGTTTCATGAAGAGATCTCATTGTGTCAGGAGGTTCATTATACTGGGAGTTTCATTATTTCCCTATCTGACTGAGTGCTTTGGAGGGCACTTTAGATGAAACAAAGAAAGCAACAAGTTGTAACATTGAAAATGCAGCTTTTGATGTATTTACACATTTGCTGACTGTTGTTGAATTGGTTTTGGCTTCACCTTCCACGTTTTGTTGCCAGGTACAAAGTAAAAACGATCTGTGTAATTTTAAAAAGTGTAGTCAGTAAATATTTGGATATACTCTAGATTTCCAGTTTTTAATTGCATAGGCTTTTAAAACCTGTTCTTGCATCACACTGTCGTGCTACACTGTGAATCATTCCAGGTGATCACGGTCTTTTACCTTGATGTGTTCAGAGAGAGCCACAAATACTATGACCTGAACAATGGTAAATTAATACTCAATATTTTACTAAAGTTTGGGTCTTTGGTGTAGGCTTACCTTTCGAAACTCAATGGAACCAAGTTAAATGACTGAGGCAGAAACCGGAGCTGAAACAGTGATCAATTCAAATTGTAAATACATCTAGAAATAGAAGAACATCTTAATAGACCTTTGGAGTCTTTATACATATGTGATATTTGTTTTTTTTAATTTGTTTTTATTATAACTGGCATTTATACAGTGATGTTTGTGATCTCGGGCCTCCAAATGGTCTTTACAGCCAATGAAATACTTTAAAATGTTAGTTCCTTTGATTATATAGTTAAACAGGCAGGAACCTCAGGTCACATATTGTCTCTTTATAAATAGATCTTCCATTTTCACATATCGGCCCGTTACTTTTTATCTGTCCTGAAGGTATTATTTCCAGCATCAATACCAATATCTGTACACCAGCTACTTTACAAAACTTCACCCCAAAAGTCACACTTCACATAGTGTGGGTGGTGAGTATTTGTAATCTCTTGAACCACAGTCGCCATCAAAGCTGAGACTGGTCTTGTTTTGACCGAAAGGTCACAAATATCACTGGTAACCTAAGGGTGCTGAGATCAATGTAACCAGAGGATGTCTGAGATGTAGAAGCAATCATAAAATCTAGGAGCCATGTAGTTAATATGGCTTGGCATTTTAGCCTTGTGTTTTAAATTGATTAGATTAATCAGTAAGGCAATGGTATCAATTTTTCTTCATACCATGCAAAGTTTCTTGGTGGACTGGTTATATGATTTTTCACAATTTAGAGCAGAATCAGGTTTATTATCAAAGTTGAAAAAGTTCCAAGTTCAAAGTAGATTTATTATCAAAGTACATATATGTCACCATATGCAACCCTGAGATTCGTTTTCTTGTGGCCATACTCAATAAATCCATGATTAGATAATAACCATAATAGAATGAATGAAAGTTCACTGAGTAGTAATCAAACCAAAAATAATGCAGCAGCAGATACAGATCTGTAGTAATAGATCGGTGATATATGTTGCAAAATGTATTGTTTTGTGACAGCAGTACAGTGCAATACATAAAGTATACAATAAATTATAATAATAAATATATATTTTTAAACTGTGCAAAAAGAAAGCAAAAATAGTGAGGAAGTGCTCATGGTTCACTGACCCTTCAGAAATCTGATGGCAGATGGGAAAAAAATTGTTCCTAAAATGTTATGTGTATGCCTTCAGGTTCCTGTACCTCCTCTCTGTTGGTAATAATCAGAAGAGAGCGTGTCTTGATGGTAGGAGTCCTTAATGATGGACGCTGCCTTTTTGAGGCTTTGCCTTTTGAAGATGTCCTTGATGGTAGGGAGGATAGTGCCCATGATGGAGCTAGCTGAGTTTACGACCCTTTGCAGATCTTTTTCTGTTTCTATAAGTATATGGTGGGGATCTTTTAGATCAGTATTTCAATCTTACTGCTATATAATAAAAACAATGTATTGCTCTATATGTGTAGAAAGGCTATTCAGACCTTGACCAAGCATTTTTCATCATGAGTTTGCTCCTTTAGTAATGTGTGAAATAAATATGAGAATCAGCGAGGTAAATACTTCCCTTCCAGGCCTTAAAGAGTTAATTTTACTTTTCACACTCTGAATCCTAAATCCTTTAAAATATATTGAAAGACATGAATAAATATTGCACAGAACCCGCACAGCCACACAGGCTTTTGTGAAGTGGACCATTTTACTGTACTTTTCTGAAGTTTCCTTGAAGCATGTCTGTGCTGCCCGAATACACAATCCAGGATTAAACAGCTCAACCTACCACCGAGTTCTTACACCCTCCCACAATCATTATCCTAAATCCACCATCATTTCAGATTCATTTTTCCCTTCTTCATCTGTCCAACTAATTCCTGCTGCATTCACTAAGCTTACATCTTAATCTTTTCTGTTACATAGAGAATACAAAATGAAAAGCTGCATTTTCTGGGTACATGCACACATTTAGAACGGATGAACCATATGTGAAGTGACATACAATACTGAATGGAGACTGAATGGTGTCCGGTGCTAAAGACAGTGCGAGCCAGGAACAAAGCCCCAGCGAACAAGGGGGCTGCACTGGGGTAGCTTCAATCTAACACTAGGGGATTGGCCAGCAAAACATGGGTATAATTTCACTGTTTTCACTCGCACAAGCTGTGGGAAAGGAATCACCATCTGATGTTTGATTGTGGCAGATATTTTCCAGCAGTGGCCCTAGTATTGCAGCTGAAAAAGAGAGAATAGGGGCTACACTGAGCGCCAGGTCTGGTAGAGGCACAGCTGATCGACTCCATGACTTTGGGAGGTTGGTGGCAGCAAAAAGGTTGTGGGGAGCGTGTGCAGGGGGTTGGGGTGGTGTTGACGGAGGTGCAATTTGGTAGGCTGGAGTATTATGCAATGTAGATTGTCAATTTATTTGACATGATATGGTGATTAAATTAATAAACTACCATCATAAGCTATTGACAAAAGTTACAGAACTACCTTGTTGGAAGAACAATCTCACCAGTGAATCAAATGAGATCTCAGCCTCCCAGTAAGTAGATGTAAATTTTTCAAATGTCAGGAATAAATACAATAATCATAATTAGCTTTGCTTTCATCCAAAGTAGAAAATCTATTTTTGCCCTGATTTGTTAAATGCAGACTGATAGTGAGCTACTCACTGAAAAATAATTTTCAGATTAAACAGACAGTAAATATATTATACAAAAGGGCATTTTCTGATTATCTGACTATGGAGTATAATGTAAATTGTTTTTTTATCTTTTTATCTTTCTGCATTTTCTGACCATTACCCTGCTCTCTTGAAGATACGTTGGCATGCAAATTCATGGAGGAGATCGTGTTAGCAAGCAATTTGTTTAGTAAAGGCATCACACCGCAACTTGGCTTTCAGTTTTCTTTATTCCCTTATGTATGTGGATGTCATCGACAAGATCAGTATTTATTGCTCTTTCTTATTGTGAAGGTGGTGTTGAGCTGCTTGCTTCAATAGCTCCAGTCCTTCTGGAAAAGATACTCCCTGAGCATTCAATATATTAGCAAGCCATGTTGGTCAAGGGCATGCTGAGAAATTTAAGACGCTGGCATTCTTATATCCTTCCCTTGGTGGAAGAAGTCTCTGCTTGGGAGGTGAGAAGTAGCTCCTTGAGAGCTTCTGATGATGCACTAGTGATGAAAGGGACAAAAGAGTAGAGCGTGAATGATTAGTTGAGATATCTATCAGACCAGCTGATAGATATCAAGTGCTGATTGATATCAAGACCAGACAAGTGCTGTCAAGCTTCCAGAGCAGGGGATCCCAATCCTTTTTTATGCATGGAGCCTTACCGTTAACTGAGAGTTCCATTGGCCCCAGATTGGGAACCCTTGTAATATAGCATCGTTGAAGGTGCGCTGATCCAGGAAAGTGGATGGTATTTCAACACATTCCCAAATTGTGTCCTGCAGATAATGGAAAGACTCTGGGGAGTCAGGGTGTTAATCACTTACTCCTTTGTCCAAACTCTGACCTTCTTCTGAAGCTGCGGTGGTCCAATTTCTAACTTTACTTCAACTATTTACCTCAAATCAGTCAAATGAAAATCAAACTGCAGGTGGTGGAAATCGAAATAAAAGCAAAAGTTGCTGGAAAATCTCAGAAGGACTCACAACATTTGCAGAAAAAGAAACAGATTTATTTTTTCAGGTACAAAAACCTCGTTAAAAGTGTTTTTATTTCAATACTTAGTAGATTGGCTTGAGACCTGGACAACTGTAGCTCTTGCATTCTCCGTAACCTGAGATGTTAAGGGACATCGAATTAGACCCATCTTTCCATTCAGGTAGAGAATAGTTAACACAGCCCTACTATATAATGAACCCCAGAGTTTCGAGTCTTGATGCTCTATTAGCAGCTACGTTTACAAATTAAACATGGTAAGAGTTTAATGTTATTATAGTACCTTGAAATTACTGGATATATTTTTCATAAACCTTCTTAAATCCATCTTTTCATCTCCTTTCTTTGCCATGGTGTTGCACCTAGTTTTTTATAGTGAAGTTCATTAAAGCCAGTCCATGTTGTATTGAACATAATATATTGGAACTTGCCTAGATCCGCCTTTTTTGCCCAAAACCATTAGTTCTCCTGTTCACCCATTCATTAATCCGATAGCTTTGTTTTATTAGATAAATAAAACAAATAAATAAAAAAATAAACAAACAGATTTCCCGCACTACCAGCAAGGAGTTTGTATGTTCTCCTCTTGACTGTGGGTTTCCTCTGGGTGTCCTGGTTTTCTCTCACAAAGACAGACAAGTTAGTACTGTAGTTTAATTGATCATATGGTTGTCATTGGGCAGAGCGGGCTCACTGAGCCAGAAGAGTCTGTTTAAGTGCTGTTTCTCTAAGTAATGCAATAAAACTTTTGAATTGTGCAGGGAATGACCAATAAATAGAAAAGTAGCTTATGGAGAGAAAAAAATTAAACACTAGATTTTATTATCAATTCATCCCGATAACTGGATAATCTTATTTTGAATTGGCCCAAAATAAAATTTAGGTCTTTAATTTAAATTACAGGACACTTCCCCCATGTTGCTGGTAGTGGAGTTACTTTCCGTTCCCTAGATTATATCAAAAGCTAAATAGATGAGTAATGTTTTCACCATAATGCTTATTTGATCCAGGTTACTTATTCATTATTCCATTAATATTCATAGGACCTCATTTCTTAGAAATTGCCTCTGATATTTCTTTTATTAAGAAAGTCACTAGATTTCAAAAGGGACTTGATTGGCTGTAGAGAATGTAAAGACAAACTGAAATTTAAAAAAATGCAATATGACTGCCAGTTGTAACATTTCCCATCTTCGTGGAATTTACTGAAGCATGCACCAATATCAAATTCATGTCATTAGGAGCTCTAGTCCTGTGGATCATAAGGGGGCAGCAGTATAGTGTAGTTAGCACAACGCTTTATAGTACAGGTGATCTGGGTTCAACCCCTGCCGCTTCCTGTAAGGAGTTTGCATGTTCTGTGTGTGCTTCCGCCGGGTGCTCTGGTTTCCTCCCACAGTTCAAGCACGTACCGGCTGGCGGGTTAAACGGTCATGCTAAGTTGTCCTGTGATTAGGCTCGGTTTAAATCGGGGGGTTGCTGGGCAGTGAGGCTTAAAGGACCAGAAGGGCCTGTTCTGCGTCGTATGCCAATAAATAAGTAAATAAATACATTTTAATAGGAGGCAAAGAGAGTAAATTCTCACTGGATATGAAAGTTAAAGGTACTTGTGTGAGTGAGTGAAAAATTTAGGGATAGATATACTGTAAAATAAAGAAAAACTGCACTTATGCAAAGTTTAACATTTTTAATTGTTCCAAATTATTTAAAATTCAATATATGTATTTGAAATGTATATACATTTTGAAGGCAAATTAACAGGTACAGTATATTTGCAAGGAAATAAACAAACCATTATTCTGCCTTGGATAGAAATACAACTGTTGTATAGGAGACTGGAAAAAATGCTCTGATCAACTTCAGATAGTGCAACAGGATTTGTTTTTAATAGACGGGTCCATCTCATCAAAATAATGTTATTTCCAACAATTGGCCATTTGTTTAACAGATCTTGAATAACTATTTGACCCAGCGGGTTGACTGCCATCACTTACCCAAGACTACATTGGCTCCAAGAACTCTTGGTATCAGATGTAAGCATCAATGACCCATTGATATCTGCACTAAAAATGTTCTATCACATCAAGGAGTATATGCAGCTACTTTTGAATATGGCACTTTTATTCCCCTTGTATCTATATGCTCTTTCAGGAGGTGAGCTTACTCTCTGTAAGTTCTTAATCTCTGATCTAATGGGGATTTGTTCACTCAGACTGAATGATACCATGAAGATTTACTGCTCCAATCATCCATTTCATTCACTAGTGTGTTCTCAGCACACAATGCATCAGTTTAACTATTGTAGATGCTATCAGATTTTGGAAACATCGAAGACATGTTTCCTGAATATTAAAAGGACTGCCAGAGCAGCTGCGTCTGCTTAAAGAATCTATTACTTTCTGTTTCAAAGGCTTGTTTGTCTGAACCACCTGAATGATTTTTGCTTTTGTCCAGCGTTTAAAGAGGTTGTTCAGTGGCTACAAAAATGCTCCATGATTGATTTTGCTTTCCTCTGCTGGGTCAGGTGGATGAGATCTATCCACTGAAAGGCTTGCAGTGGCATAAATTACATGTCAGAGAAAAACATCAATCATATTACTGTAATGAAAAGAATTATATTTTGAAATCGCCTAAACTGGCATTTGTAATTTAGCTGGCACGATCATGGTTATGCTAACTGATGTGTTACTGGAGCCAGAGTGAATACTAACAAATAGGTTTAATGATTTCTGAGAGTGCAAGATTACTACCAATTACTCCTTCTCTGGAAATAATGAAAGAAGCTTGTTAAATAACATAGTGCTGAAGATCTTAATAATCAGATATTGGATTGGTATCATGACAATTAGCACATTGGAAAATTACAATTAGCACGTGGGAGAGAAATTTTTATCATTCTGATTCCCTCTTCATGGATGCTACCAGTCTTGCTGTGAACCTCCAGCATTTTCAATTTTTAATTTTGATCATTAATATTATTCAATTTGACACCAGAAGTTGAAGGTCATTACAATGTGTTATTAACTAAGCCATGCTCTATTAAAGAGGCATTCTATAATAACGTTAGTGATACGATGAAATGCAACTCTGATGAAGAAATCCAATGTAGATATCCTGACAGCTGAAATGCAGAAAGTCTTACTAAAGAAAAATGGATTGGGCAATTCAGGATGTTCCTGAAAGTTTGTTCCATTTCAACAGAATATAAAATATATTCCAAGCAGTGAGGAAGTTTGTACACAATCAGTCACACACAATTCCCCACTGTCAGCCGATATGATCAAAGTCTCTTCAAATAGAACATTGAAATTCACTGACTGTATGCTATAACTTTGGTTGAAGATTTGAGAAATCCCAGTGGAAAACAATGTTAGTGCCGCTTCCTGGGGTTTCAGTGGCTCTTTATCATGTGCATACCTGGAAGGAAGGAAATCCACACCTTATATTTTGTTTTAGCAAACAGTTCCACTTTAAGAATAATTGATTCCCCTCAATACCTTCCACAGCCCAAAATATTCAAAATGGATTTTACTTTCATCCTGATTCATATCTAATTCAGTCTTGAGGGACAGTCTGATGGTCCTTGCCTGAGCATCATTCTTTATATATTTTTAGATCATTGGATATTTTTAAACAGATAGATTCATTGAGTAAGCGCACTTAGGAGTATCTTGCCAACGTCAGCTCAGATTTATATCATCTCATTATTCCAGTTCTTCAGCCTTCAACTCCTCATTCCCCAAAGATCTCTTCAAAATAATTCCCCTCTCTTTCTTTATGGTCTATTTTTCATTCAAAGATCAAGCTTTCCCTTATCTTCTTCCTCCATTATGCCAATAGCAGACAAATATTCAGATTTTTATACAGAATCCTTTAATCTACGTGCAAGATCCTCTGTTCTCATCATACTGTTTCCCTTTGACTGTATCTATGGTCAACACTAGAACCCCCTTTATTTTCCCTCTCTTAACTCCTATTTGGGCCCAGTGGTTTATCCCTGAACACCTGAACATTAAGGTCATTATCCTTCTTTGTTGCACATGAGAAGCACTTATAGAGTGTATGTTGTTGTCAATGAGACTTGCTTTGGACTGGAGATGTTATCCTGTCTGTAATTGGTGAAAGGAACCTTGTGAGATTGTTGACAGGTGATGTTGGCACATTGGCCTTCATAAATCAAAGTACTGAGTACAGGAGTTGGGATATTATGTTGATGTTGTACAAGACATTGATGAGGCCTAATTTGGAGTACTCTGTGCAGTTCTGGCCACCTACCTACAGGAAAGATATCAATAAGATTGGAAGAGTGTTGAGAAAATTTACAAGGATGTTGCCAAGACTTGAGTTATAAGGAAAGATTGAATAGATTAGGACTCTATTCCTTAGAGCATCAGAGAATGACGAGAGATTTGATAGAGGTATACAAAATTATAGATATAGATAGAGTAAATGTAAGCAGGCTTTTTCCACTGAGATTGGGTGAGACTAGAACAAGAAGTCATGGGGTAAGGGTGAATGGGGAAATGTTTAAGTGGATCATGAGGGGATCTTCTTCACTCAAAGGGTGGTGAGAGTGTGAAACGAACTGCCAGCCGAAGTGGTGGATGCAGATTCAATTTCAACATTTGAAAAGAATTTGGGTGAGTGCTCTCTTGGGAGGGGTATGGAGGGCCGTGGTCTAGGTGTAGGTTGATGGGACGAAACAGATTAGTATTTTTGCACAGACCAGACAGGCCAAAAGGCCTGGTTCCATGCTGTGATGTTATTTGTAGAAGCTACAAATGCTCACTGCAAGTACTTTTAAATATTTTACCCAGTGAAGATGTAAAACAAGAAATATGATGAAAACTGTGAGATATTGGCCATAAACCTGAGTGTAGGTGAGGTTTCCAGCCACTAATTAAATGCCATGAGTTATTTTTAACAAGCCCCAGATGAACGGCCATGTACCAGCTCGGCTGCTCTCACACATCTGTTGTGGGGCTTGAATGACTTGCACTGTGTGCTCTGTTCACTCATACGTATGAAAGACATGTGTTGTGCATTTCAATATGTAGAACTTGGAGACTTTGCTAAGGATCTGATCAGGAACTAAGTGAGCCAACAAAACTGGGAAAGAGAGGAGAGGGGAGAGAGGTTTTGACTGGAACGTGAAGAAAACAGCCTCAGCTGCTGAAAATGCTTGTTTGTGTGGCTGCCTAAATATTGACTAGACATTCAGGGAGAAGGAAAGTGAAGAAATCTAACATATCTAAAAATGTCATTAAAGATAATTAGTCTGGGAATTGTAGCATTGGTGTGGGACCATTGCCCTCTCTGTACTTGATTTACATTTCCTTTCCATTTATTTCTGGTTTGTAATCTCATTTTATGAAGATGTGTATAATGATGAACATGTCCTCTACACTGAGCACCTCTCTAGATTGGCACTCCATGTGATATGGTTCTGAAATTGGCAGAGGAGCCATGCTTGGTTTCAATTGAGATGTTAATTGAACTACAGGTGAAAATTGGATGCTGCGTGTTGTTACTATCTGTACCAGAGCAAGAAGTTAGACCAACTTCCTTTGTTAGATGACCAGCATGTTAGGAGTGAGGAGTAGGATTCAATTCTGGCCTGGTAGCATTCGGAATCAATTAGTGGGACCTGAATCGTACTTCTTTTGAACAGCACTATTGCATGTTAGTACTAAATGGGTGTTACAGTTGGCAGAGAACTTATTAATAAGCAGGCCCTCAGTGTCAATAGGTTGGTATTGGAATTGAAGTTGGATTTGATTAGAATTGGAACGGGTTTATTGTTGATACATGTATCAAGGTATAGAGAAAAGCTTGTTTTGCATACTGTTCAGATAACTTCAAATCATTACACAGTGGATTGAGGTCAAACAAGGTAATGCAATAACAGAGTGCAGAATAAAGTGTTACAGCTATAGAGAAAAGACCATGCAGGTAGATAATAAGGTGCAAGGTCATAATAAGTTGGATTGTGAGGCAAGAGTCCCTGTTATGAAGCAACCATTCAATAGTCTTATAACAGCATACAGGGTACAGTCTGGTGGTATGTGCTTTCCAGCTTTTCTATCACGTGCTAAATCGGAAAGGAAGGAAGAGAGATCATTTGTGGTGGGTGGGTTGTTTGATTATGCTGGCTGCTTTACTGAAGCAGTGAAAATTATAGACAGACTCCATGGAGGGGAGGCTGGTTTCTGTGATGTGCCCAACTCTCTTCAGTTTCTTGTAGTTATAATACCAACCTGTGATACATCCAGATAGGTTGCTCCGTATGGTGCATCAGTAAAAATTGGTAAAGGTCAACAGTTTATTTCCAAATTTCTTTAGCTTCCTGAGGAAGTAGAGATATTGCGTTTTCTTAGCTGTGGGGCCAACGTGATTGGACCGGGACAGGCTATTGGTGATTCACTCCAAGAAACCTGAAGCCCTCGACCTCAGCACTGTTGACATCGACAGGAACATATGTACTCCCCCACTCTCAGAAGTCGGTGGCGGGCTCTTTTATTTTGCTGACATTGAGGGAAAGGTTCTTGTCATGGCACCACTTACCAGGTTCTCCATCTGCTTCCTGTATTCCAACTCATACAGCCCACTATAGTGGCATCATCTGCAAATGTGGGCAGACTTAAAGCAGAATCTAGTTACATGGTCATAAGTGTTTAGGAAGCAGAGAAGCGGGGTAAAGTTACAAACAGTGTTGAGAATAGTCATGGCAAAGATGTTGCTGCCTATCCTTACTGACTGCGGTCTGTTGGTTGGGAAATCAAGAATCCATTTGCAGCAGGAAGTGTTGACTCCCAGGTCTTGGAGTTTGGTGATGTGTCGATGGTGATAATTTTTGTGATGAGGTTGTCTGAGGTTTTCCCCCAAGATTCTAATGCTGGCATCTGGAAGCCCTAGAGAATCTTCATATCGGGCAACACATGAGAGTTGCTTTGGAACTTGATTGGGAATGAACGTTCTGCTGCTGCTGACCCAGGACTGTAAATTCCAGAATAGAGATGGAGGGGAAAACCCAAACTGGTGTGGTGTTAGAGTTTTACTCTGAATCTGTGAGGAGTAACACCCCATGTCGTCCAAGCCTGGCAGGTTTCTTGAGCTGTTCTCTGAGCACATCCAGCATCAGACTCTATCGAAAGACTATGAAATTCCTGATAAAAATGGGCATAAATACCATTCCACAGATTTGCTCAATTGTACGTGAAGCTTCAAATGGCATCCCTGCACGAGTCTGGCTGCTCAACAACTAGTGGACCCTCCTGAAAGAAAATCTTGCGGGTGCGGTTGATTCAAAGGTAAAGGGATAACAGAGAAATGGACAAGTCTTTTCCCCATGTAAATGCTGAATATTTGCACATTCCTTAAACTTGTTACTTTAAAAGTTAAAGAAACAACCAATAACTAACAAGTAAACATAGAAACATAGAAAACCTACAGCACAATACAGGCCCTTTGGCCCACAAAGTTGTGCCGAACATGTCTTTACCTTAGAACTACCTGGTCTTTACCCATAGCACTTTATTTTTCTAAGCTCCATGTAGCCATCCATGAGTCTCTTAAAAGACCCTATTGTTTCCGCCTCCACTGCCGCCACTGGCAGCCCATTCCACACACTCACCACTCTCTGCATAAAAAAACTTACCCCTGACATCTGCTCTGTACCTACTTCCAAGCACCTTCAAACTATGCCCTCTCGTACCAGCCATTTCAGCCCTGGGGAAAAGCCTCTGACTATCCACACGATCAATGCCTCTCATCATCTTGTACATCTCTGTCAGGTCACCCCTCATCCTCCATCGCTCCGAGGAGAAAAGTAATAACATAATGTTAGCAATGTTACTGTCCATCTTGAAAGTACTAGAATATAAAAGCAAAGATGTAATGCTGAGGCTTTGTAAAGCATTGGTCAGACTGCATCTGAGCAGTTTTGGGTCCTACAGTATGTCTAAGGAAGGATGTTCTGGCATAGGAGAAGGACCAGAGGAGGTTTACAAAAATATTTCCAGGAATGTAAGGGTTAATGTACAAGGAGTGTTTGATGGCTCTGGGCCAGTACTTGCTGGAGTTTAACAGAATGAGAGGGAGATTTCAATGCAACGTACCAAATATTAAAAAGCCTAGATGGAATGGATGTGGAGAGGATGCTTCCAATAGTGGGAGAGATTGTGACCAGAGGCCACATTTAGAGCAGAGATGAGGGAGAATTTCTTTAACCAGAGGGTGGTGAATCTGTGGAATTAATTGCCACGGACACTCATGGAGCCAAGTCATCGGGTATATTTAAAGCAAAGGTTGATATGTTCTTGATGAGTATCAGTGTCAAAGGTTACAGGAAAAAGGCAAGGAGAATGGTGTTAAGAAGGATAATAAGTCAGCCATGATAGAAAGGCAGAGCAGACTCAATGGGCCAAAAGGCCTAATTTGCTCCTATGTCTTGTGACCTTAAAATGGCCAGCAGCCAACACCATTAACTACAGTTCTGTCCAAGCTCTGAGAACTCCACACAGGTGAGATGAATTCAACAGACAAGAAATCATCTCTGTAACTTCTACACTCTAATGGCACTCTGAGCTTGGCAGAGAGTGGAAGGCTGGCTGCCCGCCTCCTTCCTGTTTGAGCTGAGAAAGCTGCAGCACTAGGTGGAGAGCAGAGAGACCATCAGAAAAGTGCCCACTTGATACAGCCACTGAGCAAGAGAGTCATAGAGAGTTGTTTTAAACAGAATAAGTTCTAACCGTGCTGTGTTAATCTGCATGGAATTAAAGAATCTTGTGCTTGAATGCCATTGTCCACACAATTCAGTGGTCTGCCTGGCTTGCAGTGAAATGGCTGTTCTGTTACACATAATGCTTGGTCCACAAGCATGAAAGAATATAGCTGCTTTATACAAGTTCAAACCAAACATCCAAAATAGTGCAGCTTAGCTTAAGGTGCTTTCCTGGGTAAGATGTAATTTCTAACTTTTCTAATGTCCAAAATACATAAGTGTCAAACAATTTAACATTTTTGAAACAAGTTGTGTTTTTAGTGAGAATTAAGGTCCCCTGCAATTTTTACATGGAAGGCTTAGAGAACTTCGGTTGACATCCCTTCAGTAAATTATGACTCAACAAAAGTTAAATTTACCTATTGTATACGATGCAATTTTTAATTATTATCAAATAAAAAGTATACATTATCTAAATTCACAAAAATAATATTTGAAGTTATTGATCTGTGTTGATGATTTAAGAGTGAGAGCTTAGAGATGTTAGGTTCGAAATCAGGGTGAATTTTTTCAAAAATCAAGGATATGATTACTCTATCCTTATGGGAAATTGAGTGTTATTCTCATCATATTAATTGACATAAAACAGGGCAGCAGAGTGGTGTAGCCAGTAGAACTAATGCCTGGGGGCACCACGATAAATCCTGATCTCCAGTGCTGTCTGTAAATGTATGAGTTTCCTCGGGGTGTTCTGGTTTCCCTCTATATCCCAATTACAGTGAGTCCACAGGTTAATCATCCACATTAAGTTATTATACAGGCATGTGGTGGAAAGTTGGGAGAGTTGGCAGGTATATAAGGAGAATAGGTTACAGGGACAAGTTAATGAGGGGGAAAGTGCAAAGTTCAAAGTAGATTTTATTATCAGAGTACATATATATCACCAAATTCAGCCCTAAGATTCTTTTTCCTGCAAATATATAGAATTGTAACGATAATAGGATCAATGGAAGATCAACCAGAGTGCAGAATACAGCAACCTGTGCAAATGCAAATATAAACAAATAACAATAAATAATGAGAACGTGAAAAAACAAGGTAAAGAGTCTTTAAAATAGTAAACTATTTAACTAATAGTAATAACTAGTAAACTAATAGTAAACTATTTAAGAACTTTTAAAAAGCTATTTATTAATGCTTCTTGGGAGGGTGATTTTAGATGCATATCATATTTATACTGAGTTAAATACTGTTTGTAATTAGTTTTGCTACAATAAGTGTATGGGACACTGGAAAAATGTTGAATTTCCCCTTGGGGATGAATAAAGTATCTATCTATCTTAAAATGAAGATCATTGATTGTAGGAACACCTCAAAGGATGGGCAAGTGAGTGTAGTTATTCCCTTTTGTTCAAGAACCTGATGGTTTAAGGGTAGTAATTGTTCTTGAACCTGATGGTGCGAGTCCTGAGGCTCTTGTACCTTCTACCTGATGGCAGCAGTGAGAAAAGAGCGTGGCCTGGGTGGTGAGGATCTCTGATGATAGATGCTGCTTTCCTACAACAGTGTTTCATGTAGATGTGCTTAATGTTAAGAAGGGCTTTACCCATGATGTACTGGGCCGAATCCACAACCTTTAGTGGGATTTTCTGTTCAAAGGCATTGGTGCTTCCATACCAGGCCATAATGCAGCCAGTCAATACACTCTCCACTACACATCTATAGAAGTTTATCAGAGTTTTAAAGTCATGCCGAATCTTCACAGACTCCTAAGGAAGCAGAGGCACAGAAGTAGAGGAATGGAATTGTGCTCTGAGCTGGCATTGACTTCATAGACCAAATGGCTTCCTTCCATTAATGTCAAAAGGGAATATAAAAACTACATTATCACCATATTTTTACATTTACTTCTGAAAAATCTCAGTTATGGATTTAGGAAGTTTAAACATTGAGTGGGCTAGAGATACATATCTACCAAAGGAGGTGTAGGGTGCTCCATCAATCTCCTAGCCTGCAGGGTAGCCTTGGGCAAGGTGCAGGCCCTGCTTAGCCCCCTCCCCGACCCCACCCCCCATCTGTGTCACATGAAGCCATGGGAGCAGGTGGTGGATGATCATATGAGCAGCTGGTGCATATCACAGTTCCTGGTTATGCGACCACTGACGCCAGACAGGCAATCTCTAAAGAGTATTGATAATGGCTTTGGTCACCTATCTTGCAAAGACACCGTCTAGGAGAAGGCGATGGCAAAATACTTCCTTAGAAAAATTTGGCAAGAACAATTATGGTTAAGACCATGTCATATGACACGGCACATAATGAATGAATGAATCACTTCAAGATTATATCAATTATGGTCAAAACCATGATCACCCACATCATATGATACAGCACATGATGAATGAATGAATGAAAAGGTGAGCTTGTTTTACATCATCGCAAGGTTATTTCAATTTGACAGAGGACTTTTAAATTTGAAGAATCTCCACCGTGTATTGCAGACTCCTCCAGAACTATTGAAAATTCTTCCAAAAACTCCACTCCACTATATAAATAAGTAAATATATATATATGTTTGTGTGTGTGTGTATATATATATAAACACAAGCCAAATAGTTTGTTGGTGTGACCCTATGATTCCAGTTACTTACCACGCTAATTTTCCATTCCACTCCAATGTCTTCTGCTTCACCCTTCTGCAAAATCTCAAGCATGATTTAAACTTGAGGAAAAGTGCCACTTTGTCAAACAGGGCACAATCTTTGGACTCAATATGAATGTTCCCTCTAATTTGTAATGACCAGTGTGCGCAGAAGTCTTCTGCTGTGCAATTTTTTGCCCAGTTCCATCAACATGTGCGCACTGAATAATTTCTTCAATGAAAACCAAGTAAATAAGCTAGTTCTAAAATCTGCAGACAAATTATCGTTAACTCCACATTGTCAACACCATGCGCACCAGAAACCAGAAAAGGAAATGTGATTGTGCATGATCATGAAATATACTTAACATGCAAATGAGGTAGAGGGTGACAACCTTTAGTGCGCAGTTTAAATTCCCTTGTGCATGACTAGCAAAAGATGCTAGAGGGAACATTGCTCAACACAGAATTCAACTTCACATAAATTAACTATCCCAGCCTCACATCTCACACTTCCAGCGTTCAGTTTTAATCACTCTCCTTTTCAGTCAATTGCAGATTTCATTCATCTCCTCTATTTACCCTTCTCCAACACACATTTCTTGTTAGTCCCCAAGCTTTGCCATCCCTGTCCCTCAATGCTACAGTTTAAGGCTTGCTTACTTTGTCAATTTTACCAGTGCCCATGAAGCATTAAGTGTGAACTCGGAATTTTTCTACACTGAGGCTGACTAAATTTTCCATTTTGTTTCAGATTTATAACATCTGCAGTATTGTGCTTTTCCTGCCTTATTTACATCAAACAGAAAAACCTCAAGCAGCCATCAATTAAGTCAGTCCCAATAAGCGGATACAAGGGTGGAGAGGATAAAGGAGAGGATAGTGCTGGTGGTAGGGTGTGAGAGAATCGTTATAACAATTTGAAGGTGAAACAATGTCTCAGCCATCAGTGATCTAAGTATTCCTGTGGTACTCAGGAAAATTTTGCTGAACCTGAGATACCAGAAGAATATCACTAACATTTGATAGGATTCTTGGCAGCTCTTACAAAGGATGCAGAAACAAGTTGGTATCTTCTTCCATATTTTAGGAATGCATCAGGTTTGTTTGGTTCAAACTTTTGAAGGTAGTGTGACTCTAACTGTAAATTGTAAGAGTAAGACTGAGTGAGCAGGATTTAAAAAGTCACTCAAAAGTTGGGACTGGCAATCAAGGGCAACTGTTCAACTTGGACAAAAATGCCAGCTCCTGGTTTCTATTCAGTGGCCTCTCGGTGCAGGAACCTGCCCTAACTCGTAACTAATCTCTCAACGGAAAAGTAGCAATGACCCACACAACAATATTGTGTCTGTGTCAGTTGCCCCAACTGTCACTGAAAACTGGAATAGTACGAGCGGATGGTACAGTGGCACAGTTTGGGGAGATAGATGGATAAGTTGAAAGTTCAAGACTCTTTTGCCAAAAAGAGAAAAAGAATCAGATAGCACGTTTTAGATTTCTAACTTAGCAAATAAACAACAAACTATGGCGTGTGGACTAACAGCAATTTTCTAGGAACTGTGGAGATGCTTTGCTCTATTTTCAAGTCTGTTAGATACTATTGAGATACACTTTTTAAAATCTGACTATTCGTGACAATTTTTGCAAAAATGTAGCAAGGCAGTTCTTAAAACGCAATTGAAAATATTAACATAATATTCATATTTTAATCCTATTTCTATTTTAAATCTGTTCAATAGAGCTGCAATTTTGTTGAAACTGATTGCATAATAAACAGAAATTGTCTACTTGTAACACTGGTCCCTTTAGAATTATTCAGTACCATAGAACTTCATTTTATTTTTCAGAGGGTTTTTTTGTCATCTCTAAATGAGTTCTAATATCTCATCAGAAGTGAATGGATCTGTGTTGATCATGTCTACAAAGGGGAGAATATTGAAAACACTTTGTTCTTGGTTCAAGGAGTGTGCACAACAGCAGGCCTTAGCAGCAGGGTGCCCTACCTGCCACTGTGCAGCATGAGCCAAGTCTTGCATCAGCCAGCCTCGTACCACACACACACACACGACCAAAACAATGGCTTCTCAGTTGTCCTTCTTTATTCAGCCTTCGTTAGAAAGAGAGGGGCAAAGAAAAAACTGATTAATTAAGACCTGTCAGATGTTGCCAGTCATAATGGCTCCAAAGTTGGTGTTCTAACTGTCACCATAGTGTACAGTGAGAGGACAAGAGCTTTCAATCAGTAAAAGGCTAGAAAGCAGTAATTCATGATAGACAACTGTTTATTTATCCCTATCTTCTTATAATAATGGCATTGTCTGCTGGCGTTAATTGCATTCTGTTTTCTGACAAATTTTGAACTGCTTGCAGTTGTCTTGGAGGACTTCAGGCATCCTCTTCAATTAGGAACAGAAAACAACTTACAGTGAGTGCACAGCACTAACACAGGCCTTTCAGCCCAGCCACTGTTGCACTGCACACAAGCTTCTTGTCTTTAGCTATCTGTCAGTTACAACCTCTCATTCCCATCTCTCTCTAATAGCGTTTGTCTCTCTAAATGTATTTGTTTCCAGTTAGGTTTTTTTTTGTCAAATCAGGGAGTTTATTCTGAATTCCTTATTTCATTCCTTAGTAACTATTTGAAATTGATTTACTGTAGCTCTGATATTTACCATAAGTTCAAAGTTCAAAGTAAATTTATTATTATTGAAGTGTACATTTGTCACCATATACTACCTTGAGATTCATTTTCTTGCAGGTATTTACAGGAAAAATAAATAAATACAATATAATTTATGAAAAAAGCTATAAATAACAAAGACAGGCAAACAACCAATGTGCAAAAAAAACAAGTCATGCAAATAATAAAAAAAATACTGAGTTGCAGAATCCTTGAAAGTGAGTCTGTAGCAAGTGGAAACACATTTTATATTGTCTTAATCAAACCCCTTCGGAAACATCATTACATCACCAATTTGCAAAAAGCAAAAAGTAAACGTTCATAATTAAAAATAAAAATTACTCTGCAGGCTGGCAAAAAGTATGGAGGTAGAGAGAGTACATTTCATTTAATGATTCTCAATCAGAACAGTTCAAATGAAATGCCTTTGATGTGGAACATTGACTCTGCATCTCTCTCCATGATACGAAGTATCTCTAGCATTTCTCATTTTATTTCAGATTTCCAGCATCTGCTTTTGTCTGCCTGTTCTGATATTTATAATCTAGCATTCTAATACCATTTCTTGAATCCCCTCCTGCATCTATACCCCTTATAAACAATGGCAAACACAATTAATAATTGATTCCATTTATATACAAATTCCCTCATTTATTTTGAATAAAATACAGGAAGCAGAGATATTTAAAATGCCTGATAATTATTTTTGAATCTTTATTTGCTTCCATGGAAGATTTATAAAGCTGAGGTAATGAAGTGACAGTTAATAGGAGTTTTCGGAATGATCACCTATGACCTGTTTAGCAATTTCTTGGAATTATTTTTCCATTAATTTCAGTAATGTAAACAGGCATCAAGAAAAAGACATTCATTATATCAGATTGTCATTGCAGCTGCTTTGATATACGTAATTTCTCTTTCTTCCCTCCTATCTTTTCTCCCCTCTCTGTTCTGTTGCTGGAAGCAGTATCGTTTACTGAGTAAAAACTCTGTTTGTTAGATGCAGCTGCCTGTCAAAGGTACATTGTCACCATTTAATTAATCTATGTTTTTTAAACTGAGTCGTACATAGTTAAGGGAAAACAAAATGGTACTCTGCGTTTAGCTTACATGGTCTTACTTGCTTTCGGCCATTTATGTCCACAGCGGCTTTTCAATTTTTGTTTTTAAAAAAACATTTCTCCTTTTCCCAACTCCTTCTGCTTTTGCCAGTGCATAGAATTACTACCATTTACCAGCAGAATCCCAAACCAGCCAAAGGCAGCAGCTGCTCTCATCATGCCTGCACTCAGCAAGGCTTATTCCCTTGACAACAGGCCCTTGTTTCAAACGAGTCTTCTTCAGTAAATTTTACCACTTTCTTGCATACTGAAGGGGATGGCAGGGTTGGGTGGGGGTTGGTCGTATTGGGGTAGAGAGGTTGAGCTATAAATTATGCCTTCCAGTCCTTATTGTTTTAATGAAATACATTCCACTGTGTAACTGGAACTCAGCCTCTGTCCTGCCCTTCCTTGGCATTAGAAATGGAACACCTAGGTGGTCAAATTAGAACCCCTGACCTCTATATCCTGTTCTTTTCTTCAGGCTTTTCTGCAAATTTTCTTGATAAAAGAAGAGAGTAAGAGATAATGAACAAAACACATGGCCTTCGAACAATAGAACAACTGGCCTTGGCCTGGAAGAAATTCATCCTGGTTTCGTGGAGAACTTTCTCCCATCAATCTTGCCTTTTTTTAAATAAGCGTCCATGTTGGTTGAAGCAACAGGCACACCCCTCCCTCCCCTGAGCAACTGCTTTATTTTATCCACACAAAAAAAGGATCAGGGGGTGGGACGCTGGCTGAGGTAGAATCTGGGTGGTATTGAGCCCCAGCACAATGCCATCACTGTTTAGCTGGCACTAGCTTGTGTTTTACAACAGGGGAGGGGAAACCATGAATAGCCTGATGATGTGAAACAATCCCCACAATCCACGCTAACAAAAACATTCTCTGTCCTATAGTGATTTTAACAAAGAGCCAGAAAGAAAGAAAAGAATGGGACAAAACAAAACAAGGGGAATCTAAAACCTTCCTTATCCTGGATACATTTATCTAACTTTCCCTGAAAAAGGGCGATTATGACCCCCACCCCAAAAGAGGGAATGAGTTTCTCTCTCAGCTATGAACAGAGGGTCTGGTGGATTCTTTGTCCGAGAGGATAAACCACATTAGCCACAAGTGCTAACTTCTTCTGGATTGCACTTAAAAGTCTGCTGTGGCAGTTAAAAATGGTTGGTACGTGAATATAAGAGGCATAACAATACTCATCCACTTCACATGCTGTAAGAGGGCATATGGTTAGGGAAAATATTTGTGTTCTGAAGATGACACTCTCCATTTTCTTAATAGCTCTCATCTGGTAAGTGAAAATCACACCAACTGCACTCCTGTCAATTGTGTTCTGGATACAATTAAATGGAGCTGGGGTGAAAGCCAGTGCCCGGCTACTTTAGAAAAGACAATCTCATTGTGTTCACCTACTTCAGAGAATAAGGTGAAAATGGGGGCACTCAGTGTTGCAAATTTTAAACAAACAACAAGAAAGGAGCATAATAAAATAGGATGCAGTTTCTAATTCAGCTGGGATGTGGCAGACATCGAAAGGAAGCAGTTCGCACATGAAATTTTAAAACCCCCCCATTATTTTATCAGTTTTAAAAAGATGCCAGGAAAATTTCACAGAACTATTTTAAAGAAAATAAGCACTTAGCATACACCCGCCTCTCTGGATCTCAAGTTAAATATATTGCAGATTAATATTCTTTTTCTGCATTTAAAATTATATGTTTGCTTGTTGTCTGCCGTCATAAATTCAGAGTTCAAGAGTAAGTTGTACTGCATTCTGCAACCAGTAAGGTCTCAGTCAATTGTGGTACATTAGGTAATTCTGACTTCTCTTTAGATATTAAGAAAACTATTCAGAAAAATTTTTGATATTAAGAAAAGACAACTGTTGTATTAAGGAAGGCTCAGTAATAGCTATTCAAAACTGCCCTACACATTTACCAGCGTCAGCTTACCTACCATCAAGGATGTGTGTGTATGTATACACACACACACACAATAGTGCCGGAAAAGATCCAGTAACATCATGAAAAATCTCACCCATCTTGCTCATGGACTGTTTATCCTGCTCCCATCAGGGAGGAGACTACATAGCACCCATGCCAGGACCACCAGACTGAAAAACAGTTACTTTCCCTAAGCAGTAAGACTGATCAACACCTCCACCCACTAACCCATCACTCTGCACCCCCAACCACCACTACTTTATCATTTCCTGCCAGAATCACCTTATGTACAGATGCTTCAGTACCTAGTGTCATTTTATGGACCTGCAATCAATCTATGCATTTAAGCTAACTTATGTATTTATATTTGCTGCCTATTTTATTATTCTGTTCTCTCTATTGGTTCTTTGTAATAGCCAGGAGGAGCTGGCTGTGGTAGCAGAGGGATAAGGTCCTACTACTTATTAAATGCTCCCAATGGCAGAGACTCAAATAGCCTCTGACAAGCAAGTCCAGCTCCTGGATTTCATGTGTGGCTTAGCTACTAACCCCAGCAGAAATGTTTCTACTGACAGCAGAAGGAGCAAAGGCAGGTTACTAATGCCTTAAAACCAGTTGCTTTGGGCAGATGGGGCCCATCGTCAAGTTTGATGGCTCATCTAGGGGAAGGAAAACTCTGATCACAAACCTCTGCTGCCTTGCGGCTATACCCGCTCATGGAGAAGGGTTCAGGAATAAGCTCTGAGGATACTGAAGAGATTAGGTTATTAGCTATAAGGAGAGATGGAACTCTATTTCTGTTCTGGTGGGGCAGTGGGAAGAAGGGGTGAGTGCAGATATCCAGGAAATGGAGGGGATACAAGTGAGGGCAGCATCAATGGTAGATTGGAGATCTCATTGTGATCTTCCACCTTACAGTTTGCCCGCACTACACTTTCTCTGTAGCCGCTACATTTTATTCTGCATTGTTATTATTTTACCTTCTTCTCCCCAATGACCTCTATGAACAATATACTAGACAAGCTTTTCACTGTATCTCAGTATCTGTGACAATAATGAATTAATTCCAGCTCCAGTTCTAATTCCAACTAGAGTCACAGGAGCTTGGGAACAAACTGAGATGTCTGTGTAGACAGGAGGCACAAGGGCCACTGACAACCCCCACCTCCAGCTTGGTGAGTTCCAGAGCTGAGGCCTGTGTGAGACCAGAGGTCGATGCCCAGAGGTCAAAGTCCCATGGTGGATACCCAGAGGTCAGCAAACTCCAGCGGTTGAAGCCAGAGTTCGAAGTCCTGGATTGGCGTTCTGCCAATCTGCAGGTCTGGGGCCAAAGGCTGTAAGACAGAAGTCCAGAGGTGACCTGTGTGTGAGATGATGGATGGGAAAGGGCTTGTTTTGCTGTTGCTTTGTCTTGTTGTTGTATTGTTGGGGTTGTTCTGCTGAACATGGTGGGTACGCCATGTTGGTGCTGCACTGTGTGGCGACATTTGTGGGCTGCCCCCAGCACATCCAGAGGTTGTGTTGTTTGATATATTTCACCGTTTGTTTCCAATGTATATGTGATAAATAAATGAGACTGCATCTGAATCACCTCCAAAGTGCTGTTCTAATGTCTCAGACGCATTCTCAAGAAGTGGCAATCAGGGGCACAGAAGCCACCACAACAATAAGGTGTGGTTATGGAAATGCCAGAATGACTTTTGGAAGCACAAATGTTTCCCACAAAATTAAAGTCCTGTTGTTGCACTTTATGACCTTCACCAAGTACACTATATCAGTTCACAAGCATGACTGAAATCCAATAGCTATAGGTGATCAATGCCATATCTCCAGAGCTTGTGAATGATTTTTAAAAAATGAGCTTTCATCACATATTTACATAATTGTAAAAACAAAAGATTCTGTAGATGCTGAATCCAAAACAACATACAGAGAATGCTGGAGGAACTCAGCAAGTTGGGCAGTATCTATGGAAATGAGTAACAGTCGACATTTCAGGCCAAGGCCCTTCCTCAGGACTTAACTATGATGTGTGCTTAATTATGAAGTGTCATTTCCTATTCTGGGAAGACACTAGCATTGTTCCAGGTGTTGAAGAATGTGAGGGAAGAGAAGTGGGTGCAGTTACTATTACAATAGAGAAAGTGCTCAAAAAGCTGAAAGATTTAAAGGTACATAAGTGACCCAGACCAGATGAACTGCACCCTAGGGTACTGAAAGAGGTAGTGGTAGAGATTGTGGAAGCATTAGTAATGATCTTTCAAGGATCATTGGACTCTGGCATGGTTCTGGAGGGCTGGAAAATTGCAAATGTAACTCCACTTTTTAAGAAAGGAAGAAGCAGCAGAAAGGAAGATATAAACCAGTTAGCCTGACCTCAGTGTTTGGGAAGATGTTGGTGTCAATTGTTAAAGATGAGGTGACACAGGATAAGATAGGGCAAAGTCAGCATAGTTTCCTTAAGGAAAAGTCTGACAAACCTGTTGGAATTCTTTGAGGAAATTAAAAGTTGGATGGATAAAGGAGATGTAGTAGATATTGTATATTTGGATTTTCAGAAGGCATTTGATATGGTGCCACACATGAGGCTGCTTACCAAGTTAAGAGCCCATGGTGTTACAGGAAAGTTACTCAGATGGTTAGAGCATTGGCAGATTGGTTGGAAGCAGTGAGTGGAAATAAAAGGATCCTTTTCTGCTTGGCTGCCAGTGACCAGCGGCATTCTGTAGAGGTCAGCGTGGGGGCCACTTTTCTTTATGCCATATATCAATGATTTAGATGGCTGTGTGGTCAAGTTTGTAGATGATACCGATTGGTGGAGGGGCAGGTAGTGTTGAGGAAACAGGTAGGCTGCAGAACGACTTAGACAAATTTGGAGAATAGGCAAGGAAGAGGCAAATGAAATACAATGTTGGAAAATGCATGGTTGTGCACTTTGGTAGAAGATATAAAAGTGTAGATTATTTTCTAAAGGAAAGAAAATCCAAAAATCGGAGATGCAAAAGGACTTGAAAGTCTTTGTGCAGACAACCTAAATGTTAGCTTGCAGGTTGAGTAAGCGGTGAAGAAGGCAAATGTAGTGTTAACATTCATTTCAAGAGGTATATATGCTGAGGTTTATAAGGCACCGGTGTGGCCTCACCTTGAGTATTATGAACATTTTTGGGCTCCTCATCTAAGAAAAGATGTGTTAGCATTGGAGAGGGTGCAGAGGTGGTAAACAAGGATGATACCAGGAATGAAAGGGTTATCATATGAGGAACGTTTGCTAGCTCTGACTCTGTACTCGCTGGAATTTAGAAGGATGAGGCGGGATCTCATCGAAACCTTTTGAATGTTGAAAAGACTAGACGGAGTAGATGTGGAAAGAATGTTTCCCATGGTGGAGGGGTCTAGGACAAGAGGGCACAGCCTCAGGATAGAGGGGCATCCACTTAAAACAGAGATGTGAAAAAATTTCTTTAGTGAATTTGTGGAATTTGTTACCATGGACAGCTGTAGAGGCCTGGTCACTGGGTGTATTTAAGGAGGAGATTTTTAGTTTCTGGATTGGCCACAGCATCAAACTTTTCAGGGAGAAAGCCAGAAAGTGGGGCTGAGGAGAGGAAAAAAGGATCAGCCGTGATTGAATAGCCTAATCTCGCTCCTATGCCTTAGGGTTATGGTCTATTCCAGTTAAACACTGTTAAGTATCTTAAGATACCTGTGATCCATTTACTTATCAACCCCTTTAAAGACCTCGCTTCAAGACTTGCTGGCAACTTTTCTGTTATTATTTCAAAATCACTTCAGTACTGTAAAATTGGCCACCGCTACTTTATTTTACATTGTATACGGATGCAGTGCAAATCAAAGGACACCGCATCAACAATAGAATCCCACTGTTCAAATCCCATGACTCTGCTAAGCTACATTGCATTGCCTTTAATGTACATATCTGAACATGCTTCTGCCAACACAGAAAGCCCATAGCCTCTATCAAAGCTGGAGGCCAACTTTAGTCTCAGGCCAGACCACCAGCAGGCTTGCCCACCACAGCATCAGACTAGCAACTGAATGTCAATCTGGACAAGCAATTAAAGTTCCCTGACTTCATTGCATCATCATCCTTAAGGCCTGACATGGCCGCTCTGTCAGAAACCTGAAAGCAGGTGATCACGGTAGAGCTGACCGTTCCTTGCGAGGACCAGATGGAGGAAGTGTTTGAGCGTAAGAAAGCCACATACCAGGAGCTGGCAGACCAGTGCCAGACACACAGTGGAGGATATGATACTAGCCCATGGGGGGTGGGGTATAGAGCTTTTTCTGGCTCCTTGCTATGCAGAAATTACTCTCTCCTTGGCATTATTGGGGCTGCAAAGAAACGAGCCATCAGGACTGTCACAGGGGCTGCTGAGGGAGCCTTTCAGTGGCCATGGATCTAAACGTATGACCCATGGACCAATGTTGCTGGGACACAAACCAGCCTGACACAAACTTGACTGTGTCACCTGGGTGAGAATGTCTGCTGTTGAAAGACCCAATAACCCTGGGGTGACGTCACTGGTGAAGTGTCCCAGCCTAGGATGTATCTCAGCATCAGCTACCGTAGTGAGGCTTGTCCTAATACAAAGCACCTTGCTCTCTTCGTTGTTGCTTATTTATACTGCAAGTATTTGCATGAATGAAATATTCCTCAGAGCGATGGGGTGTCGTGTCATGTTGATCTGATGCTGTACTGAGTTCATACCCGGTGCAAATTTACATTTTCTTTGCAAATTTTTCAGGCTTTCATTGGACTCTGTGGATATTTTCTGAGGATGACTTAACTGAATATAATTCCTTTGGAGAGCAGATACATTTTTTTCCTTTTGCTCACTAAATACTTGAATTTCTCACTTTGCCTCTTCTGTGTTGCTGTAAGAGGTACAGCCGAAAGGATAGCAATGAATGTGGCTGAATCAATAATAAAAATTCATAGAGCTGGTGTGAGCCTTTCAGCCACTCGCAAACATATAATTGATCTAGGATGGAGGTGAAGGATCAAGGTTAACTGGGACACGGCGGATGGTTTGGCGCAAACAAACACAAAGCAACCAAGGGTGTTTTTAGAACTGTGGTTCTCAACTGATTACTCCACAAACAAATGTATTGAAATAGACACCATGTATGAACCCCAAAGAGCCAAAGAAATGCGAGCCAATAGAATTCAAAGGTCAACTGAAGGGGTAGCCAATCAGGACTGATGCAAACGAATGAGAGCCTGTAAAAACCACAAACTCTCCCAGAGAGTAATGTCAGCAGCTGTGCACTGAGGATGTCGCCTCGACTGGTAATGAAACGTCTGTAAGATAATTGCCAAGCTCAGGGAACACCACAACATCAGATGACTGATCTTCTACCACAGTACCATTTTCCTAACTCTCCCCATTCCCTTGATTCCCCAAATCAACACTGGCACTCCTCAAAGATGTGTGCTCATCCCACTGTTCTACTTGTTCTACACCCATGAATGTGTGGCTATGCACAGCTCAAGCACTTTCTATAAATTTGCTGATTGCACTAGTATTATTGGTAGAATTTCAGATGATGACGAGAAGGATATAAGAGTGAGTTAGAACAGCTAGGTGAGTGGTGTCCAACAATAACCTTTCACTCAATGTCAGTAAGATCAAGGAATTGATTGCGGATTTCAGGTACATGAAGTTGAGGGAACACATATCAATCCTCATTGAGGGGTCAGCAGTGGAAAGGGTAGGCATTTTTAAGCTTCTGGGTGTCAAATTCTCTAAAAATCTATCCTGGATCCAATATGTTGATGCAATTACAAAGAAGGCATGACTGAGTTTATATTTCATTAAGGGTTTGAGAAGACTTGGTATATCACCAAAGACTCTTGCAGATTTCTATAGATGTACCGTGGAAAGTATTCTAACTGGTTGCATCACCGTCTGGTATGGTGGGGCCACTGCACAGGATCGGAAAAGCTGTAGAAAGTTGTTAACTCAGCTCGCTCCATCATGGGCACTAGACTCCCCGGCACTGAGGGTATCCTCAAAAGGCGTTGCCTCAAAAAGCGGCGTTATCAAGGACCTCCATCATCCAGGACATGCCTTCTTCTCCTTGCTACCATCCAGGAGGAGGTACAGGAGCCTGGAGACAGACACTCAACATTTTAGGAACAGCTTCATCCCCTCTGCCATCAGATTTCTGAACAGACAATGAACCCATGTACACCACCTCACTATTGTTTTTTTTCTTTCTCTCTTTTTGCACTACTTATTTTTAAATTTTTATGTGTGTATGTGTGTGTATATACACACAAACATATATATACATATATATTGCTGATTGTAATTTGTATTCTTTTTATTATTATGTATTGCAATGTACTGTTGCTACAAAACAACAAATTTCATAACATATGCCAGTGATATTTAACCTGATTCTAAAAGGTATCAGCTTTCAACTCCTTGCAAATAGCTTGAAAGGAAGTGTATTTTTCAAGCTTGAAAATCACAGGAAAGATAGTTTTGTTTATTTTCCATCGACCATCTCAAAACTTGAGCTTAGAACATCAGTGATTCAGAGCTACTTTTAGATCATGATGAAGATTTAGTGTTGACATTTGGATGAAGGTTTAGGGGTGACCTCTCCTGCATAATTTGATATCGCCAGTGCAGATTGGAAACAAAGATAAATGCTTAGTTTTTCTCTATATCTATAGATACAGTATATCAGTGGATAGAGACAGAGTATCTACAGTATATATGTACATCTATAGATGCACAGAGAGAGTATCCTGACTGGTTGCATCATGGTTTGGTATAAAAACACCAATGCCCCTGAAGGGAAAAGCAGCCCAGTCCATCACAGCAACTGTCCTTCCTATCATTCAGCACATCTACAAGGAGTGCTACCATAAAAAAGCAAAGTTCAAAGTTCAAATTAAGTTTATTATTAAAGTACATATATGTCACCATATACAACCCTGAGATTCACTTGCTTAAAGGCATTCTCATTAAAACCATTACAGAATATTAAACATAATAGAGTCAATAAAAGACCATACCAACTTGGGCATTCAACCAGCGTGCAAAACTGTGTATAAGTACCAAAAAAGGAAATAATAATAAGAAATAAATAAGTAATAGGTATTGAGAACATGAGATGAAGAATCCTTGAAAGTGAGTCCATCAGTTGTGGGAACAGTTCAATCAAACTGAGTCCATGTTCTCTTCTCACTGTTGCCATTGGAAATGAGATACAGGAGCCTTAGGCCCAACACCAGCAGGTTCAGAAACAGTTATTATCCTTCAGCCATTAGGCTTCTGAACCAGTGTGGATAACTTCACTTGAGACTCTACAAGTTATATTGTCAATATTATTGATTACTTGTTCATTCATTCTGATCGTTATTTGTTTTTCTTTTGTATTTGCACTGTTTGTCTTCTTCTGCACACTGGTTGTGTTTGTATGTGTTCATTTTCTCATTGATTCCACTGTATTGCTTTTTATCTGCTGTGAATGCCCACAATAAAATGAATCTCAGTGTTGTAAATGGTGGTAGGTAAATACTTTGATACTAAATTTAATTTGAACTTTGAAATAATATCTCCTCCTTGTTGATAATCAACACCAATGTACCTCAATGATGTGTGCTTAGCCCACTGCTTTACTCTCACCACACTCATGACAGTGTCACTGGGCACAGTGCAAACTCCACCTACAAATTTGCCGATGTTACAAGTGCTGTTGGCAGAATTCCAGATGACGACGAGGAGCCGTACAGGAGTGAGATAGATTGGCTGGTTGAGTGGTGTCGCAACAACGGCCTTGCACTCAACAACTTTAACGACTTATGTCAAGGATAATAAATCTGATTCTGATTGTGGTAGATTGGACTTCATGGGTTGATGTTGATATATAAACATTCAAAGCCAAATTCATGCTGAGCTGAGTGCTGCATTAGCATGGACACAACCTGTGGGGAAAATACGCTATAAATAGGAATAAAAGCATTGGCTATGGAATATGAAAGGACTGGTAGCATCTTGATTAAGGATATCAGTGGGACACAGGGCAATGAATGAGAATGTTCACAAGTTTAAAATGGGATGATTTCCAAATGCTATTTAGAGGAAATGAATAACTAATTGTTTGCATGCAGAAGTCACATGGGGCTATGTCAACCAGTCTGGGACATCATTTATCCTTTACACAAATATCCCTTAATCACATTTATCCACCTGTTCCCGTTTCCAATTATTCTGTTATCTACCTATGATCGAGTCCATAAACTTTACTATTGTCGCTTCAATCAATTGTCACTGCTATTCCAAAAGGAATTTGAATGTTTCTTACTGTATAAGGTTAATTGTTTCCTGAACAACATTCTTTGAATTTTAGTTGTTTGCCAATAAACTTTAGCCCCAGTACAATTACAGCTGTTTCAAACATAGTGAGCTGCACAGCAAAAGGTGTACTTTGAGCTAAACCGTTGATCCTGATCTTAGACTAAAATTCATACTGCTGTTCTAATTATAAACTAGTCCTGCTATTTGTGTTCTGTCTTTCTTAATATAATGATGCAAGATAATAATCATTAATCTTGTTATTAATAAAAAATAGATATTATTGACAGGACTATTACTTATACAGCTTTTTCAGATCCTGCCACATAATGAACATTGTTATTAATTAGTAAAGGAGCTTTTATATTTTTATCATTTTACTTTTTCAAAAGAGGCTTCTCATGATTTTATTTCCAGTTAGTAAGGATGCAGGCTTCCTCACAAGCTACTTTTAAGAAGTGTAAAGTATATGAGACTAT
Source organism: Hypanus sabinus (assembly GCF_030144855.1). Lineage (NCBI taxonomy): Eukaryota > Metazoa > Chordata > Chondrichthyes > Myliobatiformes > Dasyatidae > Hypanus > Hypanus sabinus. The sequence continues at coordinate 165,603,599 of NC_082709.1, read as the reverse complement.
CCTACGGTAACTGAACTGATCAAATTCCTGTTCATTACTCATAGAGTTCTGCTAATCTACAAAAAATACATCATGTCAATTATAGTATTTAATTAGCAAACACGAAGAAATCTGCAGATGCTGGAAATTCAAGCAACACACACAAAATGCTGGTGGAACACAGCAGGCCAGGCAGCATCTATAGGGAGAAGCACTGTCGACGTTTCGGGCCGAGACCCTTCGTCAGGATTAACTGAAAGGAAAGATAGTAAGAGATTTCTTACTCTTACTATCTTTTACTGTCTCTTACTATCTTTCCTTTCAGTTAGTCCTGACGAAGGGTCTCGGCCCGAAACGTCGACAGTGCTTCTTCCTATAGATGCTGCCTGGCCTGTTGTGTTCCACCAGCATTTTGTGTGTATAGTGTTTAATTTGTGTTTTTTGTTCAACATCATGGTAAATTAGACTATTTCAACAGTGTCACTTCTTTATTTTTAACCATTGGAGGTGAAGTGTAATGACTTAAATTTTAAGTTAAGTCAAGTCAAGTACTTTTTATTGTCATTTCGACCGTAACTGTTGGTACAGTACACAGTCGAGACAAAATTTTTCAGGACAATGGTGCTACATGAAACAACAAAAACTACACTGAACTACCTGAAAACAACACAGAAAAAAAAAACTACACTGGACTACAGACCTACTCAGGACTGCATAGTGCACAAAACAGTGCAGGTATTACAATAAATAATAAACAAGGCAATAGGCACAGTAGAGGGCAGTAAGTTGGTGTCAGTCCAGGCTCTGGGTATTGAGGATGGGTCTGATGGCTTGGGGGAGAAACTGTTACATAGTCTGGTTGTGAGAGCCTGAATGCTTTGGTGTCTTTTCCCAGATGGCAGGAGAGAGAAGCGTTTGTATGAGGGGTGCGTGGGGTCCTTCATAATGCTGTTTGCCTTGTAGATGCAACGTGTAGTGTAAACGTCCATGATGGCGGGAAGAGAGACCCTGATGATCTTCTCAGCTGACCTCACTGTCCGCTGCAGGGTCTTGCGATCCAAGATGGTGCAATTTCCAAACCAGGCAGTGATGCAGCTGCTCAGGATGCTCTCAATACAGCCCCTGTAGAATGTGATGAGGATGGGGGGTGGGAGATGGACTTTCCTCAGCTTTTGCAGAAAGTAGAGATGCTGCTGGGCTTTCTTTGCTACGGAGCTGGTGTTGAGGGACCAGGTGAGATTCTCCACCAGGTGAACACCAAGAAATTTGGTGCTTTTAACGACCTCTGCTGAGGAGCTGTCGATGTTCAGCGGGGAGAGGTCGCTCCGTGCCCTCCTGAAGTCAACAACCATCTCTTTTGTTTTGTTCACATTCAGAGACAGGTTGTTGGCTCTGCACCTGTCTGTTAACTGCTGCACCTCCTCTCTGTATGCTGACTCATCGTTCTTGCTGATAAGACCCACCACGGTCGTGTCATCGGCGAAGTTGATGATGTGATTCAAGCTGTGTGTTGCAGCACAGTCATGGGTCAGCAGAGTGAACAGCAGTGGACTGAGCACGCAGCCCTGGGGGGACTGAGGTCTCCCAGTCAGGAAGTCTTGTATCCAGTTGCAGAGAGAGGTGTTCAGGCCTAGTAGGCTCAGCTTTCCAACTTTGCCCAAATCCCAGCTACCATACCTAAGAAAAGGCTTTCAAAAAGGAGTGATCTCCTCCACTCCTTTTTGTATTGAGGATATTGCAGCTAATTATTGCATTTGATACAAGAAACTTTTAGTGAGATCAGATAGCAACACCATCCAATTTAGGATCAAACTGATCACTTTGAATTAATACCAGTTCTTGTGGTGCACTTATCCAATGCAGCATCTTAAAGTATTACTTTAAGAATAAAATTATGTTTCCTTATCAATTTGAAATTGCCAGCAAGTTAATGATTTTTTATTATAATGATTTAGTATGTTCTGAAAGCAGCAAATAGCATTTTCTTTGAAGTTGTCTAACTTTTATAAAGACTTTTATGTATTTTCAACAGGGATGGAGAGACAGACCATAGATCATTAGACATTGGGCAGAATTGGGCCATCTGGCCCATCAAGTCTGCTCCGCCATTCAATTATTGCTGATCCTTTTATTTTCTCCTCCTCAACCCCAGTTCTCAGCCTTCTCCCCGTAACCTTTGATGCCATGTCCAATCAAGCACCTGTCAATCTCTGCCGTAAATACACCCAACAACTTGGCCTCCAAAGCTGCATGTGGCAACAAACTCCACAAATTCACCACCCTTTGGCAAAAAATCAGGGGAGATTGTTTCATGTAGATTTGTTTCTTTGGAATGAAAAGTTGGGAAGGAAATTTAATTGAGTTCTATACAATTTACAGATAGCTAGACAAGGTGAACATGAAGAACCTGTTTCATTTTGCAGAGAGATCAATAACAAAGGGCATAGATTTAAGGCGGCCGTTTAAAGCACTAACAGGAGGAGCTTGAAGAAAAAGAGAATTCTCTCAGATGGAGGTGGAAGTCCACAGGCTGAAAGTATGGCAGGATAATGAACTCTTATGTTCAGAAAGTACCTTGGTGAACACTCAAGGGACATATGGCCCTGGACTGAACATGAGAAGTGAGATTAACCAATCAGATCTGTTTTTAAAATCAAACAAAAAATGGACCTACACAGATATTGGCAGCAAACTCACCAACAAAGGTGGTGCTTTTGATCACAGCAGCCACATATCAGTACCCAGACACTTCTGATGCTCCCATTTAGAGCATGACTGTTTTACTGAACTCCAAATCATTGTCTCCCTGACTTTATTTCCTCAGGACACATTCCTTCCAGCCTGATGTTTCATCAAGCCCATGCTTCCACCTCTTTCCCAAGTTCCACAAAGCTGGACAATCCAGGCTGATCCATTACACCAGTCTGTTTGTGTCCCATCAAACTATTTCTTCCTGCCTCAGCTCCATAGTTCCTCCCCTGGTTTGTCCCATTCCCACTTATTCCCATGATGAGTTCCATCACTTTGACATTCTCTGGTGTTCTGGTCACAGTCAGCATGTGTTCACAATAAAGATCTAATTCTCCTACATCTTCATCCCACATAAGAGGGATCTGGTGGCTCCTCTGCCTTTTTCTTGCACAGAGAACCAACCAGTGTCCTTCCACCAAGGCACTCCTTAGACTGACTGAGGTCAACAACTCCACTCACTTTTTCCAGATCAAATGGCACCTGCGTTGCCCAAGCTATCTCTAATTTCTTTGTTGGATACAGTACTAGTTTCAGTCCTACTCTTCCCCCTCCTTCACCAGGCTTCTGCCCTTTTCTTTCCAGTAACGATGAAGGGTCTCTGCCTTAAAGTCAATGGTCAGTTTCCCTCCAGAGATGCTGCCTGACCTGCATCTTAGGCACTCTGTGTGTACTGTTCAAGGTTTCCAGCATCTCAGAAATCCCTTTACTCCATTATCCTGCACATTGACGACAGTCTCGGTGATACTTCCCACACTAGTTCAGAACTTGAACCTCTCATTACGTTTACTGCCATCTCTGTTCTCACCTGCACGTGGTCTGCCTCTGACTCTTCTCTTCCTTATCTGGATTTTTCTGTCCCTATCTCAAGAGACAGATTAAACACCAGTATCCGAGATTCAAGATTCGAGATTGTTTGTCATTCTTCAGTATACAAGTGTAAAATTATGAATGAAAATTATTGATACTCCAGATCCAATGCAGCATAAAAGTCACAATAAACATAAAAACAGACAAACATATACATATATAAAAGCAATCCTATAAAATGCTATGTACAAATAACTTTTCAGTGTGGCAGTATATACATAAGTTTAGATTATATACATATAATGATTGTATGTGCATTAAGTAACACTAGGTAATGCTGACAGGAAATGATAAAGTGACAAAGTGACTTTTGTAGGTAGCAGCAGGGCATATGAAACCACAGGAAGACAATGACTGTGTCACTGTACAATGGGTACGAGGTGTGGAGAGTAAGCATAAAGTGGAGATGCGAGGGGCGATGAAGGATGCTGAGGGGCTGATGTGGGTGTAGTGGTGGTGGGAGCTGGTGGGGTGGGTTTATAGGTGTAAGTGTTGATCAACCTGACAGCTTGGAGGAAATATGTGGCACAGTTTCACATTAAAGAATAACCTGAAAGTGAACCACCTTGCCTTAAGTCGATTGCAAATAGGAGACACTCCCTTACTACAGAAGAATCGCAAATGCAGTATTTTTGTGGTAGACCTCGCAGGTCCAGACCAGAAAATGCAAAATTACAGCAAATTTTCAGATTATAAGGTCACCTGTATCCATGAAAATTAGGAGCTGAAGCTATCTCAATCAAAGTAAGAGCATTTCTGTTCTAATCCATAATTACTAGCAACATCTTGGGGAAAGCCTGGCTTTAGAGTGCACAATATTCCTGATGGTGGGGCACTAATGACAAAGACAAATAAGTGTTGTTTTCCACTTACAGTATTTGTCACAAGAAACATTTTACTGCCTTTGATAAACTTACTAATCTGCTATCCCATAAGAGAAATGCAATTGATAAAACTGCAAATCAAAGCTAGGAATACATTAGTTCTCCACCATGCACTATTTTCAATGAATTTATTTTCCATAGCGAAGATTCTAATTATGTTATTTAATTTTTTTTTGGGGGGAGTCACTGTGCACATCTGCATTTGAAAGATAGGAAGAATAAAAATGATGAACAGCATTATGTTAATTGCTTAAAACTTGCAACATTGATTTCAGAAGTTAAACAGACCCCCAGTTAAGTATTATGCCATTTGGAAAAACGTGATAATTGGAGAGGATAAGAGAGAGTAACAACAAAAAGCTGGATGGCTTTTCTCCAGAGATGAAGACAAATATCCTGCTGCCACAGTGATGAATGGCAACAGACTGTCAGTGATCAACAGGGCCGAGGTTCCAGAACAAGGCTAATCCACTGCACTCTGGCTGTGCTGACACAGGATACTGGTAGTGGGGCGTTGTGTCTTCCCTGAAAAAAATATGCTTAATCCTCCACATTGTGATGACAAACAGTTATTTGCGAATCGTTATTAGTTTTAGGAGTGGAGCCAGGTGCAATAAGTGAGGTGGTTTATTGCGATTAGAGAAGGAAGTTACATTTTAGTGAATGACCAGATTGGGAAAGTGAAAGTCAGGATTGTAAAGCAATGTATAACCAATTCACAAAGATTAAACAAAATGAAATTACGAAGCAAAATTGGTGCTCTCTTCTTCTAAGTGGTTTAGAACTGCATTTCAGGCTTTAGGTGTGTGTATATGCATTACAACAGCCGACTTGAATTGATGACAGTATTGGCACCACTTTGTTCCTTGTTCTTACTTTGCTGGAGGCAACAGAATTACATTATATCCAGGGTGACTGGCTTCACATGGCAATAGCTTCTCTGCTGTTAAACAAGGCCACTAATCAAGACTGAAAAAGCCAGAATGCTAATGACACTGGGTTATGCATGTCCCGTCAGTAAATCTGAGGTAGCAAACTGCAAAAACTCCTCATAACTTTCGCATCCAGATGGATTTTGAAGGAGTAAAATCAGCGAAGTCTATTCATTTTGTCTAATCAGAGCAAAGCTCTTGTAAGAATCCAGCTACAATTGTGTCTCTGGTAATTCTGTGTCACAACTAATTACTGCTTAATAGTTGTCGTTGGGACAAAGACTCCTGTTTTAAAGAGAAGTCTATTTCGCGTAGCATTCAAACTTAATCTGACATTGAATAGTGGAGATTACATGAGGTAATACAGCGGTTATTTCTACCTGCTGAAGTTTATAAGCTCCATCTCCAGCCGAGACACTCCTTTACAAAGATTATTTGTCATTAAAATGCTCAGTAGCTTTTTAGATCTGGATGTTGCCTACACTTTCAGAGAGGTTTTTTTGAAGGCAGATTAGTAGGATTAAGGAAGGTTCACATATGTTCAGCTTCACTATTGGTATTCAGGACATCACAGCATTGCCACCACCCAGGAAGGGGTAGAGAGAGCGAGACGGTCTCTGAGTGAAGTTTGAAATCTATAACGCGGGCAAGACCTCAGCTAATAAAGAAATTACTTAATCAAATTCAACATGAAACCCAAGCAGGACGGTATGTTTTGTATTTTCCTTTCTCACACGTCCTGTTCAGCTCCTGTCAGAAAGTTTGCAGCTTTCCTTCCCCTTTATTTGCTGGTGCCTGTTTCACAGCAACCTTCACGTTTATTCATAGAACTGTTTCCTGAAAGAGTTGAAGCATCTTAATTGATTTTATAAAGTTGTCCTCATAGTTACATGGATTATTGGAAAAACGAAGCTGGTCTGTTTTTCCTTCTACAAAAGGCGATGCCTCGAAAAAGGCGGCATCTTTCATTAAGGGCCCCCATCACACAGGACATGCCCTCTTCTTACTGCCACCATCAGGGAGGAGGTACAGAAGCCTGAAGACACACACTCAGCTTCTTCCCCTCTGTCATCAGATTTCTGAATGGACAATGAATCAGTCCATGAACACTACCTCATTGTTTTTTTGATCTCTTTTTACATTTCTTATTTGCGTGCGCGCGCGCGTGTGTGTGTGTGTGTGAGATGCAGAAAGGGAACAATACATATAAAAACTACAAACTACAATATCTGATTCTGATTCTATTTTATCTTATTTTTATCATGTTTGAAAATTACCTAACCAGAACCAAGTTCTAAGGAAAGTACATATTACCGATTCAGAATTCAGAATTGTGCCACAACTATAATTACAAATGATCAAAAGGATTGGAAAGTAAATGCCAGAAGTATGCCATGAAAAAGCAGATGGCCAAAGCTTGCTGTGGAAAAAGGTTTCAGCACAAGGAAATCAGATCTATTGAGAAGGTGACCAAAGCTGTGATCCAAACATTTAAAATGACCATAGATGGTTGACTCTTTCCTCACCCTAAAATTCACAAGATTATACACTGGACTGCAAAGAAATATAATTGCTCTTTATTGTAGAACAGCTCTGCTTAACATTAGAAGTGTACCACTGTCAATTCATTTTAATTCAATATAGTAGAGTCAAGAGCTTCGAATGATGAACAAAATGAAGTATCAACTAGTATTATTTTTATTGGCCTTTGAGAGCTTGGCTGTGCTTTTCTTACGTATTTGAAACTCCAAGAATAGTATGATTTAGTAGCAGTAAATGAGCAATTCACTGTAATCCTAAAGCAAATAAAAATAAGGAAGTCACTATGAAGCACAAAGCAACCCTGGAATCACAAGGATCCAATAACGTGACGATACCAATGGCTGACTGGAAATAGAATTGCTCCTACTGAAAAATAGCGGAGACTAAAATACAAATTGGTACAATAAAGATGAGCCCATTTTTAATGGGTTCTCAAACAAATCTGTAGATGCTGGAACTCAAAATAATACACAGAAAATGCTGAAGGAACTCAGCAGGCCAGGCAGCATCTATGGAGAGGAGTAAACATACAACGTTTCGGGCCAAGACCCTTCATCAGCATTCATTTATTTTGGGTGCCTTTGTTTCCTGGCTGCCTGTAAGGAGACAAATCTCAAGGTTGGGTAATGTATACATACTTTGACAATAAAAATGTACTTTAAACTTTGAACTAAAACAGATGTGATAAAGCTATTATAGCATTTTATATAATAAAATGGAAATTTAAATCACACAGTAGGATAGTAGAGCAAATGTTTGGCTCATGCAAATATTAACTATTTGAAAAGAGCTATCCAATTAGTCCTACTCCTCTGTCTGGAATTTTCAAATATGTACTTTACTTACTTTTGGAAGTGACTATTGAATTGGCTTCCATACCTTTTCAAATGATGCCTTACAGGGTATAAGTGTTCTGAAAGTTTGTAGAACATAGAGCGATATAGCACCAGAATGGGCATTTTGCATCATAATGTCTGTGCCAAACATAACGCCAAATCATTCCACGGGAAAGTGAAAGGGAAAAGAATCATTGTCTATTAATAAAGAATTGTGTTGCAATGTCATAAACATTTTAGATATCAGGATTCCTTTTTGATGTTCATTTGCACAAGTCTACGTACTATATCTTTTCTCAGTTTTATTTCTGTTATTATCAAAGAAAAAGTAGATCATTCCTGCAGCAAACAATCATAGTTAAAGCAATTTAGCAACCTCTAAAAATATTAAATGTATCTTGAACTAAAATATGGATATATACTTATGAACGTCTGTAGATAAGTTGCCTAAAATATAACCTTCAGTCTGAGAAATATTACTTATAAAAAGCACAGGGAAGTCCTGCTTTGCAAGTTTAACCTAATGAATTAACATTGGTGGGTTGAAAAGAAAATAAAGCCAATAAAATTTAACAAAATGCTGAATGAAATTTATGATTTAATTCAAAAAACCTTGGTGGAGATAGGAGTTCAACTAGGATCAAAGCTTTTTTTTAATTACATTTTTTATTAAATTTTTAAGAAAATTACATACAATGAATAGAATAATAGAGTAATGAAAATTAATATTAGCCCTCCCCCCTCCCCTTAACCCTTCCCCCCTTAACATCCCTGTCTAAAAAAAAAGAAAAAAGAAAAAGAAAGAAAGAAGAAAGGAAGAAGAATTGCCTGGATATCGGAGGATCCCCACATGCACCATGGAGTTCAAAATAACTTTAGTATATATCTTTTTTTTCCCAAATAACTAATAATTTTATCTTCAAAGGACCTATATATTTAATCCTATCTTTAGTAGATAGGGGTGCCAAATTTTCAAAAATATATCATATTCATTTCTTAAATTATAAGTAATTTTTTCGTGGAATGAGGCTATATATTTCATTATTCCGACGGTCCATAGTTAAGTATGAATCTGATTTCCGAGTAATTGCAAGAGCTTTTTAGGCTACTGCCAAAACTAGGATCAAAGCTTGACAAAAGTAACCCCTTCAAACATTTTAGTAAACTGGAGAATCTATTAAACTTCCCACTTCCCAAAATCACTTGGTTTCCACAAGTAATGAGCTTCTCAAAAAGTGATGTAGACCGAAAAGGACACAGGTAATTATATCAAAGATGTACAGATGCACCAACTTGTTGGTGTCAATTTTCACTCAGCAGTAATTCTGTCCTTCTGAGTTAGAAAGTCAAAAATTCCCGCGATCCAGAATGAAACTTCAGTAAAATTTTGTTTTACAGGTTAGTTCGTCCTTAGATGGAAAACCACAAAGCTGAAATGTCTCTCTGCTCTAGTTGATCAAATATCTTTGGCATATTTTGTTTGTTAATGTTAGGTTTCCCAGTCATGTCTCACGCTATTTTCGGATTTCCTGAAAGATGATTGCTGCATTTATTTGCCACAACGACTACCCCTTGAAGTATTTTACTGGCTGCTAATTATTTTGAGATGCCCCGAAGGCTGTGACTCAGTTGCAATATTTTGCATTTTATTTTCTAGAGCATTACAAGTTACACACTGTTGACCTTTGAAAAGGTTTGAAGCTTCCATGCAGGTAAATACAGCAGGTAAATTGTTCCAGCCTGCTGTTCCATACAGCAGGTAAATATGTTGCATTAAACCCCTATGAAGTATTGGTTTGGGAATGAAAGTCCCGACTTTTTCTATCTCCTCCCCAGGATTGAGTCTTGTTTACTTTTAATGCTTTTGTTCTGTTGAACAGACAATGTGCAGAGGGGGGAAAAAAACATGCAAACACTAAAAGTAAGCAGGTAGCATTCAGAACTGAAGTTCAGAAAGTGAGTCCACAACCAATTCAGGAAACTATTAGTTGCAGGCCTCAGCAACTGACATACTAATATTTCAAGGTTATTATTGGACCAAATTTAGTACATACAAAATTTCACCCTAGTATGTTTAAGAACTAGCCAGCTCTATCATGGGTAGCAGTCTCCGTAGTATTCAAGACATCTTCAAGGAGCCATGCCCTAGGAAGGCAGCGTCCATCATTAAGGAGCTCCACCACCCAGGACATGCCCTCTTCACACTGTTACCATCGGGAAGGAAGCACAGAAGACTGAAGCTACACACTCAGCAATTCAGGAACAGATTCTTCCCCTCTGCCATCAGGTTCCTAAATTGAACACATGAACACTATCTCACTACTTTTTTTATTTATGTTATTTTGCACTGCTTATTTTAACTAATCTATTCAATAGAAATATATATATATATTTAAAGTAACGTAGTTTTTTTTTCTCTATATTTATTTATCATGTGTTTCATTGTACTGTTGCTATAAAGTTAACAAATTTCTCGACGTATGCCGGTGATATTAAATCTGATTCTGATTTTGAATAGCATTGCTTGTTAAATACCAACTCACTTTTAACTTCCAAGTCAAAACACAAGTTAAAAGCCTAAGTTACCATTACAACTTACAGCTCATTAACAAAGAAGCAGGAACACATGACCGTGAACCATGCAATTTGTGAAAATGGAATCTAATGGCCAATCACAGTGGGCAGGCTTTATATTGATCTTTAAGGATTCACAAGGAACTAACAAGCCAAGTAACTGTGTTTAATACTGGCAGAGTAATTATACCAGCTGTGAAGCAAAGAACATTTTAAGAGTTAAAAACTAGTGAGAGAAACTAGTCTTTGAAAATCAAAAAAAACTGATGATGCTAGAAATTTGAAATAACATCTGTAAGTACTCCATAGGCCACATAGCAGTACTAGAGAAAGAAACAGATGATATTTCACACCGAAGATTTCCCATCAGAATATAATAAGAATAGGAACTTCATAAGGTAGTATATGGTGACATATACGTACTGTATTTTGATAATAAATTTACTTTCAACTTTGAGATACATCTGGTTGTGATTGCGAACTCTGTAAAGGAAAACATGATGAATTTTTTCGTTGCAAGGATATGGATAGCAGTATTGTACAGAGCCGACAACTGAGCTTTGTCAACAGTATGCAATCATCGATAAGTACATAAAGCACTGGGGTGATTGTACGGAATATGGTGCATGATTTCTAAGCTAAAGCACAAATATAATCAACAATATTTCCACTAAGCAGAGAATAAACATTCACCTGAAGATAGTTCAATACCAATTGAAGCAATATTAAAAGAAAAATTATCTATGATGATGAAGAGAATGCTCTAGTAAAAATTATTTCTGTAGACTAAATTATCTTCTCTTTACATTAGAGCTCATAAAAGTTTGAAAACTTAATGTTACAAGTGAGGATTCCATTAGCCCAAACTACACAAATGCAAGAAGAACGAATATATTAATTCAGGAAGAAATTTGATTGATTCACGAAGGGATACTAAACAACCTTCAACCGAACAGGTTGGGGGGCTGTGTGGACCAGTTCATAAGTATCACGTTAATCTTAGTTTTTATAATTTGCATCACCTGTTACTGTATTTCAAAATATCCATGCACTGTGATTGTGAGTAAGCATAAAATAACGCATGCGATATATTATAATGGCAAACTAGACTAATATGGTTATGTGTTTATATTTTCCCATCTGGGTTCATAACAAAACAAGCATAATCCTATGATTAATGAAATGCAGGCAGAGGTGCCACTTACCAGAACACCAATTGTTTAAAAACACACTAAAAGCATTAATTAGCATGATTACACATAATTTAAGAAAGATTATGATGTAAATGGCAAGGAAGCAGGGGCTGATTTTTGAGGATAATTTTGCTATAGAAACTTTCTTGAGTGTAGCAGTGGGAGCTAACTGCTTCCAAGCTCTGAATCTGGGACAAAAAATAATTTTGATTGAGATACAATGGACACAAATTCAAACATGTTTAATGCTGTGATAGGAAGGCTGAAGTGGTATTTTGTTGTAACCATCAATGTGCTAAATATGACAGTGATGATATCACAGTCTACGTGGACAAATAGACTAAGCCAAGCCAAGAAAGCCACTAAAACAATATAGTGGGAGGTCAAAGATTGAATATTATAAATATTATAAACAAATCAGTATTTCAGATGCACTTTATTGGCTCCTGATGAGAAATTAATATTCTGTGTGAGTTCTCTATTCCATATTTCCCTTTGCTGCCATCCTTTCCTGAGATTACAATACCCTGGTTAGTGAATCATTCTGAGAGCTCAGATGGTTAGTTAGTACAGCCCATCATCCCTGTGCAGCATAGGCCACTGACAGATGCTTGCCAGAGTCCTCTGTCCTGGGCCAGTCTTTCAAGTTGCAGCCAAGTGTAGTCCATCTTCTTGGGTGTCATCTTCAAGGTCTTGTTGCCAGGCGCTCTTCACCCAGACTCTCTTCTGCATTCCCTGGGGATTCCACTTCAGCACTTGCCTGGTGAGCTGGTACTTGGACCGCGTAGCAATTTGTACATTCCATGTTCCAGTGGTGGTGGAGCTGAATGATAGAAATTGCGGCTTTCACCGTATGACTTCATACGTCTTCTAGGTGAGGACTCTTCCTCTCCCCCGGATGATGACTTTGGAGCTACTGTTGGTGTTTCTGCAGCTCCGGGTTTTTATGAAATGGGGTTGCCAGCCCCAGGCACAACCCTTCTCCTTCTGCAGGCAGGCTTGGGACTGTCCATGGTGAAATTAAGGATCAGATTGGGTACCTGTTATCCTCTTTATGGTGATGCCTGACTATGATAATGGCTCCACAGGCTCATTTCTTGACTTATGAAACTTTATAAGGTTAGCCACTGTAGGTGATCTCACAATTACCTACCTCAACAATGCACATTTATCTAGTTGGTCTACGTCTGTGCAGATGCATATGGAGCAGCCTGTGCTACGTCAGCGAGGACTCAGATACCCAGCAGCCAACCACCGTGAACCTCTGCTGAAACCAGATGGCACGCATCATGTAGAAGAATTGGAAGCAAAAGCAATTGTGATTCACCAAGTGCATTTGGCTTGTCGTGTGAAGTTTAATAAAATTGAATCACCTTTAGAACCTATCAGGGATGACCTTTCCCTTTCACTTTCATTATGATAAATATCCAAATGCGACTTTATGCATTGGCCAGTACTGGTGTCAGATTGATTTAGTGCATGGGAAAGGAGACAACGGGAAACAGATGAAAGGATTTCATTTTGATATTTAGGTTCCATGGTCAGCAAGACAGGGGATGGGTTTTGTTGACCAGTATTGAACTTTTATCCTCCTGCTATGTGTTTTCCATATCTTGAGTGGTGGCCCTCTCATCCTTCTCCATCTGCAAGTGTTTCTGCTTTGGAATGTCGTGCAATACAATACACCAATATTACTTGTAAGTACTGAAAGGAATTTCCACACCTATGCAAGAACATGAAGAGCAGTGTCAACGTGCAGGTGACTTTCTGAGGAAGAAGTATTTTGGCCATTTGGATCACATTCTAGTGCTCCTAGTATGGTTCCTCAGCTGTGCTGTGAGCGTGTTTGGTGGATGAGTATCATGTCTTTTATCATCTAGTACTTAAAACTTAGAATGAATGAAAGGTTCAATAGCAAAGCTCCTCTTAGACACGTCAGAAATGCTTTGTTCCCTGAAACCCTGTGTCACACAATGTGCAGTCACTTCTACTTACAGCCTCTGTCAAGGAGAGCTCTCTATCTGACAGACATAGACAACACAAATTGCCTATCACTGGCAAAATCATTGTCAGCAATTTGGTCTATCATCTCTTGGACTGCCATGGACTTACTTCTGATTGTGATTGTTTTTTTTTGCATTAATGTATTGTTTTGCACAATATCTTTCTTTGCTGTCTTATATCATTTACACCTAGTTTATGTTCCGACTGTTGTTTTAATCTACGTGCCTGAGATACTGCTGCAAGCAGGGTTTTCATCACATCTATATCTCACGGAACTTGTGTAGATGACAATAAACTCAACTTGTCTTGACAACGGCTTCTTCCAGCTCTCCCCTTGGCTCATCCATGGACAATGATCCATTGCTGCCGAGCATGTCCGTTGGCTCTCCTGATATGGATGGGCTACTTCCGAGGATACTTATATCACCCCTACAGTAATCTGTAAATGACACTTGACTTCATCTCTACGGTAGGTAACATCGTAACCATCACAGCCAGAAGTAGTAAATTGTGGAAAAAAAATAGATTGAGAGAAAAAATGGTAAATAGATTTTATTTCAGATAAATATAAAGTAAAAGGATAACTACTGGACTGAAAAATAAAGAATAGATAGTATTTTCTAAGTTATAAAAAGCTTAGAAGTTGTAGAGTTTCTAAGATTCTTTGGAAGATCATCTGTGCAGAACACTAAAGTGCTTAGATACAGAAAGCAACAAAAGACTGATGAAATACTACACCTCATAATCAGAGAAATTTCAAACAAGAGCAAAGGGTTTAAGTTATTGCTATACAAACCCTTGACTAGATCATGTCTGAGAACTAGTGAGTAATTCCGAGCGCTGCTGCCTAGAAGTTCATTCTCAGAAGTCGTTCTAAACACAAAAGTTCAAAGTAAAATTTATTATCAGAATACATACATGTCACCATACACAACCCTGAGATTCTTTTTTGTGCGGGCATACTCAGCAAATCTATAGAACAGTAACTGTAAACAGGGTCAATGGACAACAAACTGTGCAGATGCAGATACAAATAAATAGCAAGAAGTAATGAGTATGAGATAACAAGATGAAAGAGTCCTTAAATTAGTTATCCCATTTTGTTCAAGAGCCTGATGGTTGAGGGGTAGTAACTGTTTTTGAACCTGGTGGTACAAGTCCTGAGGCACTTGTACCTTTTACCTGAGGGCAGCAGAGAATAAAGAGCATGGCCCAGGTGGGGAGGATCTTTGGTAATGGATCCTTCTTTCCTACAGCAACGTTTCATGTAGATATGCTCAATGGTTGGAAGGGTTTTACCTGTGATGTACTGGGACAGTGTTTAAAGAGAGAAATTCAAAGGCAGGATACAACATGATTTTGCTTCATGTGGTGTTTAGTAGTTTCATTGACCTATTCTGAGATAGAGAGCAGATTCAAATGTAGTAGAAGGTAGTAGGGTTACATGATTGAATATATGCTGATATTGAGAAAACATTTCTGCTGGTTAGGAATTCTAGGACTTGGAAACATACTCCAAACAGTGGAACCAAACCACTCCAGGATGGATGTTGCAATCATTTCTAAAATGCAGGGATACAAGTAGTGATGGATACTTAGAAATGCAAGTGATTACCGATACTTGATCATTTGTTAAATCTGATATTGATCAACCAAAGGTGATAAGAGATTTGAGGCAAAAGGATATTATAAAGGTTTGCTTCACAGATTAAAAATGAATTTGTCAAGAGGCAAATTAACTGATTGCTGTATCTACCTTTCCATGGTTACTGAAAACCAAACTTTGAGATTTGATTCTAGAGCAGGGGTGGGCAAACTTTTTGACTTGTGGGCCACAAAGGGTTCTAAAATTTGACAAGGGGGCCAGACCAGGAGCAGATGGATGGAGTGTTTTGGTAATACACCTCATAAGAGAAAATAAAATATCATGGGATATGTAGAAAACATGTGCTTTAATTTCAATTGAAAATGAACAAATGCATTACAACAAAATATCTGTCTTTGAAGTCCCATGGTATTTAGCTATTTATTGAAATGACTTTTAAAACACTGAAAATTAAATGAATAAAATACAGCTTTTTTTAATAGTAACAGTTATTATTTTAAAGCACTGAAAATTCTGTTATCCTTCAAGATATTATCATCATCCCTCTCCTCCTGACTGTCTTTATTTCAAATACGGTAGGAGATGCAGGTCTACTTGTCCTGCTCCTTCTTATTCAATTGTCCCCTGTGCCAAAACTCAACAATGACCAGCCAGTATGCAGAGCACGTTATTTGATTTGGAGCGCATTTTTTATTTTGAGAACGTACGTGCACTGCGCACTAAGGTCCATCACTTAACAAAAATGACATGTAACATGTAAGGCTTATTGAAAAAAATATTTTCAAATGCATTTTTTACATAACACAACAAAGAAACTTATTTTTAATTTCAGTGGGAACAGTGTTGTTGGTCTCCCTTTTTAGCCAGCGCATCAAAGTCTGGATTTAGTTTTGTTGTGGCGATTCTCAGGATGGATCTGAGGTGTTGGTGAGTTAACTTGGATCTGTGGCTGGCTTTGTTGATGTTCATGACACTGAACGCCTGTTCACACAAATAGGTCGAGCCGAACAAAGAGTAAAGCGCAAATGTGGAGTAATACGCTGCACCTCAACAAAGGTCAATGTGTAGCGGTGTGCTACATGCAGCGCTAAAATTACGACATGGACTCGGTAACTGCAGTCGAAGAAAAAAACTTTATTCGAAATCCCCAGCCTCACTTTTAAGCCTCCCTCAACCTGCCCCCCCCCCCCCCGCGCAGAGGCTCCAAAGCTCTGTGCTCGCAAATCCCCGCAGGCTATCTCCCTTAGCCGGAACGCTGGCTAATTGTGAGCCGGTTCGGATGTGCCCGGAAATGGGTCGCCACAAATGTATATACAGTGCGTCATCTATTGGGAAAACGCCAGAATTGCGGGGAAAAAACGTTAACAAGGTTTATTAATATAATTTCATCAAGTTCTGCGGGCCGGATTAAAAAGCTTAACGGGCCGCATATGGCCCCTGGGCCGTAGTTTGCCCATGCCTGTTCTAGAGCCTTGATGCCTGTTTGTAAAAAGAAACTGATCGAATTTTGTAACATAAACTGAATTTAAGATTCAATGCTATATATTTCATGTTCTTCTAAGAACAAATATTCTGTACTTAATGATTTTTTTAAATAAAAACCTCTTTTGAATGTGGTAAGATTAAGCAGAATTTCTACATGCAAAATAACCTATTTAGTAAATTATCTTACATCATCTGTAGGCAATTGTATTCTTGTCACTTTATAAATAAAGGTCTTTGAAATATATAGTAAAAACATTTGAATACTGGTTGCATTATGCTATCACCTCAGGGGTCCTTAGCTTGAATCCAGCTCAATATTAGGAATCAAAAGTATTTTCTCACTCTCAGTTCCAAGTTAAATAATTTTACCACCTCACTCTACTCCCTACTGAGTGTGACCTCATAGCAACAAATTGTTAAATGTCACTCAGAGCAGCTGAAGTGAAAAATTTGATTTAATATTCTCAAGTTCCAATCATTATGACCCAGATACCAAATGCCACTGCTGCCAGAAGTGAGGCAAATAAAGTGACAGAAATACAAGAGCCCAGAGTTAGAGGAATGCAGAATTCTCAAAGTGTACAAAGGTAGGTGTGTAGGTAATTTACGAGGAGGACACAAACAGTCAGCCATAGGTAGGTTAAGTGAAGAAACTGGCAAAGAGTATAATCTGGGAAAGCGTGAGGCTATTCTCTTTGTAAAGAACAACAAGTAACTATTTTCTTAAAGTGGGACTACCTCCTCACTGCTGAGCTTTACTCTCCAGTACTGCCGAAGGGTTTCGGCCCGAAATGTCAACTGTACTTTTTTCCATAGAGGCTGGTTCCTCCAGCATTTTCTGTGTGTTGCTTGGATTTCCAGCATCTGCAGATTTCTTTTGTTCGTGGTACAGAGAGATCCGGAGGGCTACATAAAATACAATGGGTCAGCATGCACGTTCAGCAAGAAATTAGGAAGGCCAATGGAATATTCCCTTTTTTATCAAGAGCTTGGAGCATAAAAGAAGTTTTGTAACTACGCAAAGCACTGATCTGACTTCAGCTGGAGTACTGCATAAAATTTTAATATTCCCATTACCCTCTACTTTCTTAGCAGTTTACAAAGATTACCTACCACGGGAGTTCTCTGGTGTCGTTTTGGTAGCAGTTTACATTCCACTTCAGGCCAATGTCAAGCAGGCTTTAGATGATCTGAACAATGGGATCAACATGCATGAAACAGTGCACCCTAAAATCTTCACCTTCATTTTGGGAGATTTTAACCAGGCCAGTCTGAAAAAAATCACTAAGCAACTACCATCAACAGATCACTTGCAATACCAGAGGAAACAACACACTGGACCATTGCTACATCACCATCGAGAATGCCTACTGTGCTATTTCACGCCCTCACTTCAGGAAATCTGATCACCTAGCTGTACTTCTACTCCCTGGGTATAGGCAGAGACTGAAGACTGCAGCATCAGCAGTGAGGACCAAGAATATATGGACAAGGGAAGCACAGGAGCGCCTACAGGACAGCTTTGAGTCGGTGGACTGGACTGTATTCAGGGATTCATCCTTGAATCTGGATGAGTATGCTGCAGTTGTTATTGACTTCATTAAAACCTGTGTGGATGAGTGTGTGTCTACAAAGACTTGCTGTACATTCCCAAACCAAAAGCCGTGGATGAACCAGGAGATACGTTGTCTGTTGAAGGCATTCAAGTCTGGCAACCCAGGCCTGTACCAGAAAACCAGGTATGATTTGCGAAGGGCTATTTCAAGGGTGAAGAGACAACTTCAAATGAAGTTGGAGGCAACATCAGATGCACAGCAACTCTGGCAGGATCTGCAAGACATTACTTCCTACAAAGTAAAACCCAATAGCATGAATGGCAGCAACGCTTCACTACCAGATGAGCTCAACATCTTCTATGCCCACTTTGAAAGGGAGAACACAACTACATCTGTGAAGATCCCTGCTGCACCTGATGACCCTGTGATCTCCATCCCAGAGGCCGATGTTAGGCTGTATTTAAAGAGGGTGAACCCTCACAAGGCAGAAGGGCCTGATGGAGTACCTGGTAAAGTTCTCAAAACCTGTGCCAACCAACTAGCGGGAGGTTTCAAGGACATTTTCAACCTCTCACTGCTATGGGCAAAAGTTCCAACTTGCTTCAAAAAGGCAATAATTATACCAGTGCCCAAGAAGAATAATGTGGGCTGCCATAATGACTATTGCCTGGTAGCACTCACATCAACTGTGATGAAATGCTTTGAGAGGTTGGTCATGACTAGACTGAACTCCTGCCTCAGCAAGGACCTGCTGAGGTCCTTGCAATTTGCCTCTCACCAAAATAGGTCAATGGCTCTCCACATGGCTTTAGAACAAATGGACAACACAAGCACCTACATCAGGATGTTGTTCATCGACTGTAACTCAGCATTTAATACTGTCATTCCCACAAAGCTGATTGAGAACTTGAAGAGCCTGGGGCTCTGTACCTCCCTCTGTAATTGGATCTTCGACTTCCTAACCAGAAGAGCACAATCTGTGTCGATTGGCGATACACTGATTTTGAGTGTACTCTCTATTACATTGACTGTTCTAATTATTATAAATTATTATAATGATTGCACATGGCACATTTAGATGGAGATGTAACATAAAGATTTTTACTCCTTGTGTGTGAAGGATGTAAGAAATAAAGTCAATTCTATTCAATTCAATTCCTGGCTGGCAATATACATGTGACTGTGTGGCTAGGCATAGCTCAAATACCATCTATAAATTTTCTGACCATACAACCATTGTTGGTAGAATCTCAGGTGGTGACAAGAAGGCGTACAGGAGTCAGATATGCCAACTAGTGGAGTGGTGTCACAGCAACAACCTGGCATCAATGTCAGTAAGACAAAAGAGCTGATTGTGGACTTCAGGAAGGGTAAGACGAAGGAACACAAACCAATCCTCATAGAGGGATCAGGTAGAGACAGTGAGTAGCTTTAAGTTCCTGGGTGTCAAGATCTCTGAGGATCTAACCTGGTCCCAACATATCGATGTAGATATAAAGAAGGCAAGAGCACAGCTATACTTTATTAGGAGTTTGCAGAGATTTGGCATGTCAACAAGTACACTCAAAAACTTCTAAGGTTGTATTGTGGAGAGCATTCTGACAGGCTGCATCATTGCTGGTATGGAGGGGCTACTGCACGGGACTGAAAAAAGCTGCAGAAGGTTGTAAGTCTAGTTAGCTCTATCTCGGGTACTAGCCTACAAAGTACCCAGGACATCTTTAGGGAGCGGTGTCTCAGAAAGGCAGCGTCCATTATTAAGGACCTCCAGCACCCAGGGCATGCCCTTTTCTCACTGTTACCATCAGGTAGGAGGTACAGAAGCCTGAAGGCACACACTCAGTGATTCAGGAACAGCTTCTTCCCTCTGCCATCTGATCCTTAAATGGCCATTGAACCTTTGGACACTACCTCATCTTTTTTTAATACACAATTTTTCTGGTTTTGCACACACATTAAAAAAAAATCTATTCAATATACATAATTGATTTACTTGTTTATTTATTATCATTATTATTATTAGTATTATTTTTATTTTATTTTTTTCCTCTGCTAGATTATGTATTGTATTGAACGGCTGTTGTAAAGTTAACAAATTTCATGTCACATGCTGGTGATAATAAACCTGATTCTGATTCTGAAGATTCAGCATGTCATCTAAAACATTGACAAATTCTGTAGTATATTGACTGGTTGCATCATGGCCAGGTATGAAAACACCAATGCTTTTGAACAGAAAAGCCAGAATAAAGTATTGGATACAGCCCAAACCATCACGGGGGAAGATCTCCCCACCATTGAGTACATCTACACAGAGTGCTGTTGCAGGAAAGTGGCATCTATCATCGGCAAACCCCCGCCCAGGTCACCCAGGACATGCCCTCTTCTCACTGCTGCCATCTAGAAGCAGGAACAGGAACCTTACGGCCCATACCACCAGGTTCAGGAATAGGTATAACCTCTCAACCATCAGGCTCTTGATCCAGAGGGAATAACTTCACTCAACTTCATTCAGCCCATTACTGAACTGTGCCCACAACCTACAGAGACCATACGACTCATGTTCCCAATATTTATTGCTTATTTATTTATCATTATTATTTCCCTCATTTTATATTTGTATTTTGTTGTCCATCTTATTGGAGGGGGTTGGGGGGTTGGCCTTCCATTGATTCAATTGTGTTTCTTGTATTTACTGTGACTGCCCACAAGAAAATGAATCTCAGGGTTCTGTATGGTGACATATATATACTTCGATAACAAATTTACTTTAAACTTTGAGGAAGATTGAAGGCAGTGCAGACAAAAAGTGTCATTTGTTTGATTGTTGGGCTATAGTCCTTGGAATTTAGAAGAATGAGTTGATATTATTATTTTTTATAAACTTTTTTATTGAGTTTTCAAATAATTACAGAAATAAAAGAAAATATATGAAAAAATAGATATATACCCTTCCCCCCTCCCCCCCAACATCCCTATATAAAAAAAAGAAAGAAAGAGTGCTTGGATATCAGAAGATCCCCACATGCTCCATGGAGTTCGTAATAACTTAAGTATATTTATTTATTTCCCCACATAACCAATTATTTCATCTTCGGAGCACCTATATATTTAATCCTGTCTTTTGTAAATAAGGGTGCCAAATTTTCAAAAATATTTCATATTTATCTCTTAAATTGTAAGTAATTTTTTCAAGTGGAATACAGCCATAAATTTCCTTCTTCGAACGAACTATACTTAAGTATGTATCCAATTTCCAAGTAACTGCAATAGCCTTTTTGGCTACTGCCAGTGCAATTTTTATGAATTCTTTCTGATATTTATTTAGTTTGAGTTTCGGTTTTATCCCTTCAATATCACCTAGTAAGAGTAATATTGGATTATGAGGAAGTTGTGTTCCTGTAATTTGTTCCAGTAAAATTTGTCCAAAAAGGTTGAATTTTAGAACAAGACCAAGTAGAATGTAAAAAAGTACCAGTTTCTTGGTTACATCGAAAACACTGATCAGATAAATTTGGATCTTATTTATTTATTTTTTGTGGTGTAATATATAATTGATGTAGAAAATTATATTGCACTAATCTTAACTTTATTAATCTTAATCTTTATTGTATTTGTTATACTATCAATAAATAGTCTTGACCAATTTGTTTCTTCAATTTTAATATTCAAATCACTTTCCCATTTTTGTCTTGACTTATGGACTCCTTGTTTAATTGCCTGTTTTTGAATCAAATTATACATACAAGATATAAATTTTTTAATCTTTCCTGAGTTGATATTATTGAAATATATTAACCTCTGGTGGGCGTTCGAAAGATAGACTCTGAAGGGATGTTTCCCCTTCAGTGGGGAACCCTGTAACAAAGATATAGTTTCAGAATAAGGAATCAGCCATTTAAAACTGAAATGAAGAAGAATTTCCTTTCTCAATGGGGGTGGCACAGTGGCATAGTAGTTAGCATAGTGTTATCACACACCAGTGACCCGAGTTCAACTTCCACCACTGTCTGTAAAGAGTTCGTATGTTTTCCCAATGACCATGTGGGTTTCCTCTGTGTGCTCCAGTTTCCTCCCATACTCCAAAGATGTATGGGTTAGTAGGTGATGCACCATCAATAACTCTCGGAGACGGGAAGTGAATGATAGGCTTTTATTAGCAGCAAAAAGGGAGCACGACATCTCGGAGACTGAGGGAGGAGCAGTGCCCCAATTGCCTTTATACTGGGGTCTGTGGGAGGAGCCACAGGAGCAGTCAGCAGAGGGGCGTGTCCGGACAGGTATACATAGTTTACCACAGTAGGTTAATTGGGCACTTGATAGTCATTGGGTGGTGAGGGCTTGTTGCGCTGGAAGGGCCTGTTATTGTGCAGTATCCCTAAATAAATAAATTGGTTATGATTCTCTGAGCTGCAGAGACAGAATCACTGAAAGTATGAAAATATTCAAGGTGAAACTTCATGGATGTCAAGGGCTATGGGGGAGAAGATGTTGTTGAGGCCTAGATTTGATCAGCTCTTTTCTAATTGAGTGATGGAGATGACTTAAGGAACAGATTGGCTCCTGTTTTTTTCATTTTTACATATTAAAATGTCTGCAGAGATAGGTACATGTGCAGTCAGAGTGAAGCGGATATTTGATTGTGACTTGCTAGAAGTCAGGATGAAAACATAAATGCCTTAGGTAATTTCAGCTTTATGGAAGTTGGCCAGTGGAGTATTAGAATATTAAACAAACATGGATTGTTGGAATTTCTTGCATATGGTCAAATTTGAAGTAAATGTGTTCATTCCTGAAATCATTATGCTTATGTTTCCTGTTAATCTCAGTACTAAATGTCTGAACATAAAATATGTGTAAACATGCATAATCATCAGTAATGTTTTAAACATGATTGCATTAGAACCAAAGAAGCCTTTAAGGTGCTAGAGAGCAGGGGGAATTTTAAAAAGTTTGAGGACAAAGTTCCTTCAGAGGCATCAATAGATTTGGGGCAGCTTCACGTGACTAAAAACCTGGTTTAATTTGTAGGAAATGTGAAAATGCAAAAACTTGTCATAAGTGCAAGTTTCATTTCAATGTAGTAATCAATAAATGATCATAAAGCAAGGGTTCCCAATTTTTTTTATGCTACGGACCAATAGCATTAAGCAAAGGGTCTGTGGACCCCAGGTTGGGAACCCCTGATATAAAGGATCATAGACATTTGGACACAGTGTATTTACAATATTGTGCTTTCATTGAGAGTACATATATGTTTTATGCTCTGAATACCTTTGTCTTTGAGTGCAACCAAGTAAGAAATTCAAGTCCTAATTTTCATTGAGTGGGAACTTTAGAATGTATAAAGAGGAATAATAACTCAAAAAATTGGTGGACGCTAAAAATAAAGTGAAATTATGAGACAGAACAATCCAAAATTGACATTGAAACAAATATTGTGCATGTGTGTGTGTGTGTGTGTGTGTGTGTGTGTGCATGTGTGTGCGTGTGTGTGAAGACATAGTTCAGTATCATGTAGCCATGGTTTTAAAGGAAATCCCTCAAAGTGTTAACTTACTATCAAATTCATTATTTGGACTCTCCCTGGTGGATGTCCCATTCACCTGCCCCATCTAAACATCAAGGAAATATTGATTGGTAATTTCTGTGGAGGTGGTACATTGAGGCCAGTTGAATTCAAACCAGTGTAAAATATCACATGTCATTTCATGCATCTGTGTACAAAACAGTCCAGGCTAAACGAAGGACTACCACTGAAACTCCAACAACAGCCAGTTTAGGCAATGTATTTCCTGTGTTTAGAACTGATTCTGACTTACAATTGGCATTACTTTTAACTTTATTTTAGCTTCTTGCCAGCTACCAAAGTCTTTTTTTTGTGATACTTGATTTATCTTCAGTTGCATAATTATTGACTAAATGAGTCAAACAACAAATGGTTTGCACGTCTGTCACAATCCTAATTAAACATAATCCTCACCATATGCATGTCCTGGCAGATGAGTTACATTTTCCCCCTATCCTCTGCGATTCATCTGCACTAACATTTAACATGGGGAAAAATGAATATTCAGATCAGTCATATAAATGTTACAAAGAAAAATCCAAAAATTACTTGCCTGTGTGTTGAAACGGAAGGACTGGTTCAAAGTCACTTAGTGATGCTTGCAAGGATGTTTGGATGGAATTTTAGCTAGCAACGTGAATTAATAATTACACTGCTTTCTGCTGGTTTGACATTTCAATAGAAATGCAGCATTTCCAAACTATTTTCATGTTTGTCTTTTTCATGTTTAAATGCCTCACATACAAAACAGGATCTTTTGGCATTTATTACTGTTTCTCTTACTGACAAGTGAGATTATAAGAATCCTAATGAAGGCTTCCAGAGGAAAATCCTTCTGATTAAAATGCCAAAATACTAGTTGAATGCATTTATGTATCTTATTAGCATAATCTATTTAGCACAAGTAAACATATAAACTTGAATAAAGAAACACAAGGATTGACACCACAGCTAAAAGAGGGTTTAGAGCATGCTAATGTGAAATAGTAACAAAAAAACAAGAGTGACTGTGCCTCGTTTTATAGGTGGTGTTCTGTAATTGTATATGGCTTCTTCTTGACTGAGCTGAGAATATTTTGTTGCCATCTGCTTTGATAATAGCAAACAATGTCACTCAGTTGGTGATGTTCACTGCAGATTTTTGGCATCATGCAGCGTAAATGTGACCCTGAATATATGTTCCCAATGATCTCTTTATGTGCACCATAATAATATTAGCACAGCACATTCACAGTATATATTAAAATTAATTACCAATTGTAATGCTAAATTCAATTATCCTACTTTATACCAAGTATGTCTAACTTCTGTTACATTGTCAGGTGAGGCTTAATGTGTTCATGTTTATGAGGCCCGCCACTTAAATTTATTCAGCCTAAGGATAATGTCACGTGCAAGGAAAACCATAGAGACGTGGCTACCCATAGGCCCCTGGTGAAATATCATCTGTTTACATAAAGGAGGCTGGGTGGCAAAGTTATTATTTAAATCATAAATTAATCTGATCTGGGTATATTTCTACTGGTTACATCTGTTTGATTCTGAAGTATGTCCATGATGTTCATGAATTGTAGCTGATATTCATGATGTAATATGGGCACCTTTTTGTTGCACTTTGCTGGATCGAGGATCTCGTGTTTCCTTCAATCAACAATGGACATAAGTTCTTCCCATTCCATGCACATGCAAGTGCTCCACTTTGAGGTGTCACTTAGGCAGATGGAAAGTAAGCGACCCATTGATTCAAAGTATTTCATGCAATGCATCAGTTGTGAGGATAAAAACTGGTCTTTCACAGCAGTGCTTCCTTCTGTGCTCTGCTTTTTACACAACACTCCAGCCATCCAGTGGCCTCTGAGTGAAATTAGCAATTCAATTCTAATTCAAGTTCATTTTGTGCTATGGGGTCAGGACCACTAGAAAGTGAGCAAAGTATGGCCAAGACGTTTTACGTTGAACATCTATTTCTACTAAATGAGGCCTGAGTGTTGTGAAGCAGAAAATGCAGCATTATTTTTTCATTTCAGTCCTTGGTCAATTCTGAGGCATAATAGTGTCTTTCTTTGCTCTGAGATCTGCTGGAATCTCTAAGTTTCTCTCTCTCTCTCTCTCTCTCTCTCTCTCTCTCTCTCGCTTTCTCTCTCTCTCTCTCTCTCTCTCTCGCTTTCTCTCTCTCTCTCTCTCTCTCTCTCTCTCTCGCTTTCTCTCTCTCTCTCTCTCTCTCTCTCATCTCCCTCTACTTGGACATCCAGCAAATAGGTGAGCTCCTATCAACACACCTCAGCATCCTTCCCTAGTTGACACCACCCTGTGATATCTATCCTAGCACAAATATTTTATTTGTTTTCTCTGTCCCATCTTGTTTTGAATATGGCTGTGTTTTTAGTAGGTTCACAGTTCTGAAGAAAAATCATGCATCTGAAACTTTAACTCTCTTTTCTCTCCATCGATATTGCCTGATCAACTGAGTATTTCTGGGATTTTATGTTTTCACTTTGGTCTCCTTAGTCTGGTCTTGGCTTTATCACAGAAATGAGAATCAATGCCTTTTTATGTTACATTTTTTCCTCTAGAGTTCAATAGCCAATAATTTAAACCAAACATCTGGAGCAAATATAAAAAATGGATGTACTAAGTACAACAGCAATGATAATGCAAAGGGAAAACACCAGGGTAAAATCAACTGATTCTTTTTTAAAGACAATTGGGTAGATTTTTCTTACTGAGAAGTTGAAATAAATATATATAAAGTTAAGTATGTTTTACTGTATATACTTACTATAACTTTAAATTTCTCATTAAGATATAATCTGAATAATAGAAATAAATATTGTATAAGTCCCTTAAAATCCTACTTGCCTGGATATTACTACTTCTCTCAGTTCTGATAAAGTTTTGTTAACTTGAAATGCTAACTCTTTTTCTCCTTCGTGGATGCTGCTGGCCACCTGTTTCCAAATTTTCACTTTTTAGTTCAGCATTTTCTACATTTGCTGTCTCTTTTAGTATTTTCAATTAAGTATCTGTAAAGTGGTTCGACTTAAAGGTGATATTAGATGAGCAATATCACTGTGCTTGGAATTGGTGCCTTACAGAAAAAGTTGTGGTCCCTTTCCCTACTAAATAATGCTCCCAGACTGAGTGTGAAGGGTGAAGACCTTAATCAGCTGAGCCATAAAAATTCTCCCAAAGCACCATGGATGGCAATATGTAATCTAGTTAATAAATGTTCTTACAATGCATGTCCAATGGAATACTACTAGTAGTTCAATCCCATGGAGCAATGCATGGAAAGTTGTCAGTTGTACTGCTATATAAGGAATTAGGATCAGGTTTAATATCACTGGCATATGTCTTGAAGTTTGTCATTTTGAGGCAGCGGTACATTGCAATACATAATAATAAAAAAAACTATAAATTACAATAAGAAATATGTACAAAACATTAAAAAAGTAGTCAAAAAGAGAAAAAAAAGGGAAAAGAGTGCGGTAGTGTACATGGGTTCATTGTCCATTGAGAAATCTGATGGCAGAGAAGAAGCTGCTCCTAAAATGTTGAGGCTCCTGTACCCCCTCCTTGATGCAGATCCTGAATGATCTGTGTCATCTTTTTGAGGGGGTACCTTTTGAAGATAACCTCAATGCTAGAGTGGTTGGAGCCCATGATGGAGCTGACTGAGTTAATAACTTTCTGTAACTTTTTCCAATGCTGTGCAGTAGCCTCTCCATACCGGACAGTGATGCAGCCAGTCAGAATGCTCTCCAGAGTACGTCTGTAGAAATTTGCAAGGGTCTTTGGTGACATACCAAGTCTCCTCAAACTCCCAATGTACATATAGACACTGTTCTTTCTTCTTTGTCATTTTATCAACATCTTGGGCAATGTTCCCTGTAATTAGTAATGGTCAGTGTGCACAAGAATCTTGGGCTGTGCAATTTTTTTGCCCAGTGGCAGCAACATGCTCACGGAATAATTTCTTCAATAAAAACAGTATAAATAAGCCAGTTCTAAAATCTGCAGACAGATCATCACAAGCTCCATGAATCTGGAAAAGGAAATGCCTTTGTGTACAACTGTGAAATATATTTAACATGCCAACGGGGTTGAGGGTGACAAACTTTTGTGCACAGTTTAAGTTCCTTTGTGCGCTTGTAGCAAAAGATGTGCATGCATGCAAACCTTAGAGGGAACATTGATGTTAGGCCCAGGATAGATCTTCGGAGATGTTGATACCCAGAAAGATGAAACTGCTCACCCTTTCCTCCGCCAATCCCTTGACGATGATTGGTTTGTGTTCCCTCAACCTCCGTTTCCTGAAGTGCACAATCAATTTCTTGGTCTTACTAACTTTGAGTGCAATGTCAACCTATCTCGCTGATGGATAGGAACATGATACAATGTGTGGGCCTTTTTAATGTTATAAAGTATAATTTGTTTCTGTAAAGTATCATTGAATTATGGAATTTCTTATACTGTACACCATATTGTGGATTAGATGCCTGGTTTTGTTTGATTGTTAGGACAGTTAATAAATTGGAAACTGTGCAGACACGGTATGCAGATAGCATCTTAGAATATGATTTGCATATTATGTCAATGCTGTCTGAGAATATAAAATAAAATATTTTAAAAACTCTTCTTGTAAAAGTCACTGCTGAAGAGTTCTTCTTTGGTAAATAATGGGGGTATTGATTAAGGTAGTGAGCATCAGGATCTGGTTTACAATTACTGTATAACAAAATAATTATTATCAAATTAAAGTTTTCATGATTAAAAAGTCAGTGGCACGAGGTTGTGAAGTTGGCTAGTACATAGCAAGTGTAGTGTAATGATAAATAATTGTTTGATATTCTGGCAGGATTTATCAATACTGCTGCTTTTTTTTTAATAGCTAATAATCAAATGGTCATAAGTACACCGAGCATATTTTCATAGTTACCTGGTGATATGTAACTCAGAAATATTGTAAATGGTGGGCAGCATAATAATAGCAAATCTCAGGGAGATTTCTAGTGAAATGAATGCACATATGGCACAAGAAGTTTAGCACGGAGCAACATATTATTAGTAAGACGGATAAGGCGATATAAATTGTTGCACTATATGGATGTGGATAGTGAAGTAGAGACATCTGGAGTGAACGCATCCAAGTCTTTGAAAATGGCAAGAAGGTGGAGAAGGGTTGAGGATGGTAGGTCGTATTAATAGGTATACAGAGTTCAAATGCAAGCAAGTTTAAAATGGCCTCAGCTGTTGTCCTGTAACCAACTCCGGGATCTGCAATAGGAAGAATATCTAAGTCCTTGGAGTGGGTGCCAAGGTTACATGACTTCAGTTAACTGGGGAGACTAGTCATTGCCTTGCAGTAGGGAATTGACAGAGGAGTTTGAAATGATGAGGGAAACTTGATAAAATGAGTCAAAATGATTTCTGGTAGCAAAATACTTGGTCACCAGGGGACTTAATCTAGGGAGATTGATAAAATAACCAGAAGGGGAATGGTGAGATTTTTAGCAGATGGTGGTGAATCCTTGCCAAGGGTGGTTGTGAAGGCCTGGTCACTAGGTGGATTTAAGGCAGAGGTTGATTAAGTTCTTGATTAGTCATGGTGTGGAAGGTTATGGGGTGAAGGCAGGGCAGGAAATGGGGTTGAGAGGTAAGTGGATTAGCCATGATGAAATGGAGGAGCAGACTTGATGGTGAAATGGCCTAATTCCTCTCCTATGTCTTATGGTCTTATAGGCTTTTCCCAAATGGAATGAAAAGCCTTTAAGCCTAGAGGAAACAGATTTCATCTGATGTTACAAAGGAAAATTGACAAAGCATGATCAGAAGTAAAACTGAAGTGTCACGGGAGCATAGAGCGCAGAAACAGGCCATTCAGCCCACTTTCTCCATGCTGCCCACTAAGAATCTACTGACATCTAATGTATTTCTAGCACTTGGCCTATAACTTTCTGTGTCAAGGCGTTTCGAGTGCTTATCTAAATACTGGATATATTTTAAAGGCTGGATTGTTCATAAAAGCTGAGGAGAGGAATCAGAATCAGGTTCAATATCACCAGCATATGTCGTGATATTTGTTGACTTCGTGGCAGCAGTATAATGCAGTGCATCATAGATAAAATAGAGAAAAATACTATGAATTATAGTAAGTATGTATATTAAATTGTTAAATTAAATAGTAGTGCAAAAAATAGAAAAAAAAAGTGAAGTAGTTTTCATGGTTTCAATGTCTATTCAGAAACCGGATGGCAGAGGGGAAGAAGCTGTTTCTGAATTATTGAGTGTGTACCTGCAGGCTCCTGTACCTCCTTTCTGATGGTAGCAATGAGAAGATGGCATGTCCTGGGTGGAGGGGGTCCTTAATGATGGACGCTGCCTTTTTGAGGCACCGCTCCTTGAAGATGTCCTGGATACTATGGAGGCTAGTGCCCTTGATGTATCTGACTAAGTTTATAACTGTTTTCAACATGGTATATTTGTAGAAACTTGTGAGTGTTTTAGGTGACATACCAAATCTCCCCAAACTCCTAATGAAATACAGTCACTGTCTTGCCTTCTTCATAGCTGCATCAATATGTTGGGTCCAGAATCAACTGGGTTGACTCTGACTAATTTAATGATAAAGCTGGCAAAGGGATCCTGTATTGTGGCTTTGCAAATTTATACCTGGCTTGTAATTTGTTCATTTGTTGTGCTTTGTTTTACACTGCATTTTCCACTTTGAAGAAACAATAATTAAATCTGGAAGATAATCATGAAAGCAAAATACAACAAATTGATTGGCAGACTTGTCTGCATAAACTCATCTGTGATTAGGAATCCCACGGACCTATTATAGAAACATTGAACACAGTTAGAGGGTTAGACAGGAGAGAGGAATCCAAGATTTTGAGTGTCATAGATAGTGTAAATGTAAGCAGATTTTTCCCACTGAGATAGGGTGTCTAGAACTAGAGGTCATAGGTTAAGGATGGAAGGTGATATGTTTAAGGGGAATGTAGAGTGGGGGGTGAAATATTCTTCACTCAGAGGGTGGTGACAGAGTGGAAGGGCTGCCAGTGGAAGTGGTGAATGTAGGTTCGATTTCAACTTTTAAGTGGGGTATGGAGGGCTATGGTCCAGGAGCAGGTCAATGGGACCAGGCAGAATAATAGTGTGACATGGACTAGATGGATCAAGGGCCCATTTCTGTGCTGCAGTCTTCGATGACTCTATGACAGAGTGATATCTACTGTTCCAATGTTTGTTGATCTACAGAAAGTCATATCAAATCATGTATAATACTTTCAGATGTTCAGTTTCAATTTGGATCTCTGCAGTCTGGCTGTGTCAAATTTCAGCAGAGCTCTATCAGTCTTTCTGAAGCAGTAGTGTTCAAGCTCCAGTGAAAAGTTACAACTCATCATCATTAGTTGTAATATTAGTAAGTAACGCCATTTTTTAAGACTGGCGTGTACTTTAAAAGATCCCGGGCACTCCTTGATGATGTTGCTGTTTAGTTCTTCTATCCCAGTGTTCTTCTATCAATGAACAATAAAGCAGATTGGCTGTTTGGAAATCAAAACTGTAGGTGCTGAAAATGTATGTGGTTATTTATCACCAAGACACAAAAGGCTACGAGTTATGAGCTGGAAAAGGAGATGAATATAGATGTGTACTCGATTGCCCACCATGTACAACGTCAGTAGAAGGGGCTGTAGCCGCCTCTTGTTACTATTGCATTGCTGTTAAGGGATATCGATACATTCGCTGACATAACAGCAGATGCTTTAAAGGACTTGATTTCATACCAAGTTTGAGAGCCGAGATAAGGTGTTAAACGACTCCCCCCATTTTAACAGAAAGCCTGGCGAAGGTGGTGATGTAAAAACAGGTAAACAAAGAATTTGTTTCCGCTAATTCCTACCAGCCACAACCTACCAATGGCAGGTAATCTAGCATTCAACACAAATTGTACAAAGTGTTTCCAGGTCTAAAAGATTATAAGCTGTTTAAATAATCCATATGCTTGTGAAAATGAAATTCAGTCACACAATAATATTAATATTCATTCGCTATGTTGGTGAAATTTCTATGTTCAAAACCATAGAACCATCATTTTAAAAGTTGAGTAAAAATGCCAAACTATTTCTAATGAAAAATCAACTTTAGAAAATATAATAGTTCTGAGAATGATTGAGATTTTAACAGAGTAACGTTAGCCTCCTGCCCATTGCACATGATACCATTCCGACAAGGTGTGAATAACAGCGACGTTGGGGGGGGGGTAGGTATTTAGCAAAATTTCCTCCATTAAATGTCTGTGCAACTTTTAATGGGTATTTTCAATTACATGTGCAGGCTGTTATGATCAAGGCTAACGAAATGTGCTATTTCATGCATAAATCGTCCTTTCTACACGCACTACCCACCACAAAGTGTGATGACTCAAAGTTTAAGGCGTAGCTTGGTCAGAAGTACGGCGGTTGCTGGGGCAGAGGCAGCTGATCAAAGGTGCTATACAGCATGCAGGCTTTGTACCAAAGCAGCGCTCTCCCGACGTCGTAGCAAAGTGAATAACTATCTACAATATAAGTACTTTTATTACCGATATACCTCAAGAAATTTCACTATTTCTCATTGCACACTAGCTACGCACGAGTTGGGAGGGGGTGGGTGTGGAGTAGACTTGTAGATGACGATCAAGTCGATCGAAAAGAGTAAAAAAAATGGCAAGTTGTTTACCCCATTCAAGAGCTTCTCCAATAGAAATAAATCAACGATTTATGAAAGAAAAACGATGGAGACGCTGTGGGATTTGGCAAAAAGAGAGTTAAAAGAACGACAAAGAAGACAAATTGAGGCAAGAGTCCTAGACAAAAGAAAATTAGGTGAGCGAGCGGCTGTGGAGGGTGAACATATCATTTGGCCATTATTTTATATGGACACTAGGTGGCGCGTTAAACGAGGATCTGTAAAAGAGTTTCAGCCGCCAGGTGTTGGGGAGAGTGGAAACGCCAGCCATCCAAACTTCAATCATAGCGGAACAAAATGACACAGTGACTAAATCTGTGCACTACTGCATCGCTGCACATATGCTGCTATTATACAGACCAAGCGTTTTGTACATTCCTCATTGTCCATTTTTAAATGCAGCTTTGTCCAAGGGCAAGATAACACCCCCGCTCCTCGCTTTTTCTACAGGATTAAAACTAACAGCTTGACTAATCGAACCGTCATGGATCATAACCGTTAAAGGACAATTACAACGCTTTAATACTGAACCTCTTTCAACAACTTCTCAACGGTTCATTAATGCGTGTGGGGTCAGCTGTTAAACAGCGAGGGACTGAGAGGCGAGCGTGTCCCGGTAGCAAAGTACACCAGATTGTTTAGCACGGTTTCAACTTTCAAATAGTATGTAGCACGCCGTTGAAGGTAGAAGATATACTTGATATTTCTTTAAACTGACAGCTTAATCTGTCGCATGGTTGTCATGACCAATCAATCAGCGAAAGAGAGTGCGGCGGAGCAGTTCGGGCTAAAATGTTTTAAAAGTACTTTCTTTCTTTATAAGGAAGTGGTCTTATTCTTTACGGGATTCAACGTACGACCGAAAAGTCGCGGAATCGAATTTGAATGTCTGCAATGAACTCCTTCAACAGGGTCAGGGGAGCAGATGCGGTACCGCAATGCCCAAACCACCGCTACACTCCCCTACTCCACGTCGCACCGAACCACCTTCCATTCCCGAGAATCGAATTGTTTCGGGGATTACGGGCAGATTTCGCTCTAGTTCGTGCTGCAGGTGCTGGGATCATTCTAAGTCAGCGGTGTTTACTAGGCGCGCAATTCATTCATGGTGTAGCATATCATGAAAAAATATTTAAGCTTTTTGATTCATCCATAAAATTGCACGGAGTAACACCAGGCAGTTTGTACAATTTAACGCGAATCTGAGAGCCGTTTCTGCTTGGGACGCAGATAATTCTGTAAAATTGGTGCAATGTTTGAAGGCGTCCAGCCAAGTGTAGTTTTACCCCTCCTCTGTCAAAGGGTACATGATTATGGTTTGGATATGCTTGAATCTGTTTTGCTTGGGCTCCTGTTATTTTCGCTTTGACGCAAGCTTCGAGCGTGTTTGGTTCTCGATCCGTTTGTTCGCGGAACAAAACCCAGTCGGAGAACAAGAAAGTGCACCCTTGAAACTTGGTGCGCTGAGTGAGTGCTGTTGGCTATGGGGACTGTGTTGCTTTGAAGTGTTATTGTTTTTTTTAAGGAGGGCACATTGTCCGATCTCTTATTTTAGCAGATGTCCCGGTCGCTGACTCTGGCTATTGTTCCCCCACAACCCCCCCCCGCCCCTTTCTCTCCCCCTTCTTCTGTTTAGTTGGAGATGGAAGTGGCGCCTCCCACATCTCCCGGCATTGGAGGAGACTCCCATTCGGCATTTCGTTACCTTGTCACGATTGGATAGCCCAGTGCCAGAAACAATAGCAGACACTCACCGAATCATCTTCCATCCGCTTATAAAACGCGGAAGTAGCCCAGCGGCGGCTCCGCGAGCCCTGATAACATTTTCGGCTTACCTGGGAGATAGGCAGAACGAGGCATTCTTACGTATGAGCTGTTGGGGCGCCCAGAGCAAGTTTAAACTTCGCTTCCCACCCTGCCTCAAGGCTGTCGAATGGATTCCGATGCCAGTTTGATTTCAAGCCAGCCGTCTTCTCCGGAGGCAGACGGCATTTTTCTGTCTGACGAGCCAACCTCGGGTTTCACCAGCACGGTGTCGTCCACGCAGAGCGACTGCGGAGCTCAGCTGTGCGGAGAGCGAGGCGGGCAGCTGAGAGCCAAGGACAGCATCAGGCTGAAAGACAAGAAGCAGATGAGCGAGCCCGAGCTTCAGCAGCTGAGGCTGAAGATTAACAGTCGGGAGCGCAAACGGATGCACGACTTGAATATCGCCATGGACGGGCTGCGGGAAGTCATGCCTTACGCGCACGGACCCTCTGTCAGAAAGTTGTCCAAAATCGCCACCTTACTCCTGGCCAGAAACTACATCCTCATGCTCACCAACTCACTGGAGGAGATGAAGAGGCTGGTGAGTGAGATCTACGGTGGCCACCATAGCAGCTTCCACCCATCAGCTGCCTGCGGGACACTCAGCCACGGCGGGGCGCCTCTGCCGGGACACCCGACCTCTCACGCGGCTCACCAAGTTCATCATCCAATCATGGCCCCGGCCGTCACTTCAGCTTCTCTGTCCGGAGGCAGTATTCCAGCCGTGAACAGTATCAGACCCCCTCACGGTCTCCTGAAATCGGCGTCCGCAGCCTCCGGCCCGCTGGGCAGCGGTTTCCAGCACTGGGGAGGAATACCGTGCCCGTGTACCATGTGTCAAGTCCCACCGCCTCACCATGTGGCGAGCATGACCACAGCCGGCATGTCTCGACTATCATCTGACAACAAGTAACGGACTGTATAAGAGTGCAGAGACTTTTCCAACTGCCTTTAGAAGTTGAGTATTTAACTCAGACAGGTTGTAACATCAGGTCGTTTCTTGTTATTCCTATCCGTGCACTGAGGTAAATCGTACACCGGGTTAAATCGTTATCCTTGTGATGAGGTGTCTTTTTAATGTAACTGTAAAGGAAGTTGCAGTAACCCCTTTCCGAACCGATCCCTCGGTTCTCGTTTTATCTCAGCGTTCTTGTATCCCGAGAACGGACAAGGAAGCGGATATCTATAAGCAGAATTAAGAAATACATCACTATTTAAATATAAACCCACATCCCCCGGAGAAAATTGGATATATATTTTCCGCATTGCAACGAGATCGAAGGAAACGGTGGAAAGGGAATACTGCAGCTTTATTTAATGTGAATTTCTTTGTAAAAGTGACCGAGCCGCAATGAAACGTGATGATAGCGTTCAACTTGTAAGTTACATTTGAAAAAAAGTGTATGCAACATCGCTCTACTCGCTGATAGCGTTACACGAAATAACGGTTCTAAAATCACGCGTACGAAGTTTATTGGTCTTCATAATGACCACAGAAGGAAGATAAAGAGACGTGAAAATCACAACGAAGCTTAGTCAAGTAGACTTTCTTACTCTGGGCTCTGCGCGTAAAATGTCGACTGACTAAATCCCTGGAAAGGACAATATATGGGAAAGACTTCGGGACATGATTTCATGTGTAGTTGTGCAGCCTTGGAAACTTGCATTCAGCTGGAATCAAATGAGCCTGGAACATTTGCTCCAGTCATAAATTTACAAAGGAAAGTTTGTACAATTCTCTTGTAAAGTAGTTGTTCATTTTTATGAAATATGGGTAAGCGACCTTATGAATTCTTTATCAATTATCGAACCCCACTCTCACACCCCCAGATTTATTTTGTGAATTGTGTTTCATTTGTCTTGAACTGATTTCGCCTGCAACATTTCTGCGTGGAACCGAGATGTCGTTGGCTGTTTAACCTGTTTTATTTTACAGCGTTTAAGCTCTCCTGCTCTTAACAAAACACCCGACTTAAGCGGATTGCTTGCTAAGAAATCGGCTGTGACGTCTTACTATAACATTTTTTGTTGTTTCCCATTCGCGAGAGAAAATTAAGGACGAAAAAAAGGCAAAAAATGCTCTTCATCTTTTTATTTTTGTAAAAAAAAATGTGCTAAATAATATTTATTACTTATTTCGTTGGGAGAAGTGACTGGTGGCGTAACTGTCGAGATTTTAAAATTAATAAAAATAAATAAATCTTGTGTGCTTTTCAATTTGAAATCTCAAGACAATTTTTTTTTAGTGCACGTTGCTGGGAAATTGCGTAAAAATATAGACCCAAAAGCCGTGGACCAATAACAGTGCCTTTCCTACACACCAAATGGTACTGTGAGTAGGACAGTAAATTTTCGCGAACTAGCAGAGTAACAACTGCAGACAGCGAAACGAGTAAAATTTAATTGCAGTAGCAATGAGTAGTTTCCAAATATACCACCTCGTTTTCAGAACTTTGCCTAGAAGCACTCATCTCTGATTTGCGTGGTTTTGATATAATATACTGCCCCATGTCCAATTCCAAAGTAAGACAACTCCGTAATTGATCATTCGCTTGCAGGGGTCAGCTCGAAGAGACTCGCACGTAGAATCGCGAGGGTTATGTTTTGCCCACCTCTCGCTTTCTGAACAGTGTACTTCCAGGGCGGGGGGGGGGGGCGAAACCCAACCGATTAAATAAATGCCCCACCGAAAATAAATTGGGGCTCACGACGGTCAGTGGAATCCAATTACGTCCCATTTTGATGACCGGTTTTAAATGACGTGACTTAAAATTAAATAATAAAGAAATAAATGATTTCCGCTTTTCGATTAGAACTCTCGAGAAAATTATTCTTACCTTTATATTCTTATTTCTGACGCATCAACCCGAGAATCAGAACTTTTAATTTGTTCTGATGAAAGGTCTTCGACCTGAAATGTTAAACTTCGTTTCTCTTTCAACAGATGCTGCCTGACCTGCTGACCGTTTCCAGTATTTTCTGCTTCATGCTTTCAGCATCTGTGGTTTTATTTATTTCCAGAACCATCTCACCTTCGTACATTAT
The DNA here is from genome assembly GCF_030144855.1 of Hypanus sabinus. Lineage (NCBI taxonomy): Eukaryota > Metazoa > Chordata > Chondrichthyes > Myliobatiformes > Dasyatidae > Hypanus > Hypanus sabinus. The sequence goes on along the minus strand of NC_082709.1, from coordinate 165,566,231 downwards.
TTTAGCGAAGAATCAGATTTTTATACGTTAGCTTCTAAACTCAGGCTGTAGAATAAAGTTTGTCCTTTCTGCAGTCTAGGCAACTGAGCAAAATTTAGGAAAATAATTACGAAATATTTATAAAATATGTGTATATCTATTTTAACGACTTTGCTTTTTGCAATTCTTTCCACACTAAGCGATTCCGTTTTCAGCCGGTCACATAATTATTGATAGTGAAATATTGAACAGCATAGACTTCTGCAGGCATTTTTACTTGGCCACGGATTGTTTCGATCGCATCCCTTTTTTTACACTCCGACAAGAACTAAACAAAAAGGGATAATGGGAAAGCACCGTGAGTATATTGACCCCATTCTCAGGTGTCTAACCAGTTAAATTACACGGGTTGGGATATGGTCGCCTTTATTTGTTCGTGCTAGAAAGGGGCATTTAAAGGGAAAATAGATCCCACGGATGCACACTCAGGAACTTGGCCGTCCGGAACATTGCGCCGAACGTTTGGACGAGATCATTCGATGAGAAGCGAACCATAGGGAGGACATCTCGCAGCAAGCCGCCCCAGCTTTTCATGGGTTTAAAAAATAAATACATTACACTGAATCGTTTTAATTGAGGGTCTCCATAATGCAGTTGCGGTAGTGATCAGGGCGGGGACCACAAAAATCCTGCAGCGTGCTGGGAAATCACATCTTGGAGTGTTGTACTAGATATATCGATTTCCTCCTTTCCACGGCGTTTTGAATATGTCTATAAGCTCTGAATGTTCATTACTAAATATTTAATGTATTTTATTTTCTTATTAATTTATTTCGTTTCACATGTTACCACCGCAAGTGCATTCAAAATGTGGTTATGTAATTCTGCTATATGGTATTGATCTTGACCACGTAAAGTGTGCACTTTTATTATGACGAACGAGTACAGTGATGCGACCAGAAAAGTTTCAGTGAAACACGTACGCATTTTTTTTATTCTGAAGCAAAAGGCCTTCAGAAGCAACAGAAGAATCGAACTCTCAAGTAGAGAACTCAATGCCCCGTCGAGAAAACCTGGTTGTATTGACACTGTGATAGCACTATCGCCGCAGGATTGAGAAACGACTTCTTGTGACGTGAATTTCACACATTTGACTGAATAGGCAACGCCGATCGCAGCACCGTTTCGCTTTTAGTTTGAAAGTTTTGATTTATGAACTAAACATAAAGTGAACATTGAACGGGAGAAGTGTGAGACAGATACATCACACCACGCGGTCTTACTGTATTTACCTGACTGGGTGGAGGAGGTAATTCTGTAACAACAGCCTGTACAGAAAACAGCTCTCAAATGTTAACTGCATAGAACCAACGATCTCGCAGGAAAGTAAAATTATCCCCTTCGATAGCTGATTAATTGCTATGTTTGACTAATATCCACTTACTAGATCGCCACTTTGTGATTATCTTGATCATGGATTATGTGATTGACTTGATTAGTGGTTTCATCGCAAGATTTATATGACGTGATCTGGCCACATTGACACACGGTGATATAGGGCTGGTGGGGACACAGCACACGCTCTTGCTTTGGGTGAACGCGAACGATATATATATGGTACGTTATGAGCTATTACTCAAATGATCACGGTTCGAAAACACATCGGCCGCAAATGTAGATTTATTTCATTAGCAATTAACGCAAGTCATGCTTTTTTATAGCTGGTCTACAGTTCGCATTCAAATCTGGCAATAAGGGCATCTTCCGTTTCCAAACCTGTGCTTTAGAACTGGCAGAGTGTTTCTAGTAGTAATCACCAAAATGATTGCCCCGCTCATGATAGCAAGTGCAGCGCATGTTTTGGGCTAAATATCTGCGCTTGGAGTTAACACCTGATGCTCCCCGTGGTTTCTGATATGGGAAAGGAGACACAGAGCTTCATAAATCGGATCACACCAGCAGAGAGCTCAGAAATGTGAATGATCGAAGTATTATACGGCCTAAGGCATTGCCGTATACTCACCAATACTTTAAGAACGGAGTGCCTAATTTGTGTTCATATGGCATCGGATCAAAATACTCCAGAAACAAAACCAGAAAAAAAAACTTTAAATTAATCGGCAAGACTGTGACAGTGGAGACACAACCTGACCCCGCGACCTTCCATCAGGACGTCAGTGTACTGTAATTCTGTCCCTGATTTTTTTTGTGCTTGTTCAAGAACTGTTTAGTTAGGTCTCGGAGGATAATTCTGCATTATGCAAAAAAAGAGAAAGAGATCTATTAAAAACTACACCATTTATCGCGCGACAATGTTAACGTAGTTCCGTGCCTCTGCAGATAGTCAGGACCTTGTCATTTTCATGCGTGATCATTGGTATTATAGTACAAACATTTAACTTATGACTGTTCATTATTGCAAAGTACGGTGACTATGTTTCATTTTGAGTATATCATCAGCGCTTTCTCAAAAATATTCACATTAGCGCGTCTTATTAAACCTTACGGAACAGGAATAAACATGCAGCCAAATACAGAGCTGTCAAAGAAATGCGAGGACTGAATTTCTTTCATTAAAATAATCACACAAGTAACACATTTGCGACGTGTATCACAAAGTTTGCGCTGTACTATCTCGACAAGATCTCAAAGGATAATTTCACACAAAGCCAAAAGAAAAACAAAGATTGCCTTTTTTTTGGTTGCGCGGTATTCCATGCTAATTCCAATCTCCGCTGACTGCGAACGACCGATAGCAAGCTGGGTTAGCGATCAAGATGTATTTATCGTGTCTAAAGGTGGAATGTTGTCTCCAAGTTTGAAAACTACTTTCTATCATTATTTATATATTCCAATTAAAGACTGCAATGTCTGAAATTATTTAAGTAAACTTATCGTGATTTCATTCCTTTTTGCCAGTGGCGGCACTGCTCCGTCTCCAGCGCACAAACAAGTAATTAGGAACACTGTGGAGAATGCCACCGGCAGTTCAGCTATAAATCCGCTCGTAGGAATTTGCAGAGGAAAGCATCAATGAGAAACGCACACGGGTGTAAGGTTTCGAAATATCAAATATTTATGTTGCAGGATTTCTCTCTGTACCCATATACCAAATAAAAGTATTATGCATGAAAAAATACTTCACTCTCCAACATGTACATTCATTTCAAGGGAGTGCTGGTCAACTCTACGATTTAAATCAGTACAAAGGCCGTTTTGCAAACACCAAGGCTTCGCCAATAATAATCAGACCAAATATTAGTTATTCTAATTTTGAAACTTTTTAAAATTCATACTCAAGATTTAAATTAATACCTGCATTTTCAAAGGCGACGATGAATTACTTTCATCATGAATGCCTCAAATCAGTGTGATGAAGGTGCACAGCTGTACTGCGAGGAAAATCGGGGGAATAAAATGCTTCACTTTGTATCACAGTCGACATTTTGTGGAGTTAAATTGCTATTCAATTAGATATTGGTGCTAATGCATTGTGGATGGTAATATTGTCGAGTGTGAAAGGAAGGGGGTTAGAAACAATCAGAGTCAGGTTTAATATCACTGGCATATTGTATGTCGGGAAATTTCTCACTTTGCATCAGCAGTACAGTGCAATACAAAAGAAACTATAAATTACAAATTTACATTATATATACTTATATATATTTAATAAGTAGTGCAATAAAGAGAACAAAGATGAGTGATGTGGTGTTCGGTGTTTGGTTCCTTTTCTGCTCAGCAATCTGATGGCGGAAAGGAAGAATCTGTTTCTGAAACATTGAGTGTGTCTTCAGGCTCCTGTACCTCCTCTCTGATGGGGTGGGGGGGGGGGATCAATGAGAAGAAGGCGTGTCCTGGGTCTCTCTCTTTTGGAGGTGGTTGTTGCCCCGACAAATGTGTGATGTAAATGTTGTTTTCCATCTATCTGCTCAAGTCTGAATGTTGTCCATGGCTTATCACGTGAAGGCATGGAGCGTTTATTGTCTGTGGAGTAGAAAGTGACTTGAACACAGCGTAATCATCAGCAAGCATACCCATTTCTGACCTGCTGATAGAAGGGACTCATTAACTAGCAGATGAAAATGAGTAGCCTTTGAGTACCGTTCTGAGGATCGCCTGCAGTAATATTTCAAAACATTATTGGAAGATTTTCTCAGGGGAATGTCTAGGGGCTAAACTGTTTTCAGGTGGTTCAAGGATGCAAAGATTAATCCTTAGCAGAATCTCTTGTGTTTCTGGGTATTTACCTTTGTGCACGGTATGACTCAAGGAGTGCAGGGTATTCCCAAAGACTGTCATTGATCTAGTTCCATGAGGGTCACTTGAAGCCATATTCAGACAACTATCATGTAGCCTAGTGCTGTCACACACCTTTTTTTCCACTGGGACTTAGCTTTCTTGTGTTTGTCTGAAGCAAGATCACAAGTGATCCTAGCAATTCTAATGCTGGCTGGGCAAAAAGATATTGGTAAGAATAGGATGAAAGTTCCAATCTTCCTTGAAACATTTCCACGAAATTGTTCATTGTAATCTGACCTATTAGGTGTCTTTAGTGTCCCAAGAAAAGCATACCATTTATGGATTTCCACACTATCTTCTACATCTATCGCATATCATTCTATGATCAATTGCTTTTGAAATGTAGACATTATGATGTCTCATGGCAGGTAAGTTATAATCAGCATATTATACACTTACCTGGCCATGTCACAAAGCCTCTGTATCACCGCAAAATGCTGGAGGGACTCAGCAGGCCAGGCAGCATCTATGCAAAAGAGAACAGTCGATGTTTCAGGCTGAGACAGTTCTGTTGAAGGGTCTCAGCCCAAAGCATCATCTGTACCTTTTTTCTATAGATGCTGCCTGGCTTGCTGAGTTCCTCTGGCATTTTGTGTGTGTTGCTTGGATTTCCAGCATCTGCAGATTTTCTCTGGTTTGTGAAGCCTTGGTATAATCTCTTATTGAAAGATGGGACCCTTAACAATGTGAACCTCTCAGTTCAGCAGTGAAATATTACTCTTGATAATGTGACCAGCCTCTGCCGTGGGGCTTTGACCCATGAACTTCTCTTACAGAGCTGAGAGCTTAAAGTACTAACAATGCATCACCATTATAGCTGAAAGGTTGGCTCTGTTTATTTTTGCTGTTTCTGGAGAGTCACTTGAAATTATGACCTTCTTAAATTAGTGACAGTCATGTTTCGATCTGTGAAGGTTATTTAGTAACAAAAATATTAGAAACTGAGATAAGATAATAATTATATCAAGGTTCACAAAACCACTTATTTGGACAGTCAAATTTGGAAGAACCTTGGTAGGTTGATACAAGTGCATTCATTGCAACTTAAGAATGAGAAAAATGTGAATAATGTACAATCAACTTAAACATGTGATTTAAAATATTAAAACACATCTATAACATTTCATTGCTACATTCATATTGGAACCACATCATTGTTACTTCTACACACATAAAATGCTGGTGGAACACAGCAGGCCAGGCAGCATCTATAGGGAGAAGCACTGTCGACGTTTCAGACTGAGACCCTTCATCAGGACTTGGCCCGAAATGCTGCCTGGCCTGCTGTGTTCTACCAGCACTTTGTGTGTGTTGTTGTTTGAATTTCTAGCATCTGCAGATTTCTTCGTGATTGTTACTTCTATCTATTTTCATAATAATGATTTAATTATTGCTATAACTTCAAATGCGTTAACCGTATTTCATACAATTAGGCTTATTTTTAGCTTGAAGGGTGATCACAAACAATTTCTTTCTTAGAGTTTCTGTTACTATTTCTTTTTATTTTTGGTTAGATGGATGTTTCATCTCCTTCATTTGTTTCATCATCTTACTCACTTATTTCAAAATTTGTCCAATCACATTCCACCAAAAATGCTAATATTAAAATTACATTAAATCTTCTTCATCATAATCTGGTAAAACAAACATATTATATAAGCATTTCAAAGAATATCAAAAATGCCCTCATCTCTCTGTTCTGAACAATAACTTTGTTTCCTTTCATGTCCTGCTTAAAGCAATCCAGATGTCTACTGTTCTGTCTATGCTCTTCAATTTGAATATACTTACGGTAATCAATTTGTCCCTTTTTGACCATACAATTGACCTCTGCCCTGGTCTTCTTAGAACAACAAGATGTTAGCTGCAAGCCTGTCATAATTTCTATGCACAGTGAAGAGATTTGAATTCAAAAAGTGCCAGGAGATGTGCCAGATCTTTTTTTTCCTGAAATGGCAACTTGTTCAGCTATGACTGACTTTCTTAGCACTTATATGGATGGCAAAACATATACATACATATATATACATATTTCTTTCTTTCTGCCATTAACATCAGTAACAGCTAATAAGTCTGTCTCTGTTTCAGATAAAGAGAGATTAGGATGGTAACCTAAAACCCAGTGAAAGAAAGAGGCTTTAGAACTGACAATAGAAAAGAGAGAGAAACAGAAAGCTGGAAAGGTTAGAGAAGGGATACCTGAGTGTAGATCTGTGACAATTGGAGGGATGAGCATTAGTGTGATGTAAAGTACAGTAAGAAGTTCAGACTTGAAGGAATGCCAAGTAGACATTTTAGAGAGTTTTTGGAATAGAGGACACAAGGATCCATGTTGATATGTGTTTTTTTTTATTTACCCATTCATTCTTTTATTTATCCATTCATTAGCCAAATGGATTGATTTGCCACCTCACCTCACGTCAAGCTTCTTAACATTTATTAGGACTGTACTCAACTAGGTAGGTGAAGGATATGTTATCAAAAACAGAGGTGAGATGTAGGTGTGAAAGTTTACCAAGAGTCAGGAGGTGAGATGTTTACTGCAGATTTATCAAGACTGCCCAATTAAGTAGCTATAATATTTATGAGACTGGTCTAATTATGGTAACATCCATGAACAATGCTGGATCAAGTCAATAGAAGCGTCAATTGGAAGTGATTGGCCTCTCGTTGAAAATGCTCACTGTCTGTCTTCAAACTGTTGCCATCAGGAATGAGATACAGGAGCCTCAAGACCCACACTACCAGGCTGTTTTATCATTGTTATTGATGAGACACGACACTGTTGTGTCTTCGGTGAACTTGACAATGTGATTACTTGGATGTTGGCCGTGCAGTCACGTGTGAGCAGACTGTACAACAATGGTCTCAACACACAGTCATGGGAGGTGCAACCAGAGGCAATAACTTCACTCATTCCAACACTACTGATTCAACAATATATGGACGCAGTCACAAGGACTCTGCAATTCGTGTGTTTGAAATGCATTGCTAATTTATTTATTTATCTATTTATCCGTTTGTTTATTTTATAGTTATTCTTTTGGTTTTTTTTTGTATTTCCATAGTTTCCTTTTGCACAGCGGTTGTTTGTTTTTGTTATGTGTGGTTTTCATTGATCAATTGTGCTTCTTTGTGTCTACTCTGAATGCCTGCAAGGAAATGAACCTCGACGTTGTATTTGGTAACACATATGTACTTTGATAATAAATTTACTTTGAATTTTGAACTTTGTCCAGAAACTGTTTGATATGAATGTTACTTGTCACTCATAGGCCTTGTCTGGATGCTGTCCATATTGTGCTGCAAATCAGCATCGACTTCCATTATCTGAGGGACTGTGCATAAGCAGCACGCCAGTCAATGTCACCACTTCTGTCTTTATGTTGGGGGACAAAACAGCTGAAGATGGCTGGCCCTAGAATGTTATCCTAATAGAAATATCGAATCTGAAAGGAAGAAATGGCATTAAAGAATAATATCTCTTTTTGTTATCTATGGTCTTTTATTAATTCTCTAGGAGTGAAAGCTTGGAAAGCTGGTGAGGTTATGTAGTTTCAGTTGTGAGACCATTAGAGCACATTGCCAGTGTCATCTCCCTATATACGCCTGAAGCAAGTCATTTGTTTGCCCCTGACTTTAATCTTCAATAGTAGGGCATGGCAATAAGAATCAGTGTTGTTCTGTGTTCTTCACTTGTGTAGTTTCATATCTTATTTTGTATTTGTCTAGAATCCTGCTGATTCCATTTTCTAAAGTTTTGATTGACTGTCAAAGAATTAATTGAGAGAGAGGGAGAGAGAGAGATGGGTTGGTTTCTTAACCATAAGACATAGGAGCAGAATTAGGCCATTCAGCCCATTGAATCTGCTCCACCATTCCATCATGGCTGATTTCTTATCCCTCTCATCCCCATTCTCCTGCCTTCTCCCCATAACCTTTGGCACCCTTACTAATAAAGAACCTATAAACCTCTGCTGTAAATACATTGAATGACTTGGACACCACAGCTGTCCATGGCAATGAATTCCACAGATTCATTACCTCTGGCTAAAGAAATTTCTCCTCATCTCTGTTCTAAAGTGACTCCTTTTTATTCCGAAGCTGTGCCTTCTTGTTGTCTGTTGTTGAAGAGAGTGTTTTGGATCATGCTTTGAAGTCCACCATTTTGAAGATCACTGGATTGTTCCTAGATCAAAGCATTGTTCTAGGAAACTGCCTCAGATTAATTTCCTGAAATCAGTGTTCTACTACAGCCAATCTGATATATCCAATGTATGTACCGTACTCTGTTTTTAGTGTAGAACAGCAACCTGTACCAATTTTATATGGGCAGATACAAAAGACACTCCAATGAATGCATAAATGAGCTGACCCAGGGAAACTTCATTTAAGTGGCTAACCTAGGGATTATTAACTACAGTGTACTACACCTCTTGAAAATTCGGGCTCATATGCTACTCAGCAGACCAGCAGCACCTGTGAAATGTTAACTTTGTTTCTCCCTTGACAATCATGGCCTCACCTGCCAAGTGTTACTAACATTTTTGTCTTTATTTCATATACCCAATACAAGTAGTCTTCTGCATTCCAGTTAACATTTGATTAATATATTCATTGGGTATGGGAGCATGGTGATTACCAAACTAACATGCATAGGCCTGAACTATGGACGCAGAGTACAAATTGAAATCTATGGCAGTCATGGCAAATTCAAGGAAGTAGATAATTCAACCTATCATCCTTTTGACTTAAATAAGACTTCAAACCAACCAACGTAGACTGTTAAGTGTTTGCACAAGGCAGTAACTTCCAGCTTTGCTATCAATATTCCATCAGTGAACTTCTTTCTGTAAAGGTAACGTCAAAGGGGAAGATGAAAATTCTGGCCACTTTTAACTTGCTTATCACAAAGCAAACTCGGGCATGGATCATTTGAACTGAAGTTTGTGCACAGTATGTTTGAAACTCCCCACTACCCCTATCACCACCATCACTATCCACTCATGAGAAACAGAGTGATAAAGACAATAAAAGTGTATTTTTTCTTCGACATGCAAACAGCAGAGTTAATATACCATCTGCACTGAAGAGTTGTGGTTGAGCCTTACTATTGGTTAATCTTCAGTGCAAGTGGCTATAGGCATTATCAATCTTTGATGGGTGTGGACTAATAATTAAGGGGAGTTAGTTCCTTTGGATCTTTGGAAACCTGAACTTCTGTCCTTTACCAGGATTTCTATCAAACTGGACAGATTAAAGTGAAGTGGTTAACACTCAATGTACTTGCTTTTGGTCTTATTGTAGAAGATATTGGAAAAGTCCTGGTCTGGTAGTTCTAATCAAGTAAGGTTTGCATATGACAATGAACTCTACTTTGATTAGTCATTTATCTCAGAACCATAGAACATTACAGAACAGAAACAGGCCTTTTGGTTTGTGCCAAATCATTTTTCTGCCTCGTTCCACTGACCTGCACCTGGACCATATCCCTCCAAACCCCTCTCATCCATATAACTGTCCAAGTTCTTTTTAAATGTCAAAAGGGAGCCCATATTCACCACTTCATCTGGCAGCTCATTCCATACTCCCACCACTCTCTGTGTGAAGAAGTCCCCCCAAAGTTCCCTTTAAACTTTTCTCCCTTCACCCTTAACCCATGACCTCTGTTATTTTTCTCCCCTAGCCTCAGTGGAAAAAGCCTGCTTGCATTCACTCTATCTATACCTATCATAATTTTATACACCTCTATCAAATCACCCCTCATTCTCCTATGCTCCAGGGAATAAAGTCCCAACCTATTCAACCATGATTCACCTTAACCATTGTTTTATAAGTCTGCCTCCTCATGCAGAGTGGGTTCAAACCACTACATATATAATTAAAGATTTCATCCTGAAACATGTCATGGGCAAGATAAGTTTTATATGAACATGTTTAATATGCTACATTTACTGATGCGATTTAGACGCCATTGCCCCTACCAATGTAACAGCATATTAGTTGCAATAAAACATCTTTAGATTATGTATACTGCTAGCTGTAGAGGGGGATCATATTAACCCTTCCAATTCCTAGCTTCTCTTCAGAGGGCAGAGACTGGACCACCAAGTGCGTGTTAATCCGTGTGTTCCAATCACGCACTAATGGGGTCGTGAGTTGAAGTACTCGGTTCTTTTCCTACATCTGTGTAGGTGTAACAAGCAAAACATTTTTACCAATTAGTCCAGTAACACAGTCCGGGGCTGGGGGAGGTGACAATGGTGGGCGAGACGCGGTGAATGGCTTCAGCCGCTATTCGAGACGGCGATTAAGGCCGCTGACAGATGCGGCGGATCAGCATGCGCCTGCAGCTGCCGAACATGCGGACGCACAATGGAATAACACGACAGCCTCGGGCTGATCAGGAAATTACCAAGGGAATGTGGAAGGGTGAGGAAACTGAAAGGGGCTGTAGGAGTACATTTTACCAAAGCTTGCGGAACTGAGAAGAGCTAAGCATCTCCATCACTGACCGCCGCCTCTCCTGCCCACCTTAATGGCTACCACCGCAATTCCAATTATTGTCAGTGCTGTTCATGTAATGAAACCTGAGTTTATTTTAATCTAGTGTGTCTTCCATTGATGAATACAGGATACTAAATAGATTTAGGAGTTTGAGAAGATGTCCATGGTGTGATTAACATAATTTGGGAATACTTTTGAAAGTAGAAGGAATGGGGAGAAGATAGGAAGATTGGTTCAATGTCAGTCTCCACGAGTTCTTGGCACTCTCCTGTTCCTCAAGCACGCCTCTCCCATGTATTTTTCATGGTGCAGTGCACAAGGATGGTCCAATATTTTAACTTAATGAAATCTAAAGGAACCTGTGTAATCGGCTGAGCATTACAATCAAGTAAGCACTTTTACAGTGCACTTGCGATTTTTATGCAAAAAAAGGAAATTCATTTGTTTCCCACAAACATCAATGAAATAATGAGCAGATAATCTGACTTTAATGATGCTGACTGAAGAGTAAATCTTGGTCAGGACTCTGGGGATAAATCCTATGCTCAACTTTGATATAATTCCCAGGGATCATTTACATCATCTAATATTGGATTGTCAGTTGGAAGGTCCCTCCCTTAGCAAATGCTTCCACATGCTACTGTAATCATAGAGTATAATCAGGAGAGAACTATGGTTCATTTGAAGCTTCTGAGACTGCTGGAAATTGATTGTTTCAATCTGCTGAAATTACCAGTTTACAACTTAAATTTGATAGTATCCATTTTCACTCTAAAACAGGCTCTATTTTTATGAGGTTACCCCCATTTTAGCCTTGAACCAATGTTAATGCTCTGGCCTGATAATCAGATGATGCAGGTCCCACCCCAGAGACACGAGTACCTAATCCTAATTTCTAGATTCACAGACCAGTGATTGCTTTGCAGAACATCTCAATTCAGTCTACAAGGATGAATCCAAGTTTCAAGTCATCTGTTCACGTTAAATCTGTACCTCAGTCCTCCTCCGCCCCTTATCAAATTCCAATGGAGCCCATCATAAACTCAAGGAACCGTACCTCAGCTTCTGATATGGGACATTGCAGTTTTCTGGCTGAATGCTGATATGAATATTTCAGAACTTTTATTCTTGATTTCAGGAATTTCTTCCTAGTTCATTTGGTAATTTCAGTATTTGTTTCCGCCTATACTGAGCTTCCATTATACCACCCCTTTTGTCAGGACATCTCCTTTCCCTTAAGCTTATCACAGACCATTTACCTTCCCCCTCTTTTTCGGTAACTTAAAAACTTTGTTTCTTCTCATTTTCCGCTATTCTGATGAAATCTCTTTGACCGGAAACATTAACTCTGTTTATATTTCCATACACATGGCTTGAGTTATTGAGCATTATTTATTTTTATTCACTATTAGTGGAGCTTTTCATCATATTCTATTTCTTGATATATTCTTCTTTGGATCTGGATCAGTTTTGTCAGGGGTAAAGGCACTGGAGCATTATGGCATGCTGTTGTTGCTGAAATGTGTAGTGACATTTGCAGGCTGCCCCCCAGCACACCCTCGAGTGTGTTGGCTGCAAACTCAAATGATGCATTTACTGTATGCTCAATATCATTCATTCATTAAGTGCCGTGCTGTATGACGTGGGTGATCATGGTCTTGACCATGATTGTTCTTGGCATATTTTTTTCACAAAGGTGATTTGCCATTGTCTTCTTCTGGGCTGAATCTTTTAAAGACGGGTGACCCCAGCCATTATCAACACTTTTCAGAGATTGTCTGTCTGATGTCTGTGGTCAGGTGACCATGACAAGAGACATGCACCAGCTGCTCATACAACCATCCACCACCTGGTCCCATGGCTTCACATGACCTTGAGTAGTGGGCTTAGTAGATGCTACACCTTGCCCAAGGGTGACCAGCAGGCTAGCAGAGGGAAAGGAGTGCCTTACACCTCCTTTGGTGGAGATGTACCTCCACCCCACCAGACAATGTTCAATGCACACTTGACCAATAAACTTGAAGCTTGAAGTTTGAATCTTGGTTAAGTGCAAATGGTTGTTCCTATTAATTGTTGTTCCTTTCTGTGTCTTGTGGTGCATCAGGAGGCAACTTGCTGCTCCTTCAGCATTTTTGTCTGTTTTTCATGAGGCCTACTTGCTAGATCAAAGTTGCTGGCCGGATTTGAACCTGGGACCACTTACCTCAAAGTTCGGTGCAGATGCCACTAAACCACTAGCCAGCATTGTTCTTGTTAATGTTGCACATAAATTCTATCGTTTCCTGATTTTGATATGAAACATTCCAGCTAGATCACGTTCTTCCTTGCATTATTTTTTTTCTTAAACTGCATCCTCAAAATAGTTTCTCTTAAAAAGCAGAGAATTGAGCAAAATTAATCCTGGAGTCTTTGTGGCCAGTCAGTGACAGATTTAGGAACATATGCACCATTATTCAAATGAAACATTAGCTCAAACAAATATACTAATCACCTATTACCTACACATAGCATATGTATCTACTGCAACGTTACAGCGTGACAGGTGCACATGACAGACAAAAGGGTCATGCTTCACAGATCGTGTTATAATTTCCTATTCTTCACATCCTGTGCATACTGTTGAGATAATGCAATGAAGATAGCTAACTGAGTTTATTTGTTTCTGAGTATCCAGTGCAGCATATGGTAAGAATTTTAATAAAGTCGAGTTTGCTGTCTATTTTCTCACAAGGAAGCAGAGACTCAGAAGTTTCCTATGATTAACCAGAGGTAATTTTAATTTGCTCAGTCAGTCAACATCTCCAGAATGAATGACAAGATGACTTATGCAATCAACATTTCCAATAAGTCATCTAAGTTTCATACTGCAACTTGAATTAATGACTGACTGAAAGAAAGATATATAACACCTCCTCTACATGTCACAACCAACAACCAAGCTGCTTCTGATGAATACAATTAGATTGCTATCATCTTGCGCCATGTCTGTTATTTTATGTCAAAAAGATTTCCTATATAACTAACTCCTGCAGCATTTTTTTCTGCTGTTGAGAAGTATGAAATGCCACGCTGTCTAAATGCCAAGTGTGACGTGCTGCAGGCTTTGAGAAGAATCTTGATAACATGATGTTATGATCATTAGTAGGTGATAACTTATTCCCGCATGATCCAAATAACAATTTTTTTCCCTTCTAAAGAGTTGCTAATTAGTCATTTATTTATATATGTGGTTGAAATCATTTTCAAAAATACTAGAATATATGCTAAGCCATATTTATTTGTATTTTTCTTTGTTCCTCTGGGGATCCTTTCTCTTTGATGGTTTTGGGACAAGTCTGATGTATTTTTCCAGCCTATGTAGAAATCACACCAATGCAAAGGAAGCTAAGATAATTGTTATTTGGAAACAGCAAGTGTTTGTCTTCCACCTCAAAGCACAGCACAAAGCTCCTTAATGTTGTTAGATGCACTGCACATAATATTTTCTTTTCCAGACAAATCCATGGCACCTCACGAAGGCAGCATCCACCATTAAGAACTCTCACCATCCAGGACACACCCTCTTCTCATTACTACTGTCAGGAAGGAATTACAGGAGCCTGAAGAACCACACTTAATGATTCAGGAATAGCTTTCTTTCCTCTTTCTGAGAGGTCCATGAACCCATGAGTAATACCTGAATATTCATTTCTTTGAACTATTTATTTACTTTGCAACTTACAGCAATTTGTATGTTTGCCCAGTAGTTCTGCTGCAAAACAACAGTTTCACATCATTAAAGTTGATTCTGATCTGCTGGGTAGCTTCACTGAGGGTTTATTTTCTCTTAGACTCTTCAGCTTTGACTGCATGATCCATTTAAATTTAGCTGATGTTGAGTAGGTATTGAGTACATGAAGACAGCAGAAACTCGTTTGACACACACAGTGTTACAACCAAGGAACACATAATCCTTGCATTCACTGAATTGAATGAAGGAAAGAGGACTGAAAAACAGTATTCACAACAGAGGTTTAATGCTATGCTGTGCTGTTCTGAAGATTTTAGATTAAAATTTTATTTGAGCTTGACATGGTAAAAGAAACTGTACTTGTACCATTCTGCAGATTTTAAATTAAACTTGTATTTCTGCTTGATTTGGTAGAAAAAACTGCACTTCCAGGATTTGACTACTAGAAATACTGATGCAAGGAGGATGCACTAAGATTTTGGGAAGGGTTATATTGCATGGTTGACATCTGCATATTTGATGTGGAGATTTTCAACACAGCTTATCGCTAAGAATCCTTAATGAAAGTACTTGATTATACTGAACCAGTCTTAAGGTCGTAGCATTTGAGGACTACATCAATGAAACAGGCTCCTGCCCATCTAGTTTGTGCCAAATTTTTACTTTGATTAGTTCCATCAATCTGCATCTGGACCACAGCCTTCCATGCCCCTCCCATACACGTACCAATCCAAACTTTTCTTAAATCCTGCACTTGAACTCAGCCCACATCCAATACTTCTGTTGGAAACTCATTCCACACTTGCATCACTCAGTAAAGAAGTTCCCCGCTCAGGTTTCCCTTAAATATTTCACCTTTCTCCCTGAGCCCATGATCTCTAGTTCTCGTCACCTCCAGCCGCAGTGGACAAAGACTGCACGCATTTATAGCTCTGATATCTTTATCAAATCTTTTCTCATTCTTCTCTGCTGAAGGGAATAAAGTGCTAACCTAGTCAACTTTTCCCTATAACTCAGGTCCTCGGGTCACAACATCCTTGTAAATTTTCTCAGTATTCTTTCAATAATTCTTATTGATACCTTTCCTGTAGGTGGGTGACTAGACCTGCGCACTGTTCCTCTGGGACTTTCATAAGCATAGTTACTGCTTATGAAGTCCTGTCCGTGGAGGCTTACAGTAACTCAGAACCATTTGGACTATTAACCAGGCAGAGACTAATTTACAAAATAAGAAAAATTCACCGTTTGAAATTTCTGATCTGCTGGGTAGCTTCACTGAAGATTTATTTTCTCTTAGATGCTTCAGCTTTGACTGCATGATCCATTTTCTCTTAGACTCTTCACCATATATCTTGTCTCTCAATGGAAGCTGACTAGCTGTTATAATCGATTTTTGAAAGCTGATTGCAGTTTTTACTGTATATAAATGTTAAATCCTTAAAAGGTGGCTGTAGGTGATGCCCACTATTTTTAAATATTATATATATGTCAGCGAGTAACATCTCAACTACTCAACAGCCTACTGAATACCAAAGACAGGTTCTCATTGGTCTGGCCATCATTTCTCCAAATTGCATCAGAGTAGGGGTTCCCAACCTGGGGTCCACGGATCCCTTGCTTAATAATACTGGTCCATGGCATAAAAAAAGGTTGGGAACTCCTGCCTTGGAGTACTCATGAGGTGAAAGTCTCAAGAAAAATCTCTCTGCACCTTCAGGTTGGTACTGATGGCACATCCAGAGGAGGTTTCCCTTCATTGCTTTCTGTTGAGATCTTCCTCCTCCACCATCTGTTATACCAGTTACAGGATCCTGTTATTGCTTAGCATGTCCACCTCCACATTTGTTTCCTTCTCCCCACGGTAAGCATCAGGTATAGTCCAAGACACCCCAATGGCAAAGTTATAAAGGATGCAAATGAAGATGAATACCTAACTCTTTCAGATTTATTGAGGTATGCCCCAGTGACCGGAAACCATACCTTGAAGAATCTGATGGTATTCTCCACTCATTTCTGGTGTCCTGTGCCGTTTGTTATCCACATGTTTGTCTACAATAATAGGAGGATAGGCCAGGATCAGAGTCTATGCAAGCAAGGAATACATTTATTTTCATGATTCTGCCCTCCTGGTGATATGGCAACTGAAAAACAGGGCAAGCAATACATATTGATGTAAGTTAGGAGAGTCACTGGTCTTCCCTGAGTATATGATAGTAGTTACAAAAATTATTTCCTCATGGTTTTCAAGAGTTGTACTTTCAGAAAGTGCTACTCCTGTTTTATGTAGAATGTTACCTTTTGAAAAGAAGCTGGAAGAGTTATTAAGGTATTATTTCCTGAACATTTGGGATCTTCACAACCTTTGGAAAGCCACATGCTCACTCTGCCTAATAATCCTTTTGAGAGCTGTCATAGAGTTGTAGAGCAATACAGCACAGATATAAGCCATTGGGTTCAATAGTTTTATGCTGACCACAGTGTTCACTTAACTATATTTAGTCCATATCTCATCATATATTCATCACCTCCAAATGATTAAGCTGTCTCTCACCCAAACTGAAGGGAAAAAGCTTACATTCATTTACCCTATATATACCCTCATAAATTTGTATACTACAATCAAATCTCCCCTCATTCTCCTTCACTCTGGGATGTAAAGTTCAACCTATTCACCCTTTCCCCTTAATTCGGGTCCTCAGGACCCGGCAACGTCCTTGCAAATTTCCTCTGGAAAATTCACTTTTTCAAGCTTGTTGACCTCCTTCCTGTGGGTAGGTGACCAGAACTGCACACAATACTCCAAATTTGGCCTCATCATGTTACATACAACTTCATCATAACATCCAAATTCCTGTATTCAGTGCTCTGATTTATGAAGGCCAATGTGCTAAAGGCTCTCTTTATGACCCTATCTACCTATGATACCAATGTCAATTACAATAACTTGACTTCCCCTTCTCTGTTAAATGTTTAATTTCAGGTTTCCTCCATGTTAACCATCCTGGGACAGCTTATTCTAAGCAGAATGCAGGAAGGGCCAGACAGAATCATACAGCATAGATAGAGACCTTTCAAAGAGCAATGCCTCAGAAAGATGATGTCCATTATTAAGGACCCCCATCACCAGCACATGCCCTCTTCTCATTGTTGCCATCAGGAAGGAGGTACAGAAGTCTGAAGGTACACACTCAGCAATTCAGGAACATCTTCTTCCCCTTTGCCATACAATTCCTAACAGGACATAGAACCCATGGACAATACCTCACTTTTTTTTTAATATTATTTCTGTTTTTGCTCTATTTTTAATTTAACTATTTAATATGCACATATATATTCTTACTGTAATTGATTTAGCTATTTATTTTTTAAAGATTTATTTTTCTATATTATCATGTATTACATAGTACTGCTGCCGTTAAATTAACAAATTTTATGACATATGCCGATGATAATAAACCTGATTCTGATTCTTTCGATGCTTTCCATGCCATTGTGGCTCTACCATTAGTTCAAAGTGCAAAGCAAATTTATAATCAAAGTACATATATGCCACCATATACTACCCTGAGATTCATTTTCACGTGGACATTCACAATAGAACAACAAAGTACAATAGAATCAATGAAAAACCGCACACAAATAAAACAACGTGCTCTGGTGTGTCGTAATGATCTGATCTTGGCTTCATTAAGCAGTTTCAGAAACATGATGGGTGATTAATGGATCCTATGTGCACAGTGAAGACAACCATTGCGAGGAGTGGCATGGTAGCATAGTGGTTAGTACAACGTTTTACAGCAATTCCTGCCGCTGCCGGTAAGGAGTTTATACTGTTATGAACCCCGTAACTGGGTATCTTACCAGCAAAGATAGAAGTGTCCGTTGGAGTCTGGTGAAACTATTTTCAACAGTATTTATTAGTAAAAATACACAAAAATAATATCAATACAAATATACAGTTAATATACGTCATCAATACTAAACCTAAAAGTACAGGTATAATAATAATCAATAAGAAATAAGCTCTATCGTTGTCTAGGGGGATAATGAATTGTCAGATGGAAATATAAAGTTCAGTTTAGTTCATGCAGGCTGCGGTAGTTGTTGGTCGCAGTGTTTCAATTGATGGAGAGAGAGACAGAGACAGAGAAGAGTAACAGCTATTGACTTGCCAACTTTCCTTTACGATTTTGATCTGTCGATATGTTGTTGTTGTGGCCATTCACGTATGACC
This sequence comes from Hypanus sabinus, assembly GCF_030144855.1. NCBI lineage: Eukaryota > Metazoa > Chordata > Chondrichthyes > Myliobatiformes > Dasyatidae > Hypanus > Hypanus sabinus. The sequence goes on along the minus strand of NC_082709.1, from coordinate 165,547,482 downwards.
CCTCCGTCCTTTAGCTAGACCATTCTTCCGTGATGGACTCGTCACCCAGGCATGTGTGGACACACACACAAGCCCCTACCAGTCTCGCTACAAAACACTGTGAGTTAAAAGTTACCGACCCTTCGTTCGGTCTCCGATCTCCCACCCTGTCTCGTGGGGGTTCTGATGCTCACTAGCGTTTCTCCTGGTGCGTCTGAGAGGTGTTCCCCAGACCTTACTTTTATCCCCACTCACGGGGTCTCAGGTGTCAATCAGGTTGAGATGATGTAACCCATCAAACCAGCCCACTCTGGTTGCCCCCTGAGGGGTTTCAATGAATAGAGCAGTACCAAGTACACAAACCTTCTCCAAAAGACAATAGCTGTAATCAGTGGTTCCGCTCTCTTTTGCTGGTAGGATACATTCCACTTTGTGCATCTCTGAGCTGTCTCTCTCTCATTAATTTTCATGAGCTGTTATCAATAACAACTGCCCTGGCAGAGTCCCTTGTGTCTCTCCGACTTCCTTGATAACAGCATCGAAATAATAGCGATTTGCGATTCTCCAAAGGGGGGGGGGGGCATTGGCGATTCTGTACCCTTCTGCCCATCAGAGTTGTTCATCATTCATAACAATACATTCTCGCCATGACCACATGAGCACCTTCTGGGTGCTCCGGTTTCCTCCCACAGTCTATAGATGCACCAGTTGGTAGGTTAATTGAGCAATTTAAATCGTCCCGTGATTAGCCTAGGATTAAATCCGGGATTTCTGGGCAGTGTGGCTCGAAGGGCCTATTCTGTTCGGTATCCCAATAACAATAAATAAATAAACAAATCTATGGTGTTCCGGCATTAACAAGCTGCTGTAGAATTCCCTCCCTGAATTTCCTTGCAATCTTAAGACACTTCTTAAAATTTATCTCTTTAACCAAGCTTGTGATTATTTAGTCAACCATCTCCTTGAATTTCAGTATGAAATTTTCTTTGGCCTGTGAACAAATTAGGCTATTTAGGATTTGTGGAAGCAGTTGTTCTAAACAGTAGGAAGCTCATTGCTGCTATATTATTCCAATCTCTGGCTGGGCAGCACATGTGTGTCATAGTCTTTACCACTGACAAGTTTTACTCAAGCTCTCAAAATGAAGAAGGGTAATTCCTCGTGGTTAGAGAGAACAAATAAACTCCTTTCCACATGAATTTCACAACAAAAAACAAATACAACTAGAATGTATATAGAAACAGACAATGCTAAATATTCAAAGCTTCTTCACTATGCAGTGTTATAACAATAACACAGGTTCCAAATAACTAAAGGCTGGTGGAATTGTAAATATTTCATATTTACCTTAAAGGAGCAACAAGATGTAGATATGTGGAAATGTGATACTTAGCAGTTGAAGATATTGTTGCTATATTGCCTGCAGAATTTAGAACAGGCTAATTTTAACTGTTTTAATTGAAAAAAAATATCCAGGGCGCATACGTTGTTGTCATTGGGCAAAAGGTTGCACAGCATGAGATTTTTGCGCACGTTGGTCATTAGAGGAAACATTGGTCAGGAGGTCTCTTCTCACAAGAGTGTATTAAAATGAAGCTTGCTGCTCATTCTGTTGAATAAAACACTTCTATATCTGGCAGATTAGATTAGGTTGCTTCCTCATCAGCTGGATAATCATTGGATCTAAAATTAGTTAAAAGGTGTATTAACAAAACTACTGAGAAATATATTCAAAAACTGATCCTAGTATCATGATAACCAGTAAATACTTAAAATATTAAAATACCCAACACACTGCTGGAGGAACTCAGTAGGTCAGACAGCATCTATCAAGAGGAACAATGAGCCGAAGTTTCGGGCTGAGACCTTTCATCAGCACTCTCAGCTGATACCTTTCTTAGGCCAACAAGCACATATAATTGACAATATGATCACTATTCACCATGTTCCCCAATGCTTACAGTGTGTATAATTTACTCCGATATTTTAAATGGCCTTCAGAATAGATATCTATGCTCCTTGTCATTTTTATAGCTACCAAAAAAGTTCTATTTATCATTGGATACTTGTCAAAGACATGACCTTTAGGAGCATTGGTGCACAGAGGGATCTTGGGCTGCGAGTCCATAGATCCCTGAAAGTGACAACACAAGTTGTGAAGAAGGTGTAGGGCCTCGTTGGGATATTGAGCATAAAAGTGGGAATGTCTTATTCCATCTGTATAAAAACATTGTTTAGACTACATCTGGAGTAGGCTGTGCTTGGGTAATGAATGAACTCCATTTTCACAGAGTCCATACGTCAATTTTGTCCATAAAGCCAAAATATACAAAAAAGCACTTTATGTGGTAACCATATCTCATTGGTACTGTAATGAATGGTATCAAAAACAAAAAAACAATTACTAGAAATGGAATGAGAGAGACAGGAAATTAGTTCTGTTGACCATAGAAATGAACCTATGTACATTCATTTGACCTTTGAATTTAATATTATTATGTGAGCTCATTCCTTTGGACGGGGTGTTCATAAGTCAGAGATTCTTAATCTGGGGGTGGCAATATTTGGTACTTTTCACTACCCTGCATTATAGAAAGGATGACTAATATGAGAGAGCATAATTTTAAGGTGTTTGGAGGAAAGTAAAGAGGGGCTGTCAGAGGTAAGTTTTTTACTCAGAGAATGGTGCATGTTCTACTGGGGTGGTGGCAGGGGGAGATACTGTCCATTAGGGACATTTAAGAAACTTATATAGTTATGTAGATGATAGAAAAATGGAGGCCTATGTAAGAGGGAAGGGTTAGATTGATCTTAGAGTAGGTTAAATAGCTGGCACAACATTGTGGGCTGAAAGTCCTCAACTGTGCTGCAATGTTCTATCTTCTACATTCTATAACATGAAGAGTTCTGAGAGAAGACAGAAGTGGTACACCTGTATTAGAAGGTGTCAAATATAAGGAAAGTTTGGACAAACTTGGAGCATCTTCTACGGAGGGCCAGAGGCTGATGGAAGTATATAAGGTGAGGGGCATAAATAGTCAGGGTCTTTTTCCCAGGTTGGAAATGTCAACTACCAGAGGGTTTAGATTTGGGTCAGGAATTTCCAACCTTTTTATTCCATAGACCCAGACCATTAACCGAGGGGTCCATGGAACCAGGTTAGGAACTCCTGCTTTAGTTGATGAGGGGAAGTTTAATGCAGATTTATGCGTCTTTTATTCTTAGACAGAGTATTTGGTGCCTGGAACTTCTACCAGGGGAGATGGAGGAAGTGGATTGGGTTGCAATGGTTAAGAGGCATTTCAGCAGGTAAATTGAACAGGCAGGGAATGGAGTGATAGGCAGATGGGATAAGTTTAATTTGGCAACCTGCTTGGTACATACATTATGGGATGGAGAGTCAGTTCCTGTGCTGTATGTTCCCAAATATATTCCATTTCAAAAAAGGGTAAGCACACAGTGGTACTCATATACTTGTAGGATCCAAAAGGCAAACAATTTTGATTGTTACATCTAGAGTGTAATAACAGCTGATTCCACTTTGATGAAGTGAATAACTTGTTGTAAATAAATAAGGTAAATAACTGGGTGGTGGTGGTGTGGTAGTAAAGCCATTAGTATAATGCTATTACAGCTCCAGCAACCTGGGTTCACTTCCCACTGCTGTTTGTAAGAAGTTTGTACATTCCCTCCATGACCACATGGGTTCCCTCCCACATCCCAAACATGTACAGGCTAGTGGGCTAATTGGTCACATGAGTGTCATTGGGCCAGAAGGGCCTGTAACTGCGCTGTATCTCAAAATAAAAAAAAACCTACTTCTTTTCAGAGGCTCATTTGCAAAAATTCTGAAGTACTTTGCACAATCTTTCGTTCCAACACTGAATGAAAATTATGATTTTGGGCTGAGATTCATAAAAAGCTGCTTTATGCATGAAGGTAGTTTTGAGGTTGGCAAATATCAGCTTGTTAAACCAGGGCAACAGATTGGTCCCATAACATTAATTTGACTTTAGTGCCTCACTGTGTGTCAGAAAAATCAAAGAACTGTGTAATTTTCGTATTATGTACCAAACAGTTGTTTTTTTTTTCCTATTTCAAATTAAGGAGCTGTTTTAACCTGATCTGTGTCCGTATACAAAGTTATATTTACAAGATTTCTAAAGGTTAGATATAAAGGAGGAATGAAGCAAGCTTGGAAAATACTTTTGTCTACCAGAGGTAGGTACTGTTGTTAACAGTCTCAAATTAAAAAAAAACTACCAATGATTTTGTTCAGCATTGTGCGTTTATACTGTACATGAAATATTAATCTCTATTTTAAATTTTACATACTAATGAATTGGTTTTCTTTAAAATTTTGTTTTCACATCAGATTCACTGGTGCAGTGAATTGGTTTTAGAAGTCATATAATTAGTTAAATAGAGATCTGTTTTTGCAAAACTGTGCAGTCAAGGTGTTTCAACTGATTGTAGTAAAAATACACCTCTATCTGGAAGGTCCAACTACTGGTGAGTCAGTATCCTGGCAAAAACTACATCAAGAAGACAAAAGGACACTCCAAGCAACTTCACAAAAAGGTGCAAGTCAGGAGATAGATACAAGAAAATCTCCAAGTCACTGAATATCCCTTGGAGTACAGTTAAGTCAATCATCAAGAAATGGAGAGAATATGACACAACTGTAAATCTGCCTGGAGCAGGCTGTCCTCAAAAACTGAGTGACCGTGCAAGAAGGGGACTAGTGAGGGAGGCCACCAAGGGATCTGTGACAACTCTAGAGGAGTCACAAGCTTCAGTGGCTGAGATGAAAGAAACTGCGCGTACAACAACTGTTGCCCAGATGCTTCACTAGACACAGTCTTATGGAGAGTGGCAAAGAGAAAACCACTGTTAAAGAAACCTCACATGAAATCTTAGCTACAGATTGCCAGAAGGCATGTGGCAGATTCTGAGGAAGAAGGTTCTTTGGTCTGATGGAAACCAAAATCGAGCTTTTTGACCATCAGACTAAACATTATATTTGGCATAAGTTAAGTATAGCATATCATCAAAAACACACCATCCCTACCAGGAAGTATGGTGGTGGCTGCATCATGCTGTTGGGAAACTTCACTGCAGCAGGCCCTGGACGACTTGTGAAGGTAGAGGGTAAAATGAATGCAGCAAAATACAGGGAAATCCTGGTGGAAAACGCTGATGCAGTCTGCAAGAGAACAGTGACTTGGGAGAAGATTTGGTTTTCAGCAAGACAATAACCCCAAGTATGAAGCCAAAGCTACAGAGGAATGGCTTAAAAACAAACAAAGTCAGAGTCCAGACCTCAATCCAATTGAGAATTTGTGGCTGGACTTGAAAAGGCCTGTTCACTCACAATCCCCATGCAACCTGACAGAACTTGAGCAGTTTTGTGAAGAGGAATGAAGAAAACTTCCAGATGTGCAAAGCTGATAGAGACCTAGTCACGCAGACTCAAGGCTGTAATTGCTGCCAAAGGTGCATCTACTAAGTACTGACTTGAAGGGGGTGAATATTTATGCAGTTAATTATTTTGTATTTTATATTTGTAATTAATTTAGATCACTTTGTAGAGATCTGTTTTCACTTTGGCACAAAAGCATCCTTTTCTGTTGATCAGTATCAAAAAAGCCAAATTAAATCCACTGTGATTCAACGTTGTAAAACAACAAAACATGGAACTTCCAAGGGGGTATGAATAATTTTTATAGGCACTGCACACTTTATTAGATATCTCCTGTACCTAATAAAGTGGCCACTGAGTACATACACGTGATCTTCTGCTGCTGTAGCCCTTCCACTTCAAGGTTCAATGTGTTGCACATTCAGAGATGCTCTACTGCACACCACTGTTATAACACATGGTTATTTGAGTTCCTGTCACCTTCATGTCAGCCTCAACCAGTCTGGCTATTCTCCTTTGATCTCTCTTATCAACAAGGCATTTTTGCCCTCAGAGCTGCCACTCACTGTATGTTTTCTTGGTTTTCACAACAGTCATTGTACACTCTAGAGACTGTTGTGTGTGAAAATCCCAGAAGAACAGCTGTTTCTGAGATACTCAAACTACCCTGTCTGGCACCAATAAACATTTCATAGTTAAAGTCACTTAGATCACATTTCTTCCCCATTTTGTTGTTTGCTCTGAGCAACAACTTAAACCTCTTGACCTTGTCTGCATGCTTTTGTGAATTGAGTTACTGCCACATGTAAATATTTACATCAATGAACAGGTGTACAGAGGTACCTAATAAAGTGCCCACTGAGTTTTATTCACCTCCATCATCAAAGGTGATAAAATAGGATACTACACCAATAATTTAATTCACTGCACTGCTTTGTGACCTGTAAACATTAACAAAAAATGCTGTTTAATGTATGCAACAAGTGATGTGTTACTACAGTAGTCCAATGTTTGCAAACAAACTTGTTTCTATAATTAATGGCAAATTAATTAATGTTTGATTTTAATGCATTTGCAAATTAATCTTCCTCTATCATTCAATTCTGTTATTTAGCCAGAGATATGTTACATATTATACATTACTAGGATCTTAATACTGAGACACATTAATTGGTTTGCCTTACCAAAAATTATATCAGCAGGTTTAACCTTTTTGTGCTCTTTGGGTCACATTGTCAGATAAACTTATCCAACTTACTTCATTTCACATGAAAACTGTTAGTTAATCTTTAAGAATTAATGGGAATTACACAGTACTAAAGGATTAAATATAGAATTAATTAACATTAAGTATTAATCCCTTTTAATTAGGTACTTTTCCAGAACAGCAGGAAGACTAATGATTATCGCAACAGTGAGCAAGATGTTTTGAGTATTTTAGGTAGAATGAATGTATTTTAATAATTATTATAATTTTATACTGTAGATGTGCCTACAACATGAATGCTCTAATCTTGTTGTTCTAGGTGCTACAAAAGTGTTCTCCGTCTGCAGATGATTGATGGTGTCTGCAGCACAAATGGTGGCACTGTCTAAGTTAGTAAAGATTATTCTTGCAGCCTGCAAGATGAAAGTGTGATTCTGCATGAGCAGTAAGTGACAGATGTGACCACTATTTAGACTGATCTCCAGAGAGGAAGGACATTTTTTGGCAGAATGCTGATTTCTCACTCAATAAACAAAGAGTCACATTGATGAAACGTCAGGAGACGATTAGAGGATATGTTTTCCATTTCTATTCTCTATGTACTTGGATAAAGGTAAACCACAGAAAGCAAAATGAATATTCATGTCATATATTCCCAATAACAACTAATATAACGATGGTGCAGAAGTAATATAAATTATTTTCTTAATTGCTTCTGAGTTTATTTTTTCATGATGCTAAAGCAACAATCATTCTTATTTAATTGGTTATAAAAACAAACAATTTTCAATTCATAGATTGCAACCTGTTAGAGAAATAGGGAAACGAGAGATTTTTTCAAATAATGAAATCCACTATTTTAATGAAAGTTTCCGTGATTTTAACTTGTACGTATTTTGTTTCATAAATACCGTGCAGCTTTCAATTACAGACTGTTGAAGAAATAAGGCGAACGAAGGGGTTTTAATTACAAAAGCCACTATTTTAATGAACGCCTCTGTATGTTTGTATTGTACTTGTTGTCTGCCTCATCAACATTCACACATAAAATTTATCTGAAAACTTGCACTTAAGGGCTTATCTTTCGTCTTCTTCCTTTACATCCGGTTCATACTTTTGCCCTTTGAAGTAATACATGAGTTTGTCATTTAATTAATTTGCAATGATCAGTAAATCCTGGACGTTGGAATAGATTTACTTTTGGACAAACTAGGTGAAAATTTACAGTTGGTTAAAGTTTGGGGAAGTGCTGTAACGAGGCACTTTTCGAATCTACAAAAATTATTCAGCAAATTCAAGAACTGAATGGAAATTTGTTGTCGATTCCCATTTTAAGAAATGTTGAACTTATTACAGTTCGTGATAAGTTCCTTTTCCTTAAGTATTTAATGTTATTGATTTCAGATGTTTAAGTTTAAATGGAGTGTGCATCGAGAAAGGCTGAAGAACTCAAAAAGATCAGAGTGATAGACAACTAAATATGGGGTTACCCAAACCTCCTTATAATACGCTTGTTGGACATAATTGAAATTAACAACACATTGCTTTGATTGTTTCCCAAATTATCGCATCGGAGATTTTACAAATTAATTAATTGCAGGTTTGGGTTTCTGTTTATAATCTATGCCAACCAGCCTTAAAATGGAAAAGGGCAGAAGGAAACAGCCAACCACAGCAAGGTTAACTTTCTCGCATGTCTGACAAATTGATTGTATGTGACATCAGGTATAATCTATAATAATCTTACATTTTGTATTTCAGCATCTATTCATTTAACAAATAGTAGCTGGCCTAATAACTGTCTGTGGAATATAATTTATTTACTTCACCGTAAACATAGACACCGAAGGTACATTTACAAATAACCCCACGAGGAATATTTATGATTAAACATACAATCCACTGGACGGTATATACATAATAAATATCCTTTCGGGCATATGGGAACAAAAATATGTTCATATGTTTGATATAAAAACGCTACTTCAGTTGAAGAGATCAAAATGGGCTTTAATATTTCCACAAAGTCAATTCTTCAAACTGAAAAGACTGCCTATAAAAAGAGACTGCTGGTTGAGCCTTCTGATTTTTAAAAAGTAGTTTGTGACGCATTTTGTTTTAATCAACGATCTGTTAGTTCTTAGTTCGAAAAGCTTGGGTGGCGAGGCGTTATTGGAAAAGGGACTCTTAAACTTCGCAACAGAATGGACGCCCGCGTCCCAGCTGCTCTCGCTGACCGACATCTTACACTTTACCCGCATCTCCACGCAGGCTGATCTCAACCTCAGTTATTCAGTCGTAATGTTAATTTTATTCTACATATATCAACACTGATAAAGTTCAAGTCAATGGTGAGCCAACCCATAGTTATCATTGTAGGAATTAAATCTCATTAATTTACTAAGAAAAAATCTTCAACTGTTGTAACGCTGCGTTAATCTGGCAAGCAAAATCAAGCACTAAATTGTATCACTCGTGTAAGAAGAAGGTTGGTGATGTTTTGATTTAATCATGTTTTATGAGTACTGTCTATGCGAAACATTTAAGAATCCCACGGCGTAATCTGGTGATAAAACAGCAGAAGGTTTAAGAATAAGAAACAGATTACAACATCCGTAGAAATCATTCATCGTGTAGCTCAGATACTATATTTGTTTGTACTTGACTAATAATGGAATTGGATCCTTAAAGGTTTACATTGAGAATATTGATGCCACTATGTGGCACTTTGCGGATTGGACCCAAAGCCTACATACAGTTTCTACTTTGATGGTGTTTCACTCTGATATTGCTTCAGGGTCGGAAACAATAATCCATCAAAATCTGTATCACAACAGGAAGGAAAATGCTAGCAAGGAAATCCTCTTACGGAGGTACTTAGACACATTGAAGAACTCTCACGGGAGGAGCTTAAAAAGGGTTGAAAACAAAACTCGTGACGACACAACCAGTCACAAATGATTATCAACAGGATGGGTTTCGACCCAAAGTATATTTGCGCATGCAAAAATATTCTTCCACATCTTCAGATGTAATACATGTAAAATACTTCCCAGATGTTTGCAATATCTAGAGTAAAGTTAAAACATTAGGGGAAAAGTGTAACACAATTTCTTCCGTGAAGCCTACGATCTTCAACCCTGTTTTAGAACATATCTTTACATACTCCGAGGGGAACTGAATTAATTTTCTAAAACATCTAGTCACTTAATCTTTTCGTGTGACACTTAGGGCAAAAGAGGTATTTCAAATTATTCTGTCGGTGTAATATAACTCTCCGTGCCTGATGATCTAATTCGTGAAAAGCGATCTAATTTAAATTGATGCGCATTTAATGTTACCAATATTTTTGGCCAAGAACATTTTTCTAGCAACAACTGGAATCTCATTTCTGACAATTTAAATCCACAAACAGAAAGTTTGCATTCTTAAATTAGCAATCTCTAGTTAATTAACCATAGAAGAAGTATAAATATCTATTGAATTGTCATTACGCCCCTGTTTGTTTAATTATTGCCACAGAAGAACACGATGGTGGGTTCAACCATCCAAGCTGACATTTTGCTGTGGTATAGATTTAGATCTCCACTGTCAGAAGAGCTGTGTTTTGCATGGGATGCCAAACTGATGGCCTGTCTTCTTTCTCAGTCTAATATATAAAGTCCCATGGCTGCATTTTGAAAGTGAGGAGGATGTTTCCTCCAAGTACGCCAAGTCTATGGCAGCTCTCAAAGCTATCCCATTCCCCACCGTTTCCCCTGTAATCTGTTCTCCACATATTCCCATCAACTGCCCCCAGGTTCTACTATTTACCCATTCAGTAGGGAAAGGAGTGGTGCCTCAGAAAAGGAGTTTCAATCTTCAAGGACCCCCACCACCCAGGACATGACTTCTTCTCATTGCTACCATCAGGAAGGAGGTACAAGAGCCTGAAGGCACTCACTCAAAGATTCAGGAACAGCTTCTTCCCCTCTGTCATCCGATTCCTAAATGGGCACTGAACCCATGAACACTGCCTCACTACTTTTTTTTTAAATTCTGTTTTTGCACAACATATCTTAAGCTAACCATATACTATACATATATACACTTACTGTAATTCAGTTTTTTCTATACTTATCATATATTGCATTGTACTGCTGCTGCAAAGTTGACAAAGTTCACAACACATTCTGATTCTGATTCATCCAATATTACACAAACAGATGATTAATATCTGATCATAATCATGTGTTTATTTATGGATGAAAATTAGCTCCTTCATCATTACAACAAAATCACTTTAAAGCTCTCATTAGCTATAATGTGCTTTAGAAATTACCTGATGCCACAATTACCACTCTATAATGGTATCTTTGACATGGCACATAATGATGATGATGAATGGTATCTTTCCTAGATATATATTAAATCATGATTGTAATTGTCAGTAACAATAAACAGATGGCATGCGATAAATAAATATTTATGTCAATAGGTCCTTCATCTTCCCCCAAACCTTTGCCCTTCCTACAATGCACTAACAGCTCATGCCACATCTGTTTATTAAGAAAATTGAATCATACAGTTCTCAGTATTGAATGACATTCCATGTAAAATAAAAATAGAAAATGGATTCCGACTTGAAACAATATCTTTGTTTCTCTTTCCACAGATGATACCTGATCTGTTTCTAGCATTTTCTGTTACACTGGCAGATTTTGAACTTCCATTTAATGACACTAAAATGGACATTCACTGATTTTACTTACCAGTTATAGAGGAGGATGTTAATTCATACTTACTTTCTGTGCCACTCTGATGATACATTTATTGGGACCAATCGTTTTTTTAAAAAAAGACATTCAATATGATCATTTAGAAATTATGGATATCTTATCCTCTTTGGATACTTTGTCTGCTATTTCCCTGTTTTCTACAGAAATGACCACAAATCATCACGCTGTTTCATTTTAACCTCAGAGTAATTATGGTTTTGCTGCAGTAAAACTAATGGCCATCAGATACATTGCATGTCATTGATGTGAACACCAAGCAAGAAGCTATTATGCATTCAAACTCCCAATCAATGCAATAAAATATACCCAGAATGGCTCAAGCGTAGAATTTCATTTGGTTTCATGTGACTAATGGGATGAAAATCTCCTTTGCCTGTTGGTTAGTAATCCTAGGTGAAGGTAATTTTCACAAGTTCAGCTGTTCATCTTAATGGGAATAGCAGCATATCCACTTCAAATGACAATCTCATGTATAAACCACAACTTAAGGTAGGTTGTTGGGAGAAGCAGAAGCAGTTATTCTCTATTCTTTATTGTGCTGCAAATGCTCTGTAAGTATTCCTCACATTATTTTATTTGCAGACACTAGAGTCCCTCTTTTTTATGGGAAGAGAATTCAAAATGTAAGGACTATACTTTATCTATACAATGATAATTAAACAATGAGCTATGTTTGTTAATGCTTCCCCTTCAAAAATAACACAGCTCAGTCAAACGGCACATGATTAATCGATTATATTTACAATTTATGGAAGTATGTTACTGATAATTACATCCATCATAGCCACTAATAATGTATTATGAGTTATATACCATGTACACAATTACATATCTTTGGAATAATAGATAAGCCAATAATAGATTCAAAATTCAATATTAAAATGTATTTATCATGTGTACATCAAAACATGCAGGGAAATGTGTTATTTGCCTTAACAACCAACACACCAAAGATGTGCTGGGGGCAGACCACAAGTTGCCACACATTCCAACACCAACATAGGAAATTCTCAATGCTTGGCATAACAACACAGAACACAACACAACACACCACAAACAACAAAACAACAACAGCAAAACAAGCCTGTTCCTCCCTCAGAAACACACATACGCAATTCTTCAATCTTCTTCGGCCTCTAACAACTGTCCAAATTCACAGACATTTGACAGCCAGCAAAAGACAATAAATACTTCTTTCAAACATTACACCAACAACTTCTCTGAATAAATCCAAATTCAATAAAATAAATGCCCAATTTCTAAACAAGCATCCTCTTTCACTGTGAATCTATAAATAACCCATATGAATTGGTATGGAATAGAAGTTTCACACTTACAATCTGGGTAATATGTGTTCATCTAAGGTGAAGGTGATTTTGAACAACTCAGACATTGAAGACTTAGCATCCATTCCTTTAAGCACTTACCCTGTAGAACCTTAAAGGTCATCATAACTCCATCAATAAAGGATTAGGTTCTTGGGAAACCAGTCAAAAATCAAAAGTCCTTATTTAGTGCCTCCATTTCATGATAAAATAATAAGGATGCTTCTCTGACAAATATAAAGTCAGTTATTAGCTCTACTTGAATTGAATTGACTTTATTACTTACATCCTTCACATACATGAGGAGTAAAAATCTTTACGCTAAATTACAATCTGCAAATTATTGTAATTTGTAATAAATAGTTTGTACAACAGGACAGTCAATATAGCATAGAAATACACTTGTTTCAGCATCAATTAATCATGCTAAGAGTGATGGCCTAGTGGAAGAAGCTGTCCTGGAGCCTGTTAGTCCTGGCTGTTTTGCTGCGGTACAATTTCCTGGATGGTAGCAGCTGGAACAGTTTGTGGTTTGGGTGACTTGGGTCCCCAATGATCCTTCAGGCCCTTTTTACACACCTGTCTCTGTAAATATCCTAAATAGTGGGAAGTCCACATCTACAGATGCAATGGGCAATGGGACCCACTCCCAGGGCCCACCGACCAGACATTTTTTCGATATTCCAATAATGTGTCCTAGAAGACAAGCATGGGTTTGAAGTTCCCAGGCTTTGCAGCCCTGGAGATGAGCCAATTCTATACCGATGCTGTCAACTGAAACATCACAGGGAAAAAAGAACTTCAGGAACAGTGGGTCAGCTGTTGAAGGGCTCGGTACTTAGTGAACTGCTCTCTCTTTCTTTCATTCGTGGGGGAGAGTTTGTTACTAATTCTTGAGTTGGAGAACTTGATAAAAAAAAGTGATGCAGTAGACTTTCACACTATAAATCAGCAAGTGTAGTTTTTTTGTTTTGTTAGTCTTCCCTCTCACCTCTCTGTCGCTTTATTAGGAAGAGAGATAGCCTATGATATGTCGAATTGATAGATGGACAACCAGTTTTTGTTGTACTGCAGATCATAGTCTTTCTTGGGTGCTTTGCTATTGTTTGCTTGGTGGCTGGAGGGTGTTGATGCTTTATTGCTGAAATTAGTCGGGGAGGGGGAAAGTCATTGCTCTGGGGCCGCTTGTGAATGGAAGGGGGAGCAGGGAGCTTTGTGGTTCTGTTTTTTACTGTCACTCATTCTTTGGGGCACTCTTCTTTTTTCGTGGATGTCTGTGAAGAACAAGAATTTCAGGTTGTATATTGTATACATTCTCTAAATGAAACGATTGAACTACAGAATAATTGATCCCTCCTTCAGGCTGTAGTTCCCTCCTGCCTTAAGAAAACCACTATCATTCTGGTACCCGACTATCATTCTGGCTCTGTCTATCAGGAATGGCTCTGAGAAGCTGTCCATGGCATGCATCAACTCTACCTTTCCAGACTACCCCGACCCACTGCCATTTGCCCATCACAAGTCTACAGTGAATACTACCTTCTTGGCCCTACACTCAGCTCTGGAGCATTGGGACAGTAAAGATACTTACATCAGACTATTGCTTATTGATTACAGTTCCATCTTCAAAGCTATTACTCCAAGCAAACTCATCATCACAATCTGGACCCTGGATGATAATGCTGCCCTCTGCTACTGGATCCTTGACTTTCTGACCATCGGACTGCAATCAGTGAGGATAGGCTGCAGCATCTCCTCCATGAACTCTGGGCAAGGACGAGATTCCTGCATGGTATGCTACCTCCCGGTCGCCAGTGTTTGGGATATTTCAGATCGAGTCCTTAGCATTCTTAAGGTGGATGGTGAACAACCAGAAGCCGTGGTCCAGGTAGGTGCCAATGACATGGGTAGAAAGAGTGACAAGATTCTGTATAGGGAGTTCTTGGAGTTAGGTACTAAGTTAAAGGGCAGGACCTCCAGGGTTCTCAGAATTACTGCCTGTGCTATGTGCTAGTGAGAAGATTATACAGTTTATATGTGGCTAAGGAGTTGATGTAGGAAGGAGAGCATAAGATTTTTGGATCGTTGGGCTCTCTTCCTGTACAGAAGGGATGGTTTGCACCTGAACTGGGGGGAGATTCATATACTAGCAGGAAGGTTTGTTAATGCTGCACAGTGGGGTTTAAATTAGAGATGCAGGGGATGGGAACCAGAGTGCCAGAACAGTTAGTGGAGAGATTGTGGAGGCAGATGTTTGTAAGACCTCAGACAAAGTTAGGAACCAAAAGGTTGAGCATGATGTGACTAGTGTCCTGAGCTAGTTATATTTCAATGCGAGAAGTATTGTAGGAAATAGAGAATAGTGATGAAGATGAGGTAGCTGATTTACAAATAGAGGCAACACACACAAAATGCAAGAGGAACTCAGCAGGCCAGGCAACAGCAATGGAAAAGAGTACCAGTCAGCGCCCCAAACAGTCCTTACAGGTGAGGAGACACTTCACCTGTGAGTCTGTTGGGATCATCTACTGTATCCAGTGCTCCCAGTGTGGCCTCCTGCATATTGGTGAGACCTGACATAGACTGGGAGACCACTTCCCTGAGCACTTATGCTCCATCTGCCAGAAAAAGCAGAATTTCCCAATGGCTACCCATTTTAATTCCACTTCCCATTCCCATTCCAACATGTCTGTCCATGGCCTCCTCTACTGTCACAATGAGGCCACACTCAGGTTGGAAGAACAACAACTCGTAATCCATCTGGGTAGTCTCCAACTTCTTGATTTCTCGAACTGCCAGTAATGACCCCCAACCCCATCTCCTTCACCATTCCCCATTCCCATTTCACTCTCACCTTATCTCCTTACCAGCCTATTACCTCCCATGCTCTGGTGCTCCTCACTCTTTTCTTTCTGCCATGGCCTTCCGTCCTCTCCTATTGCATCCCCCCTTCTCCAGCCCTGTATCTCTTTCATCAATCAACTTCCCAGCTCTTTTCTTGACCCATCCCCCCTCCCAGTTTCACTTATCACCTTGTGATTCTTCTTCCCATTCCCCCACTATCTTACTCTGACTCCTCATCTTTTTTTTTCTGATCCTAGTGAAGGTTCTCAGTACAAAATGTTGACTAAATTCTTTTTCCATAGATGCTGCCTGGCCTGCTGAGTTCCTCCAGCATTTTGTGTGTGTTGCTAGGATTTCCAGAGCCTGCAGATTTTCTCTTGTTTGTGAATGGATTACAAACAGAGGCAATGTGTAGTGAGGAGAGGCTGTTGATTGGGCAAAATTGCAGTCAACAGGATGAGTTGCAACGTGAAAGGCAGATAAAACCGAAAAGGGTGAACACAAGACTGAAGCTATTATATTTGAAGGCAAGCAGTATACAGAATAAGGGAGATGAACTTGCAGCATAGTTGCCGATTGGAGGTTTGATGTTGTAGGCATCACTGAATCATGGCTGAAAGATTATAGCTGGGAGCTTCATGTCCAAGGATGCACATTGTATCGAAAGAACAGGCAGGAAAGCAGAGGGGGTGGCATTGTTCTGTTGGTAAAAAAAAAATGAAATTATTTCATTAGAAAGAGGTCTGTGTTGGGACCAATTCTTTTTACACTATATGTCAATGATTTGAATGAAGGAATTGATGGCTTTGTTGCAAAGTTTGCAGATGATAAGAACATAGATGGATAGGTAGGTTGTTTTGAGGCAGTTGAGAGGCTACAGAAGGATTTAGATAGATCAGGAGAATGGGCAAAGAAATGGCAGATGAATAGTGTTGGGAAGAGTATGATCATGCACTTTGGTAAAAGAAATGAAAGGGTAGACTATTTTCTAAGTGGAGAGAAACTACAATAAACTGAGGTGCAAAGTGACTTGAGAAACCTTGTGCAGGATTCCCTAAAGGTTGTGTCAGTGGTGAGGAAGGCAAATGCAATGTTAGCATTCATTTCAAAAGGACCAGAATATAAACGCAAGGATTAATGTTGAGACTTTATAAAGCACTGGTGATGCCTCACTTGCTGTATTGTGTGCACTTTGGGGCCCATTATCTTATAAAGGATGTGCTGAAACTGGAGTGGCAGGATTGAATGGCTTGTCATATGGAGCATTTGGTGCTTCTGGGCCTGTATTGACTAGAACTCAGAAGAATGAGTGGTGACGTCATTGAAACCTGTTGAACAGTGAAAGGCTTTGATAGAGTTGGTGGAGATAATTTTTCCTATTGTGGGAGAGTCTCAGACCAGAGGACACAGCCTCAGAATAGAGGGCATCCTTTTAGAACGGAGATGAGGAGGAATTCCTTAGCCAGAGAGTGGTGAATCTGTGGAATTCTTTGCCACAGGCAGCTGTGGAGGACAAGTCTTTATGTATCTTTAAGATAGAGGATGATAGATTCTTGATTGATCAGGGGATGAGGGGATATGGGAAGAAGGCAGGAGATTGAGGCTGAAAGGAAAATTTGTTCAGTCATGATGAAATGGTGGAGCAGTCTCAATGGGCAAATTCTACTCCTATATCTTATGGTCTTATTGTCTTATGATTTTTCTAAACACTGATTCTCCACAAGGTTGTATCCTCAGCTCCCTACTCTACTCCTTGTATACTTGTGACTGTGTTGACAGATTCTCCATCTACCAGTTCACAGATGATACCACTGTACTGAGTTGCATCTCAAATAATGATGGGTCTGAATACAGGAAGAATTATGTACAGGAATACAGGAAGGAGAGGGGAAGTTTAGTATTATGTCAACACCTTTTCCCTCAATGTCAACAAAACAAAAGAGTTGGTCTTTGAATACAGTAAGAGTGGGGTGGGTGTGTGTGCACATGCTCCTGTCTATACCAACAGTGTTGAGGTTGAGAAGGTTGAAAATCTCTAGGTGTGAATATCATGTCGCCTGTCCTGGTCCAACCATGAAAATGTCATGATCAAGAAAACTCACTAATGCCTCTTCTTCCACAGGAGGATAATGAAATCCAGCGTGTCTCAATCAACTCTTACCAATATTTATTGATGCACTGTAGGAAGCATTTTCTCTGGATGTATAATGGCCTGGTATGACAACTGCACCGCAAGAAACATAGAAACATAGAAAATAGGTGCAGGAGTAGGCTATTCAGCCCTTCGAGCGTGCACCACCATTCAGTATGATCATGGCTGATCATCCAACTCAGAACCCTGTACCTGCTTTCTCTCCATACCCCCTGATCCCTTTAGCCACAAGGGCCATATCTAACTTCCTCTTAAATATAGCCAATGAACCGGCCTCAACTGTTTCCTGTGGCAGAGAATTCCACAGATTCACCACTCTCTGTGTGAAGAAGTTTTTCCTCATCTTGGTCCTAAAAGGCTTCCCCTTTATCCTTAAACTGTGACCCCTTGTTCTAGACTCCCCCCAACATCGGAAACAATCTTCCTGCATCTAGCCTGTCCAATCCCTTTAGAATTTTATACGCTTCAATAAGATCAATAATCAATAAGAAACTGCGGAGTTGTGGACACAGCTCGACACATCACAGAAACTAGCGTCTCCTCTGTGGAGTCTGGCTATTCTTCTCCCTGCCAGCACAATCAACCTGCCCACTCAGACATTCTCCCTTCTTCCCCCTCCTATCAGGAAGAAGATACAAAATCCTGAACCAGCAGGCCCAAGGACAGCTTCTATCCCACTGTTGTCAAACTTTAGAACAAACCTTTGTACTATCAGATGTTCTCAGCCTGACAATCTACCTCAATATGATGTTGCACTTTATCATTTATTCTTATCCTTTATTTTGCATTGTTACTGTTTTACCTCATTCAGAATCAGAATCAGAATCAGGTTTATTATCACCGGCATGTGACGTGAAATTCATTAACTTAGCAGCAGCAGCAGTTCAATGCAATACATAAAATAGAAGAGAGAAAAAAAAATAATAATTAATAAATAAATAAATAAATAAATAGATTGATTACAGTAAATGCATATTGAATAGATTAAAAAAGATTCAAAAATCAGAAATAATGTATACGTATTAAAAAAAGTGAGATAGTGTCCAAGGGTTCAATGTCCATTTAGGAATCAGATGGCAGAGGGGAAGAAGCTGTTCCTGAATCACTGAGTGTGTGCCTTCAGGCTTCTGTACCTCCTACCTGATTAACTGTGAGAAAAGGGCACACCCTGAGTGCTGGAGGTCCTTAATATTGGATGCTGCCTTTCTGACACCCCACTCCCTGAAGATGTCCTGGGTATTTTGTACATTAGTACCCAAAATGAAGCTGACTATATTTAAACCTTCTGCAGCTTCTTTCGGTCCTATGCAGTAGCCCCCTCCCCATACCAGCCAGTAATGCAGCCTGTCAGAATGCTCTCCATGGTACATCTATAGAAGTTTTTGAGTGTACTTGTTGACATGCCAAATCTCTTCAACTCCTAATGAAGTATAGCCACTGTCTTGCCTTCTTTATAACTACATCAATATGTTGGGACCAGGTCAGATCCTCAGAGATCTTGACACCCAGGAACTTGAAACTGCTCACTCTCTCCACTTCTGATCCCTCTAAGAGGATTGGTATGTGTTCCTTCGTCTTAGCCTTCCTGAAGTCCACAATCAGCTCTCTCGTCATTACACATTCCACTCAATGTGTAATGATTTGGTCTGTATAAGTAGTAAGCAACACAACTTTTCACTGAATCTTGGTACATGTGACAATAATAAGTCAATGTCTATACCAGTCCTCCTCACTCAAATAATGCAGCAAATGAGATTAACATATGGCATTTTATTTTTTTACTGGTACATCAAAAATGTTGGGTGGTGAGGTGGAGATGCATCTCTACCAAGGGAGGTATAAAGCATTCCTTCCCTCTGCTAGCCTGCAGGTTATCCTTGAGCAAGGTGTAGTAGCAACTCCTTAGCAACCCCTAGCCCCCCCACAATCAGGGTCACGTGAAGTCGTGGGAGCAGGTAGCCATATGAGCAATTGGTGCATATTTCTAGTCCTGATTATGAGGCCACTGATGCCAAGCAGACAATCACTGAAGAGTGCTGACAATGGCTGGGGTCACCGCAGAAACCAACGGCAAACACTTCTGATGAAAAATTTGCCCAGAAAAATCATGGTCACGGAAAGATCATGATCGCCCATATCGTACCACATGGCACATAACAAACAAACGATATCAGAAATGATCTGAAAGACCAAAGGAACCAGTGAAGACTTCCTTAGTAAAAAAAATGTTGCCAATAAAGAGGGGGAAATATAATTGGGATTCCAATGTGGAATATGTTCAATATATCATGAAACTAGATTTCAGCAGCAGCTGAATAAAGAAACATTTTAAAGTAGACCAAGTTTATCTACCATGGACACAATGTTTGGCATAGGTGTGATGGGGTAAAGAGCTTGTTTTTATACTCTGTGACTCTATGACTTCCTTCTTCAACCATAATCTGCCCTCACAGGCAAGGGTGAACAAGAAAAACAGTTTGTATAAATCATTGTGTAAATTACTAAAATGTTGTGGACACCCAAGCAAATAAGCAAAAAGGCTAATCAGAAGACTGGAGCAGAAGATATTATGCCATTGCTCTGCAAAGCTCTATAAAATAATGCTTGGACCACAGCTAATAGTTCTGTGGCCACATCTTAGGAGGGAGGGAACGAGGGTCTGTGGTATAAATTTTATAGGATGATGCATGGAAATGCAAGGATTAAATTATGGAGGGCGGGGTCAAAGTCAAAGTAAATTTATTGTCAATGTACGTATATATGATCTGAAAGAAGTTAGGATGATAGAAACTTGAGCTTTATTCTCTATAATTCAGAAGCTTGAGGAGTAACTTGAATGAAGTTATGAAACTCAGGAAAATTGACAGAGAATAATCCAAGAAAATGTTACCTTTTACACCATAAACCAGGTGATATATTTTAAATCAGACTCTAGAACTAGAGTCCAGAGATGTCAGGAAACAATATTATGTGGAAGGGAGAATAAAATACTTTTAGGTTTTTTCACAAAGTGCAACTGATGCTTTGTCAAATAGCAACATAAAGTCTGACAATGTAAACTAAAGGTGAGGTCATATAAGACTTTAGGTGTCAGAGTAGCCAGACATTGCAATAGGCACCGGAGATTACAGGTCTTCAACAGTCTTTATGCTCCATCTTCTTTCTCTAAGACTCACAACGAACACGATTGATCTCAGATGTTAAAAGAAAATAAGCAACTACAGATGCTGGAAATCTGAAACAAAGACAAAATATGTAGGACACACTCAGCAGGTCAGGCAGCATCTGTGGAAAGAGAAACAGTAAATGTTGTGGGCCCAGAACTGGGAAAGCAATGTTAACTGTTTCCCCTTCCACAGATATTACCTGAGGTGCTGAGTATTTCCAGTCTCAAGGGGTGTTTCCCTCTTAGATCTTCTGACCACACAACCAAGATTTGCCTGCTTCTGAAAAAAGTTGTAATTGGAGTTAGTCAGTTCAGCAGCCAATCAGATTGAAGAATTTTCACATATAGTAAAAATCAAAGTTACAAGTTGTATAGAATTTAATTAGTGCAGCAGTTAAAATATACAAATAAATGTACTTTCAGAACCCAATGTTTTAAATTCCTTTGCATCTTAACGTGCTTTTGTGAAGTAAGTTAACATACATGAATGTTGTTTACTGAATCTTAATTCGGCTTTAGAAATGTTCCATTCTCCAGCAAGAAGACGTAAGGTTGAACGCTTCTTTTGTTTAATGGCTGTGTGGCGCCACAACAACAACCTTTCACTCAATGTCAGCAAGATCAAGGAGATGATTATTGACATCAGGAGGAGGAAACCAGAGGTCCATGAGGCAGTCATCATTGGGGAATCTGGGAAGGAGACGGTCCGCAACATTAATTGCCTTGGTGCTATCGTTTCAGAAGATCTGTCCTGGATCCAGCCATTATGAAGAAAGCATGGCAGTGCCTCACTTCCTTAGAAGTTTGTGAAGATTTGGTCTACCATCCAAAACTTTGACAAATTTCTATAGATGTATGGTGGAGAGTATATTAACTGGTTGCATCATGGCCTCAAGACCCACACCACCAGGTTCAGGAAGAGTTATTACCACTCAACCATCGGGCTCTGGAACCGGGGGGATAACTTTACACACCCCATCACTGAAATGTTCTCTCAAACTATGGATTCAGTTTCAAGAGCTCTATATCTTATTTTCTCAACATTTATTGCTTATTTATTTATTATTATTAATTTGTTTTTCTTCCTTTTTGTGTTTGCACAGTTTTTTGTGTGTCCTTCCTGTTGGGTACAGTCTTTCATTGATTCTGTTGTGTTCTTGTATTGACTGTGAATGCCTGCAAGGAAATGATTCTCGAGTTTGCATATGGTGACATATATGTATAATAAATTAACTTTGAAATGTGAACTTTGGACTTCTAAGGGAGCATTAACCAAATGCCTGAAGATTTCCCTTGATAAAGGCAGGAAAGGTTGCAGTGAGAGGCTGTTAAATCACCCGGAGCTACACTTGGATTTCATGTTAAACGATGCACATAGATTCTGAAACAGATGCCAGTTTTAGTGAGTAATGATGGTCAACACAAGTCGTTCAGCTGTAGTTGCTTTAGGGAAGTGTGGCATAGGGAATCATGAATTGACCTGCAGTAAAAATTCCAGTTATATTGGACAATGCAGCCAATGTTTAATTGAAGGGTAATCAAGATGAAATATCAGTTTTTTTTAATCCACAGAGGCTTCCTGATCTGAGGAGTATTATTTTTCCATCAGATTCCTGCTTCAACATAATCTTGCTTTCAGAAACAGGAATTTTGTCTGCTAAGTAACGCACACAAAGTTCTGGAGGAACTGAGCAGGTCAGGTAGCATGACGTTTCAAGACTGTCCTGGTGAAAGGTCTCAACACAAAATGTCGACTGTTCATTCCTTTCCACTGATGCCATCTGACCTGCAGAGTTCCTCCAGAAATTTGTGTTCGTTGCTCTGGATTTCCAGCATCCGCAGGATCGCTTGTGTTTATGATTTTGAGTGCCAAGAAGTGAAACTGTAGATGTGAATCAACACCTTAAATTACAGTATTACTGATGTTTGAAAAGATAAAGAGTTCTTATTTTGTATTTAGTAATTTATAACAGTCAAAATATGGATTATTGAATATAGTTCATTAATTTTCTTCAACGGTGATCAAACAGTGCAACAAATAGTCTGCAGAAAAGAACTCAAAGGGTCAGCAGTATTTGTGGGAGGAAAGCCGCTGTTGACACTTTGGGTTGAAACCCTGCTTTAGTAGATCAAGCAGCATCTGTGTGATTCCTTTCTTTTCTTTCCACAGAAAAGCCCTCTGCCCTCTGAGTTCTTCCAGCTATTGCTCTGAAATCCAGCATCTGTAATCTTTTCTGCCTTCAATAGTCAGCTGGTTCCATTTTTTATTGTCGTAAAGAATATTAATTTTGGTTACACTAGATTCCAAGAAAGTTTTCAAAGCACAGCTCAAACAGAAGCCCAAACACAGCTGCCGTTTCTAATTTTTATTTTCAAATTTTCAATATTTTCTCTTCTTGGTGCCTTTTAGTTTTCTTCCACATTCCACTCAATACTCAATTGGCCAAATCTAAAACGAGCAAGGTTCAAGTTACTGCAAGTTGATCTTGGTTGCTACCAGCCCCATGAGCAGCTCACAGAACAGTCAATAAGACCACTTATGAAGTGTTATTTCTGACTTTGTGACTGCACTTGTGTTCCATGAAATGGCCTCACCTGTTGGAAATTGGAAACATGCATCTGTCCCAAGCATTGTCAACTAACTGGGCAAAAAAAATTCGGTGTGGTGAATATCTGAATTTCCAATACATTGCTAGCAGGTGAAATACCCAGCCTGAACAAAAGGCCAGCAATGTATCCTATATTTTCAGTTAATAGTGTTTTCTATTAAGTAAACAGCTAATTCACCACAGACCTGCTTGAGGTTCCAGCTTTCAAATGAACAGTTAAATCAAAGGTCCATCTGTTCTTTCACTGGGATGCAAAAGACCCCTCGGCTTTATTTCAGAGAAGGGTAGTAGTATTCTCCTGCTCTCTTAGCCAGTGCTTATCTTCTAATAGCATCACAAAAACAAATTATCCACTCATTATCACACTGCTGTTGTGGGAAGTGGCTGCTGCATTCCTTATTGCTCTAACTTCATCTCATTGATTTTAAAGTCCTGTGGATCATGCTGGGGTAATAATTGGTGCAAATACTTTGGTTCATTACAAGAGGAGTAAAGCTTTTTTAGTCCATTTATAAATAAATGACCCAAGTGTGCTCACATGTACACAAACTATAATCTTAATAGTTATACTCCAATGCAATCTGCAATAGGTGCTTTCCTCAAAAAATATTTCAAATCCAATCCATTAAAATGTAAAGAACTGAAAAGATAAAGTTAATTTTTAAAATTATGTCAATTTTTTAATTGCTTTGACACTCTTGATTCTCTAACAATACAGGAAGAAAAAGCTAGAGAAATGTGCATATAAGATATACAAAGGAACAGAACTAAATTGATTTGGTTTACTTTAAAATATTATCACTATTGAGACTATAATAGAAAAGAACGCTATGCATTTTCTGAGGACTTTGCAGGGAACCGTTGTGAAATGGACCCAAGATGCAAGGAGGCCAACATGATGGATGTTACCAAATTCGAGCTGATCTCTAGTCCTGTCCATTCATACTCATTCTAATGTTTAACTTTAGATTTTTCTTTCTGTCATTTGTCTTTGCTTGTTGGAGGTGTCTTGACAAACTCCTCAGAATCATTTTCACATCAGCATTAGCCACAACTCATGAATATTGGGTCAGCCTTAGAGTTTAATCCTCAATGCATCATGCGATTATTATCTGGGCCACCCTGACACTTTGTTCTATTGCCCCATCCCACCGGGGGACTCGGTGTCATACACATGGCTAGCCTAAGGGGGGATTAAACTCTCCTGTTTGCCAAATCTGAAGTCTGTCACACCATCCATCATTTTCTAGTCCTGCCAAAGTCAATACAATTGTGTAGCACTGAATGTGTGTAACCAGAAGTGTGTCTCTAGCTTTGAATATTCCTTAGTTTGTTGAAGAAAATCCATCAATGTCAGATTAAAAAAACAGCTAGAAGACAAACTGACCGCAGTCTTTGAGCTGTTCTGTGATTTTTGTTTTTGAAGTGAAAGGAATACTTTCTACATCAGTTTGTTTACTCATCTGTCTGTTCCTGCACATTGTAAAACTCTTTATGTTAGCCCAATTTTAACAGAATATGGTTTTACCACAGAATGTTTGACAGAGATAATGTAAATAATATATATTATATTTAGAGTTGATAATTTGATTGTTATTCTATGGTTACAGCAGCTATTTACAGGCTCTCTTAACGTTCTGGGTCAGGAAAACAATAATTTTATGCACATGTTCAAGACTTCTCATTCTAAAAGGATTGTTGGCATAAGTAGCTTCTTACATTAGATCAGGAGTTCGCAAGCTTTTTTTATGCATGCACCCCTACCATTAACTGAGCGGTCTGTGGACCCCAGGTTGGGAAGCCCTGAACTAGGTGGTAGAGCACTCGAATTACCAGCTCAAATTTGCAAATGTCCCTCCTTGAACCATCATCATCGCGAGATCGGTGATGAAATTCTGAAATTGTACAGCAGGAGATAATCCCCTTTAATGGACTCGCTTTAAGATGCAAAAACACTACAGAAGCTATGTTCCCCGAATGAAATGGCCAATGATTGAGGAGAATTTGATGGCTCTGGACCCGTATTTGCTGGAGTTTAGAAGAATGAGGAGAGATCTCATTGAAACTGAACAAATATTAAAATGGAGAGGATGTTTCTATTGTGGGAGAGTCCAGGACCAGAGAGCACAGCCTCAGAATAGAAGTATGTCCCTTTAGAACAGAGATAAGAAGGAACACCTTTGGCCAGAGGAAGGTGAACCTGTGGAAAATAGAGGTTGATTGGTTCTTGATTACTAAGGGCATCAAAGGTTACAGGGAGAAAGCAGCAGAAAGGGGTTGTGAGGGAAAACCATTTCTGGGTGTCAACATCTCTGAAGAACTATCATGGACCCAACATATTGAAGCAAATGTAAAAAAAGGCACATCAGCAGTTATATTTCATTCAGAGTTTAAGGAGATTTGGTAGGATTCTAGCAAATTTCTACAAATGTACCCTGAAGAGCATACAGTCAGAATCAGGTCTAATATCACAAGCATATGTTATGAAATTTGTTAACTTTATGGCAGCATAACAACGCCATAAATGATAACTATAGAGATAAAAAAAAAGTTACATTAAGTAAGCAAACACGATGAAACCTACAGATGCTGGAAACTCAAGCAACACACATGAAATGCTGATGGGACACAGCAGGCCAGGCAGCATCTAATTGGAAGAAGCACTGTTGACGTTTTGGGCCGAGACCCTTCGTCAGGACTAACTGAAAGAACAGATAGTAAGAGATTTGAAAGTAGGAGGGGAAGGGGGAAATCTAAAAAGACCGGAATGGGTGGGGTGAAGCTAAGAGCTGAAAAGGTGATTGGCAAAAGGGATACAGAGCTGGAGAAGGGAAAGGATCATGGGACAGGAGGCCTAGGGAGAAAGAAAGGGGGAGAGGAGCACCAGAGGAAGATGGAGATCAGGCAAAGAGTGATGGGCAGAGAGAAAAAAATGAGGGGGAGTTGAAGCCACACTCAGGTTAGAGGAACATCTCCTTAAATTCCATCTGGGTAGCCTCCAACCTGATGGCATGAACATTGATTTCTCTAACTTCCGTTAATGCCCCTCCTCCCCTTCTTATCCCAACCCTGATTTATTAATCCCTCCCCCGCCTTTTTTCCTTTTTGCAGTTAGTTCTGAGAAAGGGTCTCAGCCTGAAACATCGACAGTGCTTCTTCCTATAGATGCTGCCTGGCCTGCTGTATTCCAGGTACATTAAGTATATGCATGTCTACTTCATAGTTAAGTTAAAATAAGTCGTACACTAAAACAGAAATCAAAATAAGTGAGGTAGTGTTCATGGGTTCAATGACCATTTAGTACCTGGATGGCAGAGGGGAAGAAGCTGCTCCTGAGTCACAGAGTGTGTGCTTTCAGGCATCTGTACCTCCTTCCTGATGGTAACAGTGTGAAGAGGGCATGTCGAATGTGACATGGACCCTCAATGATGCACCTAAGGCACCTTGAAGATGTCTTGGATACTACATCACTGTCTGGTATGGAGGGGCCACTGAAAAAAGCTGCAGAAGGTTGCAAATTCAGCTAAATCCATCATGGACACAGACCTCCTCGATATTGAGGACATCTTCAAATTCCAATGCCTCAAATATGAGGAATCCATCATTAAGGATGCCCATCACCCAGGGCTTGCCCTCTTCTCATTGCTACCATTGGGGAGGAGGTACAGGAGCCTGAAGGCACACACTCAGTGATTCAGGAACAGCTTCTTCCCCTCTGCCATCTGATTTCTGAATAGACATTGAACCTACGAACACTACAACACTAATTTTTTTTCTCTTTTTGCACTACTTATTTAATTTAACTATATACACACACGTGTATATATATGTATGTATAGAATATACATATACATATACTGTACATACATTTCTTACTGTAATAAGACAACAAATTTCATGACTTATGCCACTGATGTTAAACCTGATTCTGAAATCAACCATGATGGAATGGTGGAGCATATTCGATGGACTGAATGAGCTAATTTTCTCCTGTGTCTTATGATCGTATGGTCTGGGGCATGTCCTGGTTGATGAAGATCCTGAATGGTTGATGCCACCTTTTTGAAGCACTAACTCTTGAAGATACCGTCAGTGGAGGGTTGTGCTCATGATGGAGCTGGCTGACTACAACTCTCTGTAACCTCTTACGATCCTGTGCATTGGAAGCTTCATACCAGTCAAAATGCTCTCCACCATACATCTATAGAAACTTGTAAGCGTCTTTGGTGACATACTGAAGCACCTCAAACTCCTAACGAGGAAGAGATGCTACGTGCTTTCCTTGTGATGGCATCAACATATTGGGTCCAGGATAGGTACTCTGAGATGCTAATGACCAAGAACATAACGCTGACCACTGACCCTTCTGTGAGGGTTGGTGTGGATTATGCCACCTTTCCATAAGAACATAAGTTATAGGAGCAGAATTATGCAATCTGGCCCATCGAGTCTGCTCCACCTTTTCATCATGGCTGATCCATTTTCTTTCTCAGCCACAATCTCCCGCTTTCCCCACGTATTCCTTCATGTCCTGACTAATCAAGAACCTATCAACCTCTGCCCTAAATATACCCAAAGACTTGGTCGCCACAGCTGCCTGTGGCAATGAAATCTGCAGATTCACCACTCTCTGGCAGAAAAAGTTCCTCTTCATCTCCGTACTATAAGGGCATCCTTCTATTCTGCGTCTGTGTCTTCTGGTCTTAGACTCCCCCACCATGGGGAACATCCTCTCCAACATCCACTCTTTTGAGGCCTTTCAACATTTGATAGGTTTCAGTAAGACCATCCCTCGTTTTTCTGAATTCCAGTGAGTACAAGCCCAGAGCCATCAAGTGCTCCTCGTATGACAAGCCTTTCAATCCCAGAACCATTTCTATGAACATTCTGTGAACCCTCTCCAATGTCAGCACATTCTTTCTTAGATAAGTGGCCCAAAAGTGCTCACAGTACTCTAAGTGAGACCTGACCAGTGCTTTATAAAGTCTCAATGTTACATCCTTAGTTTTATATTCTAATCCTCTTGAAATAAATGGTAACATCACATTTGTCTTCCTCATCACAGACTCAATCAGGGAAGGCAGCCAACCAGAAAAGGCTCCCCTTATTTCCAGTCTTTGCCTCCTGCCAATCAGCCTCTGCTTTGTCTGTGCTAATATCTTTTCTGTAATACATTGGGCTCATAGCTTGTTAAGCAGCCTCGTGTGTGGCACTTTTTCAAAGGCCTTCTGAAAATCCAAGTGTCCCTTTCCTGAAGTCCACAATCCATTCCTTAGTCTTGCTGAGTGAAAGATTGTTATTCTCAAACAGACATTTTATGTCACTTCTATAAGCCTCCTCATCACCATCTGAGATTCCACCAACAACAGGGTATCATTGGCAAATTTATAGATTGTGTGCTTAGCCTCACAATGATGAGTGTAGATGGAACAGAGCTGTGGGCATCCTTGAAGTGTTGGTCGTCAGCAAGGAGGAGATGTCATTACCAATACGCAGTGACTATGGTCTCCCGATAAGGAAGTGGAAGATCCAGTTGCAGAGAGAGGTACAGACACCCAGGTTTTGAGGCTTTATTATTAGTAATGAGGGAAAAATTGTGTTGAATGTCGAGGCTGTAATTGATAAACAACAGCTTGACAGACATCTTGCTGTTGTCAAGGTCCACCGAAGCAGAGGGAAAGCAAGTGAGATTGCATCTATTATAGACCCATTGGAGACTGTGCTTAGAAGTCGGCAATCATATAACCTTGTCCCAACAGTGGTAATTTTCATTGCTGAGTGAGGTCCATTATCTTTCTACTTGGTTGCCTCTGAGCATATGGTAGATAACTTATGAATTACAATGTGCTGAAAAGCAACTTTTGTTGTGAATACTCTCCCCATGACTGCGTGGATTTCCGCCGGGCGCTTCCATTTCCTCGCACGTTCCAAAGATATATGGGTTAGTAGGTCAACAGGTCACATGGGTGTAATCGGGTAGCGCAGACTCGTTGGGCTGGAGGGGCTCGTAACTGTGCTGTATCTCTAAATAAAACAAAAATATCTAATAAAATTGTAATATTGCATAAAACCAAAATAAGCAAACACAATTGAATTCTGTATTGAGTAATAGAGGTTATTATCTGGGAGGTTGACCCAAAGCTGAAGAGGAATAGCAGAGGAAGTCAGCAGTGAGCAATGTATATTTGCTTATCATGACAGAAGTTATTTTTCCCATTGGACCATGCTTGCTCCCAGCGGGACCAGCTCATCAATCCTGCTCCTCCTTCTTTATTTTTCTATCGCCCTGCTAAAGATGATCTCACACATGCCCATCTACTTCTCTTTGATTCCTTTTCCCATTTATTTATGCCAAAGCATTGCTGATAATAGTCATTCAAGCTGGTAGCACACCTTTGCAAAGTGGTGGAAGCCAGAGTGTCCAGTGGGAATCCAAATTGTCTCAGGGAGAATATACAGTACAAGCTCCACACAGAAAACCTTGAGGTCAGGATCAAACCCTTGATTTGTGAAGCAGAAGTGTTAACTGACAAGTTATAGCAAGACAAATGAAATAAAAACAAAATTAAAGAGAAACATTGATTACACCTTTGTTTTAAATGTAGACCTTTTAATGTGCACCTTTTGAACTTCAGGCTGACTGAGCATTTTTGCCCTAGTAATAGGAGAAAGCAGAAATTAAGTATGTGTATGAGAGGGGTATGAGGACAAAGTTCTATGTGCAGGTCAGTGGGACTAGGCAGAACAACAATTCATCACTGACTGGATGGACTGTAAGGCTGGTTCTGTGCTGTAATGCCCTATGACTCCAGATGCGCTATTTCAGCCATTACTGTCTGATTTGGAGCAGCATCCTGTCACGATATACAAAAACCACACAGCAAACCCTCAGGTCAGCAGGAAAGGTCACTGGCTGCGGTCTACCATCACTCTACAGGACTTGTATGTGTCCAGGACAGAGAAGAGGGCTGGAAAATCATTGCAGACAACACCCACCATGCAAACTGCACTTTCCAAAAGCTCCTTTCTAGAAAGCGCTTTAGGGCTATTAAAACAAAAGTGTCATGCCATCTTGGAAATTTCTTACTCCCAAGTTGTTAATTTGATCAACCATTCTGGTTAGCCCCACATCCCCTTTATTTACTCCCTCGTCACTGCACTGCACAGTAGACTCTCTAAATCGCATTTTATAATTGGAAACACGTGCTGGTATTTATTTATTTATGCACATTTTATTTCATATCCAAACTTTAACTTATAACTTTATTAGTTTATTTATACACAATTCTTTATATTTTACAAGATTCTTTATTCCTTATCATTGTAGAATTTGTTGTTTTTTTGGTGCTTGTTGAGGCCTGACTAACACACCCCAGCAAGTTACTAATACATGCAAATGTACATTCAGTGGCCAATTGATTAGGCTCCTCCTGTATCTAACAAGGTGGCTATTGAATTACGTTCATGCTGCAGCCTGTCCACTCCCAGTGAGTGGCATTTCGACATATGGTGCACTTCGAAGTGCTCTCTTGCACTCCACTCCTGTAGGCGTGGTTATTTGAGTTGCTGTTGCCTCCTTGGCCATTCTCCTCAGACCTTTCTTGTTAACGAGGCATTTTTGTCCATAGAACTGCCGCTCACTGGATGTTCTCATCGTTTTTCACACTATTCTCTGTAAACTCTGGAGACTGTCGTGCATGAAAATTCCAGGAGATCAGCATCTTCTGAGGTGCCCAAACCACCCTGTCTGCCACCGACTATCATTCCACGATCAAAGTAACTTAGGTCACATTTCCAGGAGATCGATAGTTTCTGAGATCCTTGAACCATTCCATCTGGCACCAACAATTACTTCACTGTCAAGGTCACTTAATGTAGATCACATTTCTTCCCCATTCTGATGTTTGCTCTGAACAACAACTGAACCTGAACCTCTTGACCATGTCTGCATGCTTTTATGCATTGAGTTGCTGCACCATGATTGGCTGATTAGATACTTGTGTTAACAAGTAAGTATACAAAGTCCCCAAGGTTCACTGTATTGTCAAAGTATGCCTGCACAATGCACGATTGATATTCATCTTCTCCAGGTAGCCAGGAAATACAGAAAAACCATTGAAAGTAAAGACATCAACTGCCCCTGATCCCAGACCAGCAGGGAAAAGAAAAAGAAACAGGCTCACATACCCCCAAAACCCCTCCCTCACTCACAGAAAAGACCAGTGACAATAGCATCAAACCCCCAACACCCTCTCTCACACACAAAAACTAATAGATCGCCCACACAGAAAAATGGCAACAAGAATATCAGACCCTAAATCCCCAAACCTTCCATCTCACAAAAAAGATTGCCTACTCACCACTAAAGTAATTAATAATGTCACCCCTGAGTGAACATGGCGAATGAAGTTGATCCTCGATCCAGCATTTATATTAGCAATAATTTTGTTATTTTTATATGCTTCAATATTTCTAATACTTTCACTGGAAATTAAAATAGGAGAAGTTATGAAAAGAGTAACCATGAAAACTGTAAATCAAATCCAACTAATGTTATTTTTAAATTTAGATTCCAATTATTGAATAAATACAAAACAGCCATTGCTTGCAGAAGGTTGGGATGAATTGCTGGAAAGAAAACAAGAATATTTACAATCAGTGGCTTGATTGTAAATGTATTGCCTTAACTGAATACGATAATGAATAAGTGCTCATGTTTTGCCAGTTAAATGTTTTAAACAACCAGGAAAGAAAGCACAAATGGGTTTGGGGTAGCATGCTTAAATAAAAAGCCAAATGTTGGCAAGATTCAGTCACTGGGCAGCTGCATGTGTTACAAAGAATGAAACGAAGATTGGAATGAAACTTGTCTTTTATAACTTTCAGAAAGTAGCACAGTCTAGGCCTACTCCACATGTCCACCCTCCACAACTACAGGAATTTTAATTAATCAAATGACCCAAAGTCAGCTGGCAGGTGTTGGTTAAACAACAGTTTTTTTGTTCATCAGCTGTATAGTAAAATATAGCATGATGAAACAAACACATTTAAATGCTCTGACTTGTACTTCTACATAATTCAGATTATAGCTGAAGTGTTTGTTTCATTTTTGTCTGAAAGGGTTACCAGGTGACCCGTCACTTTGCTTCATGGGTAAACATATAGATCAAAAATATATAATTGACATTTAAGAGGTTCTGTCTGTAAAACAGTTATCATGTTCCTTTTCGCGCATCAGGCGGCATTTTTGCTATTTCCGTAGTATTTGACTGTTTTTTACAAGGCCGAGTTGCTAGCTCAACATTCAACCCTGCGATAGAAAGCTGGCCGGATTTGAACCCAGGACCATTCGCCTTGAAATTGGGTGCTGAAACCACTGCACCACCAACCAGCTCAATAAAAAAAAGTCATCATAATATAATTGATGAACCCAGAAATGAAAAGGTTAATGTATGAGGAGTGTTTGATGCCTCTGGACCTGTATTTGCTGACGTTTAGAAAAATGAAGGGAGAATCTCATTGAAACCTATTGAATATTGAAAGGCCTACACAGAGTGGATGTTTCCTATACTGGGGGAGTCTGGGATCAGACTGCTATGTAGGCCAAGACATTGGGTATATTTGAAGCAGAGGTTGATGGGTTCTGGATTAGTAAGAGCATCAAAAGTTACAGGGAGACGACAGGAGAACAGGGTTGAGAGGAATAATGAATCAGACATGATGAAATGGTGGAGCAGACTCGATCAGCTAAATGGCCTCATTCTGCTCCAATCTCTTATGGTCTTACAGTCTAATACTATATTTAACACAGTGATCTGCTGGTATTCTGAGCCTAGTTTGATGAATCCAGATAATTTGGTATTGATGGGTTTTAATGACATCACTTTCTGATTCTATCTTATTTTAAAGAGAGAATATTGCTGCTGTTTTTAACTGATTAAATTAGTCTGAATGGCAAATGACTAAAATACAGAATAAACCTATTAGTCAATCTACAGTGTTTGTCCATGGTTGTGCTATTGGAAACACATCTCCACATGAAGGAAGGAAAAGCTGAGACTCCTGCTGTATTTCTGGTCAGGTAAAGCATCCATAACCACCAAACCCCTCCCAATTAATGTCACTTAAAATAACATATACTGTATCTACAAAATTTGTTTTGGGGGATGATAAGAACTGGAATTATGGGGGAAAGTAATAAAAGTGTTTAAAATTCACCCAGTCACATATATACAGTATTGTATCATAGGCATAAATATCAATAGATAGTTTGGGTGTCTAAGACACTTGCACAATTCTGTAGTAATTTTATCTATTGCACTGTACTGCTGCCACATAAAACAAAATTTATAAGTGATTTATAAATTTATAAAGTGATGATAAACCTGATTCTGATATGAGTCTCTATTGTGGACTGAGAGTGGGAAGGGTGGAGGGAGAGGGAAATTATGGTTGGAAAAAGGGGAAGGGAGAGGGGAGGGAGTGGGAAGCACCAGAGGGATATGCTGTAATGGTCAATAAACCAGTTGTTTGGAATCAAAATACCTTGCCTGTTGTCTCAGGGCTGGGCAGCTCTGCACCCGTACCACCCCCCTGCCCCTGGTACTCATTTTCTGCCACCTGTCCCACACCCCACCCACAATGTTCCGCCCTCGTCATTCCTATCATCCTTCGCTCCCCTCAGATTTACAAACTTGCTTTCTGATCCACATTGACTAATATAGTACTGAGCAAAAGTCTTAGGCACTGTAGCTAAGAGTTTTGCACAGTACTGTATATTTAAGTAGCACAACTGTATGGCAGGATACAGATTTTCAAGTAAAGCTGTTTGATTTCTTAGTCAATATGAGATGGTGATGAGATTTTCAGGTCAAGAATAAAATCAGCTAGTTATGTTGCATTGCCTATCAAATTTATTTTTGTTTCCACAGTTAATGCATGCTCCAACATTCTTCTTTCAGTTTCAGTTCTCCACAATGGTTTGAACCTGCATTTCACAGTTTTTACATGCCTCTTTTTGTTGAGTCCAATGGTCAGAATAAATAATTTGTCTTGTCCTTAGAAACTTGGAAATTTGAGGAAGGAATACAATTTATTTCGCACACGAGAAAATCTACAGATACTGGAAATACAAGCAACACACACAAAATGCTGGAGGAACTCAGCAGGCCAGGCAGCTTCTATGGAAAAGTGTACAGTTGATGTTTCAGGCCGAGATCCTTCATCAGGACAGAATTTATTTCACCTCTATTTCTTAAATACACTTTGAAGGCAGAAGGTCACATTTATCCTGTTAATGTTTCCAAGTCATCAAATTTTAAATAAAGGTCGTATTTGAATTATTTGGTTCTTTCTAATTAGCAGCTCAGTCAAAATATTTATTTATTTATTGAGGTACAGTGCGGAGAAGGCTTTTCTGACTTTCTGACGCAGCAACCCCCGATTTAATGCTAGGCCAGTCATGCGACAATTTACAATGACCTATTCACCTACCTAGCGGTATGCCCTTGGACTGTGGAAGAAAACTGGCACACCCAGAGGAAATCTACATGGTCACAGGGAGAACGTACAAACTCCTTACAGGTTGTGGTCAGAATTGAACCCCAGTCACTGGTACTGTAAAACGTTATGCTAACCACTGTGCCACCCTGCCGCTCTTGTTCTACTTTTGGTAAAATTTTTGGAAGTAAATGCATCATAATTTTTTTCAGCACTGTGTTACGGATATGGTCATCGGAAAGGTAACATAATAAACACAGCTAATTGAATGTTTTAAAATTTCATTAAAATGGCAAGGCAGAAATAGAGGTCAGTGCAAACATTAAAGTGGAAGGCAAAATGTGATAAAGAATGAAAGAGAAATATTTAACTTCTGGATTAATTTTTGAAAAATGCAAAGCCAAATAAACTGATTGCATTCAGAATTTCCATATCCTCTGTAAATCTTTCTGAAGAAAGATTATGCGAACTATTTTAAAATAAATCTCTTCTTCTGCATTGCAGAACATGGGTTCAAGTTTTCAGGTTTATCCAAACAACAAGAAATGATAATCTGCAATTTCAAATCATTAAGAAAACTCCAAAAATATACACAGAATCCAAAGCAAAATGTGACATCTGCAAACAACTCCATCTGTCCTCAACAGAACTTTAGAATAAGTGAAATATATTAACGAATTGAGGTTCCAAACAGTTGAATTAGGCTACAGACTTGTATATTCAGTTCCATCTATTGGTCCATGTTGAATCTAATTTGTACTGAATGATTTTATTTGCACCATCTATGTTTTCAATCCTTCCCTTTTTATCTGAATGGCAGGAATTGCAGCACAGCAGGACACCATTCATCCTATAGTACGAGTACTGACACTGTTTCTCAACTTCCAAAAACGGAACACAGACTTCCAAGTACATCAACATTAGGCACAATACTGCTGCAATTATTTTTTTTTGGAATGAGCCAAGAAATAGAGGTACACAGTCCCGGGACCTACACGAGCAGAAAAAGTCATAGGCAAGTCACTACTGCCTTTGGCATCACACTAGGAGCTCTGACACTAATAAGAACAGTATGATAATATAATTAGTAGTAATATATGGAGACATCTGTGAGACAAACAGAATCATAATATGGCAATAATCAGACTGTCTCTAACAGGGCAACAGCCTTATTGTCTCAATCTCCATTTAAAGCATTGTCGCGATAACTGGCCAAATGGAAGTTCTCCCAAAGACCTGCAGCCCCCTGACTGCATGTGTTCTATAAGAGGCATTCTTCCAACATTGGTTCCACTCTATTAGCAGCTTGTAAACTTCTCATTATCTCCTAGGGGATATTGAGGATAGAGGTGCAGCCAGTTATCTGCATTCCCATTGCCTGCACCTGCCTTTCCTAACTAAACATTAAAACCCCAGAGAGCTGGATCAGAAGTATATAATGCCTCTTCAATATTGTAAAGAATACGTAGTTAAAGGCTCAGCACCCAAACAAAAGCATGAAACAAAACAACTATAATTTGGCTCTGGCAACAGATGCCAAATTTCTTTTATTTGTGTTTCAATTAGCACAAACTTTTAGACAAAGTTTGTTGAAGAGGTGATTTTTGTTTTATAAGTATCTAAATCAAAATGCTGAACTTTAACTCTCTAATGATTTTATGTGACTCAAACAGAACAAAATATTGATAAGATATTGTCAAATGTTTTTCAGCCAGAATTGTATGTTTGTATTTTAACTGAACATTTCTCGTTTACTTCTAAATTCAAACTAAATGGTACAGTATGGCTTATTTCCCAATTTGTTTTCTCAATAGCCATCTAACTTTACTAATGAAACAAACTTTTCCCAAATATTCAACAATTCCATTGGGTTTACAATGCCCTTCATACCACAGAAACATATGCCAGAAGTATACGTTTGCCAGAGATGAGCTAATGCATGAAGAAGTAAGATTGCTATACTACCAACAGTATGCACACTGAAGCTAATATTACCAAAACTGAAGCAACGATCTTGCAACAAATCTATGTACAAACACATACATAGATGCCAGATATTGAACTCCCCATATGTATCCATTTCTCCCACACCACAGTGTTCAGAGTAATTCTAGAAAGACACACTGAAAGCAGATATAGACATCACAAGCTATGAGAAGCAAATTCTCAATCAACTTCAATGGCTTCTCATCTCCCCTGAGTCAATGGCCTGTTCTAAGGAGAAGGATGCTGTCCTTGAAGTCAAGAAGTGAAATGAAAGGGAAAGAATCCTTTGCCAGTAGAACTCTGAGGAAATACTCATCCATTCTGTAGGTGGACTGCTATCTCTATGTTTGAACTCCTGTGTCACTTCATAACCGACAATTAAATATTGTATTTTACCTTGAATTGAGTGCTCACTAACAATGAGCAAAGAAAAATTTGACTCTGATATAATCTTCATCTCTCACAATTAACATTATCTCTTTCTTTGACCGATGTTTTCATTGTTTTATTTTCTTTATTTTATTGAGATACTGCACCAAACAAGTCCTTCTGGCCCTTTGAGCCATGTGCCCAACAATTTCCCAATTTAACCCTAGCCTAATCACAGGCAAATTTACAATGATCAATTAACCTACCAACCGATACATCTTTGGACTGCGGGAGGAAACTGGAGCACCTGGAGAAAACCCATGCAGTCATGGGGAGAACGTACAAACTCCCTACAGGCAGTGGTGGGAATTGAACCCTGGTCATCTGTGCTGTAAAGCGTTGTGCTAACCACTACATTATCATACATGCCTCAACCACTTCCTCTGACAGCTCTTCCCATTTATTCACCTTCCTCTGTGGGAAGATGTTGCTTCCCAGGTCCTTTTTAAATCTTTATCCCTCACCCAAAATCAACACCCACCCCTCTAGTATTGGCCTCTCCTGCCAAGGAAAAAAGAAAGATACCTTTCCTCATGACTCACCTTTCACATTCCTAATTCACTATAAATCTGGTTTAAACTCCAAAGCATTAGAAAAAGCTCCTGAAAAGACATTGCTGACGTGCAACTTGCTTAATATGAATTGTTCCTAGTTGACCTAGAAACAGTCCTGGGTCTCAGATCTGAAGTCCTCCCTCCTACACCATATACCCAACTGCACCATACTTGTCAGCGTGTGGCACTGGGAGTGATCATAAGATTACTACCTTGAGGTCATGCTTATTGGTCAGAATAATTCTGACAAAACCATGCTGGAGGTATCAGAAGCTGCGACTAGCAAATTATCCATTAGATCAGATGGCATCACATCCTCCAGAAGTCAATGACTCACTCTAAGGAAAAGCACTTCTTCTTCCAATGCATCCAAAGAAGGAACAGAAATGAAGAACACAATAATTTCATCAACCTTTGGAAAATCTTGAATCAAGTTCAGAAATGAGGAGAAAGCTCATTGTTCAATATGCACAGGGGTGACTGGTACTTCCAACCTCAGCTCTGTGAATAACTGAGCTATAACTTGAAGGGAGAAGGATGGGTAATAGAATGGTTGCTACCTTCTTTCTTCTGGGGGCATTATGGTCATCAATGCTCTATTCATTGACTGAAATAATTAACTAATCAGGTCAGTTTTTTTTGTTTTCAGTAGTGGATAAGATGGAGGAAGGGTGGGTAGAACAAAGGGAATATGAAAAAAGATCTAGTGATTTTCCGGCATATATAATGAATATATACTGAATATACACTTCTTGGGCTTCCAGCCAGGTGTTTATTGTAACCAACATTTCGATGAGAAACTCTGCCAACTTCATCAGGAATGATACCTGGGCATGTCTAGTCCAGAAGTACATCGCTTATAATCGATACTTGTACCCAGGTGGATGCCTGAGAAGAGCTTATTCAAAGGGAATATCTCTAATATGCAGAAATCATATGACTTAAGATTAAGATTAGGTTAAGTTTTTTGTCACTACCATTGTATTATTAATAGCAAGTTTT
The DNA here is from genome assembly GCF_030144855.1 of Hypanus sabinus. Lineage (NCBI taxonomy): Eukaryota > Metazoa > Chordata > Chondrichthyes > Myliobatiformes > Dasyatidae > Hypanus > Hypanus sabinus. The sequence goes on along the minus strand of NC_082709.1, from coordinate 165,508,530 downwards.
TTTCTCTATCTTTTATTCCACATTATTGCACCCTACTCTTTGACATGCTTCCTCCAGTAATGGAACTAATCTAGCAGATGAATACAAGGTTGATCAACATATGTTGGTTCCACTCCAGAACTAAGGCCTCTCCACTCTTTGTCCTCATGCTGTAGTACATAAGTGATGCTAGCATAAGATCATAATTGTGTCCAAAACGTTGTTGGTCCATTCACTAAATATCCACCAAAACCAAGGTCCTCTGCCAATATCCCCATGCTGCATAAGACCATACACCAACAATAAAGGTCATTGATAAGGGCCTGAAAACATAAAACTCAGGAGCCATCTCTCAGTGAAGGCAGACATTCACCTCTGCCACCACTGCACCAGTAGAACCTTTGGCTACCTGAAGAAAAGAGTGCTCATATACTCATACATCAATCCAGGTACAAAGAAGAGAATCTTCCAGGCAGCAGAGATCCCTGCTCTCCTGAACACTTTGGCCCATTGAAACAATGGGGAAGTACCTCCAACAAACTGCTCCGAATCACTGGTCAGATATTTGAACTGGTAACAGCATTCTCTCCCAGGCAGACATTCCTGCATTGGGTCTCTGTTTGTACTCAGTGCAGTCCCATGGGTGTGCCATTTCATTCACATGGCTAACACCAGACTCAAGGTCAAGCTCTCTACTCTTTACGGTGTGATCTGTCATGGCAAGAGATCCCTAAATGGCAGAAGTAATATCTTAAGGTTCTCAAAGCCTCCTTGAAATAACGTAAGAACCATACTGAATCCCTGGTTCATGACCATTCAAAATGACGGCAGATCTTTTGGGAAGCAATGCCAATCTTGAATCTCCCTATCAAGAACTAATGCAAGCATAGTTAAGTCAAGAAGAGCAGACCACAAAAATCGCAGACCTCCTCCTTTTTGTCCTTCTCACTGCCTCATCAGGCAACTCCTCTCCAATCTGTGGCAGTCTGCAGATCTCACTTAGCGTAGTTTGTCTTATCAGTACTCATAGAGTTAGAAGGGAGCTATTCTGTGCTTAATATGGAGCAAAAGACATTTAACAGTTTGATTTAAAATAATATCCAGAATAATAAGATTTTTATTTCTCTATCCCACTCTGGTGCCAATGGAATAACTATGTACTATCCAGTTTATTCTGCCGGCAAGGCAAAGCTTACAGCACTCACTTGTGAATTCCTGGAATGCAGCTTTAAGTGATGTCCCCTTAACTGATGGCAGTGCAGACAATGGCAGTGGAGAAAAGGCATTATAAACACAAAGACATAAACTGCTTCAAAGGAATGGTGAAGATGTTCTGCATTTTAATGAGAAGTGGTGGCTTTTTCATGGTGTTGCTTATGGTGAGCCATACCATGTGGCCCTCTGTTCGAATCCCATCCACTTCAAGTTTTGACAGTGTTTGTGTTCAGTGATGCTTTTCTGCACACTGCTGTTGAAATATTTGGTTATTTGAGTTTCTGTTGCCCTTCTGTCAGCTTGAACTAATTTGGCCATTCTCCTCTGACCTCTTTCATTAACAAGGCACTTTCACAAACAGAAGTTCCACTCACTGGATAATTCTTGTTTTTCCCACCATTCTCTGTAAACTCTAAAGACTGCTGTGCATGGAAATTCCAGGAGATACTCAAGCCACCCCTTATGGCACCAACAATCATTCCATGTCAAAGTCACTTAAATCACATTTCTTCCCCATTCTGAGATTTGGTCTGAACAACAACTGAACCTCTTGTCCATGTCTGCATGCTTTTATGCATTGAGTTGCTGCCACACAATTGACTGATTAGATATTTGCATTAACAACCAGTTGTACGGGTGTACCTAATTAAGTGGCCACCTAGTATATGCTTGGACGGGATTGCACCTTGCATAATCACCATATTGAGAGTAAAATGTTAAAATTAGGACACAAAATGGTATTGCAAACAACGGTGTTTGATGTACGAAAAATAACATAAAGTGCAGGTAATAGCACGTACCACTCCAGCCACAACTATACCACTGCATCAGTGGAAAAACTGTCCAAGGGCCAATGGAGCTACCAAATATCAAGCTATAGTTCATAGTTCAAATAAATTTATTATCGAAGTATGAATATATCATCATATTTGTACCTCAGATTCATTTTCTTGCAGGCATTCACAAGAAATACAATAGAACAATGAAAAACTGCACAAAAATCAAAGACAATCAATGTGAAAAGGAGGAGAATCTGTGCAAATATGTAATAATGATCATAATAATAACAAATAAGTAAAATAATACTGAGAACATTAGTTGTAGAGTCCTTGTAAGCCAGACCATAGACTGTGGAATCAGTTCAGGGATGAGGTGAGTGAAGTTGTTCATGTTGGATATTTGAAGGGTGATAACTGTTCAAGAACCCGGTGGTGTGGGACCTAAGGTTCCTGCATCTCCTTCCCAATGGCAGCACGAGAAGAGTGCAGAGCCTGGATGGTGGGGGTCCTTGATGATGGCTGCTGCTTTCTCAAGGCAGTACTCCATGCAGATGTGCTCATGGTGGTGAGGGCATTTCCTCTGCTGGACTGGGCGGTATCCCTCCCCTTTTGTAGGCTCTGTACCCCAAAGTAGGTTGAGTGAAGATAAAGGACCTCTCTGCAAGGTGTTCTAAGATTTGCGTTTTACTAATATTAAACATTACAAAAATGTTTTTCAATGTTCTAAACTTCCTAATGAGCTACAGGGGCATTAACACAGACAATGCTACCCCCCCCCCAGCCCATTTAAGACAAATGTTGCTTGTTAAAACGCTTGAATATTAATTCAAATAAGGATTAGCACCCACAGTGAGATTATCTATACTTTTTATTTGCACACGTTGTATTTTTCCTTAGTTTTATCGTAGTGTCCTTCCCGAAAACTAGCTCTTGTATTTTCTCAAATAATCCCTTTCCCTTTATTTTCATTAAACTTCTTACAAAGTCACTTTCATTGGCGCCAGAAATATTCCATAATTCATCAGAAGTCCCTTTGTGAGCCAGACGGGGAGAGAGAGTAAAGCAGATATCCGTTCATGTGCTGCCGCCTCTCCTCCTTTGGCTGTGCATTGATGGCTTGTTCCCTTTAATTCTTCATCTTCCTGCGGCATTCTGTCCATTCAAATGGAGCCACGGAGAAAGCGGATGGCTGGACCCAATGCAGGGAAATGACTTCACTGGCACCTTTGTTTCCCTTTGCATCCCCAGTACACTCGGTCTTCTGTGCCTTTCAAAGGCTTGTTTTCAGGTTAAATGCACCCAACATTGGAGCCGGCTTCTCTCAAAATGAGAAAACAGGAATCTTTTCAAGATGAGTGAAACGTTCCCTTCGCCTGCCAGTTGTCCCGTTTCCTCTGGAATAAACACTGGCCCTGCGTGTTATAAATTAACCGCACTAAAATAAAACGCTTCATTTATACCAGGTTTCTTTGAAGCATGCTGCGCTTATAAAAATTGGAATATCAACTCAGTCAACGGCGAGTCTTAAAATATAGGTTTTTTTTTTGTTAACCAGTTGCTAATTCATCCTGGCGTATCGTAGGCCCAATATTTTAAATTACAGTCGCAAGCAATGTTTACCTACCCTGCTAAATAGTGTTGCGTGAAAGCAGCAAGTAGCCTGAGACTGCCGTTGAGATATCCATTCTGATTTAGGATGTGTATCTTTTCTATGCCGACCAAAGCGATTCTTCCCAGCTGTGCATTGGCCAGGTATCCTTTAACATATCCTGGATACTGTGTTTAGGGATATGGTTGGTACTGTAATTACCGATATCCCTCTTCACAGTTTAACGCACAGGTCGCCAGCCGGGGATAAATCACAAAGCTCAGTAAGAATAACGTGGTGGTGCAAGGCACTCAAGTGCAAAGGTACACGCTCTTTCCCCTTGCACATTCTCATACAGCTTGCACAGGTAGAAGCAATTCAGCGAAAGAAACATACGTGTTTTTACAGTTACAGTCGGTGTATGTTTTCCTTGTTCGTATCTCCTACAAAACAAACCACCCAAAAAAGATAATGTTGATTCATTTCAGTGTCTGTGTGTGTGTGTATGTGTGTGTGTGTGTGTGTGTGTGTGTGTGTGTGTGTGTGTGTGTGTGTGTGTGTGTGTGTGTGTGTGTGTGTGTGTGTGTGTTTAGTTTCTGTCGCACGTCCCGGGGAAGTTGGCGGCGAGTGAATGTGTTGAGTGAACTGTGAGTCCTGCTTAATCAGGTCAGTCACTTTGTGTTTGGGTCTTGGGACAGGGAAGGGGGAGGAGAGTCATCACCGCAAGAAGTAACGTGGTTGTCCGATCAGTATTATTTTTTTAAATTGTGTTGCAATTCACAAAGAAAGTTTGTCTGCGCTTTCTTAATAATCCTTAATGCAATTATAAATTCTGTGGAAAAGTTACTGGCCTGAAGCATTAACTCCGTTTTTCTTTCCACACAAACCGTCTGATCTGCTAAATTTCTAACACTTTCTCAGATTTTCCTGCATCAGTGGCATTTCTCCTCGGAGTTGTCTCACCGCATTTAACTGACAAAAATCGATTCTTTTATGTCGCACAAAAAAGTCAAGTGCTGCATTTATTTCAGAACAATATTTATTACAACGCTGAATCTCAATGCGTACGGTTCTACGGTCGGGTTCTCAAGCAGCAAGATAAATAAAGTGTATGCGCCAGTAACACAGGCCATTCCGCAGTTGCTGGAAATCCAGGGTAACACACATAGAATGCTGCGGAAACTCAGCAGGCCAGGCAGCATCTGTAGAAAGGAATAAAGTTTCTACGTTTTGGACCGAGACCCTTTCGGCCCCAAACGTTGGATCTTCATTTCTTTCCATAGTTGTTTTATTCTTTGCATAGAATTCCTCCATCTTGTTTGTGTATGTTCAATGAGTTGGCGTTTGTCAATATAACTCCATATAAGCTCTTGTCTCTAACAGAACCCTCAAACATCAGAATCAGAATCTGGTTTAATTTCACCGATATACGTCGTTAAATCCGAAATACTTGGGAGATATTTCTCATTGGCTTCCTGTGCTTTCCCATGAAACTGTGTTCTTTGTTTAATATCGCTAACTAGAATATAAGCGTTTTACTTAAACCACTTGGGTTTCAAAGGACAGGTGAACGGCAGGCAGCGCTGCCAGCTTTTAGTCAAGGCCCTGGGGCATGAACGAAGGCTCGGTTAAATGGCACACGGATGTCCAGCAGACGAAGGGGTTTCGACCAGAAACCCTGCTTCTCTTACCCCAGATGCTGCTTGATCTGCTTGAGAGCGGGGGAAAATCCAAACAATCTCCATTTTTTTTAAAAGCTAAAGAACGAAAATTTAAGGCTTTAAAACACCTTTCCTATTTATGCTTTGATCAAAACTTTTCACATTCCAGCAGATGTTACACGGAGCAAAAACAAAAACAAACGGGCATTCCGGATGAACGGCGACGATTAGAAATAACGACTGTCGATTCCCCCCCTACAGATGCTGCCTGACCCGCTGAGTTCCTCCAGCACTTTGTTTCCCTTCCAGATTACAGCATCTGCAGTCTCTTGCGTCTTCTTCGAATATTACACGGAGTCCGAAATTGGATTCATACTGTATAAAGCAACGCTATCATCCACGCTGTTTATGTTTTATTAATTTAAGAAACTAGATTCACAGCCAATGATCGATCTCTAGGGATTTTGAAAGCTGTTAAAATGAACGAACTGATGGGAAATGAAGGGTGTACACGTCCACACTATATTTCTATATTTATTGAGTTTCTTATTGTGTTATTTATGCTTATTTTTTATGCTGCATTGGATACACAGTAACAATCATTTCGTTCTCCTTTACACTTTTGTACTGAAGAATGACAATAAACAAACAGATGCTGGAAATCCGAGCAACACACACGCAATGTTGGAGGAACTCAGCGGCCAGGCAACATCGATGGGAAAGGGTACAGTCGACGTTTCGGGCCGAGACCCCTCATCAGTACTGTCTATAAACAGATTTTGAAATAAAATGTGAAATAAATGCAGATGAAAGGCCCATGGAAGAAAAAGGACATTACAAATGGGGGGATTGGAAAGATCTCGCAATCGCGGAATAAGCACAAATGCTTTAAATTTATAAAGACTGATAGAGATATCTGGATTAAAGGCGGGGGGGGGGTGGGGGGAGGTGGAGGAAGAGGGAGCTCCGAGAGATTTTTCATTGAAAGAGCTTTGTACCAATAGCGTTGATCAGTTACTGTGTCCTGACTTGTAATTGGCTAATTCTCTTCCATTCCCTGTTAAATACCTTCACTCTTTTGCCAGCGCCAGGTTTATTTTGGGTTTTACTGTCGCGAAACTTCTCAGAAACTCTCACAGATTGAGCATAAAAGTCGGCAATACTCGGCGGTAGGAGCTTGAAACCCTGGGTTACGCCTTGGTGCTCGCGAGGATCGAAGAAAGCCGGCCGCAAAGCCGAACAAAGCGCGTGTGTGCTCACTTATCCCCAGAAACTGACTCTGGACTTCAGACCATGAGCGAACTGCTGAAGTCGACACCAAACGAACTGCTTGTGGTCACCTCCACCTTGTACAACATCCCTCACAAGGTCGACCCTGCCGATCGGTCGCATTCTCCCGAGGAGTCGCCCAGTCCCACCCCGTCTGCCAAATCCAGGAGTAAGAAGGATCTATCCGAGGACGAGCAGTTCCTACTGAGGAAAAAGATCAACAGCAGAGAGCGCAAGAGGATGCACGACCTGAACGTGGCCATGGACGCGCTCCGGGAAGTTATGCCCTACGCTCACGGACCGTCGGTGAGGAAACTCTCCAAAATCGCCACTCTCTTGCTGGCCAGGAACTACATCCTGATGCTCACCAGCTCCCTGGAAGAGATGAAGAGGCTGATCGGCGAGATGTATGGCAGGAGCGGTTCCACCTCGCGTCTCGCCCAGCTGCCTGTGCTGACAGCGGGCGGCTCGCTGCTGCTGGGCGCCGCTCCTTCGCTCTTGACCCTGGGCAGCCCGAGGCACTCGTCGCCGACCATGAAGTGCCCCTTGACTCCGGACGATCAGGCCTGTTTCCAGCAGTGGCCCGGGTCTCCCTGCGCTTGCGCTGCCTGCAGGTTTCACTGCATCCCCTCCAGTCTCAACCCTCCCAGTGTCCAGACGAGATTCCCCAAATGATGCTGGAAATCACCAAACATCGTACTCGGACCTTGTTGGACATTATTTCAAACACTCTAAACTGTACGAATGAATTAAAAAGACACGAATGAATGGACTAGAGTAATGCTATTTTCTCTACATTGTAAGCACTATTACCGAATCTCATTGTTTATATTAATACTTAGGGATAGTAGGTGAACTAAGATTGACGTCAGGGCCAACGCTCCTTGTTGCTCTCGGACTAATGAAAGGAATATGCAGAAAGTTTTTCAATGTGACTAAATCACCGGTAGTCGTCACAGTTTGGGTAGTAAGCTATTGCTTAGTAAGTACATCATTACGAATGAAAGAGCCAAACGGACTATTCGTTTTATATAATTTCTTTCTGATTGCAGGCTAATTACGATTTAACAAAGCGTTGAGCTTCTATTAACAACTGTGGTGATATTTATTGTATAAAAATAAGCAGTATGCCACTTCTTGTTTTATACCATCCCATTAATACATCACATTTCAGGAAAATACTCAAGAAACTGAACTGATGTCGGCCAGCGTTTTGTTGACATGTGTTTTAATCCAATCACGTGCATTAAATGTGCTGTACAGTTGTGTATATATGTAATAAATGTTTTGATATTCACAGTTGGAGCAGGCGTGTTATTCTGCACGTTTACCTACGCTCCACTAACTTCATGAAAGTACTATCAGAGCATTGATCGCACAAGGTGGTCGCACGTTTTCTGTAAGGTCATTTATTCGGGTGGACAGATGAGTTCCGAATTGTATTTGTGTTCAGGTATGCACTCCCTTTTACAAGTAGGGTGACTTTACTTTTAGTAATTGCTTACTTTTAATAAGTAATCAGTAGAAATCACATTCTGCTCAGGAAATGACATGATCCTTTAAATGAATGCCGTCACAAATAACCATTCGTAATAAATGTTATTACTTATACACACTAATTTATACAATAACAAGTTGACAACACCCAGTTAATGCCATAACATTCAGTATCATTCTAACCAAATGAACAAATATCTTTTTATATTTTGTCGGGTGTGAATTGTGAAAATATTGTGCGTTATTTTACTTTGCATAGGAAATAACATATTGCATTCAAGACCCATACTTGAAAGTAAAATGCACTGAGTGTTTTTTGATTGTATGAGTATTTCTGAAAACTTATGAGAGGAAAAATTAGACAGTCATTATTTGAGTGGTTCTGTGGACCTATCGAAACCATGTTGCATGCAACTAGCTAAGTGAATGGACACGAAGGTGGCAGATGGAGTTTAATAAATAGAAACGCGAGATTCACAGGAGACAGCAGAATGATTTCTAGTAGGAGGGCGACCTGAAAATGTTCATATTCAAGTGCATTTGAATTAGATTATAGTTTACGAGCGGTCTGGACCAAAAGTTGGCCTTTACTTGGAGTTTTTTTGAGTTATTTTTAATGCTTAAGACAGCCTCTAGCAGTACATAAAATGTTAAATTAACTGAAAGTTAACCGCCTATCTTTCTGACTCGCATACTTGCCTCAACAAAACCAAAATCAACAGCCGGCACCAAACTTAAGGGGAGGATGTTTCAGATAGAGATCCTGTCCGCTTACACGCGCAAGAAATGTGAGTCGGTAAAGTTTCCCGTAATCACAGAAGAGGACATCCGTGTGTCATTACTTCACCAAAAAATGTCATTTTCTGTGATTGACAGCAGTCAGGCCGACGGCGAGAACCTCGTTATAAAATCCGTGGATGAAAATAGAATCCACGGTCGTGTCTGTTTTAAGGAGGTTTAGATTAGCATTTCCTGAAGATACTAATTTCGGCAACATTTCTGTTTGAAATAACCCGCAGCGCGAAAGGCACTCGGAGTCACATTCGAAAACAGCAAAATATATTTATAATATTTAGCATGAAATACTTTGCTCTCACAACTTTTTTTCTTATCGTATAACATACATTACTGAATTTGACACCTCCTCCTGAGTTTGACAGTACCTGGCGATTTTTTTTTAGATGCCATTATATCTTTAGTATAACCAGCCTCACATGATTTAGGAGTACCCTGCTTTCTTACTTACATAAATGTTTTGCAGTGCACTCACTAGGTGTTCAACTCGGGATTTCTTTCCAGAGTTCGGAAGCTTTTAATCCAGGACGGGGAGAAAATATTGCTACACAACATCCTACGCACAGGGTCGGGAATTTGATAAAAGTCGCCCACAGACACGAGGGCCGCTCTCCATCTTTAATTTTGGTTTAGGAAAGGGAAAACTCACATGCAATCGACACTTTTCTAACATCTTTGTACATCAGCTAATGACCATAATAAGTCGTCTAAGGCTCCACTTACACGACAGCTGCTAATTCAGTGTTGTACCAGATTTCAGCTGTTCCACATTAAAATGCCCCACAGAGGCATTGCACGTTTGTTGACTCTTCCTACCGCAAAGCACAAACACCCACCGCACGCCATCAGTTTCCATGCAGCTGCGTATCCGAATGATTAGAATTAGGCTCGTATAAATACCCTGCTGGATTTGCCTTGCTAGTTCATTCGCTGCTCCACAACGCAGAATATGCTTTGGACATCCCAGTGGAAAATCAGTTCTGCTTAGGGAGGTGGGGGTGGTGGTGGGGGGGGGGAAGTGTCAAAGAAATGGGGTGGGAATCAAATTCAGTAGGTTTTTGATGTTCATTTGGATTCACGGTTGCTTCTCTGCTAACGCTCGCATTAGAAATCCACTCCTGAGCCAGTTGATTATGTACCGAGCGCGTACACAGACATGAACTTAACACCTGATCCAAACTGAGTCTCAGAACCCAGTGAACGAAAGTAAGGAGTAACCCGAACAATTTGGAATGCGTGGTTCTCCAGACAAATGGTGGAGCAAGTTGATCATTTCACTCTAGAAATCATTTCACTCTTTTGATCACCAGTCTCACAGAGTACGTAGAATGTAAGATATTCGGCGGAGGTCGGCGAAGAACACCCAGAGCAATTATTTTCAACCGCTACCCCCCCCCCCCGTAAAATAAGTTTGATGAGAAAACCACGCAGATCCAGAAACATCACAAGAAACGAAATAAATCTGAAACACGAACTATGAACTAATCCTTTGTGTTTTGAAGCGTTGACTTCTGGAAAAAATAACACAATGTATTCGATCTAGAATGATGCAGAATCTTGATTATATATGCATGACTGGTTTATTGCATTCTTGTATTACTGTCTAGGCATAACACAAACTTCTATTAATTGGAATTGTATTCACTGGTTATTAAATATCGGCACTTTGCATTCTTTTACGCAGCACGACTGAAAATTTTAAACCACCTACTCTACAACCGTGTTGCAAATGTACAACACTATATTAGCAGGTAATATAACTTTACAGATACGTGTATTATCATATCGTATTCATTAATATTAATTCCGTTAGTAATGCAACAGGTCGCTTACATAAAGGGGAAAGACCTGGTAGATTCGTGACGATCGATATGGTGGATATTATGTATGTTCGGTGGAATTGTAAAATTCGGAGAAGCTACACGATGAGAATTAAAATCCACCAAGGTGTAGAAACAAACTCCGTTTTAATACATCAACATGTCCAGCAAGTGTATAACAACCCTGTAAATTGGCATTGATTGAAATAAACGATTAAGGCAAGCAAAACTGTGTTATAGTAGTTTTAGAAATTGCTCAATAATATCTACTAGTTTTTGGAATGATGGAATAAAATAAAACTCTAGGGATAATAGATTACCATTTAAAAAAAAACTTCCGGTGTTGAAAACTACCCACTAAGCTCTACGAAACATCGTGTAGGGGCAGGATATATTTACGGACAATGTCACCTTCCCTGCAAGCTCCGGGTAACAGCTCAGGAAACCGCGGGACCATTACTACCGAATGTTAATTAGTCAGTACTAAACCATCAATCGAGTCTGACGATGCACCCGACGTTCATGCATAGCACACGGATGATCACTGAAGCAACAGAACTCCAAGCAACCGCAATACCAAGTCCCCCGAGTGATGGGAGATAGATTAAAAAGCATTAATTTTTATTTATGTTTGTTGCATTTCAGTTTATTTTAGCCTATTTTCACCGTTTCGTTGGCACTTCCATGAGCTTTCCTGCGGATTTTAGTGGGGGCGTGCCGAGGAAAGGGAGTGGGGTGGGTCGGTGAGCGGGAAAAAAACCTTCGGTATCAACCAAGGAGAAAGCAGGTAGCACAAATAAGAAGACAACCCGACCAACACTCCTGCCGACATCGTACACAGTGAAGAGCAAAAAGAAACCGGTTGCATCCAGGCACGCTGTTTCTTTTTAGAAATGTGTTACAAAGATTAAAACATTTGAAGGGGCGAACATATTCCTAGGATGGCATAAAATATACTAAGTGAAACACCAACTAGCTCTTTAAAAGGAGGAATGAAACACCTATTCAAGTATGGAGTAATGAAATAGAGGTTTCTAGTTTACAGAAAGATAGCGTGGCCAGCAAAATGTTGGGGTTCTTCAAGATAACTATATAGTGAAAATAAAATAGATTTTGTAATGAATTAGACAGAATAAGGGTGATTTTCTTGCCCATTACTGAACTGGACAAAATGGTATATTGTCCTCAATTTAGAGTTTCAACACAACCTCCTTCATATTGTATTTGGTGCCTCACATTAGTTTACCAAGCTCTGGATGGAATGGGCTTCGTTATTTTGTTAACTTGTCCAGCTGCCTTCAAAAATTTGTGCACGAATATTTCTGGTTTTTCCTGTTCCATTGTGCCTTTGTTTCCTTTGCTTTATATTGCCTACCTTTGTGCTTCCATCCCACTCTTGATTTTTATGAGGTGTAATATCTGATGTAATAAAGGATTTCGGCTCTTATGGAGAGGAATAAAGAGACAATGTTTTGTCCAGGCCCAAAACGTTGATTGTTTATTCCTAGATCCTGATAAAGTGTTTCAGCCTGAAATGCCAACTGTTTATTCATTTCCTTAGATGCTACCTGAGCTGTTGAGTTCCTCCAGCATTTTCTTGTGTTGCTCAGGATGTCCAGCAGCTGCAGGAGCTCTTGTGTTTATAATTCAAGCTCATGTGTTCATACATACTGTGGTGTGAAAATGATCAGAAAATCTGTTGACATTCTTTTGGCTGATGAGTGAATAATAGCCAAAGCACCAGATATAATACTCCTTCCCCTGTTTGAAATGACATGGTTGGACATTTACATCCATGAGATGACACAGATGGAATCTTAGATTAATGTTTTAGAATAGCCAATAACATCAGCAGGAGAATAATTCACATTTTTGATTGCAATGGTTGAATGAGGGATATTAGTCAAGATATGGTGACCTGCTAGCACTACTTCACTGATATTGAAGGATAATTAATGGGTATTTATTTAGACTGATGAGTGCGACTTTGCAGCTTGACTGAAGTGAAGATAGCAATGTGGCAGATGACTCTGTTTTGATAGCAATATTGAACAATGACACAAGTGGGCCAGCAACGTTCATGATGTGGGTGTGTGATGCATGTCAGCAGCTCACCCCAAGGATATACATGAGGCCAACCTGGGGTCTCTTAGTTGGGTGTGCTCTGACCATGGAGTGCTAAGTTTGGGCTCAAAGGCAGGTATACCCAAATATGTTTCCATCTCATTACTTATTTAAGGCATATTGTTGATGTAATAAGGTGCCATCTAACATTTAGAGGTTTCACATGATAAAACTCTTACATAAACAAGACAAAAAATTGAAATTGTGAAATGAAAAAATAGTATTGTAAATACTGAAGACAGAAATTTGAAACAGTAACTCTGCTTCTCCATCCATAGGTGCTGCCTGACATGCTGGGTAGTTCCAACATATTCTATTTATACTTCAGGATCATATTTAATATAAAGGAATTTGCTGAGGCATTGGGTAGTGTGAGAAAGTTACCATAGATTAACCTGGAGCAATTCTTAGACTAAATGCCTGAGGACAGCCTTGAAGCCATTATTAGCCCATCATCTTTTTTTCATTCATTCATTCATTCATTTGTTTATTTATTTATTTGTCCATCTATCTACAAGAAGACATGGCTTTAAGGTAAGGGGAGGGAAGTTCAAGGGGGATATTAGAGGAAGGTTTTTTACTCAGAGAGTGGTTGGTGCATGGAATGCACTGCCTGAGCCAGTGGTGGAGGCAAATACACTAGTGAAATTTAAGAGACTACTAGACAGGTATATGGAGGAATTTAAGGTGGGGGGGGGGTTACATGGGAGGCAGGGTTTGAGGGTCGGCACAACATTGTGGGCCGAAGGACCTGTAATGTGCTGTACTATTCTATGTTCTATGTTCTATCTGCCTACCTAACTATTTGCCTATCTCTCTATCTAGATTGATTGGCTGAGATACAGTGCAGAATAGGCCCATATGGACAACTTACAATGACCAATTAACCTGCCAACAGATACATCTTTGGACCAGTGCACAGAGAGGAAACCCACACACTCCACAGGGAGCACATACAAACTCCTAACAGAGGATGCCAAGATTGAAGTTTAATGAATTAACTTCATAAACCTCCTTTCATTCACCTCATGCTGAAAACTTTGGACTGTGTGAGGAAGCACCTGAAGGAAACCCACACGGTCGTGGGAAGAACAAATTTGTTACAGGTAGCGGTGGGAGTTGAAACAGGTTGCTGGTACTCTAAAGAGTTGTGCTAACCACTACATCACCGTGCTGCCCACTAGAGTAGTTTCTGATTTATTGCAATTCTGCTAGCTCCTATGTGTTATAGACTCATCATATGTTTTATAGAAGGATAATAAATCAGCTATGATAGAATGGCAGAGCAGAATTAGTGGCCTATTTCTGCCCCATGGTCTTATGCCTTCATCACTGTGTAAGGAGGTAGAATATTAAAATATTTATCGACAAAAGTCATAGTTGTCAGACATTCTGGAAAACACTAAATACGTGAAATCTATGTATCAACATATAATTATATAACATATACAGCATAGAAATAAGCAAACTGACCTTTCTGGTTCATACAGACCATCTTTATATAATCCTTCGAGATTCTAGACAGTATAGGTCCAGTCTGTTAATCTTTTTTTACAGGATAATTCCCTCCTCTACCTCAGCCATCCCAAGAAAAATCCAGGGAATCTTTATTTCACTCCCTCTAATGCATATGTGACTGATTATAACATGAGGATCAGAATTGCAAAGTTTTCTAACTATTTTCAAACCAAAGGTTCTTCTTTATTTTTGATTCCTATCCCACCAAAATAAATCTTAAGTACAGGCTTACTCATCATTATATATCCATTATTACATTTTCTATTTATAGCCCAAAATCATTTAGATTTTTCAATCCATTTTGTATCCTATTTTCTGAGGAGTGTGATCTCCTGCCAAAACATACCTCTAATGATTATGACAGTTGGTTTTTCACTTGTGAAGATCAGGAGGGATGAAGAGTCCTTAGGAGTGACAGCACGATTGTTGGTGACTATAGAGGCCAATCCTGGATCTGCAAACCCTGGAGATGTAGGGGTATGGGAACAGCTGGGATGGAGGCACTTGGGTATTGAGATCCTTCCTGAGTCTCATCTTCTCTTCAGCAGTCACTCTTCTGGATTCCTCAAACTCCTTGCCTGCTCCATGGATCAGCGTTCCCCAGTGGTCTCCGTCACAAGCCAGCTGCTGCCACTCGTTGAGTGAAAACCTCTAACACACACACAAATGCAGATGCACGTGCTCACATACACAAGTGTGCACACACATATATACACACAAACATACATATATGTGCACTCATTGACAGCTTTATTTGGCATACCTGTACACCTGCTCATTAGTGCAAAAAATCTAATCTAATCTAGTAGCAACTCAATACGTAAAAACGTGCAGACATGGTCAAGAGGTTCCGTTGTTGTTCAGCCCAAACATCAGAATGGGGAAGAAATGTGATCTAAGTGACTTAGAGCATGGAATGATTGTTGATGTTAGACAGGGTGGCTTGATACCTCAAAAACTGCTGATCTTCTGGGATTTTCATGCACAATAGTCTCTAGAGAATAGTGTGAAAAACAAAAATAAACATCCAGTGAGCAGCAATTCTGTCAGCAAAAATACGTTGCTAATGAGAGAAGCCAAAGGAGATTGGTCATACTGGTTCAAGCTGACAGGAAGGCAACAGTAACTCAAATAACCATGCTTTACAACAGTGCTGTGCAGAGGGGCATCTCTGAACACAACAAGTCGAACCTTGAAGTGGATGGGCTACAGCAGCAGAAGATCACTGTAGCCTCAGTGACCTCTATATTAGATACAGCAGGTACTGATAGGGTCTTTTAAGAGACTTTGGATAAGTACATGGAGCTTAGAAAAATAGAAAGCTATAGGTAAGCCTAGTAATTTCTAAGGTAGGGACATGTTTGGCATAACTTTGTGGGTCGAAGGGTCTGTATTGTGCTGTAGGTTTTCTACATTTCTATGTGAATAACACTGAATATGAGTAGGATGCTTAGTGACATGCTTAGCTCATTGAAATGATCTCTCTAAAGATTATTCAGGTAGATATTTGACCTGGAACAAACTAAGCCTTAACTAAGTCTTATAATTGGGAATACTCAGTTAACAAACACAGGTATATTTCTTTACAGTGTTGCTAAGCTCAATGGCTGAAACCAGCCACTTACAATGGGAGTTCTATTGTACAACAGACATTTCAACTTCCATGCACGGTGCTGCTTAGCCTTTATATGCAAGAACTGCTACACAGAGAGCTGTGGTTTGCACAGTGTCCTGTTTTCTTGGCATCTTGCTGTTCAGGTTATCACCGTGGTGACACAAACACATTCTCTCTGCTTTACCACATGCTTCCTTTACAGAGAAGGCAGCCATCTGAAAAGGAGCCTGGAGACAGCCTTGATTAATTTCACACTATATCAGCGGTACAATACAGCTGAAAAAAAAATTACAGTTCTGAATACACAAGCGGGAAGCTTTCATCCTCTGTTATTTTTGACTGTGGAAAATGAAAACATAAAGGCGTACCACAGTTTAATTCTCATTCATTGACAGGACACACAGTGAATCAGCGCATCCTGGCAGTGCCTTAGCTTTCGGCGGCTCCGCTGCTTTCATGTGCAGCCCATGTGAGTTCAGTGGGCGGTTTATTGATGGCTTGGTTCATAAGTAGCGACACAGAATAACTTACACTACCTGCACATTTTATAACAGTTACACGGTGAGGCATTTCAATAAATATTTATAGCTTTGCATAGATAGACATATAGTTCATGAGCTTATATATAAAACACAGTACTTCTGGGGGGTGGGGGTGACACACACATTAAAAAGACCATCTGTCAACTTCAATTGAAAACTCACTCATACTATGGTCTTCCAGGGAACAGCCATTAATTTTCGATGAACTGTTTTGGTAGCCTTCATTCCAATACCTAGCAGAGGGTTTATTTTTTCACGATTCCTAACCATTACTGAGAATTTAATGCCTCCTGTAAGCAGAGCCAACTAGTGAATAAAAGGGATCAGCAAACAAGAGAAAGTCTGCAGATGCTGGAAATCCGAGCAACACACACAAAATGCTGGAGGAACTCAGCAGGCCAGGCAGCATCTATGGAAAAGAGTAAACAGTCGACGTTTTGGGCCGAGACCCTTCAACTGAACTGGTCAGAGGGCAGTAGAGATCACAGAAGGGGAGCAGTGAAAGAGGTTTTCACTAAACTCCTGCCAAAGGGAACTCTTAAACTTCATCAAGGTAAGCATCCCTGAAAGAGGCTTTGCAGTGTTGTAGTACAATCACAAACAAGATAAAGTCTGCAGATGCTGGAAATCCGAGCAACACACACAACATGCTGCAGGAACTCAGCTGGCCAGGCAGTATGTAAGGAAAAGAGTAAACTTGACATTTTGGGCCAAAACCCTTCATCAGAACTGGATCAAAATTCTAAATTATTTTGGATCACCAAGATGATAAAACTTGGTATCTGTGAATTTTTAGATGCCATTTCATAAATATGCGGTTAGACGTTGCTTATCTTGTTTAAAAAACTGACGTGGCCTAAAAATAGGCATTGGCAGTGCATATTCCTGTACACATTGAGCTAAATTCACAGTGAAGTCTCATTGAAATGATAAAAGAACACAAAAAAGCGTAGTGCCTTTAGTATAATTATCTGTTCATTAACTGTATGCCAATTTTGGGACTGGAGAGTGTTTAATAATCTTAAAGTATAGCTCAGGGAGGTACATCCTTACTTCAGTGAGTAGAGAAAGCCTCTAATAATAGATGCAATATCAGGCTGAAACCCATATTCTCCCCATCAAATGATTGCTAATTTCAACATCAATTACATTGTATATCTAAGGCTCCGTCTCATCTCAACTGCAGCTAAAAACTCAGTTGCTGATTTCTTCAAATGAGTACTTTATGTCAGAGCAAGTCTCTCTTCCAGTATATCTGCTTTTGCCATTTTTTAAAGATACTTACCAAAGTAGAAGGATCAGTAACGGAGATGCGATCCAAAGGGTAGTGGGACTAGTGAAAGCTGTCTGGGAGTGGGGAGGAAAGGCCAGCATAATACATGGGAAAGGCAACTCTGATGTGAGAGGGACCAACCTACCATTGGTGAATAGACAACTGCTAATGTGTTGAGTTGACTACAGCTTCAGCTGGTATCATAACCCATAGTTTGGAAAATGTGTTGACATACACATTGGCTCATAAGTCACATTGGTATAAATCATCTTCATGCTCTCTCTTTAAACCCATTTAAAATAATTTCTCAAAACTCTATCTTTACACAGCTGCTTTTTGAATGGTTACCTTTTTAATGTCATAATTTTTTCCCCTTCAGTTAAAAAAAAATTGTTTTCAAGTACATCTTCAGGGATTTTAATTGGTATTCACAGAAAATACCAAAACCTAAATAGGGAAAATGTTAAAGCGACTGGAACAAGGAAGAAGAAATCTGCTGCAAAGAAAGTGAGTGCTTACAAATCTGAGCACAAAAAGAAAATCCATTGTACACCAGAGCTGTAGATGCTGGAATGTGTAACGCAAACAGAATACTGGAAGAACTGCAGCCTCCTCTACATTATTGAAGCCTGTTATAAATTGGGGAACCACTTGTTCGAGTGCCTCCGCTCCATCTGCCAAAAGTGGAACTTCCCAGCGGCCGAACATTTTAATTCCCATTCCCACTCCCATTCGACAAGTTGGTCCATGGTCTCCCTTTGTGCCAAGATGAGGCCACCCTGAGGGCGGAGGAGCAACACCTTATATTCCGTTTGGGTAGCCTTTAGCATGAATATCGATCACTCCTTCTAGTAAAAAGATTTTTTCCTTCCCCCTTCCCTCTTCCTCTATTCCCCACTCTGGCCTTTTATCTCTTCTCACCTGAATATTACTTCCCTCCCAGGTCCCTTCCTCCTCCTTTCCTTGCTCCTACAGTCCACTCTCTTCTCTTATCAGATTCGTTCTTCTCCAGCCCTTGACCTTACCCACCCACCTGGCTTCACCCATCACCTTCCAGCTGGCCTCTTTCTGCTCCCTCTGCCTTTTTATTCTGGCATCTTCTCCCTTCCTTTCCAGTTCTGAAGAAAGGTCTCGGCCAGAAACGTCGACTGTTTATTCAATTCCATAGATGCTGCCTGACCTGCTGAGTTCCTCCAACATTATTTGTGCATTGCTCTGGGAGGTCTTAATGAATTGAGCAGCATCCGAAGAGGCAAAAGGTGTAAGTTAACATTTTGGTTTGAGACCCTGCATTAAGGCTGATGCTGTTTGACTCACTGAGTTCTTCCAACTTTATGTTTTTGTCCAATAAATGCACACTATCCTTGCTGGGAAAAAGAAGATGGCTGGGATAAGTTTGTGGGGGTTGCTGTGTGAGAGAAGTGGGGAAGGAATGAAGGGAGAGGATCAGTGGGAAGGATCCGAAGATAGTTATTTTAAAAGCTAATTCCTGTACACTGTGAGATTGGCATATTTTCTCCTAGCATTTTTTATTGTCAAATGATTGCATTAGGCCGGTATAGGGAAGATTACAGTCGGTTTCTAGGCTTTTGATTTAGTGACAGGATATATAGCTACAGTTTCTTCCAGTGCTCATTGTCTTCTCAACTGCAATTCTCCAGGCATTGCTGCTGAGAGCAAAATGGGAATATCATTCCCACAGGTCCACTTGGTCAAGTGTCAAAATAACAAAATACAGCTTTTCTAGTGAAAACACAATTTGTGGCATTGCAAAGCAGGGACGTTGCTTTCTGGCCAAAGGTATCTTAACCCCCAGCCCTATAATTTTAGCGCACAAGGCATGAATGACCTGCTTAGACACTGACCCACTTTAATCATACTAGAGCTGTTGAACATTGAAAGGCCACTCTCAGGCCACCGGAATGATTGTTTATGGACTATATTGTTAGCTGTAGTGCTATTTGACCT
Organism: Hypanus sabinus; assembly: GCF_030144855.1. NCBI lineage: Eukaryota > Metazoa > Chordata > Chondrichthyes > Myliobatiformes > Dasyatidae > Hypanus > Hypanus sabinus. Next base: position 165,488,887 of record NC_082709.1, on the reverse strand, counting down.
AAGGCTCTGTTCTGCCACAAGTAATGGGAACAGGGCAGGCACAAAGAAACCATGGAGTGGTCACCAGGGGAGACAGGACCTGCTAGTTTTCACAGTAGAAGTAAACTTGTATTTCATCCTGAGAAGCAGCTGGATTCTTGAATTATTTATTAAAATAAATTTAAATAAACATTCTAGTTACATAAAGTTCTCACACTGATGGAAAGGGAAAAATTTCATGGACTTTCTTTTAAAAAGAAACTTTATTTAAATGGATGGTATTCGATTTAGTAAAACAAATGGCTAGCTTTAAAAGCCTTTTCATCAGACCCTTATCACAAATTAGTCTTTCAGTTCTGTTTCTCATGCTGTTTCGATATACTTTCTTGTGTCCCTGTCTTTTATTATATCTGTCTAAAATTTTGAGTTACACACATTCAGTACGATGTAAATTCATTGGCAGGATAAACGAACTGATGCCAGCGTCCTCACCCAGACAGCTTCCACTGTTACCCCCAATCAGTTATGTTGAATAGGCCTTTTTGTCCACATGCCTGACACCAGACCCTTGAAGCAGACGCACTAACTTGAACTCTGTCATGGGAGATTATCCGGTGGAAAGAGAAAAAGATTCAAGGATGTGCTCAAAGCTTCCGAGACGTTGCCATGTTGATTGCTGGGGAGCACTTGAGGAAAGACTGGATAATCCGGGATGGCTTTCCTTGAAGTAAAGGACTCTGTCTGAGTGCTGACTCTACAGAGGTCTATAAAATTGTGACTGGTAGATTGCCACAGTGCTTTTCCAAGGGTATGGGAGTCTAAAATTAGAGTGCACAGGTTTAAAATGAGAGGGATCGATTTAAAGGGGATCCGAGGGCAAGTTTTTCCACACAGAGAGTGGTGGGTATATGAAACAAGCTGCCAGAGGATACAATAACAACATTTAAAATACATTTGGACAATGCATGGATAGGAAATGTTTAGAGCAGGGGTTTCCAACCTGAGTCCACGGACCTCTCGGTTAATGGTGGGGTTTCCATGGCATAAAGAAGGTTGTGAACCCCTGGTTTAGAGGGATATGGGTCAAAGGCGGTCAAATGTGACTAGTTCAGGTAGCCACTTTGGTCAGCATAGATGAGCTGGGCTGAAAAACCCTTTTCCATGCTGCATTACTCTTTGGCGATAAGATAACGAACTGTCTCTCTCTTTGGTAACCACAGTATGGCAACAGAAAAAGCTGTCATGAAAATAAGAGAAAATACAGGGGATGAGTGACATATGCTCTCCTGTGTGCCTGGACCTCCACCCACCCATGTATGTTCTGAACTGTCCACCATACAGCATGTGGTCCAAAGCCATTGAGAGCTGCCGGCTGACTGATATGCAAGTGATTGACACGGATCATAAGTAACTGCAAAGTCTATGATTAGAGATGGGCTTTCCACTGAATTATATAGCATTATGCTGATCACTGAGGTGGGAGGTTGGAAGATGCTGAATGTTAGCGCAGAGCCTTTAATTGTCATTTCATTTCTGAACCCTGAGTAATGTGCTCCTGGTTTCTTTTGTGAGTAAATTACAGAGGCTGATACATCCCCAGGAGCTCCAATTTCTACTGGCTGTGGAAGAAATATGCAGTGGATGGTCTATAATGTGATAAATGTGCAACCGAAGCCAGGCAATTGTCAGGTACACTAAGGTGAATTATGTCAGGAAATGGCCAGGTTAATCTTCAGGTGGTCAACACAGAAATAGTCACAATATTGTGTTCACAGAAAGGTTTTTGAAAATGTGCACAAATGGATTCAATATTTTGTTTTTTACGTTTAAAACTCTTGTCCTTGTAGTGCCATCACTTGAGTCGAGTATGATGTTCTATTGCTGTGCCTTCAGGTCACTGTAGAGGCTGGCCTGGGAACAATCCTGCCCCCTTTGCCACTTGCTGGTCACCACGGGAATTAGTCTGTAATGCTAGGGTGGATTCCCTTCATGGAGAGAGGCTGTGCGTGACTTTGTTTAATGTGGGGAGGCCACCACACGGCCTTTGATAGACTAGGGTCAGGGTCCTGTGACATGGAATACAAAGTGACTGGAGCTAAGTTTCAGATGGCTGGAGTCCAGGCAACATCGTTCTCAGGATCTCAGCAATTCACAAGCCTCTTCACCACGACAAAGAGCCGATCCAGAGCAGTCTATGTGCAATCCTTACCATACCTTAGCATCCTATCTCTTCCAGTACTGTGTTTCAGAACGTTCCCATTAGCTTTAGCCCTATCCTGTCTTTCCGAGCTGGCATCACTGTTAAAGAGTTCTGTTGTTTCACCTCTATGTCGTAGAAATCTTTCCGCTAAAGTCTATTACCTTGTTCCCCGCACCTTGATAAGTCAATGTTGATACCATGATTTTACAAGCTTTGATCTTAAAAAGGACTTCTCAATGGACAGGAAAGAAGCCAGTTGAAACTTAGATTGTTATTTGCTTATTTCATGGACTAGTTGTCATCAGCATGGTGGAAAATGATTTGTCTCTTCATTTTACAGAGACCAGTAACTTGACAATCATCTGCACATGTCACTTTCTAACTTCTAATTCAACAGGTCTGTCTTATGAGATCAGTTGTTGCATACTAAATCAAATAAGACTTAATGTTTATTTCCAAGTAATGTGCTGTTTTATAGCAACGTACACAAAATGCTGGAGGAACTCAGCAGGCAGTTTTATAGTGATATTCGGTAGTTAGAGTGCAACACCTGTCATTAATCAATGCGATATTAGAACCACTTTCAACTATTGCCAACATTGTAAGTTACAACAATAGTACAGATAAAGATTATAAAGATAAAGGTTAATTTTATTTGTCACATGTACATCAAAACGTACAGTGAAATGCGTCATTTGCCTCACCGGCCAACACAGTCGATGATGTGCTGTGGGCAGCCTGCAAGTGTAGTCATGATTCTAGCACCAACATAGCATGTCTTTGTAAAATGGGAGAAAACTGGAGCAGTCAGAAGAAACCCACACTGTTACAGGAAGAACAAACATACTCCTTACAGACAGTGGTGGGAATTGAACCCCGATCACTGGCAGTGTAAGGGGTTACACTACCATACGACACAGTATTGCACGTTTATTGTCATTGTCCAGAGAAAAGCTCAGCACCTTTTTAATTTTTTTAGGTCAGGCTGTTTTCTCTACATGATTATCCATCCACCTTGGCATTATAGACACTGAATTTATACTAATATGGCTGTAACTTTTGTTACATAATTTTACAAAAGATGCAGGAAGACTATTTGCTATTCCATACAAAAGGGCGAATGAGCAGAGGTGTTGCTTGATAATGTCCATACCTCACTACAACACATAACAGACTCATCACCATTTTTTTTTAGTTGCATTCATACTGTATCTATGCTTTATAATTGCATTTTAATCATAAATTGTAATCAACTGACTGAGCCTGGTTCAGTTAACAAATTTAGTTAAATATGGAAGTGTCAAATTTAGGAGTGAATTCCTGAAGCGGGGGCGGGCACAGTGACACAGCTGGTGGGGTGGCAGCCTCACCTCTCCTGCGATACTCGGAGTTTGTGTGTGGAGTTTGCATGTTCGCCCTGCGACTGCATGGATTTCCTCCAGGTGCACCAGTTACCACAAAACATCCCCCAAAATGTGCAGGTTAGTAGGTTAATTGGCCACTGTAACCTATCCCCGGAGTGCAGGGGAGTGGTCGGATCTTGGGAGGGTTGATGGGAAGTGTGGTGGCATGCTATGGCTCATGTAAAATGCGTGTTTGATGGTCATTGTGGATTTGGTGGGCCAAAGGGACTGATTTTCTGCTACAGTATACTATTTCTGTTTCTACCATTGCTCACGTGGAACAGAGATTGCAGATTAGGCTCTGGAAGAAAGACCTGGGATTTTTTTTAATAAACAGAGGGAGTATTTTTATTTCTTTCAGAATTTTTCAGAATAAAAATAAGGAACATGTAGATGAATCCCTGGTGGATACATATATGGAAATCTTTTGTCAATTCTTTTGAGCTCCAATAATAACAATTGGAGTAAAATCCACATATAACCACAGTGTAGTAGAAGTTGCCTTTTTGTTCTAATCAGGTTTTCTTGTAAAATAGTGTATAATTCATGTTTATGTTTTTTTTGATGAATGCTCTTTATACAATGCTATGCATCTGGGATGTTGCTGGAAGCAACCTTCATGACAGCCATGCATATAGTTTTGCACTTGTGCATGTGCCAGTCAACTTGACTCTGACTTTGATTCCTCTGGAAAAGGCAAAGCTAGAGTATAAATGATCAATAACTCTATAATTCAATTGTATCATTAGAAATATGTGTTCAGGAGCTAGAAGCATTTCACTTAAGGGTAAGACGGAAACAAAGAGCACAATGCTTTCTCAGTCATGGCAAATACTAACTGTGCCTGCTTGCATTGCCAGCTTGATTTTGGGTTAATTCATTGAGCCCTCCCACATATGAACAGCATTCATGTAGAGTAGTTCCCTCCTTCCCTATCGATTGAGATCAAAGAATGATACATTACAAGCACAAGAGATTCTGCAGATGCTGGAAATCCAGAGTAACAGACACACATACACACACACACACACACACACACACACACACACACACACACACACACACACACACACATACACACACACACACACACACACAGACACACACACACACATACACACACACACACACACACACACACACACACACACAGACACACACACACACACACACACACACACACACACACACAGACACACACACACACATACACAAACACAGACAGACACACACACACACACACACACACACACACACACACACACGCTGGAGGAACTCAGCATGTCAATCATCGTCTATGGGAGGGGAGGGGGAATAAATGGATGACAATTTGGGCCAAGCCCCTTTAGTAGGACTCAAAATGAAGGGGGGAAGAAACCAGAATGAGAAGGTAGGAGATGGAGGGAAGCAGTGCAAGCTGGAATATGATAGGTGAAGCCAGGTGAGGGGGAATGTAGGTGGGTGGGGAGGGGGGCATCATGTGAGAAGTTGGGAGGTGATAGATGGAAAAGGTAAAGGTCTGAAGCAGAAGTTATCAGATAGGAGATGGACCATAGGAGAAAGAGAAGAGGATGGGTTACCAGAGACAGGTGATAGGCAGGAGAGGAGAAGAGGTGTAAAACCCTTTGAAATCATATCCCTTCTCAGCATTATTTATCTATCTACTTGTTTGTTCATTTGTTTATTTTTCTATTTGCGTAGTAGGTCCCTTTTTACAGCCTTTGTTTGCAGCCTTTCATTGTTTCTATAGTGTTTCTTCGTTCTACTGTAAATGTCTGCAAGAAAATGAATCTCAAGGTAAGTGGTGACATATACCTACTTTGATAATAAATTTACTTTGAACAACTCAGAAAGATTTGCCAAAGATAATCCAAAGGTGTCTTCAAGTGTCTTCCTTAAAATGTTCATTGATTCTTCAAAACATCATTTTCAGAGTGCTTCAGCTGTTGTATTGCAGTAATTTCTTCTTTATTTGATACTATGGTTGCATACCTGCTTTGGAAGAAGAGAAATTACTAATGTTTATGAAGCTGTGGAGTTCATAGCTACATCTAGTATTCAACAGCTGGAATATTGCTCCCTCCACCCGCTTCTGGCTCTGGCACACAGTAACAATGGCCATTATTCTCAATCTTTAACACATTTTCTTTAACCTGCAAATTAAACGGGATAAACATTAATTCTAATGCAGTGAATTAATATATATTAATTACACAAATAATTTAATATTATTGCTATAGTATTAATGCTGTAGTCTTAATAATAATAGACTTTTAATTAATATTATGCTCAATTTAATGGCTATTGGACTCGAGTTCAACAGGACTGGACTATATATGTTGGATTTGGTTCAGATCAGGGTAAGTGTAATCCTGCAGAGGTTGTCAGTACTGTAATCAGTGCAGGGTGATTTGTATGATCAAGTGGTAAACGGTGTGTTTAAGGTAGTTATATTTAAAAGAATGATCTGCTCAGCTCAGGATTGGAAACATCAGAAGTATTCAGGTGTTGGTTAAGTTAGGTTTAATTTGGCCAGGGCCGTATTGGGTTCATGCTCAGATTGTACTTCCCTGTTAAAAACAAGCAGAATCCTATCACGTATCGGTCCTCCCTGGGAAACCTATGCATTCTACAAGCATTTTGAAGAGTGCCTGGAAGGACGAAGATTGACCTGTTGGATGCTGCAGGGCTGCAGGCATCTTCTGACGGGTAAGAATGGGCATTTCCATGTGCTTTCCCCCATCCCGCTGGGCTGAGCAGGGCTGGGAACACTGTGCAGGCTCATTCGCTCACTCACTGAGTCAGTGAAGCTGACTAGTAGCCGCTCTTTCCCTGCCCGCTGCTGCCATGTGAGGTTTGCTTTTATGATCCTCTCCACCGCACTGTTCTTGTTCATTTCATGATTTACAAACAGTTCAGGTTGTGAAGAGTCTTCAGGAAGGAAGTCATGTTGTAAGTGGAGACTTCTTGTTTAACTGTCTTAGTGCATAGCATTCACAGTGACTGAGGGTCTAGAGTCATTGAGGACTACAGCATAGAAACAGTCCATCTAGTCCATGACAAGCTATTAACCTACCTGGTCCCATTGAGCTGCACCCGGAATATAGCCCTCCATATCCCTCCTATTAGTGTACCTATACAAATTCCTCTTAAATGCTGCAGTTGAACCCCCCACTCACCATTTACATTGGCACTTGCACCATCCTCTAAATGAAAATGTTCCCCTTAAACATTTCACCTTCCACCCTTAACCCATGACCTCTAGTTCTATTCTCATCCAACCACAGTGGAAAAAGCCTGCTTGCATTTACCCTATCTATACCTCTCATAATTTTGCTTGCCTCTATCAAGCCTCCCTTCAGTCTTCCACAATCCAGGAAATAAAGCCCTAAACTATTCAACCTTTTTGTTGTGAACTTTCTCTGCATTCTTTCAATCTTATTATCATCTTTCCTGTAGGTAGGTGACCAAAGCTGCATGCAAAACTCCAAATTAGGCCTCAACAACGTCTTACGTAACTTCAACATAACATCCCAATTTGTGTACTCAGTACTTGGATTTATGAAGGCCAGTCTTCCAAGTGGTTTCGTTACAACCCGATCTACCTGTGACACTGTTTTCAAAGGTTTATGTATCAATATTCCCGGATCCCTCTGTTCTACCACACTTCTCAGTATCCTGACACTCACAGTCCTGGGATGTCCTCCTAATGTGCAACACCTCACACTTGTCTGCATTAGATTCCACCTGCCATTTTCAGCCCATTTTTACAACTGCTCCATGATTCCACTGCAAGCTTTGATTGTCTTCCTCACTATTCACTACACCCCCAGTCTTGGTGTCATCTTCAAGTTTGCTGATTCAGCTTATCACATTATCATGGAGATTGTTGATATAGGTGACAAACAACAACGGACCCAGAACTGATCCCTGTGGCACTCCACTAGTTACAGGCCTCCAGTCAGACAGACAACCATCTAATAACGTTTTTCATGGAGCCAATGTCTAACCTAATTTACTAACTCATCTTGAATGCCAAACAACTGAACCTCTTTGGCCAACCTCCTATGCAGGACCTTGTCAAAGCCCTTGCTAAAGTCTATGTAGGTAACATCCACTGCCTTATCTTCATCAACTTTTGCAGTAGCTTCCTCAAAAAACACTGTAAGATTGGTTAGACATGACCTAACACGCACAAGACTATGTTAAGTATCCTTAATCAGTGCCTGTCTATCCAATGCTTATATATCCAGTCCCTTAGAATACCTTTCAATAACCTACCCACTACTGATGTCAGGCTCACAGGTCTATAAGTTCCTGATTTATTCTTTAGAGCCTCTCTTAAACACCAGAACAACATTAGCCATCCTCCGACACCTCACACAGGGCTAAGGTCATTTTAAATATCTCTGCTAGGGTCCCTGAGGTTTCTGCACTAGCCTCCCACAGGGTCCATGGGAACACTTCGTCAGGCCCTGAGGATTTATCCATCCTAATTTTCCTCAGGAAGCAAACATCTGGCCCTCTGTAATCTGTACAGGGTCCATAGCCTCACTGCCGCATTGCCTCACTTCTATAGACTCAGTTTTCATCTTCCAAGTAAATGCAGATGCAGAAACTCCATGTAAGTCCTCCCCCATCTCTTTCGACTCTAGGGATAGACAGCCATTCTGATCTTCCAAAGGACCGATTTTGTCCTTTGCTATCCTTTTGCTCTTAATATACCTGTAGAAGTCCTTGGGATTCTCCTTCAGCCCGTCTGCTAGAGCAACCTCATGGCTTCTTTTAGACCTCATGGTTTCATTTTCAGCCGCTCCCTTGCATTTCTGATAGCCCTCAAGTAGGTCATTTGCTTCTTCCCGCCTACACCTGCTATGCAGCTCCTTCCTTTTCTTAACCAGGGCGTCAATATTGTTTGAAAACCAAAGTTCCCTAAGCCTGTTTCCTTGCCTTTTGTTCTGTCCGGAACTAACAAACTCAGTTCTCCCAAAATTTCCCATTTGAAAGCCTCCCGCTTGCAAGTATACTTTGCCAGGAAACAACCTGTCCCAATCTTTAACTGCTGGATCCTTTCTGATTCTAATATATAGAAAACTTTTCTTTAACTTTTAAGTTGCAAGTAATTTGCATTAAATCATTAGAGCACAATCAATAATTCAGCAACAATATTATGATGTTGAAGATTTTAATTATTGTGGAAGGAGTACTGGAAAAGAATTGGTTTAAAGCCTTCTAAATTTTATTATGTAAACTTATCCTGAAAGGTGGCCCCCTCCTTAAAAACGTGGAGCATGGTGTGGCCCCCTCTGGAACTATAATTCAGTGGGCTACCCCTTCAGGAGAAAACTTAAAGACCATCTGAAAACACTTTTAATTACAAAATTTGTCATTAAATCTGTGTTACAGCTAACAATGACTGTAATGCAGCTATAACTACCCTATATAACTTCTTGTTCAGGGAAAATATTTTTGACCCAATAAAATCAGTTTTCTTAAAATAAGTAGAAACTGCAATGTGGAGAAGCTGAAGCCTATTCATTTGGTAAATGTTACCTGAAGTAATCAGACAATTTTAAGAAATTCGTGTGTTTGATTCCTGCAGGGAGTTGTTAATGAAAAACTGAAAACATGTGCAAATGCCCAGAAAATGCAGAGAATTTTGTAAAGTGATTAAGCCAGAAAAAAAGAACTCCACAACATACAGTTAGAGAATGATTCCAATTAATCATAATTTCTGATTGATTGTTTGTGAATTGTACAATGAAAATTTGGAAATAATGCAATTATAGCCAATGATAGAACACAAGAATATGTATATTTCAAATTTCAAAGTTCAAAGTATATTTATTATTGAAGTTTGTATGGTGGCATCCGTTAGTCTTGCGAGACCGTGGATCTGCACCTGGAACGGTTTCCAGGGTGCAGCCTGGGCAAGGTTGTATAGAAGACCAGCAGTTGCCCATTCAGCAAGTCTCCCCTCTCCACAACCGATGCTGTCCAAGGGAAGGGCAAGGGCTGATACAGCTTGGCACCAGTGTCGTCGCAGGAGTTGCTAGAACAAGGTTGAATGCAACGTCTTAGGGACTCCAGCTCCGGATTTGTCCTCAGGGTTTGCTCCTGAAGCCTTTCCCATGAGTGGGTCTGGCCGCAAGGCAGCGGCGGTTTGAAATCAGAGTTTTCCCTCTCTTAGATGGACTGCCTTCCCAGGCTGACGAGCCACATCTACCCGTAATACCCGAGATTCATTTTCTTGCAGGCATTCACAGTAAAAGAGAGAAATATAATCAAGTCAATGGAAAAGCTACACACAAAGACTGACAAACAGCCAGTGTGCAAAAGGTAGAGAAACTGTGCAAATAAAAAATAAGTAAATAAATAATACTGAAAATACAAGTTGTACAGACCTTGAAAGTGTGTCCATAGGTTGTGGAGTCAGATCATATGTGGGGACACAATGTGTTGGATAACTAAAGGAGTAAAGAGTGTTGTTGGATCATAAATGAGCTTAATTCCACCTGAAGTAGAAGTGATTTAAGATAACGAAGTAGTTTGAAGTAGTTTACCTTGAAGTAAATTGAGGAATGTGCACTCTGCTGCAGTCTTTACATATGTTGTCTTAACTTGTATTGTTGTATAGATTACTACATTTTCTACAAATCAATGGCAAATTGTTGGTCAGAAGGTATGGAATTCATATTCTCCCAAAGTATTTCTTCTTAACTTTTCACAGAACCTCCTGATAAGCTCCAGGGAGGGGGGGTGCATTAATCCTGCAAATCCCCAAAGCTTTATTCCAACAAGTGTTTATCGCTTTCATTGCTGTAGTTATGTTCTGAATTGGGCTGATTGTTATTCAGGTGGGATGGCCTGGGCATGAACTGTGCTAATCAAAAAACAAACTGCAGTGAAACACAGTGTCACAGACATTTGCCGAGTCCTTCTTCTGACCTTTGTTAACTACCGGGGTATAATAGCTCAGTTGCAGGTTCATCTTCTGGATTTCTGCACCCTCCACAGTTACCAGACATCTGTGTAAAACCCCCGTGTTGGACACAAGGGTCAACAGTATGCATCAATTCAACGTGGGAAGTCCTGCTGAGGAAGTACGAAGCCATAAATTTCACCCAACAAGAGCAAGCTATCAAACTGAGGCAGCTCCCAAGTTATTAATCACAATGTTGAATTTGTGTACTGCTGCTTAGAACTTCCAGCTTGCTGAGGGAGAAATAAACACATCTGATATAACCAGGCTTATTTCCATGTTAAAATATGTGGTTGTCATTTGGTTAAAATGTCTGAGAGATACTTAACTCTGAAGAATTCAACAGGTTTTGGGTAATTAGTTACAAAAAACAGCGCAGAGAAAAATAAGAAACAAGAAAAAAAGGAAATAGAAAGGAACTATAAGGAAAAACAAATCCTTACAAGGCTTTATATACTTTCAAACAAAAAAGTGAGAAAATTATGATTTTAGAAATGTTTTGTGAGGTATCAACGCTACCTTGCTGGCATCTACGTGCACTCAATGCGGTATTTTACAAAAGATTTATAACTTATTCAAAACTGATGACAAAGTGAAAAAACTGCAAGACACAGTTTAAAAATGAAATTCAACTCTTTAACACAAAGTCACAATTTGTAAGTATTATAGCAATAACTTTGCATTTGTTCTGGAACATTTCCAGTTTGCAGAAGGATCTATCCCCATTTCAAATCAGTAAATCCTTACCCAAATCTTACAATCATTGGAAATCACCGTGCTGCCAAAATGGAAACCTTTGCATAATCTGGCAGAAAATAAGATGAATAACTGCAAGACTATATCCATAACAAAGAACTATGAGACTATGTCCTGTAGATTTCATAACAAAAACTCACAAAGGACTAAACCTTCAGGCTATTTGCATTTGCTGTACATACAACGTAACACAAGCACTTTCAGTCCTGAGGTCAATAATAAAATTTTAACAAAGAATCACCTATGAATACTGTACTGTGCAAAAGTCTTAGGCACATATATATAGCTAGGTTGTCTAATACTTCTGCACAGTGCTGTACATTATGTCAGAATCAATATCAGAATCAGATTTCTTATCACCGGCATATGACGTGAAATTTGTTAACACAGCAGCAGCAGTTCAATGCAATACATAATAAAGATATAAATAAACAAACAAACAAACAAATAAATAAATAAATCGATTGCAGTATACATATCTTGAATAGATTAAAGATCGTGTAAAAAAAACAGAAATACCATATATTAAAAAAAAGTGAGGTAGTGACCAAGGGTTCAATATCCATTTAGGAATCAAATGGCAGAGGGGAAGAGGCTGTTCCTGAATCACTGAGTGTGTGCCTTTAAGCTTCTGTATCTCCTTCCTGATGGTAACAGTGAGAAAAGAACATGCCCTGGGTGCTAGAGGTCCTTAATAATAGACACTGCCTTTCTGAGACACTGCTCCTTGAAGATGACTTAGGTACTTTGTAGGCTAGTACTCAAGATGGAGCTGACTAGATTTACAACCCTCTGCAACTTCTTTTGGTCCTGTGCAGTAGTCACCCCCCCACCCCCCGCCATACCAGACAGCTCTTCACAGTACATCTATAGAAGTCTTTGAGTGTATTTGTTGACATACCAAATCTCTTCAAACTGCTAATGAAGTAAAACTGCTATCTTGCCTTCTTTATGACTGCATCAATATGTGGGGACCATTTAGATCCTCAGAGATCTTGACACCCAGGAACTTGAAACTGCTCACTCTCTCCATTTCTGATCCTTCTATGAGGTTTGGTATGTGTTCCTTCATCTTACCAGATAACACAATACTACTGAGCTAAAATAAAGCTAAGTGCTCTTATTTATGTTTCCCAACCACTTTCCCATTTTAAATAACATACAGTACTCTGCAGAAGTCTTTGGCACCCTGGCTATTGTATATATGCTATGAAATATTGATAAACGGATGGACGTGTTGATTGATGTCCATTGTTCCTGAGTGGCAATATAAATAAATCGTGTGCTAAAGAAGGCATTTAGCATACTTGACTTCATTGTTGAGGACACAAAATATACAGTACTGTGCGAGACTCTTAGGGACATATATATAGCTAGGGTGCCTAAAACTTTTACACAGCACTGTACATTATGTGTTTCCAGTTACCAAATAACACTTAATATTACTGAGCTACTACAAAGCTAAGTACCCTTCTTCCTGTTTCCCAAATACCTTTCTGTTTTAACCAATATTCAGATTCAGATTCAGATTCAGTTTATTGTCATTTAGAAACCACAAATGCAATGCAGTTAAAAAATGAGACAACGCTCCCCCAGAATGATATCACAAAAGTATATGACCAAACAGACTACACTAGAAAATCCACATAATGTTTGGCAATCCCCAATCCGGAGTCTGGAGAGGCTGCTGCATATTAATATCACGCTACCGTCTTAGCACGTTCCCCGGAAAGGAGTTCCAATTCCAACAGACAAAACAAGACCAAAAACTAAAGCTACAAGACCTGCACAAAACCACATAGTTACAACAGTGCAAACATTAGCATAATTGATAAAAAACAGACCATGGGCACAGTAAAAATAGTCCAAAGATGTTAAAGGACTATAAGTTCAAAAGAAATCACCACACAGTTTCCACAAGTCCCCAGGGTCCCGACAGACTCATCATCCCACGCCGGCGGCAGAAGGGAATACCCCCGCTATGGACTTACACGGCGCCGCCCAACTCAGACTCGCAGACGCAGCACACAACGAAAGTGACCTGACCGCAGCGGACTCCGAGTCCATCGAACCTCCGAGCCGACAACCATCCCCTCTGGCACAGCTTCTCCGAGAACCATCCTCTGCCGAGCGTATTAAGACGGCCCCGCCAACGGCCATCAGCAACGTGACCCCGAGGACTGGGGGCCTGTTCTTCCCCGCAGAGTCCCGGACCTCACAGCAGCAGCAGCGAAGAAGGAGGTCTTCCTGGAGATTTCCCGATGTTCCTCCGTGCTCCCACGTCCATTTTCAATCGATTATGATTGCGCACGGCACCCCACTTCACAAATAACAGATAATCAGCTCCGGAGTGGCTGCTGCAAGCTGCGTCGCACCGCCATCTTGGAAAACATACAGTCTTGTGCAAAATTATTAGGCAGTCTAGCTATATATGTATGTGCCTAAGACCTTTCCACAATACTGTAAAAGCTGGAATATTGGAATGTTATGTTGAAACCTTTTATGAAGCACTTGGAGTGTGGTCATTGTTTGTGGTTCCAACTATCACATCATAGGAGAGAGTACAGAGGAAATTTACCTGGATGTTGCTTGGATTGGAGTTTATGAGAAGAGATAGGATATCCTGTGCTTGTTTTTTCTGTACTGAAGGAAACTACTAGTTCAGAGGCAATGAAGATTCAAAAATATTTCTGCAGGTCACATATAGACCAAACCAGTTAAGGACGGCAAAGTGAAAATATTTCAAAAAATCAAAATCTCCAGATGCTATAAATCTGAAATGAAAGCAGAAAATGCTGGAAACGTTCAAAAAGTCAGACAGCATGTGGGGAAAAAGAAATAGTTTAAGTTTCATGCTAAGGGCCTTTCTTCAGATAGAAGATTACCTTTCCAGAAGGATACATGATTTTTACAACTCAGTGGTTTTTATTACTAAAGCTAAACTTTATTTTCAATTGCTAGATTAATTGACGAATTTAAATGAACTAGATCTGAATTCACATTGACGTGTTCAACCTCCAGGTTAGCAGCTAAAAAGTTCAAAGAAAATGTACTATCAATTTGCATATACTGTATGTCACCTTATCCTGCCCTAAGATTCATTTTCTCACAGTCATTCACACTAGAAGAAAAAATACAACAGAATCAATGAAAAACTACGCACAAAGACTGACAATCAGTGTTCAAAAGAAGACAAATCGTGCAAATGCAATAAAGCAAATAATAATAATGAATAGTTAACAGCACTACAGCAACACCACAATAGCCTAAGTGCTATAAATGAAAACAGAAATGTGAGGTAAACTACATCACATATAATATTAAAATACATGGATCAAATTATCCAGGATAGATTTTCCACTGTACAGGCACTGTACTGATCATATTCTTAATATGCACAATTATATGCACAATTAAAGCAGTTAGCCTGAATTGCACCCCATTCATTGAAATGGAACGAAAATCTATGATAAGATCATGCAGTCTTTCCCAAACTAACTGCTTTTCTGTCTGGTTGATATTTTATATCTAAGCATTGCGGCCTACAATGCAACTCCTCTTATTCACATCTCAGTTCTTCCTGATCCTGTGGCTGAATGAACAAACTAAATGTTAAAACCAGAAATATGTCACATTTTGTGAAGAGATGGTCTAACATACTTGATTGAGAATGTCTAATAACTGCAAGAAGTTCAGAGCTTGGATGAAGCCATCAGATCTGTGGCTCATACTATATTATAATCAGCACGGTGTTACATTAATGTGTAAGCAGAAATATGATCCTTTGGCTTCATTTCTTTTCTTATTTAATGAGACCTAAAAATGTTACAGTGTAAAAGGATGGAGGAGGTCCAAGCGCATGTAAAAAAAGATGCCACAAGTAATTGGGAAGACTAAAGGAATGTTCACCTTAAAACAAAAGGTATGAAGTATAAATGAGTGAGCAATTTCTGTGCAACTTTACAAGGTACTGATAACATCACACCTGTACAGTGTGTCGGTTTCCAAATTAAAGGAATTATATACTTGCATTGAAGGCAGTATGGAGAAAGTTCAACAGATAGCTTCTTAGATTGAAGGGTTTGATGTCTGAGGAAAGATTAAGCAAGCTGGACCTGTATTTATTGGAGTTTTTTTTTAAATGAGAGGAAATCTCATTGAAATATATAAGATTCTAAGGTGAATTGAAAGGGTAGGTACTGAGAGGATGTTTTACCTGGTGGGGTTATCTACAATTAGGAAACATGCTGTATAAATTTCAAAATAATGGTTGCCAATTTAAATTGGATTTCAGGAGGAATTTCTCTCTCTCTCTCTCTCTCTCTCTCTCTCTCTCTCTCTCTATATGTGTGTGTGTGTGTGTGTAATCCGGGAAATTATAAGCAGGTAAGTTTGACATCAGTAGTAGGTAAATTATTGGAAGAAGTACTAAGAGATAGGATCTACAAGTATTTAGATAGACAGGGACTTATTAGGGACAGTCAACACGGCTTTGTGTGTGGTAGGTCATGCTTAACAAATCTATTAGAGTTTTTCGAGAAGGTTAAAAGGAAAGTGGATGAAGGGAAGGCAATGGATGTTGTCTATGTGGACTTTAGTAAGGCCTTTGACAAGGTCCCATATGGGGATTCAGTCACTAGGTATACATGGTGAGGTAGTAAATTGGATTAGACATTGGCTCAATGGGAGAAGTCAGAGAGTGGTAGTGGAGGATTGCTTCTCTGAGTGGAGGCCTGTGACTAGTGGTGTGCCACAGGGATCAGTGCTGGGTCCATTGTTATTTGTCATCTATATCAATGATCTGGATGATAATGTGGTAAATTGGATCAGCAAATTTGCTGATGATACAAAGATTGAAGGTGTAGTGGACAGTGAGGAAGGTTTTCAAAGCTTGCAGAGGGATCTGGACCAGCTGGAAAAATGGGCTGTAAAATGGCAGATGGAGTTTAATACAGACAAGTGTTAGGTATTGCACTTTGGAAGGAAAAACCAAGGTAGAACATACAAGGTAAATGGTAGGGCACTGAGGGGTGCAGTAGAACAGAGGGATCTGGGAATACAGATACAAAATTCCCTAAAAGTGGCGTCACAGGTAGATAGGGTAGTAACAAGAGCTTTTGGTATATTGGCCTTTATAAATAAAAGTACTGAGTATAAGAGTTGGAATGTTATGGTGAGGTTGTATAAGGCATTGGTGAGGCCGAATTTGGAGTATTGTGTGCAGTTTTGGTCACCGAATTACAGGAAGGATATTAATAAGGTTTAAAGAGTGCAGAGAAGGTTTACAAGGATGTTGCTGGGACTTGAGAAACTGAATTCCAGAGAAAGGTTGAATAGGTTAGGACTTTATTCCCTGGAATGTAGGCGAATGAGAGGAGACTTGATAGAGGTGTATAAAATTATGATGGGTATAGATAGAGTGAATGCAAGCAGGCTTTTTCCACTGAGGCTAGGGGAGAAAAAAACCAGAGGACATAGGTTAAGGGTGAAGGGGGAAAAGTTTAAAGGGAACATTAGGGGGCGCTTCTTCACACAGAGAGTGGTGGGAGTGTGGAATGAGCTGCCAGATGAAGTGGTAAATGTGGGCTCACTTTTAACATTTAAGAAAATCTTGGACAAGTGCATGGATGAGAGGTGTATGGACTAGGCAAAAAAATGGTTCAGCAAAGCCAAGAAGGGCCAAAAAGCCTGTTTCTGTGCTTTAATGTTCTATGGTTATATATATATATATACATATTGTGTGTGTGTGTGTGTGTGTGTGTGTGTGTGTATTTTTTCTCTCACTCCTTATCAGTGATGTGTTTCTGTGTTTTTCCCTCAATCTCAGGTCCTCTACCAGAAGCCTGGGAGCTTGAGGGTTTGGTGCAGTATCCTTGCTGTTCATAGTAGTATGCTCGTATGCTCTTCTGGACTGAGATCTCAGATGTTGTTCTTGGGATTTGTTGGAGTCACTCTCTCAGTCTAGGTGTCACAACTAATGCTCCTAACACCACCAGGTGTACTCTGCCTTTAACCTTCCACATTAATTCTATCTGCTTTTTCAAGCCCTGGTATTTCTCCAGCTTCTCATACTCTTTCTTCCTGATGTTGCTGTCATTCAGGATTGCTTTCTTCTGTCCCTTGTCCAATATTACTATGTCTAGATGGTTGGCCTGTACCTGCTCATCAGTCTGTATTTGGAAGTTAGCTCTGTCATTCTCCATTACCTTCTTGGGTGTTTCCCATTAGGACTGGGGAGTGTCCAATCCATACTCAGCGCAAACATTCCTATACATAATTCCTGCAACTTGGTTGTGCCATTCAGTGTATGCTGTCCCTGCCTGCATCTTGCACCCTGCTACTATGTGTTGGATAGTTTCAGGGGATTCATTGCACAGTCTGCATCGTGGGTCTTGTCTGGTGCAATAGACCCTGCTCTATTGCCCTTGTGCTCTGCACCTGTTCTTGTGCAGCCAAGAGCAGCGCCTCTGTGCTGTCCCTGTGCCCTGCCACTTTCAGCCATTGGTAGGATTTCTTATGTCAACCACCTCTGATATCTGGCGATGGTACATCTCATGCAGTGGCGTCTCCTGCCATGGCCCCTAGTCCTCTGGCTCGGCTTCACCCACTTCCATTTCCATGTGCCCTGCCTGCTGTCTGAGGTATTCCCCTTGCAGGTTGTCCCTAGGGGCCGTCCCCCCAATACACTCATGGATGTTTTGCATTTCTTCCAGGACTGTGGCCTTGACGCTTTCAAGTCCTCGTCTTCCTTTATTCCAGTGGGTGTAGGGTCACTTGACGTTAGACTTTGGATGGAATCCTCCATGTAATGTTAGCAGTTTCCTGGCCTTGATGCCAACAGTTTCCAGTATATTCCTTGGCCAGCACATAATTTCAGCTGGGTATCTGATGACTGGTAGGACAAATGTGCTGATGGCTCTGATCTTGTTCTTCCCATTCAGCTGGCTTTTTAGCATCTACCTCACTCTTTGGAGTTACTTGGGTATCGCAGCCTTCCGCTTGTCCTCATCATATTTAGGGAGACTAAGACTTTTGCACAGTGCTGTATTAATTTCATGTATTGCACTGTACTACTGCTGCAAAAAAAAACAAATTTCATGACATATGTGAGTGATGCTAAACCTGATTCTCACCTGATTCTCTATTGTAGACTGAGAGTGAAAGGGGGCAGGGAGAGGAGAATTATGTTTAGGAAAAGGGAAATGGAGGGAGGAGGCAGCAGGAAGCAGCAGAGGGACATTCTGTAAAGAACAATAAACTGAATTACCTTGCTTGCTGTCTCAGAGCTGTGAGTATCTTCACCTGCACCATCCCTCACCCCTGCCATTGCTTCTCTTCCACCTGATCCATATCTCTCCTGTGGCACTCCACCCTTGCTATTCCCAACATCCTTAGCTCCCTTCAGATTTAGAAATTTGCTGTCCATTTCATGTTGACAAAAACAATACTGTACAAAAGTCTTAGGGGCCTAGCCATGTATACTGTATGTGCCAAACACTTTTGCATTGAACTCTATTCAACTGAATGATTTCCCTTGGTTTTCAATAACAACTGAGAACAAATCACCTCATGAGGTTGCAATAAGTAATTCCAAACCTTTTTAAAGGAAAAAAAATTACAAAAAAGAACTAGAAGGAGTTCCTGAGAATAATCAAGGACAGAATCTATCTGTTTATTATTAAACTTAGTTTGTCAACTAGTGGAAATTCAATTGTGAACAAAATTCTCAGCATGCGAATTTGTTTAAAAGAAGTGACTAAGAGGATTTTAGGCATATTCTGGGATAGCAATAATACAGATGGTAAAGGAAGGAAGGAATATGTGAAATGAGTTCACAGAAGCTGGTCAGTATAATCCCAGACCAACGGGCAAAGTGGTGTCAGTGGACTTGAGTCAGACCAGGTGAGGCAAGTACCAATGGGGAACATCTAGGAAACAATAATCATACTATCAAAGATTTAGAATAGCGGTGGGAAAGGATATAGAGGGGTAAGTAGTCAGCTGAAGAAGGGCCAATTTCAATGAGATAGGAACAAGTGGAGCTAAATTGAATACCAATCTTGAAAGCAAATATGTAATTTTTAAATGGGAGACCTTCAAATTGGAAGTGTTTCAGCTGCTGTCTATTTACATGCTTATGAGGAAGAGCGCAGAGAAATTCAAGTCAAAACTCTCTGGATGATTGAAAAGAGACAAAATAAAACAGAGCAGGAAAAAGGACTTGGAAGATGTCAATTTCTTAATATTTGACACAGGCTAATTACAGAAAGCACAGAGGAAAAGTAAGTCGACCAACTTTGATTGGTGGGCCACACTATCTACATGTCTGACACTGGTATATGAAAGAAAGCACTCTGTTCAGAGGACAGAATAAATGCTTAAATGGTATCCTTAAAACCTTGATGAAAAACATAACATTCTCTCATGCGAAGCTCTGGTGGAGACCAAGCCAGCAGAGAAGAACCTAGGGTGGTACTAAGTACTTTAGTTCTTTCTGATGAGAAGGTAGAGACTGGTTTAAGAGCTGCATAAAGGAGACATGTAATAATCCTGTCACTCTACCCAAGCCTCCATCCTGCTGTGCCTGTCTCACCTTCAGCAATGTCTGCATCTTCATCCTGCTCGACCTCTCTCACCTTCAGCAATGTCTGCATCTTCATCCTGCTCGACCTCTCTCACCTTCAGCAATGTCTGCATCTTCATCCTGCTCGACCTCTCTCACCTTCAGCAATGTCTGCATCTTCATCCTGCTCGACCTGACCACACCTTCAGCAATGTCTGCATCTTCATCCTGCTCGACCTCTCTCACCTTCAGCAATGTCTGCATCTTCATCCTGCTCGACCTCTCTCACCTTCAGCAATGTCTGCATCTTCATCCTGCTCGACCTCTCTCACCTTCAGCAATGTCTGCATCTTCATCCTGCTCGACCTCTCTCACCTTCAGCAATGTCTGCATCTTCATCCTGCTGTACCTGTTTCACCTTCAGCAATGTCTGCAGATCCTGCACTGCTCTTGCCAGTCACCCGAGATCACACAACGCTGCAGTGGAAGCAAATCTTCCTGAACCCTGAGGAAGAACCTCAGCAGAAAGTCAGACAGTTGTTCAGCTTTAAAGTTTCCGAGAAAATCAGAATCAAAATTATGTTTATTACCAGTCTTATTTTACATGAAATTAGTTGCTTTGTGGCTGTAGTAGTACCATACAAAGACATCAAATTACTATAAATTACAAATAAATAAATAGTGCTGGAGAAAATAATAATGGGATGGTGTTCATTGATTCATGCATTATTCAGAGATCTAATGAAGAAGGAAAGGAAGCTCCTTATGGATCATTGAGTGTGCATTTTCTCCCTGCCTGTAGTAACAAGCAGAGGGCATGCTCTGGATGGTGAGGGTCTTTAATGATGGATGCAGCCTTCCTGAGTTGTTACCTGTTGAAGATGTCCACAATGGTGGGGAGGGTTGTGCCTGTGATGGGGCAGGCTGAGTCTATAGCACTCTGCAGTCTCATGTGATCCTGCTTGAATTGAGAACAAATTTCCCTCCCTCCTTTGTCACAAATCTTTGCCCAGATACCATTTTATTGATTAAAGCACCAGACATGACAGTTCTGTCTGATGATTTCTGCTAAGTATAGGTTGGGAGTGAACAATAAGATAAAGAAGCATAATGAGAAGTAAACAGAATAGAAGGTAAGATCTTTGCTTCACACTGCTCCGCTCATGGTCTCAATGGCTAAATGTGTTTGATGCTGCAACCCACCAGTTCAATTCATCAGCTCCCTGCCAGGTTTCTGAATGTAGCAAAGTGCCTGGAGCAAGAAGTGACACCTCATCCATCTTGCTCTGTGGAAAATTGTCACCTGTTGGCTAAGCCGGGGGTGGATGAGGTGAGGAATATCGGCATTAGTTACAGCAGAGTTTCCACGGGTTCTTCATACTCCTCCTACTCTCAATCTACGCTCTTAGATTCCTAAAGAAAAGAGAAAAACTCTAGTTTTCTTAATATTTGTAAATATCTGTGAACTCCTCATCAGTGGAAATGATTATTTTTTGTTGAAATTTAGGTAAAAAGGCCCAATGTCACTGCTTGTAAAAGAAAACATGACTTGCACCATACTGTGTCAAATCAAACTCTTGGATCTATTTAGCTGAGTTCTATACCATAGTGAATTCCTGTCTCTTTGTGAATGGTGCTGGATTTCTGGTTAATGCAGCATGGCTCTTCTCCCTGCAGTTTTGTTGTTGTCAAGTTGGCAGAAACTGACACTTTCTCTTTGGTTAATTAAGTTGTGCAAAGCAGAACTGCTCAAACAATTCTATCTACGTGGGGAGTCTTGAACAGAGGAGAATAAAGTGGGTGTTGGCGACACAGTAAAGGGAGATTCTGTTTTTGTCTGGGTGCAGATGGGTCATTTTTTACAAAGTTAATGCTGCCTGAGTGACCAGAGCTCACTAGAGCTCACTCCCAGTTTTGAAGGAAGGATACTCATACTTAGCGATTGTGGGGTCAAAATCATGAGGCAAGAATAATAGGCCATGTCATTTCTTCCTGTGATCCTATACCAATGGATAGCTTCAGGTGAAGATATAAATTACTGTGAAAACCTTTTGAAGAGATGTCCATGCTCGCAGTGGAAATCTGGCAAAATCATAATCCTAGTATAACTAGGTATTGTAGCGGTGTGCTACACGCAGCGCTAAAATTACGACACGGAGTCAGTAACTGCAGTCGAAGGAAAAAACTTTATTCGAAATCCTCAGCCTCACTTTTAAGCCTCCCTCAACCTGCCCCCCGTGGCGCAGAGGCTCCAAAGCTCTGTGCTCGCAAACCCCCGTAGGCTATCTAATTGTGAGCCGATTCGGATGTGCCAGGAAATGGGTCGCCACAGTATACTGCATTGATATATTCTCCAGTCATACTCCAGGTTTTACTACAGGTAATATGAAAATTCCTTATATACAGTATTGTATTCACACAAAGCTTGCAGAAGAATGCATTAATTATACATAATCATGAATTTACTAAAAAAAACACCAAAGACACAAGGTTGTTCAATTTTTTATTTGTTTAAGATTCAAAGACCCAAAAGGTTCAAGATTCAAAGTACATTTATTATCTATGTATATAACCCTGAGGTCCGTCTTACCCATTGACAGCCATGAAACAAAGAAAACCATGGAACCCGTTCAAAGTAAACAGCAAACCCACACACATATGCACAAAAAATGAATGGTGTAACCAATAACAAAAGAAAATGAGGAAAAAAAGCACAGAATATAAAACACTAAAACAAAAGGGTTCAGATATATCAGCTCAATGTTTGTTATCTGCCGACCACCTCGACTAAAATTTGCCCAAAGTAGCAACAAAAAAAAGGAATAACCAAAAACTCATCATAATATGGTTTTTGTTAAGCTTTTGTTGCAATTTTCCCTTTCCTGAACAATTATCATTACCTAGTTAAAAAAAAATGCTAGTAAAAATATTTGACCTCTTCCATCTTTGTTTCCGTTCTGAAGAAGGGTTTTGGACTGAAGTGCCAATTCTTTATTCCTCTACAGAGGTTCAGCCTGACTTGTTGAGTTCCTCCAACATTTTGTGTGTGTTACTCTGGATTTCCAGCATCTCCTGTGTTTAAAAAAATGCAATTACTTAAAAATTAAATACACTGGATAAAAGTGTTGCATTTACTGTTGTGAAGCAAGTTAGCAAAAGACATGTACACAGAGGACATGATCCAATATATAAATTTTACATTAGTATGTCTGTCAAACTCAATGATAAGCAGATTGCACATTAACAAATTAATAGTGAAGTTCAAATAATCTGGCCAATTTTAATTAATAAATTGATAAAATTTAACTTTATCTTTAGAATTAATTAGCTGAAAATGTGTTTTTGTAGAATCTCAACATTAGGGGGACAGATTACCACTCAGTATCAGTGAGGTGATTTCTGTCATTCTCGGTCTAGTTGGAAGTATTTTTAATATCTTTTTGATCGATCATTTGTTATAAAATCTCTCTGTGCACTGGTGAAATGAGTCGGTTCGGTTTCTCTGTAGTTAGAGAGTAATAATAATACTGCAAAAATAATTTCACAAGATTTACATGAGCATGAAGTTTATAGGGAAATGGACTGTATAATTAATTCAAGCAGAACATTGTAGGTATCTTATAATTAGTGATCACCCATTAACCATTATTCAAGTAACGAGTCACCAAGCTGGATCTTTTGGAATTTAAATAAGGCTAATGAAATTACAGTAAAGGCATTTCATCCTTGGATTCCAGCTGAAACTAATCTGCCAATGGGCAGAGAAGATTTTCATGTAGTAACCAAATGTATTGGTATGTATCTTATCCAGTCAGGCTGTCATGTGTCTAACCTCAACTAAAAAATACAACCCTGAACTCTTGAACCTTGGCTGGCTGTCTTTAGGGTAAGCAATAGATAGACTTAAGAAATGGTTGGATTATCTCTTTTCAGTGATGATACAGAAAGAAGCATAATGATTTAGCACAAAACCTTCTCATTGTTTTCAAACTGAGGGAAGTCAAGCACATTAGCTGATAACAACAAATTCTGCATCAAAAGATATGTCTGAGCTTGTATTGTTATTAAAAAGTTTCTTCCTCCGATTTATTTTTCCAGTTTATAATAATATTATACTTATTATAAATCTGAGTCTGTAATTACTGAACCAGTTTTGCAAATCAAAAAGTATAGAGTGATTACAATAGTTGGTAATATCAGGGAAATTAGTTCTTCAAAATGTCTATTTTAGTAACTGACAGTCATTAATATTTAAAACAGTGGTAAAACAATATCCATCAGTTTACTTAATTAATCTACATAAATTAATTCATTCAACAGGGTATTAAGATCATTTCTAACATCATTAATTTATTTATTTTCCTCTCAACATCAGCCTTTGTCATATTTTAGCATTTTACCCCAACAGATGTGAATTTCATTATTTGATTTATGATCATTTTCATGATTTTACTCCCTACTGTTACCTATTGGTGGAACATCTCACAGAGTGAGTGATACAGTTAGTTGAGTTGCTGTCTCACAGCTCCGATGTATCAGGCTCATTCTTGATCTCCGTTTCTATCCATGTGGATTTTGCAAGATCTCCCTTTGACTGCATCGATTCCCTCCAGTTTCTTTCTGGTTTTCTCTCACTTACCAGAGCATGTGTATTTGTAGGTTAATTAGCCACTGTAAACCGTCCCAAGTGTGTAGGTGAGGGTTGAATATGGAACAGGTGGAAGGAGAGTTGATGGAAATGTGGGGAATTAGGTTGCAAGGGTAAAATATAGTGGGAGAATGGGGTTGTTTTATGAATCCACATAGACGCAATGCACTGAAGTAGTTTCTTTACGTTGTTGTATTGAAAATGTAAATATCTGACATAAAAGAACGTAGACCATCCAGAGGCTATCAATTTGGGTGATCAGTTTCACAAAATGATAAAATGGGTTACGTGTCATTCAGAAAAAGATGATTTGGCCCAGACAATTTATATGGATTGTACTTACTTTGGCCCTGATTTGAGGTGGGTAAATCCTTATTAGTAAGTGGCCCTCAACCATAGAACCTATCTACCAATTAATTTTGGCAAGGCAAAGTACTTTTCTTCTTTAAAGCTGGTAGGCTGGAAATATATCATCGCATTGCTTCATGGCCAGGATCCTGATCCTGGTTGTAAGAAGGCCAAAAGGCCATACGATACAGAACAGAAGGCAGAGGGGAAGAAGCTGTTCCTGAATCGCTGAGTGTGTGTCTTCAGGCTTCTGTACCTTCTTCCTGATGGTAACAGTGAGAAAAGGGCATGTCCTGGGTGCTGGAGGTCTTTAATAATGGACGCTGCCTTTCTGAGACATCGTTCCTTGAAGGTGTCCTGGGTACTTTGTAGGCCAGTACCCAAAATGGAGCTGACTAAATTTACGACCCTCCGCAGCTTTTCTCAGTCCTGTGCAGTAGCACCCCTCCCCCAGACCAGACAGCAATGCAGCCTGTCAGGATGCTCTCCATGGTACATCTATAGAAGTTTTTGAATGTTTCATTTGAAATATCAAATATCTTCAAGCTCCTAATAAAGTATAGCCACTGTCTTGCCTTCTTTATAGCTGCACTGGTATGTTGGGACCAGGTTAAGTGCTCAGATATCTTGACACCCAGGAACTTGAAACTGCTCACTCTCTCCAGTTCTGATCCCACTATGAGGATTGGTATGTGTTCCTTCACCTTACCCTTCCTGAAGTCCACAATCAACTCTTCCGTCTTACTGACATTGAGTGCAAGGTTTTTGCTGCGACACCACTCCACTAGTTGGTATATATTGCTCCTGTACGCCCCGTCGTCTCCATCTGAGATTCTACCAACAGTGGCTGTATCATCTGCAGATTTATAGATGGCATTTGAGCTATGCCTAGCCACACAATCATGGGTAAAGAAAGAGTAGAGCAGTGCGCTAAGCACACACACCTGAAGTGCACCAGTGTGGATCATCAGCAAGGAGGAGATGCTATCACCAATCTGCACAGATTGTGCTCTTCCGGTTAGAATGTCGAGGATCCAATTGCAGAAGGAGATACAGAGGCCCAGGTTCTGCAACTTTTCAATCAGGATTGTAGGAATGATGGTGTTAAAAGCTGAGCTGTACTTGATGAACAGCATCCTGACATAGGTGTTCGTTTTGTCCAGGTGCTCTAAGGCCGTGTGAAGAGCCAATGAGATTGCATCAGCTGTTGACCTATTGTGGTGATAAGTAAATTGCAATGGGTCCAGGTCCTTGCTGAGGCAGGAGTTCAGTCTAGTCATGACCAAACTCTCAAAGCATTTCATCACTGTTGATGTGAGTGCTACTGCACAATAGTCATTAAGGCAGCCCACATTATTTTTCTTTGGCACTGTTTATCTTTTTGAAGCAAGTGGGAACTTACACCCATAGCAGTGAGAGGTTGAAAATGTCCTTGAATACTCCTGCCAGTTGGTTGGCACAGGTTTTCAGAGCCTCACCATGTACACCATCGAGACCTTCCACCTTGCGAAGGTTCACCCTCTTTAAAGACAGCCTAACATTGGCCTCTGAGACAGAGATCACAGGGTCATCAGGTACAGCAGGGATCACCAGAGTTATATTCTCCCTTTCAAAGCAGACATAGATGGTGTTGAGTTCATCTGGTGGTGAAGCATAGCTGCTATATATGCTACTAAGTTTCACTTTGTAAGAAGTAATGTCTTGCAATGAGTTGTTGTACATCTGATATCACCTCCAACCTCACTCGAAATTGTCTCTTCATCCTTGAAAAAGCCCTCCGCAAGTCTTTCCTGGTTTTCTGGTACAGGCCTGGGTCGCCAGACTTGAATGCCACAGATCTAGCCTTCAGCAGACAACGTACCTCCTGGTTCATCCACAGCTTTTGGTTTGGGAATATACAACAAGTCTTTGTAGGCACACACTCATCCACACAGGTTTTAATCAACTGAATTGAATTGAATTGACTTCATTACTTATATCCTTCATATACACGAAGAGGTAAAAATCTTTACATTATGTCTCCATCCAAATGTGTAATTAGATTAGATTAGATTCAACTTTATTGTCATTGTGCTGACTACAGATACAAAGCCAAATGAAAAGCAGTTAGCATCTAACCAGAAGTGCAAAAGAATAGTGTTATTTACAAAAATAACTGCGAATAAAAAGTAAGTGCTACAGCACACAAATATAAAAGTACTACGACAGTACATTATGGGTGCAATACTGCTTAGCGCTGTGATGTGAGGTTCAGCAGGGTCACAGCCTCAGGGAAGAAGCTCTTCCTGTGCCTGCTGGTGCGGGAGTGGAAGCTCCTGTAGCACCTACCGGATGGGAGGAGAATAAAAAGTACATGGTTAGAGTGAGATGCACCATTGATAATGCTTTTCACCCTGCCCAGGCAGTGTTTACGGTAGATGTTCTCAATGGTGGGCATTTGGGTGCCAATAATCCGCTGGGCAGTTTTCACCACACGTTGGAGGGCTTTGTGCTCTGATACGGGACAATTGCCATACCGCACTGAGATGTATCCTGGGACAAAGGTGAGCTTTCTCGATGCTCCGCAGGAAATAAAGGCGCTGTTGCGCCTTTTTGATCAGGATGGAGAAGTTCAGGGACCAGGTGAGATCATCGGAAATGAGGACACCAAGGAATTTGAAGCTTGATATACGCTCCACTGCAGCTCCGTTGATGTAGATGGGGACGTGAGTGTGGCTCCTAGCATGCCTGAAGTCCACAATGATCTCCTTGGCCTTCTGGGTGTTAAGGGCCAGGTTGTTGTCCACACACCACGAGGCCAGGTGCTGGACCTCATCCCTGTAGGCCGTCTTGTCATCCCCTCTGATCAGGCCAACCACCGCGTTGTCATCTGCGAACTTGATTATGGAGTTAAAGCCATGTACAGGTACGCAGTAATAGGTAAAAAAGGAGTACAGAATAGGGCTCAGCACACAGCCTTGAGGCACACCGGTGTTCAGGGTGAGCAATTTATTGTAATTTATAGTAAATAGTATTTCCAACAGGATATTCAATATAACATAGACATGCAGTTGTGTCAGCATGAGTTAAGCAGTTTGATAGCCTGGTGGAAGAAGCTGTCCCAGAGCCTGTTGGTTCTGGCTTTTATGCTGGAGTGAGCCTGTTTCCATTCCTCCTATAGTCCACATCTAGCTCATTTGTTTTTGCGACATTGAGGGAGAGGTTGCTTTCTTGACACCACTGTGTCAGGGTGATGACTTCTTCTCTGTAGGCTGCCTCATCATTATTTGAGATTACGCCAATCAGTGTAGTGCTGTCAGCAAATTTAATTAGCAGATTGGAGCTGTGGGTGGCGACACCATATTCATCCAGATTCGAAGATGAATCCCTGAATACGATCCAGACCACCAATTCAAAGCAGTCCTGTAAGTGCTCCTGTGCTTCCCTTGTCCAAACCTTCTTGGTCCTCACTGCTGGTGCTGCGGTCTTCAATCCCTGCCTATTCTCAGGGAGTAGAAGTACAGCCAGGAGATCAGACTTCCCAAAGTGGAATAGCACCTTAGGCATTCTTGATGGTGGTGTAACAAGGGTCCAGTGTGCTGTTTCCTCTGGTATTGCAAGTGATGTGTTGATGGTAATTGTTTAGTAATTTTTTTCAGATGGGCCTGGTTAAAATCTCCAAAGTGATAGTCATATATTCTCACAGAGCAGAGAATATTCTGACACACCTGCTACATAACTTCCCTGTCCTGCAATGACAGAACTTTATCAGAGCACACGGGGAACTCATTCAAAGAGGAAAATATGCCGGGGTTGATACAGGATATATGATGAATCCTGTGTGCTTAGTCTTCACTGCTCTTTCTTCTGTTCCTCAACAGCTAATTCTGAACCCCTACTTCCACGTTGAATCAACTGTCTTGTGTCATTCCAACACTGGATTGGGGATGGAGTTGCATAGGTTTGAACTAAATTCATAAAGGACGACCTGTAGTCTCCTTTACACCATCTGTTAGTCCTGGACATAGGCTCCTAAGGTTTCCAGTGACCTAGACTAACAAAATCTGACTTTATGCAAATTATCCCATATATTTTAAAGCATTTTAAGTTCATAGTCATAATTGTAACATGCTGTAAGGTTTCACTGCTAATGTAATGGCCTCTCTGTAGCAACAATATTTGGGTTATGACTAGAGATAGCGGTGGCTTTGGAATGTATGCTAGCCAATGAGAGCCATGTTGTTCTTTCTTGGGGGTCTGGGAGCAGGGATTTTGCGATCTTCTGTTCGGCGGAAGATGTAGAAGATGTCAGAATGGGGAAGTCATAGACTGCAGGATGGAGTGGACTCAGAATGCGGTCTGGCGTCGACGCCTGGGGAGGAATTCGATGGAGAACAAACAGACGGGAAAATCATAAGCTCCAACGTTGTGAAATAGACTGTCTCATGAGAGTGGGCCCTTTTTCGTTTTTTTGTTTCTTTACTAACCCTATAGTCAAAGTAAGAATTATAAAGCTCAATCGTTTAATTGCATATTGTGTACTGTTAGTTATTTCGTGGTACTGATTTGTAGAGGGGAAAACATCACGCAGCATCCACCCAAACAAGATATCTTAAGTTTGGCTGGGCAGAGACTGTCCTTCCCTGGAGTAAACCGCTAGCTGAACCTGAGAGTTACATAATAATAAAATATTTCATGGTATAGATTAATGAGAGGATACTGTATATACATCAGTAGTGTGTTTGTGAATAGCATTAGGATGAAATGAAACAATTATAGCAAGCGTATATAGAATGATATGATACTTCTCTTTAGCAAGAAGAGGCAGAGGGTATTTTGGATTGGCCATTGTGTGAAAGGGCCAGTGGTGGAATCTAAGATTTGACCATTTAACTTGAGAGGCTTCAGCATGGAGACACAGGTAAGGACAAGTACGAGTTATTTTATATATTATTAGTTTATATAATTAAAAGCTACCAAATTATAACAAATTAAATAAAATAGGGATAGGATCTGGTGATGTGTCATAGCTGCATGATGAGTGAGCTGGTGCACCCCATTGTCGTTCCCTGTGACCACACTGCTATAAGTGTTGGCTATTCGAGGAACTCAGAAAAATGCTTTCCTCTGAATTCCATCCCATCCAGTGTGACTCTACTCATCCCTCTCAAAGTTCAAAGTAAATTCATCATCACAGTACATTTATGACAACATGTAGAACCCTGAGATTCATTTTCTCGAGCACAAATTCAATAATTCAATTAAAAAGAAGGATCCAGTGCTTTCCTGGCATATATGATGCATAACTCTCCTTGGGTTTCCAGCTTGGTCCAGGTGTCAATTTCAACCATTAGTGTGGCACAGGGGTTTTGTGCTGTCAAAATCAATCCTGTGGTCATTGTTTATGCAATGTTCTGCAGTGGCAAATTTCTCTGGGTAACCCAAACGGACACACCTCCTATGCTCCTTGATGTGGGTTTCCACCGTGTGTCCTGCCTGGCTGATATATGTTGCTCCACGTTCACAGGAATTCCTTTAAATATCAGCTTCCCTGAGTCCCAGCTCATCTTTGGCCCGCACAAGCAGAGATTTGACCTTCCTTACGCGTTGTGGATGGTATTTATCTGATATTTCTTCAGAACTACTGTTCCACGCCACTGGCTTTTGGCATAACCTGGTGAAAGAAGCCATTGAAGTAAGACTAGAGAATAAGAATTTTAACAAAGACGGTCTCGCACTAAGTAAGAACTGGAATACAATTTTAAACAAGGTGGGACAGCAGAAACCTGATTGGTTGAGGACTAACCAATCAGAGTGGATGGATAATGGGAGTTGAGTTTATATACCACCAGACTAGACAAGCTTAGGCATTATCCCTGATGAAGATGGCAGAGTTTGTCATTGAAACGTCAGTTAAAGTTGATACCTGGACCTGGCTGGAAGCCCAAGAAGTCCTCATGCATCAATTAATCCATAGCAGGATAATAACCATAACAGAAGTTGAGTGATTTTATCAAAGGTCTGATTGCTGAGTTCCTGAACCTGGTGGTGTGAGTCCCGAGGCTCCTGCTCTTTCTTCCTGAAGGCAGCAGCAAGAAGAGAGCATGTCCTGGGTGGTGGGGGTGGTCTCCAATAATGGATGCTGCTTTCCTGTGACATTGTTTCATGTAGTTGTGCCCAGTGGTGGGGAGGGCTTTACTCATGATGGACTGGGCAGTATCCACTACTTTTTATAGGTAAGGTTTCTTTAGTAACCAGTAATATCCCACCCAATCTAATCTCACTCTCCTCATTCCCCATGCCATCTAACTTCCATCCTCTGTCCCAGATGCCCTCGGTGTCCCATCCCACATAATTTCACTCCACTAGATTTCTGAATACTTTTATATCCCACCCAATCTATTCCAAAGGGCATGACACCATTTATCAGAAGTGGAGATTTTTGGGCTGTCACTGCTTTGGGCACTCTGCTCCCACGGCTTGTTGGGATGGTTGAGGACTATGAAACAAATATCAACCCGCAACACAAGATGTGAATATACCTGTATTGGTCAGGACCGTTGAACCAAATAGGAACTGGCGGTCTCCCACTATTTTGCTGATTTCATCACTGCAGGCATCTTTCTGATATAGTTACTGACCTGATTTAGCGATGCAATTGTCCTGAGGATTTCTGCAGATGTTGAGGCCAAACCTCATCTTTAATTGCTGTAGATTTTCAGCCAGAACGTAACAGGATGCAACAGGCCAGCAAGAATCGGCATCTGACACTCCATCCCTACTGAGTAGCTTCGTTTAAATTTCCCTTGCTGCTTGTTATATTGCATACTTTAGATAAAACAAAAGGTCTTGGACTCAGTGGCGTGTGAACATACGCTCTGCAGTGTGACAGGAGCAAGTGATATTCAGCGAACACCAGGTTTCTCTATTTATTTTCAGAGATAAATTTGAGGTCATGTAGGACAGAACTGATGACTTTGTTAAATAAGCTAGAGAAACTGAAGTGCCTGTTAACTTTCTTTTAATTCTAAAGTGTTATTAAAATTGATTATACCACATATCCTTTTGATAATTTTCTCCATTGAGTGGGGCGGGCAGATCGATTTATTTGGGTACATGTTTTATCCTCACTTCTTTGAACTGTGGAGCCTATTAAGAGAAGGCATAATAAGCAGCAAATACACAGCAGGAAAGTCGATGTCAATGCATTTAACTCTTCAAATATTTTCACTGTTCTCAAGATTTTTTTTGTTGGATTTCCAATAAGCTACTTTAAAACTGTTGGTGACCCAGGCCCTCAGAGTTGGAGGTCTGTGCAAGTTCGGAAGTCAAAGCCCAAAGATCAGCCCCGTAATTGGCAGTTCCTAGGGTTGAAGGTCCGAAGGTCAAACCCATGACCAGAGAGTCCTGGGGTCAATATACAGAGGTTGGCAAAGTCCTGAGGGCAGAGTTAAAAGTTGAAGTCCAAAGCTCGGCAGGTCAGCAGGTAGAAGCCCAAAGGTCAAAGGCCAATGTGAAAGATTCTGGAAGCAGAGGCCCAAAGGTCAAAGCCCCAAGGTCAAAGCCCCTGGGCCATATACACACACACTCACATATATCTGTGTGCTTAAGACTTCTGCACAGTACTGTATATGGTAACATAAATGTACTTTGATAGTTGAATTTACTTTGAACTTTGAGTTGGATTATTTTTCTGCTATGTTGTTGCCTCAAGATTATCTGGTCGTTATCATTTTGCTGTTAATTGAAATTTGGTTTGCACAAATAGGCCACCATATTACCAACATTACGATAGCCCATCGCAAAAATATTTAATTGGGCTTTTATTAATTTTCATTTTATTGGAATTTCCTTTTCATTTTCTAGAGAATATTTCATAACATAGCAGATTCACACAGGAACTCAAGAGATTCTGCCGACGCTGGAGATCTTGAGCAACGCACACAAGATGCTGGAGGAACTCAGTAAGTCAGGCTGTATCTGTGGAGGGAAATAAACAAATTATGTTTTGGGATTGAGGCCCTTCATCAGTACAAATTATCCCTTCTGAGATTAAAGACGAAGATGGACTATTACTGCTCTTCAACATACGGAACTGTTAGACTCTCACCAGGTGCAACTCAGAATGAATATTCACAGATGTCATTCTATGTGGAACTGCATAATAACTGAGGATGGAATAGAGCGTCCCTCTGACTGAAACTTGATATTTTTGCTTCATAATAGTATGATACATTATCAAAATAAAAATTTAGAAGCTAATCTAATGGTAAAGTACTGATCCAAAGTTTATTTAAAGGGCAACACAGTGGTGTTGAGATTAGTGTAATACTCTGGTGACGTAATGGGTGACAAGTGAACATATTGTTCTGCATAATTCACAAACACCATCACTGAGTTGTTGTATGCACTTTAAGAGATGGTGTCTGACGTAACGTCAGTGTAAGGTGACTGTTTTTGGTTTGTTCAGATTGGAAGTAAAGGGCTGTGGCTTTTGTTGAAGCACATAAAACGATTCTTGCATGTTTTATTCACAAAATCCTACAACATCACCAGTGACCAGGGATCAATTCCTACCATTGTCTGTAAGGAATTTATACATTCTCTCCATGACTGCATGAGCTTCCTCCAGGTGCTCAGTTTTGCTCCCCCTTTCCAAAACATTCTGCAGGTTAGAGCTGGTAAACTGAGGGCTAGCTATGAAAAGGTGACGACATTCGCAGGCTGCCCCCGGCACACTCCTCAGATTGTGCTGGTCATTGGCACAAATGACGCATTTTACAGTATGCTTCAATATTTCAATGTAGGTCCAAGAAACGAATTTTATCTTTATCCTTACGTAAAGCTAAACAGGAGCCAATGAAAGAGTTAAATCTTTCCCTTTGATGTGACTATGACCCACTGGCCATTCAGAGTACTGAAAGGCAAGCACCTGGAGCTGCTGGTATAACAGTGCAGGCCTCAGGGTTGCATTGGGTGGCACTGGCTTAGCAGAAGGGCTTGCATGCCAAGCAAAGGCCCAGACAGTGTGAAGGATTCACAAGGGCTGGATAAGAGCCATCACACTTTCCTGGCACCTATAGCTCCACATGGTGCTCTGCGGCTCACCAGGACAAAGAGAGTGCTTTTTTTCGCTCTCAGAATTAACATTATGCTGACGAATGAATAATAAAACTGTGCACAGAGCTCCAGCAGCATTTTAAACCGATAGCATAGAGATACAGTTATAATCGGAGATGGTCACTTTCTGCAGGTGTTCATCAGTGTCCCACATTTGCATATATTTGCATACTGTCAAACAGTTGGCTGACAGAATTTGCAGAGAAGGTCTGGACAGAGCCCAAACCTGTCAGCGGCTTTCTCCTTGCCAGTCAAGGTTGGATTTGGTCACACTGTTTAAAAAAAAAGTCCTTTAATGCTTCAGTCCAGGAGCCAAAGAAAACTATCTGGTGTAAAATGTGAGGGACATCACAGTGTGATGGGAAATACACAATAAATACTGTTTATTCATTTACAATAAAGACACTGTTTAGTTCCTGGGTTGCAAGTGGCTGGGCCATCTGGCTAATATCTGCACAGTAAAACATTGTCTGTGACAAAATAAATTACCATGATTGCATCCACAGAACCAACTTAACTGGCTTCGATATAAAGCAGCCTTCTCAAGCTATGAAGTCATGGAACATAGATGTTACCAGCACAATTGAATCTGGTCACGAACAGTCCTATTTAGACAGGATATTTAAATCTGAATTAATAAGGAATTTCTGCCCTTTCCTTCAATCTAAAGTGAATCAATCAGTTCTGACCAAAACACCAGACACTTTACATTGAAGAGCTTTAAATTACTTCTTTTTCATTCCCAGTTTTCTGCTTGTTTTCCCTTAATCTTCTGACTCAAATAATTTGGTTCCACTGATACTGGCTGCTGCCCAGCCATGCACCTGAAGGCTCGCCCTGATAGACAGTGAACAGTGGTATCTTATTTAAGTGTGAAGGATCTCAGTGCTCACCCAATGTCTACAGCAGGCATTTTACAGCAGATAGCATTGAATGGAGATGAGAAGCAAGTGTCTGGCTGGTTTCCACCCCTGACTCAGGAGAACTGAGAACAGTTCTATTGCCTTAACCACTTTGCTGAACTGAGACCAGGCAAGGGACAAACCTGGGACTTAATCAGTTGGGATAATTCAATTTTACACTTAAAGGATTGGCCACCAGAAAACCCTTCCTGGTGCAGGCGCAGCAAAAGTTCTTGACAAAGTGATTATTAAATAGCCATTTGCTTTAGAAAAGGCTCTAAATGACTGTGATACGCTGTCAAAGTAAATCTACCTGTCTAATCATACACTCTTGAATTAGCTTTTGAGTGGGCACTGATGGATGACAGCAAGATGTAGGAAATGCAGCAAATGATTTTCACTCAGAAAGATATACAGATAATAAATTATGAACAAGAAATCAAGGCAGAAGGTATTTACTCTGTTGAATTTGCTCTGCCTTCAACAAGGCGATGGCGATCTCCTACTTCAAAATAAACTTTTCCTTGCCGCTTCCTTATAGAGTCATAGGGAAGTACAGCACAGAGACCGGCCCTTCAACCCATCTAGTCCATACCAAAATCATTTAAGCTGCCTACTCCCATCAACCACACCAGGATCATACATCTCCATATCCCTAATATCCATGTATCTATCCAAATATGTCTTAAAAGCTGAAATCGAGCTCTCATGCACCACTTGAACTGGTAGCTCATTCCAAACTCTCATGATCCTCTAAGTGAAGAAGCTTCCCTTCATGTTCCCCTTAAAGCTCTCACCTTTCACCTTTGTTCCATGATCTCCAGTTGTGGTCCCACCCAATATCTCTTGGTATCTTTAATGTCCAAATAGCCAAATTCTGCTCCTATGTCCCATCAGTCCAGTCCAGAGCCTTTGTGGCTCATCACGACCTTCAGGTTGCTAGTCAAACTCCCTAACCACTTAGCCATGTGCCACACCTCTATGCTCTATGGAAATCTTCCATTGTTTCAAATGCAATTAGATATTGATATGCTTCAACCAGATAATGATCTATTTGCTGATATTTATGACTGAATGTTCACCAGGATACAGGGAGCTCTCTTTATTTTAATTTATTTAGATATACAGCACAGTAACAGGCTCTTATGGCCTAACAAGTCCGTGCTGCCCAATTGCACCCATGTGACTAATCTAACCCATATGTCCTTGGAATGTGGAGGAAACCAGAGCACATGGAGGAAACCTAAGCAGTCATGTGGAGAACATAAAAACTCGTTTGAGACAAGAGTAGAATTGAACCTGATTCTCTAGTACTGTAATAGTCTCATGCTGTCCATTACACTAGCTTGACACCTTCTTACTTTTCTCTAATGTTTTACATCTGTCTCA
Source organism: Hypanus sabinus (assembly GCF_030144855.1). Classification (NCBI taxonomy): domain Eukaryota; kingdom Metazoa; phylum Chordata; class Chondrichthyes; order Myliobatiformes; family Dasyatidae; genus Hypanus; species Hypanus sabinus. The sequence goes on along the minus strand of NC_082709.1, from coordinate 165,452,618 downwards.
AAAGGTGGTCTCGGTTTAATATCTTCTCTGAAACATATGCAATAAATGAAACATTTAGCAATAAAGCAAGGCCCTGAGATACACTAGACAGTTTACTTATCAACTAAGCCATCACTCATGTGTTCTGTCACTAATAATGATCCTTCAAATTATAAATACATGAATTGCAGCATGTTAAAATTTTGCAGTCATTAAATAGTGCAGTACCGAAACATGTCCTTTTGTCCCATCTTGTGGATGCCCACCATGACGTCTACCAACACTAATCCCTCTTCCCTCTATGCCTTGCCTATCTAAGTACCCGTTCAAATGCCTTTTAAATATTGCTTATTGGAGATGGGAAGATCAAAATCAAAAGAATGTTGCAAAAGGATTTGAAGTGGAGTATTTGCTTTTGATATCTTGAATATGTTTTATCATAACCTTTTGAATGGAAACCTTTGAAATTTCAGCTAATTATTTTCATTCCCATTTGATTAATGTCAGGATATTTTTTTCTCTGTTCACTCCAGAGTTGTTTATTTCTGTTTTGTTGTGGTATTTCAGCTAATTAGGCACAACTTGAACACCACAGTGTGTATGAGTTGTACTGTGACAAATCAAATTTGATGGGCAAAATTTACATTAAATATAGTGCATGAAGCAATAGAGTTATACAGTATGGAAACAGGCCTATGGTGACCAAGTTCCCTACCACAACTAGTCCCATTTGTCTGAATTTGACCCACTTTTTCTGGCAGCTTGTTCCACAAAAGCACAATATCGCCCATTGAGCCCGTTCTGTCATTTCATATGAACCTTGCTAGTCCTGTCTCTCATCTATCTTCCCAACCAAGCCACATTTCCCTTGATGTTTGTATATTATTTCATCAATTTCAAAATCCACATAAAGTAAGCATTCTAGTGTAGCAGTGTGCTACATGCAGCGCTAAAATTACGACACGGAGTCGGTAACTGCAGTCAAAGGAAAAACTTTATTCGAAATCCTCAGCCTCACTTTTAAGCCTCCCTCAACCTGCCCCCCGTGGCGCAGAGGCTCCAAAGCTCTGTGCTCGCAAACCCCCGTAGGCTATCTAATTGTGAGCCGGTTCGGATGTGCCAGGAAATGGGTCGCCACATAACCCCCCCCCCCCAGAATCGGCGATCCACCCCCCAATGTCCACAGTCTGGGCCAGAACCTGCTTGGGAGGTCGGCCTCTGCGCCGAGGTGCCGGAAACTCGGCCGGTTGCGCCAGGTCCACATGGGCCGGTTTGAGTCGGTCCACCGTGAAAACCTCCTCTTTCCCCCCAACATCCAGCACGAACGTGGAACCGTTGTTCTGGAGCACCATAAACGGCCCCTCGTGTGGCCGCTGCAGCGGTGGCCTATGCCCGCCCCTTCATACAAACACAAACTTACAGTTCTGCAGGTCTTTGGGTACGCAGGTCGGGTTCCGCCCGTGCTGTGAAGTGGGTATGGGGGCCAGGTTACCAAGCTTCTCGCGTAGTCTGCCCAGGACTGCGGGATCTTCCTCTTGCCCCCGTGGGGCTGGTAGGAACTCCCCGGGGTCGACCAGGGGCGCGCCGTATACCAACTCGGCCGACGAGGCGTGCAGATCGTCTTTGGGCGCCGTGCGGATGCCGAGTAGGACCCAAGGAAGCTCGTCCGCCCAGTTGGCTCCTCGCAGGCGGGCCATGAGGGCCGACTTCAGGTGACGGTGGAAACGCTCCACTAGCCCGTTCGACTGTGGGTGGTAGGCAGTGGTGTGGTGCAGAAGAGTCCCCAAAAGGCTGGCCATAGCTAACCACAGGCTGGAGGTGAACTGGGCGCCTCTGTCGGAGGTAATGTGGGCCGGTACACCAAAGCGAGATATCCAGGTGGTGATCAGGGCTCAGGCACAAGATTCGGAGGTGGTGTCGGTGAGCGGGACCGCCTCTGGCCATCTTGTGAACCGGTCCACGATAGTCAGGAGGTGCCGCGCTCCGTGCGACACTGGCAGGGGGCCCACGATATCCACATGAATGTGGTCGAAACGCCGGTGGGCGGGATGGAACTGCTGCGGTGGGGCTGCTCCAGGAATGTCTGCTCAAACATGAGGCAAGGTGTGTGTCCGTCGGCCAGAGACAACATCTCATTCATTAAAGCCGAAGGAGGTCTGTTGGCCAAGCCATCCAGGTGCAGTAAACGGGCAGCCCACTCGCGCCGTGAGAGTCCGAAAGTCCTGAGGAGCAGGGCTTTGAATTCCGTGTACTTGCCATCTGCCGGGGGCGACTGTATGAACTCCGCGACCTGGGCCGCTGTGTCCTGGTCGAGGGAGCTCACCACGTAGTAGTAGCGGGTGTCTTCTGAGGTAATCTGGCGAATGTGGAATTGGGCTTCGGCTTGCTGGAACCATAGGTTCGGTCACTGTGTCCAGAAACCCGGCAGTTTCAACGAAACCGCATGAACAGAGGCGGCGTCAGTCATTTCTGGTCGGGGTCACCAATTGACCAATTGTAGCGGTGTGCTACATGCAGCACTAAAATTACGACACGGAGTCAGTAACTGCAGTTGAAGGAAAAACTTTATTCGAAATCCTCAGCCTCTCTTTTAAGCCTCCCTCAACCCCCCCCCCCCCGTGGTGCAGAGGCTCCAAAGCTCTGTGCTCGCAAACCCCCGTAGGCTATCTAATTGTGAGCCGGTTCGGATGTACCAGGAAATGGGTCGCCACACTAGGATAAATAAGATGTTTATTCTCACCTCATGCCGAAATGTGTAATCTCCTATCCCAAGACTATATCTCCAGCCTGAAGAAACAATCTTGCAGCATCTATCAGCTAGTACCTCTCATAATCTATGCCTACATGATGCAATTACGCACTGTTAATATTCATGTACATCCATCAAAGCCTAAGCCTTAAATCCATAGACATTTGTCAAAAAAGCAACACAATCACTTTGAGCAACTCCTGCATTACTGTAATGTGAATCAGAATGAGAGTCAAGTTTATTATCACTGACATACTTGCATCATGAAATTTGCAGATTTGTGGCAGCAGTACAGTACAATATATGAAAAAATTACTTAAGTTACAATAAAAAACGTTAAAAAATAAATAGTGCAAAAAAGAGCAAAAAGCAACATAGTATTCCTGAGACTCATGGACCGTTCAGAAATCTGATTGTGGAGGAGAAGGGGCCGTTGCTAAATCATTGAGTGTGTATCTTCAGGCAGCTCTATCTCCTCCCTGCTGGGAGTGATGAGAAGTCAGCATGTCCAGCTGGTGAGGGTCCTGAATAACAGATACCGCCTTCTTGAGAAATCGACTATTGAAGAAGTCCTCGATAGTGGGGAGGCTAATGCCCATGATGGAGAGAACAGAACTCTTTGAACTTATTGATTTTCTTGCAAATATTCTAACCAATGCTGGTTAAAATATGAGTGCAGATTGACTACAATAGTAATTCTGAAATTGATTTTTAAAGATCTTAGGAACAACATCTTTGTGCGAAACTTTTCTAAGGCTCATTCTTACAGGCAGAGGGAGAAAACCAAAACATCTGATGCAAAGAGAGATCAAAGAAAGACAAGGGACAGGAGTAGGAGCAACACAGAACACATGGTGGGACAAAGAATGGTGCAGGATAATCTGAGCCTCAGCATCAGTTGGATGGGATTCTGACTAGACATTGAAACTCCATGAGTCTCTGGCAGGGATTCATACGGATATTATTTCGGAGAACTATTGAGAATACTTTATGCTGTGTCAAGCTCACGTGAGGAAATAGAAATTAATGGCTTGTAGCACCAACAAGAGGTTAGAGATGTTGGTTGCTCACAGGCAGACAGAAGTTGTGAACCTGCTTTCTTTCCTACCAAAATCTAATCACCCAAGAATCAACTTCTCTCGCTCTGATGACCATGGAATGTGTGGGATACCGTAGCACAGTAGCATCATTGGACTTTATTTGCAGGCTTGACCTGTTACTCTGGAGGTAACAATGTGAATCCAATCTTGACAGTTTAGGAATTCAGATACAATCAATAAACTTGGATTCTTTGAAGTGCTAGTATTGGCAATGCTGCCATCAAATTTACAGATATTTATAAAAATGAAACATCTGATTTCATGATGTCCTTCAAAACATTACCTAATCTAGCTATTATATACTAGAGCTCCCAATTCATTTCACTATTAACTGCTTGTGAAATGTCCTGAAAAATCATTCAGTTCAAGAAGGAAGACAATAACTGTTGGTCTTGCAACTACTCAGGATTAGGGAGAGAGAAAGACAGGTGGATACCTTCAGAGAATGAAGCATAAATGTCAACCATCTGGAAAATATTTTATTATTGGTTAATAACTTTATTTTATTATCTTGTGGTGATAATTACTTAATGTGTTTTGTTTGAGTTAAATGTACTATGTTGTGCACCTTGGTCTGGAGGAAAGTTGTTTTGTTTGGCTGCTGAGTGTACATACAGAATATATACTGTTGATTGAACTTGGATAATGAAAAATACATACGTTTTTCATGTAAAGGCTGGGTAACTCAACTGCTGGTATCACCAGTTCCAAATAGCAGGGAACCAGTAAGTGCAAGTGCCAAAATCTATCTTACTTTACATGAGTGAGCTGGAAACACTGTTCCACAATTAGAAGAAAGAAAGAGATTGATTCAGAGAATATCTTATGAAGAAAAGTGAGTATGCCACATATTCATCAGGTATCAAAATTTCAGTGCTGCCAAGTACTATGTGGACAGTAAAGTGTTCTGGAATTGCAAAAAGTAAGTATTTTAATGTGTACAATGTAATAATAATCAAATCATGTTTTTCCTTTAAATTATGTCAACTGAATCAATATTTCCAGGCATCATGAATATCTGCTCTGTTCCTCATCAAAATTGTGCAATAAAAGTACTTTATGGTCATCTGAAATTATTAGAAAAATAAGCTAACAAAGGGATCAGAATTCAAATTTTCAGCAGAAAGGTGGGTTGGGTAAGTAACGTTCCTTTTGCTGTAAACATCTATAGATTGCAGAATGAATCAAGAGTAACTAATTGAGAGGTAGCTTCTGATATAAAGCAGTGTGTTGTGTTGTGGCAGCTGTTATGTCAGTTTGGAAGTATGTTGCCACCCTTGCCCGCCTGTTGAAAGAAGTTGTCATGTATTGATTTATACGTTTTAAAAAGATTTAGTTCTGGTGACTTGCTACAACGGGAACATGCTCAAGGTATTACGTGCAGATGATGAGGCTTAGAAAGCAAATTCCAGAGCATGTGATGGAAGTGGCTAAAGACATGCCATGGTGGACTGAAGCAAGGGAGGAGTACACAGAAGCCAGAATGAGATCAGAGTTTCCTTCTGTAATGAGTGTACAGTGATAGGAAGGTACATATATCTAAAGCATTTATATATACAATACCTACTCAACACAAAACATCAGAACCTGGAAACATGAGAGGACAAAGGTGTGTTCCAGGATTCTTCTTCTTAACCTCATCAGCCCTACTACGACACAGGATGCCAACAGCAGCTCACCAGAGCCCTCCGTCCTGGGCTGAGGTTGATTGGCCATGCAGCTTTTGCTTTCACACCACAACTGCATATGTCCTTCTAGTTGAAGGTCCTTCCTCTCCCAGGGCTAAGATCATTTGTGCTACTTGTTGGTGTTTCTGTAGCACTGGATTTTTGAGGGATTGGGTTGCTAGCCCTATGCCCATTTCACAGCTAGACTTGGCACCATCCAACGCAGAGTTTGCGTTTCAGAATAGTGTACTCTAATTGCATAGGATGAAAAATCAACTTTAATTTGTTTTCTAGATTGTGATTTAACAATAATGTCACAAAGATCTGGGTAGAGTGGTTCATGTGTTGCACATTTGGAATTATCACTGGTGTAGCAATGAGCCTTGCAATCTAGAAAATTAAGAGCTCCACCCAGTGGTCCTACTTTTACAGAACATCTGAAACTCAAACCAATATAATTTTAGGAATCTAAGGATAATGAGATGCTGCAAATTCTGGAGTTAAATTATTGCACTAACTGCTCAGACTTAGCTAATTATTACCAAGCAATACACACAAAGTGCTGGAGGAACTCAGCAGACTAGGCAGCATCTATGGAAAAGAGTACAGTTGACTTTTTGGGCGGAGACTCTTCATCAGGACTGAAATGCCTATACACTTTTGCAGATGCTCTCTGGCCTGCTGAGTTCCTCAAGCATTTTGTGTGCTTTGCTTGGATTTCCAACATCTGCAGATATTCTCTTGTTTGTAATTATTGCCAATATATAACCTTTCTGTGAATTTTTGCCATTATCCTTACTTTGGCATTTTAATGAAAATAAGAAAAAAAGCCATTTTCTATTTTTTGTATTTCTTCTATTGTTTCTAAATTTAGGCTTCTCCCCTCCTTTCTGACCAATCTGGGAACACAGAGGTAGAATTAGCTAGAGAAGAGTTTCATAGCAACATAATAACTATGCAATGATGAACATTGAAGAAATCCTAGAGTTCTGAACAATACTTGTCATCTCAAGATTACCAGATTAATTATTTCAATGTTTTTGTAGAAGAAATTAGCAGCTGTTCCTGTGTTATAACTTGTTCACATTTACCATCCTCTTTCACAGTTCAGCATGTTGTGAAGTTTCCTATGAGGCCAATGTGAAACCCACGGGATAGAGCAGGTAGAGGTTGATAGTGCTTGGAGGGACAGGTGGATAGAAGTTGTGTGGTCCCTCTGCATTTTACACAGGGCTTCTGTGTACTCCTGGTGAGTGGAATCAAAATTCTCAGTGTTATCTTCACTTTAGTAGTCATTAGGCAGGAATTCCCACAAATCTGCAGAGATGTTTCGCTCTTTGAAGAAAATTTGAGAACTTTCTTGCATCTTTTTCTTTGTCCGCCTGCATCTCAAGTCATGACAGAGCTTGGAATTGACAGCATCAGGAGTCTGGAATTTTACATGTGAAAGATGTGGCTAGCCCAACCAGGGAAGTTAACTGGAGACAATAACATAGGTTCACTTATTCCACTGTTGATTTAGGGAATTTGCAGAAATCATTGGTGGAATCTGCCCATAGAACTGGTCAGTAACACTGGCAACAATGCATCCCTGTCCAAGTGCATTCTTTGCAAGTTTCGAGAAGAAGGTCAGTGAAATGGTACCAACTATCCCGACAGCAAGTTCAAGTTCAGGCTTAATCATCATTCTACCATATATGGATATAGCCAAATGAAAGGGTGTTCCTCCAGGGCCAAGGTACAAAACACACTTACAACATCGCACAGCACACTACATATAGCACATAACACAAATAACATGCATGATTACAATTTCAAATTACAATCACAAAAAAAAACAGACAGTGACAAAGAGACAAAATATAATCTAACCCTGTGTGGCATGACTAGACTGATGGTAACACACACAAAGTGCTGGAGAAACTGAACAGGTCAGGCAGCATCTATGGAAAAAAGTACAATCGACATTTCCATAGATGCTGCCTGGCCTGCTGAGTTCCTCCAGCATTTTGTATGTGTTGCTTGGATTTCCAACATCTGCAGATTTTCTCTTGTTTGCTTGTTCTTTCATTGAGCGAACACTGGACAGTGAGTTTGCAGAAAGTAACTGGTCCATATGAAATCCCCAGCAGACATCTTTAACTTTTACTTTTTCCATTCTAAGGTTCCCACCTACTTAAAAGATCACTATCAGCCCAGTGGCAAATAAAAATGGTAACGTGCCTTAATGATTTGGTGCCTGTTAGCTCTGACATCCATTGTCATGAAACGCTTTGTCATTGTCATTGCACACATCAACTCCAACGTCCCATACAGATCCAACTCACTACAATTCATCTTCTGCCAAAACCATCTCCATGGCCATGCACTCATCTGTGAAACATCTGGATAACAAAGATATCTACATCAGAATGCTATTTATTAACAATGTAGTAGTGTAGGCCTCCGTTAGTCTCGATAGACCATGGATTTGCACCTTCAGAAAGCCTGGGCAGGGTTTTTTTTATGGGAGACTGGCAGTTGCCCAAGCTGCAAGTCCCCCTCTCCACACCACAGATGTTGTCCAAGGGAAGGGCATTAGAACCCATACAGCTTGGCACCAGTGTCATCGCAGAGCAATGTGTGGTTAAGTGCCTTGCTCAAGGACACACACGCAGCCTCAGCCAAGGCTCGAACTAGCGACCTTCAGAACACTAGATGAACGCCTTAGCTACTTGGCCACGTGCCAACACATTTATTGACAACAACTCTGCCTGCAATACAACAATTTCATCTCCAAACTCATCAACCCAGGACTCATCACCTCCCCTATGCAAGTAGGGGAGTGACAAGTCCTAGGCTGAGGACTTCCTGACTACAGACTGCAACCGGTAAGACAGACAGCAACACCTCTGCCACAATTATCCTTCCACTGGTGCCCTGAAAGGTTGCATCCTCTTGCTTCATTCCATTGACTGCCTGGCCAGATTCTGTTCAGACTCTTATTTCAAAATTTATGGATGGCCAGTGTGGTTAGCAAGATCTCGAACAGTGATGAGAGAGAGTCTAACGGCATGGTGTCAAGCCAACAATCCATGTCAGCAAAACAAAAGAGTTGGTGATAGACTTTAGAGAGTAGACAGAGTATACCCCCCCCCCCCCCCCCACCACCCCGTCTGTATCAAAGGTGCTTGGGAGAATATAGTTGAGAGCTTCAAGTTCTTAGATGTAAATATCACCAACAAGCTGCCCTGGTACAGCTGCGTAGACACTATGGCCAAGAAAAACTATCACCACCTCCACTTCCGCAGAAGGCTAAGAAAACTTGTCATGTCCCTGAAGGTGATCACCAGTTTTCAAAGCTCAGACTAAATTTATTACTGAAATATGTATGTCATCACATGCTACCTTGAGATTCATTTTTTGCAGTCATTCACTGTAGAACAGAGAAATAGAATAGAATCAAAGAGAAACTACACCCAAAGACGGTAAACAACCAATGTACAAAAGTCAAACAGTGCACAAGTAAATAAATAGATAGATAGATAAACAAATAACCTAACTACCTACCTACCTACTACCCATTATGCCACTGGCATTTAGGGCAGCAATGAAGATACGAACAAGGGAAGCACAGGATTGCTTATAGGACTGCTTTGTATTGGTAGACTGGACTGTATTCAGGGATTCATCTTCAAATCTGGATATGTATGCTTCAGTTGTTACCAACTTCATTAAGACCTGTGTGGATGAGTGTGTGTGTATGAAATTTGCTATACATCCCCAAATCAAAAGCCATGGATGAACCAGGAGTTTCATTGTCTGTTGAGGACTAAGTCTGTGGCAATTAATTCTGGTGACCCTGCTCTGTACAAGAAAACCAGGTATGATTTGAGGAGGAGTATTTTAAGAGCAGAGAAACAATTCCAAGCGAGGTTGGAGGCAACATCAGACGCATGTCAACTCTGGCAGGGTTTCCTACAAAGCATGAATGGCACCAATGCTCCATGCCAGATGAGCTCAACACCTTCTATGCCTGCTTTGAAAGGGAGAATATAACTATAGCCATGAAGATCGCTGTTGTACCTGGTGACCCTGTGATCTTTGTCTTGGAGGCAAATGCCAGGCTGTCTATCAGCAGGGTGATCCCCACAAGGTGGCAGGCCCTGCTGTAGTAAGGCTTTGAAAACTTGTGCTAACCAACTGGCTGGTGTATTCAAGGACATTTTCAACCTCTTACTGCAACAATCAGAAGTTCCCACCTGCTTCAAAAAGGCAACAATGCCTAAGAAGAGTAGTGTGAGTTGCCTTAATGACTTTCATCCAATAGCACTGACATCTACAGTGATGAAGTGCTTTGAGAAGTTGATCATGGCTATAATGAACCCTTGGACCCACCGCAATCTGCCTATCACCGCAACAGTCAACGGCAGCCACATTCTCAAAGGCTGTTCTCACAGCCCTGAATCATCTGGACGATATAAGCACTAATGTCAGGACGCTGTTTGTTGACTATAGCTCAGTATTTAACACCATCATTCCCACCTTCCTGATCAATAAGCTACAAAACCTGGGGCTCTGTACATCCCTCTGCAAATGGATCCTCTTCTTCCTAACTGGAAGACCATAATCTGTGCAAATTGGTGATACGATCTCCTCTTCACTGATGATCAACACTGGTGCACATCAGTGGTGTGTGCTTAGTCCACTGCTCTACTCTCTATATACACATGACTGTGTGGCTAGCATAGCTCAAGTGCCATCTATAAATTTGCTGATGATACAACCATTGTTGGCAGGATCTCAGATGGAGCCGAGAAGGCATCCAGGACAACAACAACCTTGCACTCAACGTCAGTAAGATCTAAGAGCTGATTGTGGACTTTAGGAAGGGTAGATGAGAGAACACAAATCAATCCTCACAGAAGGATCAGAAGTGGAAAGAGTGAGCAATTTCAAGGCCCTAGATGTCAAGATCTCTGAGGATCTAACCTAGTCCCAACATATCAATGCAGCTATAAAGTAGGCAAGATAGCAGATGTATTTCATTAAGAGTGTGAGGAGATTTGGTTTGACACCTAAAACATTTAAGAACTTCTACAGATGGAGAGCATTCTGACAACATTCTGGTATGGGGTGGGGAGGGGATGTTTTGGTACTGCACAGGACTGAAAGAAGCTACAGAAAGTTGTAAAATTAGTCAGCTTCATCTTGGCCCTCTTCTCATTGTTACCATCAGGAAGGAGGTACAGAAACTTGAAAACACACTCTCAGCGATTCAGAAATAGCTTCTTCCCCTCTGCTATCCAGTTCCTAAATGGTCATTGAACCCATAAACACTATCTCACCTTAAATAATATTTCTGATTTTGCACTATTTTTAATTTAACTGTTAATATGCACATGTAAATGCTTACTGTAATTGATGTGCTTATTTTTTTCTGCCGCTAATTTAACAAATTTCACGATATATAGCGGTGATATTAAACCTGATTCTGAAGATCCTCCATCAGGACTTCCCTCATCATGTCAGTAGGTCATAAATAAATATATAAATACCTAATTAATATTGAGGTCATGAGTTGTAAAATCCTTGAAAGTGAGTCCATAACTCATTCAGATTTGAGGTGAGTGAAGTTATCCATGCTGGTCTAGGACCTTTCCTGAATAACAGTGAATAACTTCACTCACTGAACTCCAGTAGTCCTAGGTCAACTTTCCGTAGTTTATAGTTTTGACAGCTGCACCACAGGAAGCATCCTACCTGAATACAGCACAGGTCTGCCTAAGACAGCATGAAATTGCAGAGTTGTGAACATATCATGAGAAACCATCTTTCCCTCCATTTCTTTGTCTACAATTCCTCCCTGGCTTGGGAAAGTAGGCAATATAATCAAGGACTCCTACCCTGGTCATTCTCTCTTCTCCAATCTTAGATCGGGCAGATGATATAAAAGCTTGAGAAGATATAACACTGGGCTCAAGGTCAGCTTCTACATTTCTATTATAAGACTCTTGAATGGACCTCTTACATGATAAGGATAAACTCTTGCCTTGTCATAGCCATTGCACTTTCTACCTGCACTGTATTTTTTCTGTAACACTGAACCCTGAGCATTTTGTAGTAACTTGATGTACTTATCGATCGAATAATCTGTCCAGATGGCATGGTAGCAAAAGATTTTCACTGTATCTCTGTACCTGGAACAACAATAAACTCAATACCAATCTGTTCTAGGTAGCCCAAATCCCAAAATCATACTTAATGACGTGGGGTAACACCAGACAGTGATACACTGTAGTTTTCTGTTAAGAATAAACAAGTTCAGTGCCTCTTTAAAGTAATACATGAGTGATGAGGCATTTTTAGACATCCTGAGTAAGTGAAGGCATATCTTTTCTTTCAACGTGATTTTCAGACGCTGGCTTTTCATTTTAGAAACAGCTACAATTACAAAGATTTGTGATGAAAGACAGCCATGAGAACAAACTTGCAAGATTAATTTAGTTCAATACCTTTAGTTCAACACCTCAGTTTTATTTCAAAGGCAATAAGACCTTAAGACATAGGAGCAGAATTAGGTCTTTCAGCCCATCAAGTCTGCGCTGATGTCCATCATGGCTGATTTATCATCTCCACCTCATTCTCTTGACTTCTCCCTGTACTAATCAAGAACCTATCAAACCCCATGTTAAATGACATGTTAAATTACACAATGACTTGATCGCCACAGGGACAGTAATAATAATACACTCTTACTGCTTAAGCATTCAATAGCAATAAAATAATTTCAAGAGCTTCAGGGAAAGATATCATAATTTTCTTATTTTAAATGATTTATTGGTTTTAAAACTTTTTGCCATGCCATTAAAATCCCTCAGCAAATTTGAACAAGATTCCTTTCTATGTTACTATCAAAATGTCATCAAGTAAAGCAAAAAAATAATGAAGAGAGGTATTCCTTCAGAATCCTTCATTAACTTCTGAGTTTACCAAATGTGTGCTTGTGTAAACAGTTTCTGCTTACTTGACTACTAAATGTATCTTTTGTGTTAACCTCCAAATATGGGTCCCTTGGGCATCATTCAGAAAGGAATCATTGTCTAGCAAGTGAAGCTGAAGTCAGAATGTACATCCTCTATTGTAATGTGTTTAATTACCCAGAAAAGTCATTAACCAATGAAGTTATCCACCAAATTAGCTCAGACTGCTGCGATGAATTGTGCGATTCTGTGAATATTCACAAACTTGCAGTTGAATATAAAACAGCAGCGCAACTTTGTTCTCATTGGCCTAGTGAACTTTTACATGCTAGAAGATGTAAATACTGTCTAGATCTTGTCTGATTTCAGCAAATATAATGGTAAATAAAATAATTTCATTTCAACGTGTTAATTAAGTGATTAAATCCCACTGGTGGCTAATAGCCTGATCTCCACCAATTAAACAAAAACTGCCCTGTCAGTCTTTGACTACTTGGGTAGTTTTTCATATGGAAGACATTTGTTGTGAAATATGAATGATTGATTAGTATATGAATACCCCTTATGCTCACATTGAAAGCTAAAAATAATTTTGGGTTTGGTGATAAGGTGAAACACCTTGGCTGGGATACAAATTAAAAACAGAATTCTGGAAATAGTCAGGTCAATGTTCTTATGTGCAGGATTCCCTAAAGGTTAATTTGCAAGTTGAGTCGGTCACAAGGAAGTCAAATGCAATGTTAGCATTCATTTTGAGAGGGCTAGAATATAAGAGCAAGCATTTAATGTTGGATCTTTATGAAGTATTTGTCAGATCACACATGGAGTATTAAGCAGCTTTGAGCCCCTTATCTCAGGAAAGATGTGCTGGCATTGGAGAAGTTCCAGAGAAGATTAATGAGAATGATTCTGGGAATGAAAGGGTTAATGTATGAGGGGCGTTTGATGGCCCCGGGCCTGTACTTGCTGGAGTTTAGAAGAATGAGGTGGGATCTCTTTGAAACCTATCAAATACTGAAAGACCTAGACAGAGTGGATGTGGAGACAATGTTTCCTACAAAGGGTGAGTCTAGGACCAGCAGGCACAGCCTCAGAATGGAGGGACTTCCACAGAACAGAAATAAGGAGGAATTTCTTGAGCCAGAGGGTGGTGAATTTGTGGAATTCATTGCCAATTCAACAGATGTGCAGACCAAGTCATTGAGTATATTTAAGTCAGAGGTTGATGGGTACAGGGTGTCAAAGGTTATGGAGAAAAGACAGGAGAATGGGGTTGAGAGGAATAATAAATCAGCCATGATGGAATGGCGGAGCTGACTCGATAGACTGAATGGCCTAATTTTGCTTCTATGTTTATGTCTTCAGGTTACAAGGGTGGTCATGCTCCCATTCACCTGTCGTTTTAATTATCTATCTCACAGTCTCATTCTGACTTCTTTGAATTTAATCTCCTAGTCTGTTCCAACAAAGCCCAACATAAATTTATTTTCTGTCCGGACATGTTCCAGTCAAAACCGAACTCAACAACCTCAGATTTTTGTTATTGTTACAACTGCCAGTTCTGTTGTAACTTCGTCCACCATAATTCAGTTATTCTTTCCAAAAGATTTGCTGTGACTGTCATCAAAGGCACCAGAGAGACACTGAAGATGGTGATATAAAAGCCTTTATGCATCACTACAAGCAGGGATCATTCTGGAGATACTCCCAGGAGCTGGGACTTTGAGGAAAGTGGCCTTTCATCTGAGGAAGACTAACGCAGCAGTGGGAGAATGGAGTGAGTAATAGAAGATAGTTTTAGAAGAAAATACATCCTTCTAAATATTATTATTCTTATTTACAGGCTGATAAAGTGCACTGATAATGTCAGCTTCACATGTTACTGATTTAAGAATTATTCAATCTCTTTTAAAGTTTAGTTAATAGCTAGAAGAGCGTGATTTACTGTAATTGTAATCATTAGCAACTTTGGAAATAATTGACCTATGTCAAGCTGCTGCTTATTGATTACAGCTCAGTGTTTAACACCATCACGGCCTCAGCACTAATCAGCAAGTTCCAAAGCCTGGGCCTCTGTACTTCCCACTGCAACTGGATCCTTGATTTCCTCATCGGGAGACCACAGTCTGTACAGATCAGAAATAATATCTCTTCCTCGCTGACAATCAACACTGGCGCACATCAAGGATGTGTGTTTATCCCACTGCTATACTCCCCCTACATCCACAACTGTGTGGCTAGGCACAGCTCAAACACCATCTATAAATTTGCTGTAGACACAACTATTGTTGGCAGAATTTCTGATGATGATGAGGAGGTGTATGGGAGTGACCAGATCAGCCGGTTGAGTGTTGTCGCAATAACAACTTTGCACTCAACATCAGTAAGAATAAGGAATTGATTGTGGACTTCAGGAAGGGGAAGCCGAGGGAACACACACCTGTACTCAGCAGTGGAAAAGGTGAGCAGTTTCAAGATCCTAGGTATCAATATCTAAGAGGATTTATCCTCGGTCCAATACATTGATGCAATTACACTGGCAATATTTCATTAGGAGTTTGAGGGGACTTGATATGTCAGCAAAGACTCTTGCAGTTTTCTACAGATGCACCATGTAGCATGCTAACTGGTTGCATCACCGTCTCGTGTGGAGGGGGTCACTGCACAGGATCGGAAAAAGCTGCAGAAAGTTGCAAACTCAGCCAACTTCATCACGGGCGCGAGACTCCCCGGCGTTGTGATCATCTTCAAAAGGCGATGCCTCAAAAAGGCGGCATCTGTCATTAAGGTCTCCTGTCATCCAGGACATGCCCTCTTCTCATTGATACCACCAGGGAGGAACTCCAGGAGCCTGAAGGCACACACTCAATGATTTAGGAATGGTTTCTTACCCTCCACCATCAGATTTCTGAATGGACAATGAAGCCACGTACACTACCTCAATTTTTTTCCCCTTTTGCTCTCTTTTGCATTACTTATTTAATACTGAAATTGTAACTTATAGTATTTTTATTATTATGTATTGTGATGTAACGCTGCCAAAAAATAACAAATTACACGACATATGCCGGTGATATTAAACCTGATCCCAATTCTGATTCTGATACTAATGAAATGCAGACACAGTTCCATGTTTTTCTCTTTCCTTTTTTTGTCTGTTTGCCTCTCTTCTCCCTCACAAAACCTTTCAGATTTTAATCTAAGTATCCACTTTCCTGATCCCCTTCTACAGAGACCTGAGATATGAAAAGTTATTTGTTTTAGATTAACTGACGGAAGACATTTCTCAGGAAGTGTAACTTTTCATGCTGCAGATCGTTCTCTCTGGAATACACAAGAGGTGCTACACAAATGGGGAGAAACAGGCGCTGCGGAAGGACTGCTCAATAAGAAATAACCCAAACTCAGCTTTCTGCATTTGGATCTGATAAATAATGATCAGTGAAAGGCTGTTCCAATCTATAACTTATTTATCAAACTGCTAAACATAAATCTGCTGCTTCTCTCCCCTTTTCCTTGGAGCTTTGGCTGGTCAGCCTCATTCATTTCTTTTATAGTTCCACTGTGTTCATGGCAAAGCACTCATAACCTGAGAAGACACTTAACAAAGAATAATAATATCCAGTGTATGGTGTCGTGTAGAGTATCAGGGAGAGGCATGGTGCACATCTGATGGTGCTCTCTAACCTTAGCAAACTGACCATCAAATATGCATTAAAACTAACCATAAAAAATGAAATATTGCATCATGGAGTAAGGCATCATGGCTATCGAACTGTTTTCAGCACGTGCTGTAGGTTCAGCAGATGCTGGAAATTCAAGGTAACACACACAAAATGCTGGAGGAATTCAACAGGTCCAGCTATGTCTTTGGAGAGGATCATCAGAACTAGAAAGAAAGGGGCAAAGAAACCAGGCAAGGAGGTGGAGGGAGGAGGGAAGAGTACAAGCTGGGAGGTGATAGGTGAAGTCCGGTGATGGGGTTAATAGGCAGGTGGGTTAGGGGGTATGAAGTGAGGAGCTGAGAGGGTAAAGGTAAAGGAATGAAGAAGGAATCTGATAGGAGAGGAGAGCGAACCATAGCAGAAAGGGAAGGAGGGGCACCGGAGGGAAGGTAATAGACAAGAGAAGATATAAGAGGGGAGCTGGAACAGAAATGCAACAGGAGAGAAGGGAAAGGGGGGAGAAATTACCAGAAGTTGGAGAAATCGACGTTCATGCCATTGGCCTTTGATTAATACATGTGATTCAATTATAGATCAATCTGCAGAATAATGAGGGCAAAATAGTTGTGCAGCAGGTAGAGTTGCCACCTTTCAGCTACCCAGAACCAATACTGACTGTGTGGAGCTTGTCCATTTACTCTCTGACCACATCGATTTTCTTCGGATATTCTGCTTTCCTTTTTTATCCCAAATAAATACTGGTTTCTAGGTTAATTGGCCCCTAGTACGTAGGTGAGTTGGAGAAAGTGGCAAGAGTTGACTGGGAGGTAGGAGAATAAATGGATTACTTAAGATTAAAGGGTGCTAGATGGTCAAAGCAGATTTAGTGGGCCAAAGGGCTTCTTTATGAACGATGTCTATTTTAACATCATGCCACTATCCCACATGAACCTTGTGGAGGATAGTGATGTAGATAATGAGTGATATAGACATTAGTTGTAATTTAAAATTACAAGTTTTCTACTTAAACATCTCAGACAGATATTAAAGAACAAAGGTCTGTCTTTGAAAAATATTTGTCAATCCGCATCTTGAAGAAATGTATCAAGAAATGACTGTTATTCCTAATTTTCCTCATAATATACTATACACCCCTTTATTTCGTTAGCTGCTCTTAGAATTTGTTTGGGGTACCTGTACCTTACTCCCTCATTCTCACTTTGCCATTGTCTTAATTAAATGGTCCCTCTCGCTCTCTGTTTTTTCATCCATTTATTACCCTTCGCAAGAATTCAATGTGGGTTCTCATCATATAAGACCATAACAACATAAGACCAAAAGACATAGGGGCAGAATTAGTCCACTCATCTCATTGAGTCTGCTCCACCATTCCATCATGGCTGATCCCAGATCCCACTCAACCACATACACCTGACTTCTCACCAGATCCTTTGATGCCCTGACTGATCAGGAAATGATCAACTTGCATAATCTGTGGCGGAGCGTTCCACAGATTTACTACTCTCTGGCTAAAAAAATTCCTCCTTACCTCTGTTCTAAAGGGCCACCCCTCAATGTTGAGGCTGTGCCCTCTATTTCTGGATACCCCCACTACAGGAAACATTCTCTCCTCACCTATGTGATCCAGTTCTTTCAACATACAGTAGGTTTCAATGAAATGCCCCCACATTCTTCTAAATTCCAGTGAGTACAGGCCCAAAGCTGCCAAACACTCTTCATATGTTAACCCCTTCTTTCCCGGAATCGTCCTCGTGGACCTCCTCTGGACTCTCTCCAATGACAACACATATGTATGCCAATTGCCTGTTCCAATACTTCACTATCTTCCTGTGGAATCCATGAAGATTTCAGAGCTGTTAGGGTCTGACAGCAAGTCATTTTACCAGATGAAGTCAGAATTTACCAGCTGAACTCCAAGTCGAGAGACAGCTTTTAATTTTGTCTTTCAACTCGATTCTATTCCCATCCATGTAACTTACTCAGGGTAACACATAATGTGCCAGTCCCTGGCAATGGGATAAATTCTGAAGCAAGATTCATCACTAAAAACAACATATTTTCACTTCCATAAAATTGCCGAGTGCCACCAGAAGCTCAACTCTTAACTGCTAATTTGTCCAGACTAAATGATTACCCATGTACAGTACCGTGCAAAAGTCTTAGACACCCTAGATTTCTCATATGTTTTCAGTTTGTGTGGCCTCCACAGAGCCCTGATCTCAACATCATCGAGGCTGCCTGGGATTACCTGGAGAGACAGAAGCAAGTGAGACAGCCAAAGTGTGCAGAAAAATTATGACAAGTTCTCCAAGTTGCCTGGAACATCCTACCAGCCGACTTCCTTAAAAAAACTGCAAGACAGTGTTCCTATGAGAATTGATGCAGCTTTAAAGGCAAAGGGTGGTCACACCAAATATTGATTTGATTTAGGCTTTTGCTGTTTACTGCTCTTCATAATAATTTTTGGTCTATAGAAACTTCATATTTCATTATCTTTGAAAGCATCTTCTCTTTACAGATATTTTTACATGTGCTTAAGGCTTCTGTACATTTTTAAATTCTAAATTAGATTTTACCCATTCAGCTTTACAGTAAAAAGTAAGGAATCCTGCTGTTCTATTTTATATGTGTTTTAAACAAGATGTGGATATGGTCAATTTAACCCTTTTATTGCTTTCAGAACCAAGCCTTGAAATAGGAGGAGTGAAATTATATGTTAATTTTATCCAGATTCATCATTATGTATTAAAAATATTTTTCAAGAAGTGGGGGAAATTAACTATAACACCCCTCATCCTTGCCACTGAAGCTGAATCAGAAGAATACTTGTTTTAATTGAAAATATACTATTTCACTATTTTCACATAATTATTCATTTCTGTAAATTGTTCAGTTCTGAAAAATTTGATGTGTGTTTCTTTTTTTCCACATTGTTTGTGAAGTTGCCCAAAATAGAGACCTTCCGAAAGCATACAATCAGGAATTAAATTACAAAGGTGCGTGCCGACCAACTGGCTGGAGAGTCAAGGACATCGTCAACACCTCATTGCTGCAATATGACAATCCCACGGGTTCTAAAAGGGCATCAATCATACCAATGCCCAAGAAGAGGAGGATGAGTTTCCTCCCTGACAATCACCCAACAGCACTCACATCGACTGTGCTGAAGTGCTCTGTGAGGTCGGTCACAGCCAGAACTAACTCCTGCCTCAGCAAGGATCTGGGCCCGCTGCAGTTTGCATGCTGCCACAACAGGTCTACAGTGGATGTAATTTTAGTCCCTTTCCACGTGACCTCGGACCACCTAGCTATCAACAATACCTATGCCAGACTGCTGTTTAGAGATTACAGCTCAGTGTTCAACACCATCCTACCCTCAGTGCTAATCAACAAGCTTCAAAACCCAGGCCTCCATACCTCCCTCTGGAACTAGATTTACTCATTGGGGGACCACTGTCAGTGAGGATTGGAAATAACATCTCCTCCTGGCTGACAGTCAACTCTGGTGCACCTCAGGGATGTGTACTCAGCCCACTGATCTAATCTCTCTGCACACATGACTGTGTGGCAAGCACAGCTCAAACACCATCTATAAACTTGCCAATGTCACAACTGTTGTCGGCACAATTTCAGACGGTGACAAGATAGACCACCTGGTTGGGTCGTGCCGCAACAACAACCTTGTATGTCAGAAAGATTGTGTACTTGACGAAGGGGAAGGTGGTAGAATTTTCACACAGAGAGTGGTGGAGCATGGAACACTCTGCCAGGAATGGTGATAGAGGCAGATACATTGGTGATTTCTAAGAGACTCTTAGAAAGCCATATAGAAAAAAATAATGGAGAGCAAAGTGGAAGGGAAGAGTTAGATTGATCTTGAGTAGGTTATAAAGTCAGCACAACATTGTGGGCCTAAGGGCCATTACTGTTCTATGTTGTATAATTCTGATTTAAAGTTTAAAGTTCACAGTAAATTTATTACTGAAGCACATAAATATCACCATATACTATTCTAAGGTTCATTTTCTTGTGGCATTCACAGTAAATACAAAGAAACACAATAGAGTTGATAAAAAACTGCACACAAAGAAAGACGGGCACACAACCAATGTGCAAAAGACAACAAACTGTGCAAATACAAATAAGACACAAAATAATAATAGCAATGAAGTAATAAATACTGAGAACCTGCTTTATGATTCTCTATACACTTGGAGGTTCCTATTTGAAATTATAATATTTGAAAATCCTACATTTATAAAACTCTGGAAAGAAACTGGCTATGCCAAGAGATGCAGCAATGTGAAATGTTCAGATACTGTAATATTGGTTAAAAGATCTTGGCTCTTTCTTTTTCTATTTGTTCATGTTATGCCAGCATCTATAATTTATTCATTCAACAAGTAATCTTCAAGTATCGGACAAGTAAAGTTTTAGAAACAAGAAAGTCACTGTGAAGTATGTACAGTACATTGTGTGAAGAAGAGTTTCTCAGCTTTTCATTATTAACTATATTCAGTAGACCTGCAAAAATCTCATGGAAGCGAAAGCTAATTGTTTAATATAATGTTCAATTGAATCTGTACTAGGCATTGATTAACATTGACTACCTGTTACCAATTTTGTTCAGTTCAAAATCTCACTGTGCCTTGTAACAAATGTTTCTTGCTTATCAGCAGTGACCCAGCCTCATTAGGAAGGATTTTTCGCCTGTTAGTTAATTGACTCTCATTCTCACCACCTGCCACTCGCGAGCCTCATCTGTACACTAACAGCTCCTAATTGTCATCATACGGACAGCTCACTGCAACAACTTGAGAACATACCAGCAGCAGCGTGTGCAGCACAGGGTAACGTTTGTCCCACTGAGGTACTGGGAGGCGATAAATGGTAACAGTAACTATTTATCAGGGGACCAGCTGCTTTCCATGGAAAGGAACCTTTCCTAACATGAGGTTATGAATCTTCTTCTTGTTGCTATGCCAAACCTTGGTCTACTTAGGATTTATTCTTTCATGCACTGATAAACAATTGGATAGGGACCACACTGACGTGACAATTAAATGCTGTTTTGTGGGGGGTTGGTGAGAGTGAAAGATTATGTTAATGTTGCTTTACGAACAGTAAATAATAAATCTTGGCGTCAAGTCATCCAATTTGTACACGATAAGAACAAGGATCCAAAAACAAAACAATTTAAATCTGCTTTCAATATCTTCAATTATCTCGTTCAAAATTCTTGAATAACAATAGCTGATACTATGCTGGAAGAAGTGTACATATTCACTACTTTCTTCTCCTTAGACTTTTGACAGTTTGGAAGTTAGTTACCGGTCAGTGAGCATGTCACATTTCTCATCTCATACTTGGTTTTCTTGACTTCTACATCATTCGCCCCGTGTTAAAGAAAGTGTTTTAGAGAACGAAACAAATCAAGTTGCAGGGTGTCAGTGGGAGCATCAGAATCAGATGAGTTACCACTGTCTTATATGACATGTTGCTCTACGGCAAAGATATACAGCACTACAGTGCAAAATAAATGAACAGTGACAAAATCTACCAAGGTGTGGTGAACTACATATACCTGTCTGGACACGCCCCCTGCTGACTGCTCCTGTGGCTCCTCCCACAGACCCCTGTATAAAGGCGATTGAGGCCTGAGCCCGGCCCTCAGTCTCCAGGATGTAGTATGGTGGTCACTCACTGCTTGTTCCTTCTTCCAGTCAATAAAAGCCGATATCTCGTCTCATGTCTCAGGGAGTTATTGATGGTGCATCAAGAGGGCTAGGTGTGATTGGACATGGGGGGGAGGATACATTTGAAGGCACAGTGTGATCTGGAAAGGGAATGGAAGCAAACTCTTGCTGTAGAATATAATAAAAATAAACATATACGTTGGAAATCTGAAACAAAAGCAGAAAATGCTAGATCAGGCAGCACCTCAGGTGAGATAAATGGAGTTAATGTTTCAAACTGTTGATTTTTTTGTCATATTTCTGCCTGACCTGCTGAGTATTCCCAGCATTATTTTTTAAGCTCAGGTTTCCAGTATCAATACCTTGCCAATCAATATTGGCCGAGTATTGCAGACCAGCACCCTCTCATGTCCAGGTAAAGAGGACATAACCTAGGTGATATTTTCATTATAAAAACATGTAAATAATGTGTGGACTGTAACTATTCAAATCATAAACACAAGAAAGACACAGATGCTGGAAATCCAAAGCAATACACACAAAATGCTTGAGAAACTCAGCAGATCAGGCAGCATCTATGGAAATGAATGAACAGTTGATGTTTTGGGCCAAGACACTTCTTTAGGACTGAAGTGAAAGGCAGAAGGCACCAGAATAAGTAAGTAGGGGGAGGGGAAGGCAACTAGCTGGAAGGTGATAGGTGAAGCCAAATGGGTGGGAAGAGTCAAGGGATGGAGAAGAAGGAATCTGATAGAAGAGGAAAGTGGAGAATAGGAGAAAGGGAAGGAGGAGGGGACCTAGGGGGAATTGATAGCAAGTGAGAAGAGGTACAAGGCCAGAGAGGAGAATAGAAAAGAGGGGAGGTTGAGGGAACTTTTCTCCACCAGAAGGAGAAATCAATATTCACACTGTCAGGTTGGTTACTAAGGTGTTGCCCCTTCACCCTGTGAATTGCTGTTTATGTTAAAATGAGCTGCGCACGCATGCATTCTTCTAAAGAAATGTAGTTCTTCAGTTAAATAGAAGTACTAAATAGACCAGGGGTCGGCAACCCGCGGCTCCAGAGCCACATGCGGCTCTTTCATCTCTGTGCTGCGGCTCCCCGTGGTTTGTTAGTTTTTGAAATGTAATTCAAAATTTGAAGATTATGGTGATCTTGTACAATCTAAATAAAACGTTGTGGAGACCCCATTTCCTGGCACATCCGAACCGGCTCACAATTAGCCACCGTTCCGGCTAAGGGAGATAGCCTACGGGGGTTTGTGAGTACGTGTCTTTTGGAGCATCCGCGCCCACGGGGACGGGTTGAGGGAGGCTTTAAAGCAAGGCTGTTTAGTTTGAATAAAGTTATCTTTGACTGCAGTGTCTTTATTTTAGCGCTGCGTGTAGCACACCACTACAACGTGTTTTTTTATCGCTATTAATATACATCACCACTGCCAATGCCTGACACCCGCCAGTGCGCGCTTTCTTTTCATTCTTCAATCCAAGGTAGGCTAACTATGGAGTAACCTTCAACCCAACGTCTTTTTTTCGGAGTTCAAAATGTTTTTGTTGCATGCAGAAATGTAATTTCGTTTTCTCTGCAGGAGTTCACCAATTTCATAAATGCAACACATTGTAGTTTGTTTATACATAGCATAAAGGCAAAAAAACCGTTGTATGCAGTGTTATTTCATTTTAAATGTCAAATGGGTTTTGTGGCTCCCAGTGTTTTCTTTTCTGTGGGAAATGGGTCCATATTGGCTCTTTCAGTGGTAAACGTTGCCGACCCCTGAAATAGACTGTCCAGGCTATCCTTGTGCATTCAGAGAATCTAATACCTGCCTCAGATGCAAGGTCTGGATATTTCACATTTCATACTTTTAGTAACAGTGCAGATAGTCTACTTCCAAATACTCTTAACTCACACCATTTAGAGTATTTAAGTGTTCATTTTGTATTTGAATAAAAGGCCTGGCTCTCTTGCCCAAAACTTCTGTAAAGATCATCCTGTCCTGTTGATATCTTAGAAAGTGTTTCTATCCCTGCAGACCAGACCATCTGTCGCTTTATTGATACTGATTGATTACTGTCTACAACGTTGGAATTATCTCCCCCATGCTCTTTCAGACTAGTAGCGTGGAATTATTATATCTGGTTGAATCAACAAGCTTTCAAATTTATGGTTCACCCAGAAAGAGGCTTCCTGACAGTGCAGACCTTCCTTAGTACTACACAGGAACACTGAAATTTTAGTCTAGATTTTGTACACAATGATCTGGAATGAGATTTGAACATAAATAAGAATGGCACCGATTGATGAGACATGTGATTATGTTTTCAAGAACCATGGAGCATGAAGCTAATCCAGTTCTTCATTCAAGTAGAACATGTAAACTTGGGAAATCCTGCACAAGTGTGAAATCCAGAACCTCACACAAACTACTGGAGGAACTCAACAGGTCAGGCAGCATCTATGGAGGGGCACAAGTAGTAAAAGTTTCAGGCAGAAACCATTCATCCAGACTTCATCAGGTCCTGATGAAGGGTCTTGGCTCTTGATGAAGGGTCTTGGTTCTTGATGAAGGGTCAACTGCTTCTTCCCTCTGTAGATGCTGCCTGACATGCTGAGTTGAGGGATCTGATGAGGTCCTGATGAGTGGTCTTGGCCCAAAACATCGACTGTTTATTCCCCTCCATAGATACTGCCTGATTGCTGAGTTCCTCCAGAATTCTGTGTGTGCTGTTAAGCAGAAAATGTTATAGTTTTTGAGGTATTTTGAAGCAAATTTGAAATTAGAATGACCAAGAGCATTGCACTGGTGCAACGTAAAATGAGATGCTGTTACACATACATTACAAAGTTCAATGAATTTTTGCATTATAGGCAACATTTTACAGAATCAAGCCATTTGACCTGTGCCATGCTCAATATTAGGCTTTGGCTTGAGGCAACTTGCTAACTTATCTGCAAAGTAAATCAGGTTTCTGCTTCAGAACACACATCCCTCAGATAAGTCCTCAGCAATTAAGAGATGTTAAAGAACACGTTTTAGAACATGCAAGAAATCAAGTTAGAGAGTGTAAACAGCAGAAGGGAACAAACCTATAGAAGGGTAGGTGAGATGGGACACGAGGGGCCCAGCTTTGAAGGTATGTGGTGAATTGGAAAAGCAGTTCCGAGACAAAAGTATGATTCAAAGATGGTCTTTGGCACTGCAGCGTTATTTCTCCTGGATTCACACACAGATGTCTTATTTTTAATAGATAAATTACCCTTGACAGCCTAACACCTGTCTCAGATGCAAATTCTTGATATTTCATTTTCTACCATTAATAACATTGCAGATGGGCTACTTTCAGCACAGAATGTGTGTGCTATTGACTCACATCATGTTGGAAACTTAAGTGATCGCTTGGCATTTAGATAAGAGGCATAACTCTCTAGACCATCATCTTCTTCAAAGGACATCCTGTCCCAATCCAGGAAAATGTTTCTAAGCCAGCAGCACTATCCATTACAGTAATAAATCTGCTATTTCTCCCTTCCACAATCATTGGTTTCCCTATTTTAGTCCAAAGCAGTGCTTATGCGCACGTTTCCATAAATTTTATTGTGTTTCTTTATTTTCCTATACATGCCTGCAAGAAAATGGATCTCAGGTTTGTTCATGGTGACATTTACTTACTTTGATAATAAATTTACTTTGACTTTGACTTTGAAGAACATAGAAAGCAGTGTATTAATTTTTAACTTTAATAGTATCACCAATCTAGGCATCAGTTAAAATGTAAATAACATAATATAATCCATAAAAGATTGGTGGGACATTCAGTTCACTAAATCTTTCCTGCCACCAATAGCTCTCAATGAAAACAGTAGTTTATTTCATTCTTCTATTCACACTGGCCTTTCAACAGGGGAGAAGGCAGATTGAGGCTAAGAATTGGAAGGATTTCAGACATTTTCATGTTGCACAGCATCAGTGACTCTACTCGTGTTACTCTGGAGGCAGCTTATTTCAGTTTTGCCAATTATGTGAATCGAATGAGATTCTCCTGGTCGGCTTCTGTGACCACAGGTAGTACACCGTGCAATTTAGTGCTGGCATCCTGGCAGCAATTTCTTGCACTCGTCTTTTGGCAATCCTGCATGCCAGCTGTAATTCAACCATCAGAGCCAAGTAAAATTTGGCTACCATATGATGTGCTATCCATTGATCACAAGGCTAATAATTCCTCTGTGATTGGAGTACAATAAGGAACAGACAGAGAAGGAAGAGTGAGATGAAGAAGTGGAAGAGAAGTTGCAAACCAAACAGCCCCCTTGGGCCCGTTGGTTGACACAAAAAACACATAAAAGAGTTTACAGATTACCTCATGTCCAAAATGTATTCCAACTGTTAGTTATTTTTATAAGATTTGGGCAAATGAAGTAACCTCCAAACAACCTCAGAAGCATTTTTGGAATCATTTCAGGAGGAATCAGGTACAATCCCTGCATAAGTGCCGGCATCACAAGCCAAGACATGTCAAGGTCAAATCATTTCAGAAATTATTTTGTATTTATATTATAATATAATAGTATTTTCAAAATTATCATATTAAATAAAGGGCACTTCTATGAATTAAACTTTGGGCGATTACAAACAATCTTAAGGCCTAAAATTATTTCATATTTTATAAAGTTCAGGTTCAAGTTCATTGTCATTAACAAACAGTACCTATAAAAAAGTATTTCCCCCCCTCCCTCCCCGTAGAAGCTTTCATGTTTTATCCTTTTACAACATTGAATTACAGTGGATTTAATTTGTCTATTTTGACACTGATCAACAGAAAAAGACTCTTTCATGTCAAAGTATAAACAGATCTCTGCAAAATCATCTAAATTAATTACAAATGTAAAACACAAAATAATTGATTGCATAATTATTCACCTCCTTCAAGTCAGTATTTAGTAGATGCACCTTGGCAGCAATTACAGCCTTGGGTCTGTGTGGATAGGTCTCTATCAGCTTTGCACATCTGGATACTGCAATTTTTCCCCATTCTTCATTACAAAATGCTCAAGCTCTGTCAGAATGCCTGGGGATCATGAGTGAACAGTCCTTTTCAATTCCAGCCACAAATTCTCAATTGGATTGAGGTCTCAACTCTGCCTTGGCCACTCCAGAACGTTAACTTTGCTTTTCATAAGACATTCCTGTGTAGCTTTGGCTTAGGCTTGATGTCATTCTCTTGCTGGAAAACAGAACTTCTCCTAAGTTGCAGTTCTCTTGCAAAATGCATCAGGTTTTCCTGCAGGACTTCACAGTATTTTGCTGCAGTCATTTTACTCTCTACCTTCACAAGCCTTCACTGCAGTGAATTATCCCCACAGCATGATGCACTCATCACCATGCTTCATTGTAGGGATGGTAGTGTTTTGATGTTGTGCAGTGATCAGCTTACAGCAAACATAGTCTGATGGCCAAAAAACTCAATTTTGGTTTCATCAGACCATAGAACCTTCTTCCAGCTGACTTCAGAGTCTCCCACATGTGCCTTCTGACAAACTCTAGCTGAGATTTCATGTGAATTTTTTTCAACAATGGCTTTCTCTTTGCCACTCTCCCATAAAGCTGTGACTGGTGAAACACCTGGACAACAGCTGGAGTACTGCTGAAGGATTTCGGCCCAAAACATCAACTCTATTTTTTTCTATCGATGCCTGCTGAGTTCCTCCAGCATTTGTATTTGTTGCTTTCATTTCCAGCATCTGCAGATGTTCTTTTGTTCGTAACAGTTTCATATGTGCAGTCTCTCCCATCTCAGCCACTGAAAATCCTCCAGAGTTGTCGCATGTTTCTTGGTGGTCTCCCTCACATCTTGCATGTTACCTCAGTTTCTGAGGACAGCCTGCTCTAGGCAGATTTACATCTGTGCCATATTCTTTCCATTTCTTGATGACTGATGAACTATACTCCAAGGGATATTCAGTGACTTGGGAATTCTTTTGTATCCACCTCCTGACTTGTGCTTTTCAAAAACCTTTTCGCGGAGTTGCTTGGAGTGTTTTTTTTTTGTCTTCATGGTAAAGATTTTGCCAGGATAATGACTCACCAGCAGCTGGGCTTTCCAGATACTGGTGTATTTTTACTACAATCAATTGAAGCACGTTGACTGCACACAGGTCTCCGAAAACAGATCTCCACTTAAGTAATTAAGTAAAACCAATTGGCTGCACCAGTGATGATTAGGTGTGTCATATTAAAGGGAGCGAATACTTATGCAATCAATTATTTTGTGTTTTATATTTGTAATTAATTTAGATCACTTTGTAGAGATCTGTTTTCACTTTGACACAAAAGAGACTTTTTCTGTTGATCAGTGTCAAAAAAGCCAAATCCACCATTATTCAATGTTGAAAAACAATAAAACATGAAAACTTCCAAGAGGGTGAATACCTTTATAGGCACGGTATATAGATTGGGTAATGTCATTATGATCTTTCAGGAATCACTAGATTCTGGAAGTGTTCTAGAGGACTGGAAAATGTCAAATGTCACTCCACTCTTTAAAAAGGGCAGCAAGCACAAGGAATGAAATTATGTCAGTTAGCTTGACGTCAGTGGTTGGGAAGAAGTCGGACTGCATTATTAAGGATGAGATTTAGAGGCAGGTAATACAATAGGCCAAAGTCAGCATGGTTTCCTTAAGGGAAAATCTTACCTGACCAATCTGCTGGAATTCTTTAAGAAAATAATGAAGTGTTGCACATGAGGCTGCTTAACAAGATAAGAGACCACAGTGTTAGAGGAAAGTACTAGCATGAATGGTGGGGTGGGTTAGAAGGTAGAGGTGTTGATCAACTTTACTGCTTGGGTAAAGTAACTGTTTCTGAGGCTCAAACATGAGAAAATCTGCAAATGTTGGCGATTCAGAGCATCACACCGAAAATGCTGGAGGAGGTCAGCAAGCCAGGCAGCATCTATGAAAACAGTAAACAGTCAATGTTTCATGCCAAAACCCTTCTTCAGGACTGGAAAGGAGGGGGAGAAGTCAGAGTAAGAAGGTGGGGGAGGGGTGGAAGATGTACAAGGTGTCAGGTGATAGCTGAAACTGTGAAATCTTTATTTCACCCCCTTGCCCTCTTCTGGTTTCACCTAACTTGTGCCACTGTGTACGTCTTCCTCTCCTCCCTCCATCTTCTTACTCTGACTTCTCCTCTTCCTTTTCAGTCCTGAAAATGGTCCCAGCCCAAAACATAGACTGTTTACTCCTCAGTCGATGCTGCCTGGCCTGCTGAATTCCTCCAACATTTTGTGTGTGTTGTTTTTGAGTCTGCTAGTCCTGGCATGGATGTTGTGTACCTCTTTCCGAATGGAACTGGGGCAAGCAGTCCAGGAATAAGGTGAGTAGGATCTGCCATGATATTCCTGGCCTTTTTGCAAATATGTCCTTGATGGTAGGTAGGCTGGTGCTGGTGATACACCGGCTAGTTGTAACTATCTGTTGTAAAGCCCTCCTGTCCGCCTCAATGGAATTTCCATACCATGCAGTAATCCAGCATGTCAGGATCTTCTCCACCATGCATAAGTTTCTCTTGTTGAAAAATAGTAAGGTTTCCAACCTCACTAAAGGCATCAAGACTCAAAGATTCAAAGTAAATTTATCATCAAAGTATGTATACAACCCTGGGATTTGACCTCCCGCAGACAACCATGGAACGAAGAAAATGTCAAACCATCAACGCGCAAAAAAACAAAGGTTCAAAGGTTCATTTATGAGCCACGTATACAAGTCTGAAGTTCTTCAGTTCTCCAGGTACCATAAAACCTAGAAAGAAAAGAAAGGCAGCATGATCACCAATCCCCAAATCCCACCTCCTCGTAAAAAAATGAACAAAAAGTGGAACAGGCACATCAACCCCCCCCCCCCGGTCAAATCCCTCTTCCCACACAAAAAACCGAGAAAAACAGCTGAAAAAAAAACAGAATATAAAAACTATGTCTGAAATAAAGAGTCTATAGTCCAAAGTCGACATTGAAAATGCAGCAAAACTTGGCGAACACTCTCCGGGTCCAGCAGCAGACTTTTCCCTCTCCGTTAGAGCCATCAAAAGACAGGCTGCCGGCGCTCACCCTTCTGCACTCACTTCAAACTTCAATCTCCCTCGTCACCCGAATCGGCAAAAGATGGGAGCTTTAATTGGTGAAATGGAGCCAAACGTCAACTTACGCCTCGTCCTGTAGCTTGCCCACCACAAGGTTCCCGCACGCTGTCTCTGTCTCCCGGAATCCTATTGGATTCTACAAAGTGCTGGAAGACCCAAACGATCGCCGAGCTTCCACACTTCCCTCGATGTTCCAGTCGCCCTCATCACTTTAATCGGCAAGCAACGGAAGCTTTAATTGGCAAAGTGGGGTCAAACATCAACTTGCATGCCATCCTGCGGCCTTTTCACCACAAGGTTTGCTCACACTGCCTCTGCCTCCTCTCAGAGATATCAGAGTGCTGAAGCACCCAGTCAGTCTCGAAGCAGCAAAACACGGGCTCCAACAGTTCCAGAATCACATTCAAGACAAGAAACAAACGTAAAAAGCATAAGAGAAGTGAAAAAGATGGTTTCATGTTGTATCCAGACGATGTCGACCAAAGGACTGTTGTACACAGGTGCCACCTTGACGGGAAGTCAAATCACACAAATGGAAAAACAAACACAGAGAAAACACAGAATATGAATCACCAACCCTCAAAGTCATCGAAGGCATCCAGGCATATTTAGTTTAGCTCAGTTCAGTCCAAACTAGCGCAGTGTCAAACGTATCCCACAACCTGTCCGCCTTGGTCAAAATTGCACAAAAAAACAGAGTGACCGGATCTCAGAAACACATCATAATGTGATCTACAGAGACCAATCCACAAACCGTGAGAGAGAGAGAGAGAGAGAGACAGAGAGAGAGAGAGAGAGAGAGACAGAGAGAGAGAGAGAGAGAGAGAGAGAGAGAGAGAGAGAGAGAGAGAATTCGAGCACAGACATCTTCCAGTGGGTGCAGGTGCTTATAAAGAATTCTGCCCACCCCTTCACCCTGTAATCCCATCTAACACATTGAATGCATTGATCAGTGCACCTCTCCCAAATTAAAAATCCCAACATAGAGTTGTTAGAGTGCATTATTTGCTATCCTTTACATTGTAAAACTTTGGATAAATAGACTTTATAAAATGAATTTGTAACACAAAAGGGCAACAAAAACATTAGTGAAGAAGAGAAATTTCAAAGGAGTGAAGAAAAATAAATTAATCTCTAGACTTGAATGAGACAATTTTAATAAATTCAGTGTGAAGGAGGATTTTTTATTGAAGCAACTCATCTTCCTTTAGGAATATTGATGATAAATGCAAATAACTGATCTGAATTGTTGCAAGTAATGTTTATATTTGAATCAACAGGAAGCATTGGCACAGATTTAAGTGATCATATCCACTACAGTAAGGTTACAATGTAGAAAACTTGTACAAACGTAATATTTAATGTTAAAGTAGATTTTGACACAGCATTAAAGAGACCTGATTAAAATAATTTTGCTTTATGTAATTAATACTAAAAATAATACAATATTTGTTTACCCAAAATTATACAAATAATACTATTACTAGCTGAGCTAAAAGTTTTTTTAAAATTACAATAGCTAACAGTTAGTTATTCTACATGTACAGTCACATGTTAAATGGCATGAGTGGTATATGTCAGCGCTACATTTGAGTCTCTCAGCCTGCATTGTCAAATGATTGGCAG